>NC_092506.1:124423414-125623414 GCF_047511675.1 Marmota flaviventris
TTGTGTCCACCTAAAACTAAAAAAACAAATAATTTTAAAAAACTGCAATCTTCCTGCCTCAGCCTCCTGAGCCACTGGGATTACAGGCATGTGCCATCACACCCAGCAATTTATTATATATTTTATAAATAACCAGGAGAAAGAAGCTTTAAATAATGAAGATGGAAACATTAATCACCCTGATTTTATCAGCACATATTACATATGTGTTTAAATATCACATTTGTCCCATAAATATGTTCAATATTAGGCATTAGTCAAAAAATTTTAAGTTCAAGATTGAAATGTTAACTACCTTGATTTGATCATCAAATATTCTGTATGTGTATAAATGTGCCCCATAGATTTATATAATTAAAATAATTTTAATGCCAATTTGTTTTTAAATTTATGTAATTAAAACAATTTTAATGCCTACAATTTGTTTTTAACTTTATATAATTAAAATAATTTTAATGCCTAAAATTTGTTTTTAAATCTAATGACTGAACATCAGAAGCCTGAAATTATGTGATTTTACTGTGTGGTCTGGTCTCCTTCAAGAATGGATGGACTCTTCCTTTTTATTGGTAACTCAAGTTTCTGCTTCCAAGGAGATTTATGTCAAAAGTTAATTCCAGTCTCCATATTAAAAGGCAGGATTATTTCTATCTTCCAAAAGTCTCAATCAGGCACAGATATTAATGTAAAAACACAATCTAGCACAAAGATACTCACGAAAAAAAAAGTACCAATTACATTGGATAACCTCCCTCCTCCAATGTTCGTACTAAATTGGTCTCTATGGATATTGACCGTCCATCACTCACCCTCAGTCCTCTACACCACACTGCTGTACATAACTTAAGGAGGCAACCAATAATGGTCTGTCAGGTTCTACACACAAATAATTATGCTAGTTTATATTTAAAATCATTTTGTATGCATTCAGAAAAAAAAAGACTCCCTGTCAGAAATTGGGAATTTCTAATTTCTACTTTGTCTACAATAAATTTTAAACTAAGCCCAACTTGAGTTCAAATTGGTTAAAGAATTCAGCTAAATTCAAACACTGACTTGTGTAGTAACACAATTAAAAAAGAAGAAGAATTCAGTTCTCCTGAATTCTTGGTTTTGGTCTATCCTTACCTCTCCAGTAGGAGTGACATGGGACAGACACCAGTGTCTTCAATAGTTCCTGAAACATTGTTGGCACTCAATGAACAGTTCCAGAAGGAAAGGGGAAAAAATTAACATCTGTTTTCAGGGTGAATCGCACATCCATGGAGATTTAGCTCTTGAATAAAATGTCTTCTTCTATTTTTCTCTTCTTCCTTCTTATCCTTTGACAGGTGATTTTCATGAAATTTAAAATCTGACAATAATTTATCATTGTGCTACGTTACCTCACCCTTCATCCCCACCCTTTTTAACCCTCCTGAGAAGCAATTTAGTTTTGAAGGAACTCAAAGCACCAAATTATCCAAAGAAAATATCTGGAGAAAAAATCTGGAAGCAAATAGAAAATATCTGGAAGCAAATAGAATTTTATCACCTCTGATTCTCACACTGTGCATCACATATACTGCAGCTTCCCAGTTCAGCTCCCTGGGTCAGGCTGTTGAAATGTTTGGGCAGTTGAAGTTTTTGATGTCATTTGTTGGTAAGATCGTTGGGCTGTGGTTTATTGTCTGATATTTCTGTTGCAACCCAGTGAATTCTACCCAGTGAATTCAACCCAGTGAATTTTGAACCCTGAAAACCCAAAATTCATTGTATAATATGAAGAGAACCTGATTAAACCCTTACCTTTGTCACATGAAGAAAACACCACATCCAAGAATGAGTTGAGAGTACAATTACTGTTGCAGCTTCCTGACCAGATTCTCATAGATTGACCTGCATGGGTTTGACAAAGACAATTTTTAGGTCTTTTAACCACAAAATTCTTCTTCTTGTTCTCTTCTTTTTTGTTTTCTTTCTCACATAATCTCTAATGTGAAAACATCAGAATTTCTCAATGCTTTACTACTCAGAATGGAAAATTATGGCTATAGTTTGGACTTTGATTATCCTCCAGATGTTTTGTGTTTAAGACTTGGCCATCAACTTGTGGTGATATTGGGGAGGTGGTGGAGCCCTGGGGAAGTGGTGGAACCCTTAGGAGTTGAGCCTAGTAAAAGGAAGTAAGGTCCTTGGAAGTATGCTTTGAAGGGGACACTGGGATGATGGTCCCTTCCTCTATTCCTCTTTCGCTTTATAACCACCATGAGTTGAGTATCTTTGCTCCACCATGCAATTCCACCATGATATACTACCTTGCTGAAGGCCTAAAACAACAGAACAAACTGATCCCACACTGGAATCTCTGAAACTATGAGCTAAAATAAAAATTTCCTCTTTATAACCTGTTTATCCCAGGTATTTTGTCACAGTTATGAAAATCTGACTAATACAGTTATCCTGAGTTGACAGAAACATGTGATCATTAGTTTCTATCAATCAAATTCATATTTTGTTTGGTAATTGGCTATAGGCTATAAAGGTAGATTTGTAAACATCCCCATAATAGCATTTTGTCTAAACTTTTATACTCCAATCTATTATCTGTGTTGTGAGTAGCTATGGGAAACTCGTGAGATGAAATCATGGCAGAATATAACTTTCTTGTGGTGCTAGAAGTCCAGATTTGTACCTTTCATATTTCATCTTATTGACTTCATCAATAAACTAAAATGGGATTTAATGATCAAAAGTTGGATGATTAAAAACTCCGATGGTTCAGTTCGATTACACAGATATTAATATTTTATGAAATATGAGACTTGCTTTGTTTTATGAAACAGTAAGCCAAGTCCTAAAGAGATAAACCCAGAGTGTAGAATGAATGGGAAAACACAGATGGATTAGAGACAGTGTCAATGATCTTGTAAAATACAGAAAAGAAATAGTAACAAAATAAACAGCTAAGCATTTACAATTGGCATGAAAAATGATTCAGAAAACCATTGAATGTCTTTCTTCCCACTGGTGCCTCTTCCTGCTATCTGACTTTCCTTGGCTTAGATCTAACTGTGCTCTCTGATAAAAAGGCAGAAAGGGGGAATGATGCTCTCCTGGAGCTTTTGCATCCATGGCAGCTACAGCCAAAGAAACAAACGATGTGCAAGAATGCCAAGGGAAGCTTCAATGATCAGGAAATAGGTTTAGAAAGCCAGAACTTCTCACCCTGGACCACTCATCAGAAGTTCAAAGTCACCCCCACAGGAACACCAAGATCAAGGTCCCAGGAAGTGAAACTCAGACCCAGTTACATGGAAAAAAAAATCTCCTTAGGCAATTTGAATGTGTTTTCAGGGTTAAAAACTGCTAAAGTAGATAGACTAGACTTGCTGAGCTGACCATCTGGGGTACCTTGGGCCATTGACTCACCGTCTGTAATTTCAGTTTTCTCAACTATAAAATAGCATAATCATTTTCGGCATCAGCTCTCCATCAATCCTATCTGTTCCTCACCACCACATTGTACATAATTTATAAAAGGAAAACAAATCTTGGTCAGTCTCATTTCCCATACAATTATGCTTGCTTATATTTCAGGACTGAAGGATATTATTGCAATACTGTAAGAAGTAAATGCCATAATTGTGTAAAGTGCTCAAAGAACAGGGTCTAACAAAGGTAAGTGTTCAGAATCCCAGTATCTGCAATTGTCCTTCTGGCTGAAGTTTCTGGGTACATGGAAGGAGACCTTGGGCTACACCAGTGTAGAGAAAGGCCAGTACAATGTCACCTTTGTGAATGTAGTGTCACTTGCAGCCAGTCCTAAATGCTGGACAGGGTCATGAGATGTGTAGGGTTTGTCAGGAGTGTCACTGTCAGGGAAGGACTTCTTTGGGGTGGACCTTGTCCAGCAGTGTTGAGACTCTTTCCCATGTGAGTCAATTCAAATATCATTCAGCACCTTCTCAGTCACATCTCGAGGGTTTCTTTTAATTCAGAATACCACTAGATGAATTACATTAGTCTCCCCCTTATCTGTGTGGGGGTAGGTTGTAAGACCCTTCTGTGGATATCTGAAACCATAAATAGTATTCAACCCTATGTATACTGTTTTTTCCTATACCTATGTAGCTGTGATAAACTTTAATTTTTTCCTCTGGAATGATGTGGTTCATGTCTTCCCTTAAGCATACATGAATTGTCAGCATCACTATGCCCATGCTTTGTGGTCATCATTAAATAAAATACAGGATGCCTGGACACAAGCAATATGATACCATCATAGTTGATCTAATAATCAAGGCAACTCCTTAGTGACTCACAGGTAGGTAGTGCATATAATGTGGATACTGGACAAAAGATAATTCGCATCCTGAGCAGGAAGAAGCAAGATGGCATGAGATTTATCAAACCACCCAGAATGGTGTTAATTTTAAAACTTGAGAATTATTAGTTTCTCAAGTTTTACATTTAATATTTTCAGACTGTGGTTAACCATATAGGTAATTATAGCTATGGAAAGTGAAACCTTGAATATGAGGGACAATTATACTAAACAATATACTCAAGCTATTATTTGAATATAGTTTATCCCTTCCCCAAACCCACATTGAAGTTTAAACCCCATTGTGAGGTATTAAGAGGATGGAAACTTACTCTGACCATGGTGTTAATGGTGGAGAATTTGGGAAGTGCTTAGGATTAGATGAAGTTATTAGGATGGAGCCGCCATGATTGAATCCTTGTGGATTTATAAGAAGAGAGAAAGAAATCACATATGCATGTTTCATGCCTCTCACCATGTGATGACCTGCACTATTCCTGGACCCTTCATCTAAAACATCATCACTAGATAAAGCCCGGAGGCCTTGGACCTCCAGAACTGTGAGCCAAAATGGCTTCTTTTCTTATTCCCAGTCTGTAGTATTATGCTATTTGGACCTGAAAACGGACTAATAACAGTCATCCATGTAAATAGCATTAGAAAATAATCAGGAGTATTCCTACACTAAATGTGTGATTATCAGGCCTCCAATGGGACCTAAGAAAAAGGAATCAAAATTCTAATTCCTAACATCAGAAAAATATTGAATATTTTGATGGAGGACCATATGCAGGTGAGAATGTCTTTTACTTTGCATATAACCTGTATCCGAGCAAAAATATGGACAAACATCTCATTGGAATTCCTGGACAGAGTTTTCAGCACTTCTAGCAAGTAAGGAATGGTGAGGAAGTAATTTTACAGAACTGCTTATTATCCATTTAAGATGGAAGGTATCATTTGTCATCCCTTTCAGCATTCTGTCTTCTTAGTGAGCATAATGAATATGTATAAGGACTCTCCAACTATTTTCTCTGGAGTTTCAGTACTTTGGTTGCAAATTCGCCCCATTAGGTTTTCACTGGTTTTTGCCTTGGAAAAGGACTATGGTACCCATAAGAAAAACACAATAAACAGAAGCCATATCTCTAGAAACATAGTAATAGAGTGATATGGGTAAGAATTATTAGATTAAACTAACAGAAAACCTGGAGGATTATTTTGATGAGGATGCCTGTTGCAGGCAAAATGAAGATCAACAAACCAAAGGGACTGTTTGAAATAGCTGAAAACTTAACTTGCCAACAGAATGAGATCAAAACATAGAAACATTGACTTTGTTGTCTCAATCCAGGAAAGGAGGTGGCCATCTCTTATCTGGAAACACCACACCTTACTGATGAAGAGGTGACGTGGCAAACATTTCCTGTGGCCTTTGCCTCAGAAGAGAGGGGATAAAAGATGCCTTTAAATGTCATGCATAAGAGATCTCTGATGTTATTTGGGATAATGCAATTTCAAAATAAATCACAGGGCCTGAAAATGAACTTTGTATTTACTAATTTCTGACTCACTTTGTCGAAGGGGCAAAAGTAGAATAAATAAAACTGAGAAAATATGCTTGCCTATTTTTCCTAACATCACATTTTCCAGTGATTCAGTTCAACTCCCATGATATCGTGTCTTTGAGATTGTCCCCAGTGAAGCAGAGTATAACCACAACTCTCAAAGTCAAGCCAAGAATACCAACAGAGGAACCTGCCTTTCTGATCTCAGAGGCAGAGAAACTCAAATAGCAGAACGGCACCTTTTAATTAGATTCAGACTCATTTGCTTATGTGATATGCTTCTATTAATGTCAATTTCTAAGTTATAAAAAATAATGGTAAGTATCTTACTAAAGTAACAAGCAGCATTTTTTTTCTAACATTTCACAGTTTTCAAAGGACATCTTAACATTTGTGGACCCTGGTTTTGACCCTTAAGCTAACAATACCAGGCAGCCAGAATAATGATACCTACCTTAAAGAGAAAGGAACTGGAGGGTCAAAAACATTGAGTAATTTTACAAATTCACCCAGAAAATTAATGGCATAACCAAGAATAGAATACACATCTCTACTTTAGTGTGTTCTCCTATAAAGGACAAAGATGTGAAAAAAATGTTAATTGAAATCCCAGAGCTCAAACTGAAGTTTAGAAACATATTTAGGATAGTTGAGTTAGGGGTGGGGTGTTTGGTTATGTTTAACACAGGAAAGTGAAGTTGGAGCTGAGCTTGAGGGCCTTAATAAATGAGAGAGGAGAAAATTATTCTAACCCTCTCCCCTGTCCATCTTCATCAAGGTCTCAAAATCTCTGGAAAGAAACAAAATAGATAAGAAGAAATTAAACTCAAGTTAGGAGATAATAAAGGGAAATTAATCAAGCCATGTAGCCCAGGGTACATCCAAAACACCCTTGAGTCTTTGGTATGGTATAAGGAATTGGGGATGTAAAGTAAATATACCAAATGTGCAATTCTGGAATACAAATTTTCAATAATAACAAAATGGAAGTTGAAGGAGTTATAAACCTTGGTTGGTGATTATAAAATGCATCCAAGTTGCAAAATTAATTACATAATATAAATTTATGCACTCAATAGATTAGAGATCCCTTGAAAAGAGATTATTTCACCTTCCTGGTGAATACCCCTGTGGCTTCCACATGATAAGCACTCAATAAGTATATGATGAATGTGTTGTTCAAGTGTGTCATTGTGACCGGTTAACTCAGAAAATCAACTTTAAGGTGGAAAGACTTAGTTTGGCTTACTGTTTCAGAAGTTTCAGTCCATGATAAGTTGGCTCCATTGATTCTGGTCCTGTACTGAGGCAGATCATCATGGAAGGGAGTGTGTGGTGGAGCAAATTTATCCCCTCATGGTAGCCAGAAAGCAGAGGGAGAAAAGAGAGAAACAGAGGGAAAGGGGCCCAGCACTAAACATCCACCTCAAGAGCACACCCACATGGACCTACTTCCTCTAAGTAGACCCCACTGCGTAAGTTTCTACCATCTCCCAATAGTCCATTAAATTTTGAATCCATCAATTGATGAGGTTAGAGCCCTTATTATCCACTTTCCAAAGGCTACCACACTGCTGCATTGGAAATCATGCCTTCAACACATGATCTTTTGGGGGACATTTCAGATCTAAACCATAACACTGACATGCCTTGAAAACAGAACATGAAATAGTGACTATCAGCAGCCCATACATCTTCACCAAGTTCCTAGATGGGTACATAGTCTCTGTACCTAGATTTTAGTAAGTTATCAAAACAAGTATCATATCTCTAGAGACAAGATGGGAAAGGATGGCTTGGGAAATGGTTCAGCTGTATGGACTGGTAACTGGTTGAACATGCATGTACATATGTACATAAGTCGAATGATTATGAAAATATACATAATGTGGGCCATGTCTTCAGCTCTGATTTTTTAATACCTTGTCTTCTGGAAGATTTTTAAAACACATTTCTTTAAAAAATCTTTTCCTACAATGGAAACATTATAGATGATTTTTGCTCTAGATAGTGCACTAAATATATTTTAATAAAATTATTTGTATTTTGATAAATTATTTCTTAAATGAACTCCATAATATCTTTTCAAGTATGTTCATTTTTTAAATACAAGCCCCTTTTTAGAACTGTTTTCAGTCCATAGTAAAATTGAGTAGAAAAGTGCAGAGGATTTCCACAGACCACTTACCCCTGCATGTGCACTGTGTGTCCCCAGTTGTCAACATCCTACACCAGAGTGGTACATTTGTAACAATGCATAAAGCTACACTGATACTTCAGTATGGCAAAAGTCTGTAGTTTACCTTAGGGCTCATGCTTGATGTCGTATATATGTTTTTGGTTTGGATACATGTATGGCTTGCAAACATCATTATAGATTGCAAGTTTATCCTCCTAAAAATCCTTTGCATTCTGCTTCTTCATTCCTCCCTTTCCCCCAAGCCCTGACAATCACTGATTTTTTAGTCTCCATAGTTTTTCCTTTTCCAGAATGTTATATATGTAGAATTTTACTGTATGTAGCCTTTTCACATTGGCTTCTTTTACTTAGTAATTGTGTTAATCAGCCTTTCATCTCTGTGATGAACACACCCAACAGAAACAATTTAGAAGAGGAAAGGTTTATTTTGGTTCTTGGCTTCAGAGGTTCAGTCCATGGTCAGCAAGCTCCATCCCAGAAATATGACAGAAGGGCATGGTGAAGAAAAGCTGCTCAGCTCATGGTAGCAAGAAAGCAAAGAGAAAAGGGGGCCAGAGAGAGGATTAACCCATATTCTAGGACATGCCTCCATGACCTACTTCCTCCAACTAGGTCCTACTTGTCCATTAGTAGATTCGGCCATCAGTGGATTTATCCACTGATGAGGTCAGTGTCCTCATGATTGAATCACTTCCCCAAAGCTCCAGCTCTGAGCACACAAGTCTCTGGGGGGACATTTTAGAGTCAAACCATAATAGTATTTTGCATTTAAGTTTGTGCCTTTTTGTGGTTTTACAATTCATTTCTTCTTAATGATGAATTATATTCCATTGTTTTGGATTTGCCATAGTTTATGTATTCACCTATTAAAAAACATATTGGTAACTTCTAAGTTTTGATGATTACAAAGAAAGCTGTTGTAAACATTGATGTGAAGGTTTTCACATGAAACAATGTTTTTATTTCTTTTGGGTAAATACCAAGTAGCACAACTCTGACTTGAATGGTCATACTAGGTTTAGCTTCCCAACATTGCTGTATCCTTTCATCCCCAACAACAGTGAAGGAGCATTCATGAGGCTTCACATCATCAGCAGCATTTTCTGTTGTATTTGGGATTCTGATCATTCATGTAGGTATGTGGTAGTATCTCCTAATTACTTTAAGTTGCAATCTCCTAATGACATATGATAGTGAGAATGTTTTCATGTACTTATTAATTTTTAAAGATTAAAAAGGGACATTTTTAAAGAAAACTCTCTCTCTCTCTCTCTCTCTCTCTCTCTCTCTCTCTCTCTCTCTCTCTCAATGGAGAGTCTGTCCTATCTAATTCAATACTTACTACAGGATTCAAGACAGTGTGGCACTGATGTAATAACACACATATAGAGTATTGCAGTGCCATAGTGCCTAGAAATGGAACCCAACCTATAAGGCCAACCTCAACATTTACCCCACATCACAGTTTATATGATTATCTTAGATCTAAATATATCAGCTAAATTACAAAACTTCCAGAAGAATACATACGAGAAAATCATTGTGATCTTGAGTTACACAATGATGAATTAAACAGGACACAAAAATTTAAACCATAGAACAAAGCATTAATGTAATAAACTTCATCAAGATTACAAAATTTGCTCTTTAAAGGAGAGTTTGAAAATGAAAGAATGAACTACAGTATGGAGGAAATATATAAAAAGCATGTACTGACAAAATATTCATATCCAGAATGTATGTGGCCAATAAATACATTAAAACATGTAAAATATCATTATTAACCAGAAAAACATAAAACTTCAATGAAATATCATTACACATATACTAAGGAGGTTACAAGTTTAAAGACTAGCGATATCAACTATTGCATGAGGATGTGGAGCTAGTTAAAATCTCATATATTCTGTTTGGAATGTAAACTGATGTATAAACTTTGAAAAAAAGTTTACCAGGCACAGTGGTGCATGCCTGTAATGCCAGCTACTTGGGAGATTGAGAAAAAAAGGATCACAAGTTCAAGGCTAGCCTGGAAAACTTAGAAATTCTCCATCTCAAAATAAAAAGGGGTGGGTATGTTGCTTAGTGTTAGAGTGCTTGCCTACCATGTGTGATGTCTTTGTTCCCAAGTGCTAAACAAAATGAAAGAAAAGAAAAGAAAGGAAAAAAAGAATAGGAAAAAGAAAAAAAAAATTAGCAGAGTTTTATAAAGCTAAAGATACACTTACCACATTATGCAACAATTCCATTCCTAGGTGCTTACCCAGGATAAATGAAAACATGTCCACATAAAGAAATGCATGTGAATGTTCATAGCACCATTATTGATAATAGCAAAAATTTAAAAATACCAAAAGGCCCATCAATGAATGAAAGAGAAAAGAGTTTCCAATACTTGTTTTTATTTTTGATTTCTCTGCTTTTGTTGTCATATCCAGAACTTATTCTTAAAATCAATTTGTGAAACTCTTTTTCTATGTGTTATTCTATGAGTTTTAGGGTGTCATATATTACTTAAGTCTTTAATCCATTTTTCAGTTGACCTTGGGTATGGTGTAAAACAAAAGTTCAGGGTTTTTTTATATTCAATTTTTCTAACAACATTTTTTTGGGGAGACAATTCTTTCCCCATTGTGTATACATGGTATCTTTTTTTTAAAGGAGAGAGAGAGAAAAACATTTTTTTTTGTAGATGGACAGAACACAATGCCTTTATTTTTATGTGGTGCTGAGAATCGAACCCAGGTCCCACCCATGCTAGGCGAGTGCTCTGCCACTGAGACACAATCCCAGCCCAATACACAGTATCTTAAAAGATTACTTGACTGTGTAATGAATATATTTTTTGGCTTTCTATACTATCTTGTTGGTCTATGTACCTGTCTTTATGCCAGTCTTTTTTTGTTACTGTTTTGATTACTGTACCTTTATCATAGGTTTTGAAATCAAGAAGTATGATACTGCTAAATTTGTTCTTCTTTCTCAAGGTCAAGTTGTCTATATGTATTCTTCTGTGGCACCTTATGAATTGTAGAATTCCTCTATTTCTATAGAAAATCACATTGAGATTATTAAGATTTAGAGATGAAGTGTCCCCCAAAAGCTCATGTGTGAGACAATGCAAGAAAGCTTGGAGGTGAAATGACAAATTTCATTTAATCAAGATTAATAAGACCTAGAAAGCTGCTGTGTACAACATTGCACCTATGGTCAACAATAATGTACTGTGTATTTAAAAAAATTGTTGCAAAGGTAAATTTTTTCTTAAGTGTTTTTACCACAATAAAGTTAAAATTTAAAAAACTGTTGGACATTACTAGCAATAAAATGAAACAAACTACTAATACATGCAATAATATGGGTGAATCACAAAGATATTATTCTAAGTGAAAGAAAAAGTAAAATATTGTATATTACTTGATCCCTTCTTTCTAAAGTCCTAAAATAGGCAAAACCTTAGTAAGAGAAAGCAGAGTTCCCCCTTAGGCCAAGTCTAGGAAGGAAATTAACTATGAAGGGCCCAAGGGCACTCACTGCAGTATTAGAAATGTTCACTATTTTGATTGTGGTGGTGGTTACAAGACTTTACAGCTACCAAAAGTGTATCAAACGATTTCCTTAAAGTCAGTCACATAAATTATAACATGGGAATTAAGAAGAAAGAAATAGAGAAAAATAGCATAAAAAATTAAAAAAAAATTATAAATGACAAATGTAGCTATTAAAGATTCAATAAATTAAAAAACTGATTGAATTCTAAAATGGATGCCAAAAAAAATAGAGATCTTGAAACTAGTCATGAAGAATTTATCCAGAATGCTCACTAGAGAAATAATATTTTATTTGAATGAGACAATGGTTAAGAGATTTAGAGGGTAGATTTAGAAGGCACAGTATATTATTTTTTTAGGAATTTCACTTTTAAAAACGAGCTACAGGAATAACAGGAAATAATTATTTCATGAAAAAATGACTGAGAATTTTCTAGAATTGTAGAAATAACCTGGTCTTTCAGACAATTCACTCTGAGCTCTAATCAGGGTAAATGAAAATAAAATCTCACCCACACACATGGCTATGAAATGGCAGAACACCAAGAATAAAGAGAACATCTTCAAGCTAACACACAAAATAAAAAAGAAATAGATCACCACAAAGGAATAACAGATTGGCAGTAGACATCTAATCAGCAACAATGGAAAATTATCTTCAAAATGCCAAGGAAAATTAATTGTGAACTTTGAACTTTGAACATGCCCATTCTTCAAATGAGAGTGCAAAATAAATCCATTCTCTGATGTTCAAAGATTAAGATTTCACCACCTACAGCTCACTAGAGGAACAAATTGAGAACATTCTTCTCTGTAGTAGAAAAAGAAAACCCAGAGGACAGCGCTGGGGTAAGGAAACATTGGTGAGCATAGAAACAGATCATTAAATTTAATTAGCCACTATGAAGAATGACTGTTCTGTGGTTTGAAATATTAAAATAAAAGTTACCATGACAAATGGGGATGGGAAACTCTTCTGTTCTAGAGGAGGTAAAGCCAGCATACAGAATAAACAGCATTAGATTCTACTAAAGTAGGTTACCAAATCTCAGAGTGAGTACAAAATCAAAGTTTATCAAGTGAAAAATTAAATGCAATGAACCTATGTGAATATAAGGAATTCTGATACCCATCTTGGTAAGGGGTCTCTGCAATTGACAGTGGGGAGCTTAACTCCCTATACTCCTGCAAATGTTATCATTAGCAAGATATTTCCCCCTGGTTCCCAGATTTAACCCTAAACTAAGTGAAGCCTTTATAATTTAGTCATAAGCAGGGTGATGGAATGGCTTTACAGTGTATCTGCAGTTTGATTTAGTTTTGATGGTATTATTAGATCCACAAGCATTACTACCTTTTAGAACTCACTCTCCCAGCTCCATGACAGAATCACTTCTACAAATTGCTTTTTCCATTTTTGTTGTATCTTTAGTTTTCCCTGTTTTTTTTTTTTGTTTGTTTGTTTGTTTTTGTTTTGTTTTTGTTTTTTTGCAGTTGGAGGGTGTTTTGTAGTACTGGGGGTAAGCAATCTATCAATCGGCTACATCGCCAGCCCTCTTTATCATTTATTTTGAGATAGGGTCTTGCTAAGTTGCCCAGGCTAGCCTTGAACTTGAGATCCTCCTGCCTCAACTTCCCTAGTAGCTGGGATTACAGTGTGCAACACCACATCTGGCTTAGTTTCCCTGTTTTGTAAATTTTTGCTGCATGTCACATATATAGTAGGACAGAGGATAAATGATAAAAAAATGTTAATGTAATTAATTATCACAAAGTGAACATAATTGTATTTACACCACCTAGCTCAAGAATATAATATCATAGCCCAAGAAGTCCTCTGGTGGTTCCTCATTTCTCCCAACAGGTTCCAAATACTTCTATCACTGTAGTTTAGATTAGATAGATAGGTAGATAGGTAGATAGATAGATAGATAGATAGATAGATAGATAGAAGATAGATAAAGACACTTACATACTAGATATTCTGTTTAGCTTTTTTAACGTCATATTTTTTTTTATTTCATCCACATTGTTACATGTGTTTGTTTTTATTGCTACATGGTATTATATTGTTTAAAATTCACATAAAATTTGTAGCCATATATTGTAAAATTTTATTCTTTTAGAGAAAATGTGAAAATATTTCTTTTTTATTGATTTTTTTAAAAAATAAATGACAGCGGAATGCATTACAATTCTTATTACACATATACAGCACAATTTTTCATATCTCTGGTTGTACATAAAGTATGTTGACACCAATTCATGTCTTCATACATGTACTTTGGATAATGATGTCCATCACATTCCACCATCCTTGCTAACCCCCTGCCCCCTCCCTTTCCCTCCCACCTCTCTGACCTGTCTAGAGTTTGTCTATTCCTCCCATGCTCCCCTTCCATACCCCATTATGAATCAGCCTGCTTATATCAGAGAAAACATTCAGCATTTTTTAAAGGGGGGATTGGCTAACTTCACTTAGCATTATCTTCTCCAACACCTTCCATTTACCTGCAAATGTCATGATTTTATTCTCTTTTATTGCTGAGTAAAATTCCATTGTGTATATATGCCACAGAAAATGTGAATATCTTTCTATACAGTATTTTATTATAAGTGGAATTTTGGGATCATAAGTTGTATATTCTTGTATATAAAGCTTTTTAGATAATTTCAGATTTTCAAAAGTACTTTTTACCAACATTCACTATCACCAACACTATCTTGTTCTTCTTGCTCTACATTCTCACCAAGACTTGGTTTTGCCAAAAATTTAAGTTGTGACTATTTTAGTGGTTAGATGGTGGCCTCATAGGAATTTTAATTTGCATGTCTTACATTACCAGTAATATTGAGATTTTTTTACATATGTATTGGTCATCGGGTACTGTCTTTTATGAAGTGCCTCAAAGTCCCTTGTCCATTTTTTATATTGCATTATTTTTGGTTTTCTTTTTAATGTGAAAGACTTTTTTATACATTATAGCTACAAGTATTTGTCAATTATATACTTTGTAAATATTTTCAATTTCTGTTATCTTAATGATATCTTTCAATTATTTTGGGACTTTTTAAAAAAACTTTTCTATATGAAATGATTTCATATTTACAGAACAGTAGCAATAATAAAAATAATTCTCATAATACCCTTGTTCAAATTCCCCAAATGTTGGTATTAACTATATTATTTTCTACTTTTTTCTAAATGATATGAGAATACATATTTACATAATCTATAAATAGTTCAATGTGTATAAAAATGAGGATAATCTATATGACTCCAGTATAATGATAAAAATTGAGAAATTCAAACAAATCTATACATCTTATTAATATATCACCAATAATCATTATAATGTTCTTTTTAGAAAGAGGAAAAAATGTTTCTCATCATGGATCCAATATAGGATTATCATACATACATTTGGTTACTATGTCTCTTCAGTCTCCCTTCATCTTAGTTTCTTGGGTTTTATATGCCATCACATTAACATTTTTAAAGAAATTAAATCTGTTATTTTGTAAAATGTACTTGAGCTATTTTCTTATAATTTGATTCAAATCACCAATTTTGAAAGGAATAACACCGTAGCAATCTTATATTCTTCTCAGTGTTCTATATCAGGAGGCACAGGATACCACCTAGTCCCAATACTGGTGAGTCATTAATTTTAGCTGCTATAATTTTAGGCACAACTTTACACAATTTTTGCCAAATTGTGCTTTTGAAATCCCATCAACCCTTCTATGGTTATTGGTTGGTCTGTAAAAAAAAAATATTATTCCTTTCATTCCTTTCCTTATCCATTAATTTGTTGGTATGAACTTACAGAATCTTACTTTCTTCAATAGCTTAGAATCTACTGCTAACATTAACTTTTTTCTTATTTCATCTTTTATTAGTGCATTACAATTGTTCACAACAGAGGGATTCATTGTCATGTATTTGTAAATACACACAATATAACAATATAATTTGATGACTTTCAGACCTAAATATCTCCCCTCTCAATCTTCTTCTCCCCCATCCTCCTTGTCCCTTAGCTCAAATATACTTGTATCCCTTCTATTTTCATGAGGTCCCCCCCACATTTGTTTCTTTTTTTCTCCCCTTTAGCTACCATGTGTGAGAAAAACATGTCACCTTTGACTTTCTGAGTTTGATATATTTCATTTAGCATGGTTTTTTCCAGTTCTATTCATTTACAACAAATGATATGATTTATTTGTAGCTGAATAAAACTCCATGATATATCCATACCACATTTTATCAATTCATCTGTTGACAGACAACTTGGCAGTTTCCATAATTTGGCTTCTGTGAATTGTGCTATGAACATGTGCATGCCTGTATCACTGTAGTATAATGACTTTAATTCTTTAGGATAAATACAAGTAGTAGTATGGCTGGGTGGTTTCTTTCCTAGTCTTTTTACAAACCTCCATGGTGATTTTTCACACTAGTTGTACAAACTTATAATCCAACCAAGGGTGTTAAAGTATTCTTTGTCCTAACATTCTACGCAGCACATATTTTTATTTGCCTTCTTGTTTTTAAATAATGTTTCCTCATTTAAAAAATTTTATTTATGTATATATGTATTTATTTCTTTATATGCAGTGCTGAGGATTAAATCTAGGGCCTCAGACATGCCAGGCAAGTGCTCTATCACTGAGCCACAACTCTAGTCCCATTTATTTGCATTCTTGATGATTGACATTCTAACCAGAGTGAGAAGAAACTTTAATGTAGTTTTTATTTGCACTATTTCTTTTGAGAAGTGTCTGTTTAGTTCATGTGCCTTTTTATTTATTGAGTTACTTTTTTGTTGTTTTTTATTTCTTTATATATTCTGGATATTAAACTCCATTAGAAGAGTAGCTGGATTTTCTCCCATTCTGTAGGCTTTCTCTTTACACTCTTAATTATTTCCTTTGCTGTGCAGAAGAAGCTTTTTAATTTGATGACATCCCACTTATTGATTCTTGGTTTTATTTCTTGAACTTTATTAGTTTTATTAAGAAAGTTGTTGCCTGTGCCAATATATTGGAGTATTGGCCTATGTTTTCTTCTAGCTGTTTCAGTGTTTTTGGTCTAATTCCAAGGTCTTTGATCCACTTTGGTTTGGCTTTTGTTCAGGATGAAAGATAGGGATCTAGTCTTATTCTTCTACATATGCACAATAGTAATTCCCAGCATTTGTTTAAAAGGCTTTCTTTAGGGCTGGGAATATAGCTCAGTGAGGGCTTGCCTCACATGCACAAGGCCCTGGGTTCAGTCCCCAGCACCACATACACACACACACACACACACACACACACACACACGGCTTTCTTTAACATATATTTTTTGGCACCTTTGTTGGAATCAGATCTACGTGGATTTGTCTCTAGGCCTTCTATTCTACTCCACTGGTTTCCATATCTGTTATTATGGCAATGCCAAGCTGCTTTTAACATAGCTCTATGGTATAATTTAAAGTCAGGGTTTGTGATCCCAACAGCACTGCTCTTATTGTTCAATTCCTTGACTATTGTGGATCTTTTATTCTTCCCTATGAATTTTAAGACTCTTCTTCCCAGTTCTTTGAGAAATGTCATTGGCATTTTGAGGAGGTTCACATTGAATATGCATATTGCTTTAGATATATGGCCATTTTGACCATATTAATTCTGTTTATCCAAGAATATTGGAGGTCTTTTTTTAATCTTCTAAAATATGTTTCAATTTCTTGCTTCAGTATTCTATAATTTTCATTCCAGAGATCTGTCACCTCCTTGATTAGATTTATTCCTAGATTTATTTTTTTTCTTTTTTGAGTCTATTGCTAATGGAATTGTTTTCCTGGGTTTTTCTTTTTTTTTCTCACCAGACTTATTATTGGAGTACAGGAAAGCTATTAGATTTTTAGAATTACTATTGTATCCTGCTACTTTGCTAAATTTGTTTATTAGCTCTAGAAATCTTATGGTGGAGTTTTTGGGTCTTCTGCATGTGAGATTATGTCATCAACCAGCAGAGATAACTTGACTTCTTTTTTTCCTATTTGTATCCCTCAAATTCTTTCTCTTGCCTGATTGCTCTGGCTAGAGTTGCAAGAACTATAGGAGTGGTGACAGTAGGCATCCTTGTCTTTCTCTGAATTTAGAGGAAATGCTTTCAGTTTTCCCCCATTCGCTCTGGTGTTAGCTTTGGGTTTGTCAAATGTAGCCTTTATGATGTTGAAGTAAGTTCCTTCCATCCCTAGTTTCTTTCATGATTTTAACTGAATGGATGCTGGAATTTGTTAAAGGCATTTTCTGCATTTATTGAGAAGATCTTAAGATTTTTGCCTTTAGTTCTATATATGTGGTGAATTATACTTATTGATTTGCATGTGTTGAATTTTCCTTGCATCCCTGGCATGAACTTGATCATAGTGTACAATATTCTTATTGTGTTAAAAAATATGATTTGCTAATATTTTAATGTGTATTTTTATTTCTATGTTCATTAGGGATATTGATCTGTAGTTTCCTTTCCTTGAGGTGTCCTTATCTGATTTCAGTATCAGGGTGATACTGACTTCATAGAAAGAATTTGGAAGTGTTCCATCACTTTCTATCTCAAAATAATTTAAACAGTATTGGCAATAGTACGTCTTTAGAAGTTTAGTAAAATTCAACTGAGAATCTATCTGTTCCTGTGCTTTTCTTTGTTGGAAGATTTTTTTTGTTTTTTTTGCCGACTTTATCTCTTTGCTTGATATTGGTCTCTAGGTTTTCTGCATTCTATTTCCATTTTGGTTGGACATATGAGTCTAGAAATTTATCAATTTATTCTATAATTTTTAAATTATATTGGAATAAAATTTTCAAATTAGTCCCTAGTGATCCTTAAGATTTCTATAATGTCTGTTGTTATATCTCCTTTTTTATCTCTAATTTTAGTAATTTGTTCCCCCCACCACCACTCTCTCTCAGCTTGACTGAAGGTTTATTAATCTTGTTAATTTTTTCAAAGAACCAACACTTCATTTCATTTATACTTTGTATTTTCTTTCTTCTCTATTTCATTGATTTCAACTCTGATTTTAAGCATTACCTTCCTTCTACTGGTTTTGAAATAGGTTTGTTCTTGTTTTTATAGGGAGTTGAACTTCATTATTCAGTTGTTTGTTTGGAATCTTTCTGATTCTCTTTTAGAAGCACTTGTAGCTATAAGTTTTCCTCTTAAAATTGTCTCCACAATGTCCCAAAGATTCTTATGTATTGCTCCTCTATTCTCATTTAATTCTAGAGATTTTAAAGTTTCTTCTCTGATTTTTTCTATCACTAATTCATCATTCAAAAGTACATTGTTCAATCACTATTTGTTTATGTATTTTATGTGCCTTTTCTTGGTGTTGATTTCTATTTTTATTCAATTATGATCTGATAAGATGCAAGGAATTGTATAGTTTTGTTTTTTTTTTTTTTTTTTTTTTTCATTTCCAAAAAGTTCCTTTGTGGCCTAATTTCTGGTATATTGTGGAGAAGGCACCACATGCAGCTGAGAAGAAACTGATTTCAGCTGTCATTTCATAAAATATTCTATAAATGTCTGTTAGATCTATTTGACTAGGAATGAAGAGTTTTCACTAATTTTATGTCTGGATGGCCTATCTACTGATGAGAGAGGTGTGTTGAAATCACCCAGCATTGAATTCTAATAGTGTTCATTTTATGTAATTAGGTGCTCTGATATTTGGAGCATATTGACTATTGCTATATCTACTCATTTAATTCTCCTTTTAAGGTATGAAGTGACTTTCTTTTCTATTGTGATTAATTTAGACTTGAAGTCTGCCTTGTGGTTTTGAAAGTTAGTAACTTCTACTGCTTATTTGGGGGCTTCATTTGCATGGAATGTCATTTTCCATCATTTCACTTTCAACCTGTGGCTTTCTTTACCTGTAAGATGAGTTTATTACAAACACATGTACTGGAGTCTTGTCTTTCAATCCATTCTGCCAGTCTATGATTTTTAATTGGAGAGTTGAGACCATTTTCATTCAGTGTTATTGTAGAAAAATGTTTGTTAATTCCTTCCATTTTATTTTTGTGTTTAATTTGGTCCTATTTCACATTTTCTTAGCTTCCCTTCCAACACCATTCATCTGTCATCCATTTGCAAATTCTGGAGTCAAGTGTTTTGTTTTTCTTTTTTCTTTCTTTTTTTTTTTTTTGTTTCTTTCTGTGTGAAGCATTTTCTGTATAGCTGTCTTAGTAGTCATGAATACTTTTAACTTTTGTTTATATTGGAAGGTTTTCATTTTCCTTCTTCAATTCTCAAGGATCGATTTGCTGGATACGTCAATCTTGGTTGACAGTTAATTTCTTTCAGGGCTTAGAATACATTACTGCAAGCTCTCCTGGATTTTAGAATAAGTTCTGAGAAAGCATAAATAATTCTGATTGCCCTGTCTCTAAAAATGACCTGATATTTTTTTCTCTTGAGGCTTTTAAAATTCTATTCTTGCTTTCTATATTAGGTATTTTAATTTTAATACATCATGGATAATTATTTAAAAAATTTTATTTGGGATTCTGAATGTCTCCTTTACTGAATATCCATCTCATTCCCAAGGTTTGAAATTTTTCTGTTATTATTTCCCTAAAGAGAGTATCCATGCTATAAGCCTGCATTTTACAACCCTCTTAAATTCCAGTAATTCTTATATTTCTTTTACTGTTTTCCCATAATTCTTGTATAGTTTGATCAGGGTTACTTATTTTCTACTCTTTAATGCTGTGTAAATGTTCAAAGCCAGCCACTTTGTTTTCCAGCTCTGAGACTCTGTCTTCTACTTGTTCTATATTATTGGAGAGACTTTCCACTGAGTGCTGTACTTGATTTATTATGTCATTCACTTCCAAAATCTCAGATTGGTTATTTTTTAATATTTTTATTTCTGTGTTAAATTTATTATTCATATCCTGTATTGACTTCCTTAATTCATTCAGTTGTTTTTCTGTGTTATCTTTGAATTTATTGATCACTTTTATAATCATCATTTTGAATTTGTACTTCACCCACTTCAATATTTTTAAAGTTCATTGCTAGTGAACTACAAACTTTAGAAGAGTGTCATGTTAACTTTATTTTTTATAATCCTTATTCTTATGTTGAGATTTGTGTATCTGTTTGGTTGTGTTTTCCTTTCTACTTTTATGTGTGGGCTGTTTTAGGGCACAGACTTCTCTTGTCCTGGGACATGAGGTTGTTGTAAAGTTTGCAATATATTTCAAAGTGGGTTTATAGTATAGTTTCAAGTTTGTTCTTCAGTGATTTTTAGTGTAGTTTGAAGCAGTTGAACCAGGATTTGAGGATCCCACTTTCCCTGCAGATCTCACAAGAGTTGGGTCCTTCTGTAGATAAAGTGATTATGTTATATACAGCAGAATGTATGGGGTATACCCTCTGTGATTGCTCTTCTAGACCTGACTACTCTGTATGTTCTAAAAGGCAAGGGAGTAATCTAAGTTGAGGTCCTTTGAAGGTGTGGTGTCCACTGTGTTTGTTTTATTTCCCTTTGTTTTCTCTGTAGAAATGGATGTCCATGAGTGGGACGTAAGGACACCTTTTAGCCATTCCTACTTGGATTTCGGTCACCAGTTTTTTTATTCCTTCCTTATTTTTTGTGTTAAAAGTATTGTTGAAGTTTGAGTAGGGGTTTAGTTGTAAATCAAGCAAGGTATATTGTCTCTTGGCTGGTCTGTTGGTATAGCTCAACAGCAGAGTCTCTACCTTGTGAACATGTAATGATCCAAGGGATCCCCAGCATCTCATAGAAAATGGGAAAATAAAACAACAATAGCAGTGAACCATATACAGCATCAAAATAAATACATGATGCATACTATGATATCTACATCACTAATTACCACAAGAAATGAAATTTCATGGTCCGTAATAAGCAACAGTAAAATGATATACAGCAGTGAACTAGATATAGTATAAAGAAGTTTCAGTTATGCCATTCATAGTACTAATAACTGCAGCAGCATACAACAGACACTAGTATGGCAATATGTAAATCAATGGATGTGTAACTGATGTGATTCTGCAATCTGTATACAGGGTAAAAATGGGAGTTCATAGCCCACTTGAATCCAAGTGTGAAATATGATATATCAAGAACTATGTAATGTTTTGAACAACCAAAAATAAAAATTTAAAAAAATAAAAAATAAATAAATAAAAAGAAAACTTGCCAAATACAAATAAAAAAAATGAATGTTAGGGGCAGTATATATATGAACTAAATAGTTCTAAAAGATAAAACTACAGTTTATTAAGAGATAAGAAAATGGGATAGAAAGGCAGAAGCAAGTTGAAAATAATTAACATATGAACCAGGAGAAAGCAGAAGAGAGGCTCCAAAGGAAGAGGAGAAAACATAGATAAAAGAAGCAAAAATAAAGACAGACAACAAGAGAATCTGGCTATCAGGGGAAGAAGGAAGTATAATATGAGAAGCAAAAACAAAACAATGACAAAACTAAAAACCTAACTCTCAAAAGACAAAGTAAATTAACAAATGGGTGCTAAAAGGAAAAAAAATGATAAAAATGAAAACAAAAAGAAAAATTAAGCAAATATGTATATTGTGCATATTCACAAATTAAATAGCAAATGCACAAAGAACATAAAAAATTCTTAATAAAACATTGAAGAAATTGTCTCCTCTGAGGTTATCAAAACTGTCAACAAAGATTATGTTCACTGCCTATGACAGAGTGCCTTTCTTTCTGTTTCTTCTTGGACTAGTACTCCTTAGACAGAGCAAGGGCTGGAGACTGTTAAACACATTCTCTTTTTGTGCTGCTCACCAGGCTTCCAGCTGGTGTGGTCTGGAACCAAAGCTGGTTGAAAAAGGGCTCAGCTTTCCTTCATATCAGTATAAGGTAGGGCAGAAGGGTATTACCGTCAGCTGGCATTTTGTCTGGACAGATTAGGTGGATGTACTCCAGGGCAGAGCAGATAACGAGTTCTAAGTAGGAAGTCACAGGAGCTGGGAGTTAGCTCCAATTGGAGCCTTTTAGCTTTGTTGAATGGTATCTTCTCTGGAAAGATTATATCAGCACACCCTTAGGGCCAGGAAGATGTTGATCTGGGCTGGGTGTGTGGGTCTCAGGAGGCTCCAAGAATTCTACTTTTAGGGTGGGGAAACCCACCCTTGACAAGTCTCACACACTCCTCCACTCATAAGTATGGCCTTCCCAGATTCAGTCCCTGACTGTAATCATGCCCACCTGTTGATTCTACTGACCCTCCTCTATTGGTCTCATGAACCACCAGAGTCCAAGGTAAAACAAGCTGTACTCCCTTCTGTATCCCGGAAATGAAACACCAGAGCACATTTTTTTTCTATGCCCATTTCAATCACATTCTGCTAGGTACACCCTAGAAAACATGGCAGGCACTTACAGGGACAGTATAGTGACATATGCTGTGACATATAGTGACATATCCTGGGCTTCCACAGCAGCAAGCCACAGCATGACCTCTTTGAGATTCCTCCCCACCTTAGCTCTCTATTGCCAATTGAGAAACTTGGAACACTTTTAAAACATCAGCTTGATCTATGGCCGGTGATTTAGCTAAGTTGAGACTGCTTTTCTGTTCCCCATTTCCATGCCAAATTAGTTTGCTGTGTGTTCTCTCTGTGTGTTTGTTATCCTCCCTACTGTGGTGAACTAGCACCACTGCCACCACTAGCTTGACTCCAATGTATTCTTTCATGTCCTCTGTTCAAAGCACCTGAATTGCTGAGTCTTTACATCTCTGGTGGTCCAATATTAAATTTCCATGAATTTCTGCTGTTACCCACCTTGTTGAGAAGCAATACAGACACTGCTGAAATACAGAACAGCTGTCCTCTTTGATCTCTCAGTATTATTAATTTTGATAATCAATTGTTCCAGCCAGTAGAGCTCCTTAAATGTGCCTATGTATCCCTTTGAAATGTTTTCATCATTCTCAGCTGTTTCTTACTTTATTGAGCAATAAATAGTCTGGACTTAATTTGTATTTCCCTAGTTCCAATTTTAAAATAAGCAAATTTATTCAGGGATCCCAGTTTCTTTCTAATAGACTGTACATTTAGAAACTGAGATCTTGGCACTGGTTTTGTTCATTTTTGCCAGGATGTCATTGCTTTTTTGCCTTTAGTGGACAGAGCCAGGAAAACATATACATAATGATAAATAGGTAGATAAGATATATCATGAGTTCCTACTGATTCTTCCAATCCCATTTCAATATCCAGTTACATTCCACTAACAGAGTTCATTCTACCTTTTCCTATATTCACGTTTATAATTGCCTTCTCCAGCACTCAGAAACCTGGTTTCTATTACCCACAATCTATTTATGTATTGCTTGATTCTAGAATACACTAGCATGCACATAAAGTAATTTCAGAATTGCTAACCCACACTAAACTTCTTACTTGGAGTTGAGTCTTTATTTACTATTGTTTGTTTATAGCCCAGGGATATACAGTCAAAATGTTGAATTCAAAAAAATCACTTTGTTTAGTTTACTTTTTCTCTTCAATGTGGTTCTGAAATAAGTACATTTGCTTCACTTTGTATACATTTTAGGGTTCCTTTCCACATCTTTACTGACTTTATTTTACATATTGAATATGTGAAACATTAATATAAATCCAAAAGTCTGACTTATACAGAAAAGAACATTCAGAAAGAATCATTTTCCCCCATCTCTTTCATACTTCTCTGATCCTTCTGTCCCCATCTCCGATAAGTCACCCGTTTTTACTATGAAGATTTATCAATCTCATCTATATTTGGAATTATTTTACATATAAATCTTCATAATTATTTTGTGTATTTGAAAAACATCTGTTTCAATGTCATTTTCTCCCCCAGCCATGTTTCAATGTCATTTCATTTCATAGTTTGTACATTTGTCTTTGCCCCATCCTTTTTCTTGTTTAGATAAATTAATGTTTGGTCTAATTTGTTCTTACAAAAAAAAATGGGTTTAAAAAAATCAGGGTTTTGACTTATTAATTAGATTTACTGTTTTTCATACTCTACCTCATTTAACTCAATATATCTTTTATCTTTATTTTGTCTTCTTTTTGCTCTTTTTAGTTAACTTGGTTATTCTTTTTCTACCTTTCAGTAATGACATTTTAATTTATTTATTTATATTTTTAAATGTTTATTAGTGTGTTTAAAACAAAAGATTTTCCTCTGATCACTAGCTTAAATATAGATTATAGATCTTAATATTTAATTATTTCACTGTCATTAATTTTTAGAAGACAGTGTCTGTTGTATTTCCTCCTTTCACCTGATAGGTATTTAATAGGAGCTTTTTGTTTTTATAATTTTTAGGTGCAGAAGGCCTAGGCTGTTACATTGTGATTAATTTCTAATTTTATTGTCTTATGATCAAAGACAGTTATATTTCTATTTTATAGAACACCTTGATCCTTAAACTCAAATATCATCAATTTTGGTCAATGTATGTCTTCTTAAGAAAAGTTGAATTTGGCAGGATGTAAATGCTGATCTATAATATATATATATATATATATATATATATATATATATATATATATATATATATATAT
Organism: Marmota flaviventris; assembly: GCF_047511675.1. NCBI lineage: Eukaryota > Metazoa > Chordata > Mammalia > Rodentia > Sciuridae > Marmota > Marmota flaviventris. The sequence goes on from NC_092506.1 coordinate 124,448,671, forward strand.
ACACACACACATATAAAATTCTTAGCAGTTCATGGAATGTTTTCCAAAATAGACAATACTTTTGGTCAAAAAGCAAGTCTTAGCAAATACATTTTTAAGTTGCCATAATCTCTTTTATAGTACAGATTGTAATGGAATAAAATTAGAAATGAAGAACAAAAAATTATAGAAAACAAATAAACACATTGATACTTCACAAGGCTTTTTTGAATGAGGAATGTTTTAGAAAAAAATGAGAGAAGAAATTTTAAAAGTTCTTAGAATCAAGCTAGAATAGTGATATAATGTACCAAAATCTCTGGGACACCATGAAGGTAGTTCTAAGAGGAAAGTTTATGGCACTAAAAGCCTACATTTTTTAAAAGAAAGATCTCAAAAAAAATCTAATCTCAAGGCTCTAGAAAAGTAGAAACAAACTAATTCCAAAATCAGTAGAAGACAGAAAATTATTAAGACCAAAGTCAAAAGTAGAGAGAATTAGAAAATAATAAAAAAGATCAATGTAAAAAAGAGTTGCTTCTTTGAAAAGATTAATAAGATTGATAAATTCTTGGCCAAACTAAAAGAAAGAAAAGATCATATCAACAAAGTTAGAGATAAAAAAAGAGATATCATCACAGATATGTCTGAAATACAGAGGATTATTTGGGACTATTTTGAAAACTTATATTTCAATCAATATATAGAAGATACTGACAAATTTCTAGACACAAAGATCCTACCCAAATTGAACCAAGAGAATATAGAAAACTTAAGCAGATCAATATCTAGCAAGGAGATTGAGACAGTGAAAAGTCTTCCAACAACAACAAAAAAGCCTGGAATCAGATGAATTCTCAGCTAAGAATGTGAATCCTCCTAAGATTATTATATGAAATATAAAGGTATAGAACAGTCCTGAATTTATTCTACAAATTCAGTTCATATGATATGAAAACCACATTAAGATACATCGAGAAAAGGAAACTAAAGATCAATATCCCTGATGAACACAGAAATAAAAATACAATAAAATATCAGCAAACCACATCAAAAAACACATTAAGAAGATTTTACACTGTGATCAAGTTGGATTCATTTCAAGAATTTAAGGATGGGTCAATATATACAAATCAATAAATGTAATCTAGCACATAAATAGATCAAAGAGCAAAAAATCACCAGATCAGCTCAATAAATGCAGGAAAAGCCTTTAACAAAATCCATTATCCATTCATGTTAAAAACACCAATGAACCCGGAATGGTGGTGCATGCCTGTAATCCCAGCAGCCTGGGAGGTTGATACAGGAAGATTGCAAGTTCAAAGCCAGCCTCAGTGAAAGTAAAGTGCTAAGCAACTCAGTGAAACCCTGTCTCTGAATAAAAAACAAAATAGGGCTGGTTATGTGGCTCAGTGGGTGAGTGCTCCTGAGTTTAATCACTCACACACACACACACACACACACACACACACTCACACACACACAAAAGATGAAACTAAGGATAAAAGAAATTTACCTCAACATCATAAAGGCTACATTTGACAAACCCAAAGCTAACATCAGAGCAAATGGGGGAAAACTGGAAGCATTTCCTCTAAAAGCCAGAATAAGACAAGGATGCCTACTCTTACCAATCCTATTCAATATAGTTCTTGCAACTCTAGCCAGAGTAATCAGGCAAGAGAAAGAATTTGAGGGATACAAATAGGAAAAGAAGAAGTCAAGTTATCTCTGTTGATTGATGACATGATTTCACATGCAGAAGACCCAAAAACTCCAACATAAGATTTCTAGAGCTAATAAACAAATTTAGCAAAGTAGCAGGATACAATATTAACACTAAAAATTCAATATCTTTCCTGTACTCCAATAATAAATCTGGTGAGAAAAAAAAGAAAAAGAAAAATCCAGGAAAACAATTCCATTAGCAATAGACTCAAAAAAGAAAACAATAAATAAATCTAGGAATAAATCTAATCAAGGAGGTAACAGATCTCCAGAATGAAAATTATAGAACAATGAAGAAAAAAATTGAAAAAGATCTTAGAATATCAAAATACATCTAAAGTTCTTGGATAAGCAGAAATAATATTGTCAAAATGGCCATATTATTGAAAGCAATAAGCAGATTCAATATGAACCTTCTCAAGTTACCAATGACGTTCTTCAAAGAACTAAAAAAGAGTCCTACAATTCTTATGAAAGAATAAGAGATCCAGAATAGCTGAAGAAATCCTGAGCAATGATGTTGGCATCAGAAACCCTAATTTTTAAGTATACCACACAGCTATGGAAACAAAAACGGCTTGGTATTGCCACCAAAAAGAATTGCCATCAATAAATGGGTCAATGATCTTAACAGATGCATCTCAAAAGAAAAAATACAATTGCCAAAAATATATGAAAAAAATGTTTACCATCATTATTAATCAGGGGAATGAAAATCAAAACTACACTGAGATTTCATCTCACTTCAGTTAAAATGAAAATCAAGAATACAAATAATAATAAGCAAAGCACTACTGAGGATGTGGGGGGGGAAAGGTACACACATGTATTGTTGGTGAGGCTATAAGTAGTGCAACCACTTTGGAAAGCTGTATGAAGTTCCCTCAAAAAACTAGGAATAAAACCACCACATGACCCAGCTATCCCTCTACTTATATTTATCCAAAATATCCAAAATCAGCATAACATAGCAATACATGAGTACCAATGTTTATAATAGCACCATTCATCATAGAGAAGTTATGGAATCATCCTAGGTGCCCATCAGCCAATGAATAAATAAAGGAAATGTAAATATACACAATGAAGTTTTACTCAGCCATAACAAAGAATAAAACTTGTCATTTGTGGGTAAATGGGAGGAACTAACACACATCATGCTCAGACAAATAACCAGAAGCAGAAAGTTAAAGGTTGAATGTTTTCTTGCATATGCAGAAGCTAGAGAGGAAGGGGGAAAGGAATAAAAATGGGGGGGCTCTCAAAATTAAAAGAGAGATCAATAGAGCAGAAGGGGATAAAGACGGAAGTAGAAGGGAAGGAGAGAGGGAAGTTATGGGAATGAATTCTACCAAATTATGCTATGTCACTGTATAAATATACCACAGTGAATCTCATATATACATATATATTTGTAATTATAATTCACTGTTTAAGTAATAATGATAATAGAAGAGAGATCCAAGTAGAGCAAGTATATCAGGGAGAGAAAGAATAAGAGTGAAAAGGAAGGTAGCAGGGGATGATATTGATCAGTTATTTTATGTGCATACACAAATATGGCATAACGAATCCCAATATTATGTGTAATTATAGTACATCAATGTAAAAAGGAAATAAGAAAGAAAAGGCTGTACCTTGTTGAGAACTTCAGCCACCTTCTTTACATTCTGTCCATTTGGCCTGCCATGTACTAAGAATGCATACCACATTCTCCTGTTATTAGAGGGCTCTTGTGTCTCTTTGAGTCACCTATAGCTTCTGCTTTACAAAGGTGGTTCCTATGTTTTAGCGCACTATTTTATTCATAATGTTATATCTTAATTCATAATGTTATATATTCTCTGTGAAACATGGTGTTTAGTGTTAAAAAATGGTCTTCTTTAGTCATTCGGTTGCTCTTTTGCTAGAATTATGTTACACTGACATTATGATTGCAGTTCCTGCATTTTCATTTCCATTTTTTTCTAGAACAACTTTCTCCATTCTTAGAAGTCTTTCTGAGCTCTAATCATCTGGGGGTAAGATATGTTCCTTATATGCCAGAGCTGTGTCTTGTTTGGGGGCCAACTCACAGTAATGTGATTGTTATATTTGCTCTCAACTCTGTATTTTTTGTTATAACTCATATATGTGATATTTTCTTTTTTGTGATGTGCTTTCTTTACTTTCTATATTTAAATATTTTTATTACTTAAGAAGATGATTTATAGCTTTGCACATTTAAGTTTATCATCTGGCTTATCAGTGTTTAATAGACTACTTGAATTCTATCTATTAAATAATCTATGAGCTTTTTGCACTTGATCTTATGCTCCCCTTTCTCATACCATTTTAAATTGCATTATTTCTACTTGACAGAACATATAACACTAAGGTTTATGCATCCGCTCTTATCTAGACCTTTGTTATAGGCTTAGATCTAAAATTAAACTGCATTGAATATTTACCATCTTAGGATTTCAATTTACTTCTTCCTATTTTCTGTGCATGTGTGTTCTCAGATTTTGAATTTCTAATTCCAGGTGTGTGTTATGTACCTACATACAAACATGCATATGTGTGTATTACATAAATATAATCTAGATATAGGTAAGTAAATAGATATATTAATGAATAGATACATAGGTATAGATATATCTACCCCAAATACTTCTTTGGGGATACTTAATTTGGTCTGGCATGTTGGAATATTTTCTTATGCTCAGGGCTAATAGCTGGGGATGATTCATATGCCAGTCCCCATGTTTGGCTGTCCTTTCCCATTTTCTTCTCACTGTGGCATTGTGTAGGTGGAACCTGCTTGAACCACCCGCATTGAGTGGATGGGGCTCGTGGTCCTAGCTCCAGATAACTTTTCTCTTCAGTGTAGCAAAGTACAACTTCTTTTTCTAGGTGACTGTTTTTAGGGAGTCAGGAGAAATGGTTGTGTGTCCTTCTCCCTATGGCTTCTTCTGCTCTCAAAACTCTTTCCAACATTTGCTTCTCCCTTTGTTTTCACTCTGTTATCCTCAAAAGTGTTGCCCTCACAGGGTGGTTTCTTGAGGTCCTACATGCCCTCTGGGTCTGCTCTGAGGCCAGTGATCAAAAACGCTAGAGCTCCTTTTCAGTTTTATTGGTTTGTTTTGTTTGGGGGGCTGGGTGCTTAAAGTGGACTTTTGAGGGGATGGCTTCAATTCAGTCTTGGTATCCCTGTTCTCTCTTCTGTTATTTTTTTGAGACTCCACCTTATTCTCTGTAAAGTCTTGGGTTTATACCCAAGAAAATAATACATGGGAAATTGAGGTTTATGTTTAGCATGTAAGTGTTAGGAAGTTGTGTTTTCTGTTTTTTGATTATATTAGTAAAGCATGCAAGTTGTGAAATTTGTGCAGTTCTGTCTTTATGGGCTTGCACTTTTCTGGAGAATGTGTGGAGAAGTAAGAATTGAGGCAGCCACATTTACCAGGGCTTCTGCAGGTAAGGCCAAATGTTCTCTCTGATAAGAGGATGCTGATCCATAATGGGGGTGGGGCATGGGAAGAATGAAGGAACTTTGGACAAAGGGGAGGGGAGGGGACAGGGCATGGGGGCAGGAAAGATGGTGGAATGAATGAACATCATTACCCTAGGTACATGTATGACTGCACATATGGTGTGACTCTACATCGTGTGCAACTAGAGAAGGGAAAAGTTGTGCTCTGTTGTCATGTATAACTAATTAGAAAAATTTTTTAAAATTTAAAAGATTGCCCTGGATGCTTGGCTATTCTAGATAAAAGTCTAGGCCAGATAATCATATTTCTCTGTGAAATCCTGAAGCAACAAGGCACAGCCTCCAAGATCACCAATGCAGTGGTCATTCCTCTCCATCCTGACAAGGAATAAACCCAGTTTCTTCAGGATCTACAGGAGGACTAAACTGTACCACCACTCTTCTCTCATATCTCATTAGAGATTCTCTCAATTCTCAGAAAGACGAGAGACAAGGCTATATTGTGTTCACTTTGCTCGTATATTCTTGGTAAAAGCCACCATGCTCAGAAGTTCTGTTGCTGGAACTAAAAAGTCCATTCTTAACCAGATCAATACAATCACTTACCATTTCTGATTAGGAAAAGGAATCATTTCAATATAACGAAACAAGCATTCCCTTGACAATCTTTCCCATTCTAGGTTCCAAAATATAAGCAGGAGATCTCAAAAACTTTTCATAATCTATGCTTGCCTAATGTCTACACTAGAGCCGTTGTTTCTTTAGAGATAAGTTCGGTATTCAAATGATTTTATGCAAATATTTTTATAATTTAGCAAAGAACTCATCCAGACTTCTTTAACTCTAGTCATCCTTTCCCATAGGCTATAGTGTCAATGTTTGTATCTTGGGATCAACAGACAGAACATTCTTTTTAAAAGTTCACATCCACATAGCCAAATTCCCAGAGGGGGAAAACACTCTAAGCAAATTGTGCTCAATCGTCTGACTTGTACTTTCACCTTCATATCTAGACCATTACAGACCCATTTGATGTACTTTAAAAGCCAGTGCACATGGAGAGAATTCATAGGATGATGAATATTCACCCCCACAAACCAAACCAGGCATCCACACTGCAGTGACTGTCCCACAAACATCACTTACCAAATGGCCCCATATGTTGGTTGGATTCCCTGTGTTCAAGGAAACGTTCTTTTCCTCGAGATATCAATCTCTCTCCCTCTCTTTCTTCCTTTCTCTATCTCTTTCCTTTTCTTTACCTCTGGGTATATTTACATATACATATACATCAGCTAAAAATTCTGATAAAATTGTGTAAATTTGGGGATTTTTATAATGATTGTAAAGCATTTCTCAAACATTAGCTGATGAATCTAAACAGCCTGATAAACTTTCTACACAATGAAAACAAACAAAAAAAAATGCAAAGAGATAGAAAAACTCCTTAAAAACCTATCAAGTCACCTGGTATCAGCTCAAGTTCAGCCTCAGCAGCCCTAGATAGGAATCTTAGTTTCTGAAACTTGACTGATTTGGGGTTTTAAAAAGTATAAAAAATGGAAGCCCACTTTTATATTTAAAACTTCCTATATTAAAAAATAGGATTACAAAGAAAATATAGATGTTCACAATAAATTTCCAACAAGGCTAGTGAATTAAAAATGATAAACTATGACTTGTGGTCACATGGACAAAAATGCTAATAGTATTGACGACAAGTAAAGAAACAAGCCCTCTCACTCATGACTAGGGGAAAGGAAGTGTCCCAAGCCAATCTGGTGGGCAGTTGGCAATGCACCCCAGCCATGCCATGTTTCATATGGTTGAACCAAGTAAATCCATTTCTAGGCTTTCATCTTAAAAAAGCATTATGAATAAGATTTAATTAATAGAATAGAATATCCATTACATATTGTTTTCTATAGCAATGAGTAAGGAAGCAAGAAGAGAGAACAATCTAAAGTCCCATAACCTCACTGCTAAGACAGTCAAATATTCACCATGCACTTTGCATGAAAAAAATATATTTATATATACACACACACACACCCTTACAATGCCAGCTCAGTTCCCCCAATGACCCAGGTGGTATTTTCCATCTATCCATGCACCAACATTTAGCACCATGGCTTAGAGGTTTCCATTAGTCATCATGTTTCTGTCCACTCCTTCAGAGCAGACAGTCTGTGCACCAACCACAGCAAACTAAACCAGGGGGAATGACACCTTCCCTACTCCATCTCCCCATTCACTGCCATCCTCCATGCCATATGAAACTGCTAGCATCTAGCTGCTGCTGACCCAGAAGAACAGTGACAGGAGACCCTCACAAGGTTCAACCCATGACAAAAATCTCCATTATCTTGTTTTCTTTCCACCAGAATTTCTTCACCAGGTTGTCAGTTGATTTAATTCAGGCTAAAATTTTACTTGACTCTAAGGTGTTCACTCTACTAATAACTCCTCATCACCAAGCACAGGGCCAGAAAAAAAGTGTGGAAAAAATACCAGTCCAGAGATGGAGATGAAAATGATAAGAACCACCAGAAAGAAGATGAAGAGCTGAAAATGAAATGGGGTGGGCTGAGGTGTGATTAAAAAAAATGGTGCTGCTGGAAAGGGTCAGTTTGTGTATCAACTTGACTAGTCTCCAGTACCCAGTTATTCGGTCAAGTACTAACTTAGGTGTTGCTGTAAAGGTGCTTCGTAGATAGGGTTGCCTTTATATAATGGAGATTATCGAGCATGTCCTAGGTGGGTCTCAGCCAATCAGTTGAAAGTTTTAAGAGCAGAACCAAGGTTTCCCTAAGGAAGAAGAAATCCCACCAGTGGATTGCAACTTCCACTCCTGCCCAAGGCTTTCCAGCCTACCCTTCCTGAAGACTTTACCCAAGTTTCATACTTGCCCAACTAGCCCTGACAATCATGTGGACCATACAACTGTCATCCATCATCTATTTAGATCTCTATCATCTATCTACCAACTATCTATATTTATTATCTGTTTACCTACCTATTCTCTAGCTTACACGTATCCCTATCTCTATCAAATCTATCTATCATCTATCTATCTTCTGTATTTTTTCTCATTTATCCTACTGATTCTCTTTCTCTAATGGAACTCTGATTGAAACACCAACTCAAAATGTTCTCAACAATTGCAGTCTTTTTTTTTTCTTTTACAGAAGCAACATCCCATTCACTCTCCCTTCCCAATTGCTCTTTATGCAATTATCAGTGAAGCCCCTGCCCACACCCACTGCTTCTGCCTAGAAGAGGATTTTTTTCCACCACTTTACAGGGGGAGAAGGAAATGGAGCTCCCCAAGACTTGGGACTGCAGAGTCTTCTCTCCCTGCCCCATTGTCACTCAGAGTCACCTTAGTCCCAATGCCACACTCAGTCTGTATTTCCTAACTAGTGCTCCTCAGGCTGTCATATTGCCAGGTTGCATCAATCCACAGGGCACCCAGCCTCCTGTGTATCCAACTGCTCAAAATTTCTCCTCTAGTCCATCTCCCACAATTCCTAGCATTTTCCAAATTTACTACCTCCTTACCCTGGGAAGAGGGAGTGGGCATTTCAGCAGGTCCTCCTACCTTTGGTTGGAAATGAAACCCCTAAACCAGTAGTTGTTAGCCCTTATAGCACTTTCAAATCACCTCTGAACTCTTTTAGAAATGCTGATAATGGGCACTTTCCCAGACCAATCCAAATACATTCTATGGCTGTGGCCAGACACATGAGTTTTTTCAAAGTTCCTTGAGAGATTTCAATGCCAAGTAAGATTGAGAATCATTGTTGTAAACCAGGCATTCATAGTCAGTAGCAGCTATTCTTTTTTCCTCTATCCACAGCTTCGCAACCTCCACAGCCTCCCATCTGATCTCTGGCCTCTTATCTAGGTAGCCTTAGGTTCTTCGCTTACACACTCCCTGTGTGTAAGTGACACACCTCTTGATGGAAGCATATGAGGTGTGAGAAAGAGCATCAGCTTTGGAGTTAGGTGTGCAGATGTGCAGATCTCAGCTCTGCCAATAACAGGCAGGTTTCCCCTTGCCCTAACATTTCATAGTCTCCCTATCTCCAGCCCAGGAGAGGATTTGGAGTTTCTGGGCTGTCCACCCAGTTATCACAGGGACCTTGGGAGAATGTGAATAGCTGTCTCTAAATACAGTGAAACCTGTAGTGCTCAGGGAAGCCAAAGCAGGGAGGCAAGATGTATATGAAAAGTAGAATAATTTAAAGAAGTACTTAGGATATCCTGGGCTCAGTCAGGCATTTGACAATCTCACATGACCATTTTAAAAATTCTACTTAAAAATCACCTGATACTTCACTCTTTTCCACTCTCCAATGGAACAAATTCTGTGCTTATGGGGCTTTTAGGGTCTTTGTAGCCTTCGATAAAGTCGGCCAGTCCATGTGGCCTTGAGGGTCTACCATAATCAGAGACCTATTAAAGCCAGTTATGTTGAACGTACTCAATCTCTGTTGTGACTGCTTCATAGTAGGTGAAGTCCAACATCATCTGCTGTTCTCATCTTGTTCCATGACACCTAACTATAAATTCAAAATAATTTCTTTCCTTCTTTCTTCCCTGTGAGTTCTGTCAGGAGGCACTACTGTCCTTAAGTCAAGTATATCCTCATTCCTTCGTCTCCTGAAGGATGTTTAACTCCAGTGATAAACTCTGATCCAAGCAGGACTTTTTACTTTATATGTATCTACTTCTCAGATTTGCTGCTAAAATATACCTGAGTGCATTTTATATAGAGAAGCTAAAACTATAACCATGAGGTGTTCTTAAATCCTCATGTTTTATTATTAGAATTCATATGATTTTGGATTTCTAGTCCATTTGTTTTACTAGAAAATATCTTATAAATTACCTGCCATGGAGTAAAATTGAATCTCTAGGAAGATATGCTATGATTAGGCTAGGCTCTGAATTCATACCTTCAGGGATATACATAGTTTTCAATCACAGATTAAAAAAGTACAGTCGGTGTGTAATAAATGTGGATTGGTTAGCACAGTAATCTAGACAATAGTCCAGGAATGGCCCTCACTCACATGGAGGCCCTTATGCGGCTATGCCCTTTTGGATGGCATGTCAGGGTCCTTCTCTTAGTGGTATTGAGAGCCTCTTCCAATCCACTGAGCTGGGGCAATAATGGAAGCCTGTCTGCTCTTCCTGTTCTAGGCTCCTGTGTATCAATTAGCTCCATTGCTATAATTCCAGGTAGTCTCCACCTTCTTCCCTTTTAATGGTCTGCAAAATTAGGAGGTTGCATTAATTTGTTCTTCTGGCCCCCAAATTCCTATCCTTTGCATAGAATAACTTCATACAATCCTTGCAGATTTTTTCCCCTAGAGGAACTGCTTTAAAAACAGATAAGGATTATTTGTAATTAATTATCATTACCTCTATGTAAATGAGTATCCCCAAAATGCTAATCTATCTTAGACAAATGTTTCTTCTGAAATATCAATAGGAACTAATTTGCTTAGAAAAAATTCTCCCCCTGGTTCCGGCAGCAGTAATCTCCTCCTCCAGCACCTTGTTGAAATTACCTCCGGTTCCAAATCCATGAAAATTGTGCTAATGAGATACTCCTCAACCTGCATCTGGAGACTGGTACCATAGCAAGTCATGGCTCTGATTTCAGGAAATCCATTATCAGTGTCACACTCTGTGTTGCCTGGAGGGTTCAATTCATTTTAGGCAAAGCCCAAATGACATTGCATTTTGTCTCCATTCCCCTGTTGCCCACGCAAGAGGACTTGGAAGAATAACATTTTAATGGCTTGGAAAATGTTCCCAACAGAATTATCTGAGAGAGGATTTTTCAAGGGTTACATCACTAAATGACCAAACAAAGACACAGTGTCTGGCTACCGCCCACATGATCCACTGTGAGCCATGTTTTCATAATGATGTAGCGAGATTTAGACACACCTCTTTTATAAGTGGCGAAAGGAATATTAGCAAGGAAACCAAACCTGGACATCAGAAGTAAGAAGACATCAGGTCCTAAGGTCAGAGTAAACCCTACTTTGAGGTTTATTCTTAATAATAATGAACCGAAATGGGTTGGGCATGTTAGGCACGTATTGCACGTTACCTCATATGACCCTCACAAGAACCCAATGAGATGGGTCTTATTATTGCTCTCATTGACCCAAAGGGGACACTAGAGGCTTCAAGAGGCTGGCTACTTCAACCAGCTACCAAAGCAAAGAATGGGAATGACCCCCAGGTAAATATGATTCTAAAGTCTCTGTTCTTCCCTGTTGATTCTGATTAAGCAAGATTGAATTAAACATAACTGTGTTGGGTTTAAGGGTATTTACAAGGGTTTTTGTTTGTTTAATAGGTTACATATTCTGCCCCAGGGCTGTCTCCAGCTGACCAGATTTAGTAATGAAATCTCCTTTTTTGTTCAGAGGGCTAGATTTGACTCTATATAAAGTTCGTCGTTGACTCCCTCTGTTCCTTTGTGGGAAATAACACTCTGCCCCCTCCCTCTTCTCTGTGCACATCACATTTCCTTCCTACCCATCTCACAGAAATGTGAGCCAGTTAACAACATCGTGGTTCAGGGAGGGTTTAAGAGTGGCCCTCTCCTGTGCAGGTGCACTCAAGTAACAGACACCTGGTAAATGTCTTCAACACTCCAGGAACTAGCAGTAAAGTTAACAGTTCAGAGATGTATACAGGTGCAATCCTTTCCTGAAGTAATCTGCAGCTCAGCCTGACTTTCTTACTCTGACTTTTATGACACAATTCTGCCTCTCCTTTGGACCACTGCAGTAGACGTCTTCATTTCTCCTCTCGTACTCCAGTCTTCTGTCACATGGAACATTTTGCTGCTCCCTGGAATCCCAATGCTGTTCCAGGCCACTAAGCCTTGGCTGTTCCTTCTGCCTGGGCCTGCTGTCCCATTCTACCTCACCTCTGTTCTATCCTCAGGTCCCTGGGCAATGGCAGATCGAGCAGAGTCTGGCAAAAAAAAATCACTGTCTACTTGGGAAGGGGACGGAAGGCCAAAGCAACTGCAGTAACTCCATATTTCAGCATATTTTGCATTCATTTCTAAAGGATGTAGTCCAACAAGCAGTGTGGGATGTTTTTCCCAGATGAGAAGAATAAAATGAATTGAAACCCACATCATAGAAACTGTCTTAGAGATGAGGCACCAATATTAAAGAGATAAGACATCTTGTTCAAGAGAGCCTGAGCTTCCAGGCTTCATTCTCCCAGAATCACCTCAGCCTTGATTCTTTAACCTGCACTCTCTGCCTCTGTACCCCATTATGTCAAGGCCTAATGTCTGAGCCACCCCTCCACTGCCACATGTAGAGCTCATCTATCGTAAGTCTCAATCAGGTTTTTAAAAATAGACACTTATTTTCTTAGCACCCTTCATCTAAACAGCCTCCTCTTGCCAATAGTTTATAAAAACTGGGCCAACCCCTCTGTCCCAGGAATCTGTGTTACCTCATTTGCTGTCTTTATTATCTCTTTAATATTGGTGCCTCATCTCTAAGCAAAAGGAAAAGTATGCTAAACCATGGTGTTATGGTCTGAATGCTCCCCAAATTCATGCGTTGAAACTTAATCCCCACTGTGATGCTATTAAGAGGTGGAGCCTTGAAGAGGCAATTAGTCTTTGAGGGCTCCTCCCCTTCCAAATGGGATTAAGGAGCTCATAAAAAAGGTTCCGACATAATGTTCCTCTGCCTTTCCACCTTCTGCCATGTGGGGGCATAGCCTTCCTTCCTGCAGGAGGAGGAGGAAGCAACAAGGTGCCATCTTGGAAGCAGAGGGGGCAAGCCTCTCACTCAGCCTCTGGAATGGTGAGCTATAAATACTTGTTGTTGATAAATTACCTGTGTCAAGACTGCAGTTTCAGTAGGACAAATGGACTAAGACACATGGCTTGGGTAATACAGGATCATTTCTGAAAGCCCTGCTATCTAATATTTATTTTTTGTCTGTCATTAGTGCAGTTCATGTTGGTATGTGTGATTTAATTTAAAATGCAACAAACACTTGGGGTGAGGGAAGTGTTTAAGGAAGACTCTGTCCCCACCCTCATACCTACTGAAAAAGTAAATATACAAACAGACAATGGTTAGACCATATGTAAAAATAGAGCTCTGACCCATATCCCACAGCCACCAGCACTGGGAAGCCAACCAAATATCTGTAGCAGTCGAGGAGGCCAAGCAATAACTAGAGGAGTAGAGGAGCAATCAGCCCCACACAGCCAGGACTTGATTAATAACTCACAGCCTCCCTCATTTTTGTCCACACTTCCAATTGAGGACCAACTGGGGAAAAAAAAAAAAGTTTTACAAAACTGGTGCAAGGATTTTGGTTGGAGCACACAGATGCCATTTGCTATTATGGGAAGTCCAGAGAAGGATCTCAATTTCAGCACTTTGCAGAACATCGTCTGTGGATGGGTTCTGATCCAGGAACCATCTGTTACCAAGCTGCAATTGAGATGAATAGTGAGAGTGTTCAGAAAATTTCAGAACAATAATAATATATTTGTTCTAATTATACTTATTGTAATATAATTTTATGTCATTGAATCTAATAATAAAAAGTCAGAGTTTATCATTTGTATGACTTATTTCATTTCTTTAGCAATTCATTTTTATTGTACTTTATGAGAATATTAGTCAGCAATAGATCAAAAACAACAATAAAAACTATTTCTAAACTAGACAGAATTTGAAAATCACTGTGGCTATTCTGCTTATAGAAATGAGTGGTGGCAAAGACAACAGATGACAGTGAGTTATAAACGGATGCCATAAATATTTCTTGACTAAATAAACAAATGTGTGAGTTGAGTGAACATAATTATTTATCCAATACACATGAGGCCAGCATGGTTTTAAGAGGTTAAGATTCCTGCCCTACATTTCCCAATGGAGACTCAAGCCCTTCATTCTATAGGTTTTTCTACTGTAAGAGTAATGCACTTAAGAGCTAGAAAGTTAGTCATTGCAAAACCTAAACAGAAAGCAATCTGACCTGCATACAATATGAGTAAATTGCAGTGGAAAACTAAACAAGTAAAAGATTTGGATTCTGCTTTTGGAAATAAAATAGTAACAGGAATACAGAGAAATCAAAGCTATTAGTATCTTGTTGGCATGTTAAGCTATGTCTAATTCAAAACAAGTGTTTTAAAGGGTAGAATCTAGTTCTCATATGTTAGAATCTACCATGGCTGTTCCCTGTGGATCTGGGAAACATTCCCTCAGGATACATCCCATTCAAAGGGCTGATTCGGCAAGTGAATATATGTAGAAAGAGCCCCTGGAAAGTCCCACTGGTGCACCTGCCAATGTGCACAGTACTTTTACCAATCCTGTGTCCAATTTCAGAATCTACTTCCTTGTTATTTCCTTAGCCAACAAAACATTGACAAAAATAATAATGACAATTAGCATCCTGTGAGAAATACTCTGCCAAAACCCATAGAATCCAAGTGGCTTACTTAACACATGCACAACCAAGAACCTACGCGTGTACCTCTGCTATCTCAGGTTTACACCTGTTTAGTCCCCAAACGCACAGCCCTCATGGCCCCTAAACCACTCTTTGATCCACCCGGATACTGATCATGTTAACTTGCAAGACATACTCCCTTTGGGCAATATGAAGTTATGCACAATTCCAGAGGAGGCATCCACAACTTAAAAGAGTATAATGGGATGCAGGTAAATGATGCAATGTCATGAAAGGGCTAACCTTCATTCCATTCGGTTTTCTGTAAGATAGTGGCAAACTTTGAAGTATCTAATGTAGATGCACCTAACAAGTGAATACAACTCACCAGCATGTTACTCTAGGGTTGAAAACTCTTTCCTCATAGCTTATTGTCATGGACTGAGTTGTATCCCCCCAATTCATGTGGTGAACCCTAGCTCCCCTGTTCCTCTGCTTAGAAATAGGGCTGAAGGGAGATTATTAAGGGAAAATAAGGTCATAAGGTGGGGGCCCACAAAACAGGTATCTGTCCTTACAGGAAGAGGAAGAGACATCAGAGCAGGCTCCCTGCTCCCCTCTCCCTTCTCTCTCCTCTCACCCAATCTCTCCACAAGCATAAAAGAAAGGCCATGAGAGAACCGAGAAAGTAGAAGATATCTGCAAGCCAGAAAGGGAACCTGACCAGAAACTGCATTTTCCAGCACCTTGATTATGAACTTCACAGGCTGCAGAGCTATGAGAAAAGAGTCTTCACTTGTTTCAGCTACCTACTATTTTGTTTTAGCTGTTTCTCGGGAAAGCATATGTTTTCTCCTTTACTCTCATGAAACAGAACACTTCTATGACTGATATATAAGGTTTCTTCCCTATACACTAAGCAATTTTTCATCAGAACTCAAATAGGTATCCTATAATTCAATTTAGCATTTACACTATCAACCTGGAGATAGTATCAGATACCTCAGATAGTGTCAGTCCACAAACTGCCCCCAACTCCAGGTGACAATTTCCAGTTTCAGGCTGAGATCTGTACTTCTCATCAACCAGCCATAAATTGGGGTTCCCATAATTACTGTGCTTAGGTTCAATAATTATCTAAAGATGGTTTACAGAACTCAGGGAATCACTTTACTGTTTTATTGTAAAGAATAACTGAATGGATATGGATGAAAACCAGAAAGTTCTGGAAAGATCCCAGTAACAGGAGATTCTGTCTCCATTGAGTTGGGATGTACCATGCCCCCAGAATATGAATGTGTTCACCAACCTGAATGTTCATCCAGTCTCATTGTTTAAGAGATTTTAGAGCTTAATATCCAATCCCCAACCCCATTCCTAGAAATTGAAGCTGGGGCTGAAAGCTTTAATGATCAAGTCTTCTAATAACATGGTCTTTCTGGTAAATGGCTCTATCCTAACATTATCCCAGTGGTCCCACCCAAAGTCACCTCAAAAATACAAACTCAAAAAAAAAAAAAAAAAAAAAAACCATGAACTCAGGTGTTATTATTAAAAGTGGTCTAAACCATACTCCCATAACTCAGGAAATTCCTCTGTGACAGGAACTAGGCACAAAGACCAAATATATTACTTCTTATACTACCCAAATCCAAATAGCTGAATACACCTGTCTAGAATCATGGTGTTACATTTCATCAGGGCTAGGGGTAGACATGGCACCAAAGCAATGGATCCATAGTCATCCAACCATTCATTTCTTAAACACAATTTCCAGGCCTTCTGAGTGATGGACTCCATACTACATGAAGAAAATGGAAGTTGAATAAAACTGGAAACCATGTCTTAAAGAAGCTCACAGCCAGTGGCCGAACTGGCTAAGGAAGCAAAGAGCATATGTCAGTGTACAAGTGATAATGCATGGTGATGAAGGGCAGAGGGGTTCTTCCAGACCAGAATCTCAGCTCTGATATTCAGCACTGAGAAGGAGAATTTAAAAATCTGGCCATTCCATGATGTATGGTTTTCTTAGTTTCACTTTAAATTATATGTGTCCTTCTAGTTTTAAAGGACTAAAAATTTATAAAGTCATTTCCAGACTATCAAGAATTTATTTTAATCAGATATGATAAGAATTGTAGGCATGGAGATAACTGTCATGAAGGAAGAAGGTTGTTGTTCACATTTCCCTAGAGGCAGGAAGCATAGCACATGAGCCATTGAGGTATGTCAGGAGCTGAGAAGGGAAATGATGGCAAGAGCCTTCACTGTGGTTTATATAGGAAGAAATAGGCAAGGCAGGGCAAATGGACTTAGAATGGGCTATTTTGAACAGTTTCAGCAGGCTGTGGGATATAGGGGCTGTCCTTAGTTTCTCATACCTGAACCTGAGGAATTAAGATAGGTGCATGCTGGACCAGAGTGTATAATAAAGGTTAGATGTTAGATGCTAACCCAGAAGCATTGGATTAGAAGGCCACATTCTTTCCAGGAATAAAACCATAAGCTCAGGCATAAGGTAAACCTGATTGTGTGGGAGTTTAAGGCCCCAGAACTTGTTCTACTGGAGTGTTGGCCTATAGCTGCTGTGGGTACCAGGCAGTTGACAGTAGGGCTACTTGGAGAAGCTCTGGTTGAAGTGTTTCTGATAGGCATTGTTGGTATGATACCAGAGCTCTTCCCCCCTCCATGTCCCCACCATAGGTTAATTTCTCATACAGCATTCCTGTCTCACACTTTGTTGTTTTTGCTTTTGGTTTTTTAAGCAGCAGTCACTCACCTGTTCATGTTTTATGGCAATGCAAATGTTCCCGAGTCTATTCCCTTCTCAAAAAAATCTATTTGATCAAAACAATCTCCAGATAAATTCTCAAAATTTAAACAATTGCTGCTCTCACATGTGCTATGTTTGAATGAACATCCACCAAAGGCTTGGGTTTTAAAGGCTTGGTAATTGGGGGATGAGATGAAGCATTTAAGAGGGGGGACCTAGTAGGAAGAAGTTAGGTCACTGGGCTGTGCCCTTAAGATGGATATTGGGATACTAGCTCTTCCTCTCTTTGCTTACCAGCCAACAAAAGGTGAACATACACTTCTACCATGATGTACTATTCTTCCATAGGCCCAAAGCAATAGGGCCAAACAACCAGGGATTGAAACTTCCAAAACCATGAGCCAAAATAAACCTCTCCTCCTTTTATGTTGAGTATGCTACGTATTTTGTCACAGTAATAGAAACTTACCAACAACCATGGTCGATGAATAGACTGCATAACATGCAACCTTTCCTTCCCAAGGATGTCCATGTCCTATAAATCAGAACAATCACATCATGTTAAGAAGGATCATATCAATTTCCAGACCAGTGGGAACTTAGCATTACACATGTGTGTGCTGTAAACAGTGACCTAAAAGCTTGATAAGATATGAAATGAGAAGAGGCCCAGAAAGATGTACGAAAAAGCCAAAAATGTGATGTCCCTTCAAAACTTCACTCCTGAAATATGAGTTCAATATGGAGGTAAAGAAAACAAAATTTTCCATTAACACAAATTTCTGACCTTCTCATTATGTAGAGCATTTAACTCCTCCACAGCTTCTCACCCCAAGTTTGCATGCCCCATTTACCACATTATACTGTCTTGGCCTGAGTCCCTGAGAAACAAAGGCTGAAGCAAATGCTTACAAGTTAATATTTGATATGGGAAACAAGCCCAGGGAACCCAGAGTAAAAAAAAAAAGGCAGGATTTGTGAAGGCAGGATTGAATAGATTAAGACATCACAGAACCCATTTAGTAGCAAAATAAGAACATTTTGCATGTGACCACAAGATCCACTGAACTCATACTGGACCCACGCAGCAGCAAGTGGCCTCATAGAAGAGAGGGACGGCCTGTGAAGGATTGGTGAAGGACCAATGGGAGATGCATTCCCAAACAGGCCATTATCAAGGGTAACCATTCTTGAGTCTCAGGTCATCATCAAATGATTCTCAGAACACTTGGTCTCAGAAGATATGAAGCATGCAGAATTTTCCTGTCAACTGCATTTAATATTTAGACCCATGATCCCCACCCCCATCTCTGTGGTGTGGCAGCAACCCCAGTTCCTTACAGGAATCCACAAGGACAGGACATGCTTGCTTTTCTTTCTGGTTCAGTTGCTCTTTGTAATTCCATGAAAATTTTATTGTGTTCTGTCCCTCTATGGAAGCATGTCTCCATATGGAACCAGGCATGCTAACCCGGAAGAGCCTAAGTGTATAGGGACAGGAAGCACAATCTCCAAGAGAGGTTTCTGGAAATAATAATTATTCCACCCCTTCCTTTTCAGATTCACTTAATCCAGCTACAGGGGACCTAGCACAAATACTGGCCATAGCCCAGTCTTACAGAACATCACTCCATCTTACCCTAGAATTGTTCCTTCACAGGCCATCCCTCTCTTCTATTAGGCCAGTTACTGCTGCATGGATCCATAATGAGTTCAGTGCATCCTATGATCACATGGATATTGTGCTTATTTTGCTACTAAATGGGTTCTGTGGTGTCTTAATCTATTCAAGCTGCTATAAGAAATGCCATGGACTGGGTGGCTTATTAATAATTAAAATATATTTCTTATAGCTCTGGAGATTGGGAAATCCAAGATCAAGGCACCAGTAGATTTGATGTCAGGTGGGAGTTGTTCTCCTGGTGCACACACAGACTGCCGCTTACTGCTGTTTTCACATGGTGGGAGGAGTGAGGGAGCTGTCTGGGGTCTTTTATCAACAAGTCCATCTTTGTGTTGTGTCACCACACTGTGTAGGGATGCAATGCCACAGCCATTTTTACCTACTAACACTATATGGCACTGATGTTTCTCTGAACACTTGGTCTCAGAAGATAGGAAGGGTGCAGAATTTTCCTGTCAACTGCATTTAATATTTAGACCCTTCTAACTGGACTGGCTTAGGATGATGTCTCAGGGAGGAAGCAGAGGAATAAACTTTAGACTTTTCTCTCCTTCCTTCCATGAGTCTCTAGCAGGTGTGAACCAGGTGGTGATCCTAAGGGAAAGATAATCTATTGGGGTACCCTACATCATTCATCCCTGAAAAACACACAGCAGGGACAGGGGAGCTGAGTAGACCCAGAATGGTATGTGAGAGGAGTTCATCACAAACAATAGGCACCCTCCTCCAAAGTGGCTTTTTCCTAAAAGGAAAATACACCTTAGGTCTGCACATGATGCTATCTTGTCTCATTCTAGAAACTGAGACATTCAGCCATATCTAAGCTGCCCTTGTCAGCTGGTAATGGCCTCCCAAGGTCTCTCAAAGGAGGCATATTGAGCCTTGCAGGAACCTGCATTGATCAGTCTCGGTTCTGAAGGATTCCTCTCAACAGGGGTCAGGCTTCCTTTGAATTCCAGTGAATAGGTGAAAAGGGTATACTATCATATCACAAGGTTGTCTACTCACTCCTCAATGACCCCCACAAATTTGTCCTCCTGTGACATACACACCTGCATGCCAAACTTGGGGGGATAGAAAGGCATCAAGGACTTTGAACTGACTCCCATGTAAAATTGACTCGGCAATCTTGGAAAATTTTTGAAATAATTCACCCTTCTTCATCCCCCAAAACCTACATTTTAATGCTTTTATCCGTTTTTTGGTTTTCATCAGCTTTTTCAGCACTGTGACTAAAAGACCCTACCAGAACAATTATAGAGGAGAAAAAGTTTATTTGGGGGCTCACGGTTTCAGAGGTCTCAATCCACAGACAGCAGACTCCATTCCTGGGGACTCAAGGTGAGACAGGACATCATGGTGGAAGAGAGTGGCATCTCATGATGATCAAGAAGCAAAGAGAGAGGTCTCCACTTGCCAGATACAAATATATACCCCACAGCCACACCCCAATTCCTGCCTCCTCCAGCCACACCCTACCATTTCAATTAGCATTCAGTGAATCCCTATCAGGGGATTAATTCACTGATTGGGTTAAGACTCTTAGAAACCCATCATTTCTCCTCTGAACCTTCCTGCATTGTCTCACACATGAACTTTGGGGGGACACCTCACATCCAAGCCATAATTGTCTTCTTACACAGGAAAGTGACATGGTGAGCTTACAAAACCGTATTGTTCAGGAGGGATTGCAACAGAAGATGAAAAAGCAGCTAGGCCATCCTTGGTGCTGGAGGAGACAGTTGTACTGTGTCCTGTCTCTCCAGTTGTCCAGGATGACTACTGCCCTATCTGCTTCTCTTGGCTGGAGCTACCCTGGATATTGAACCCTACAGTCTAAATCTTAGAAGGAGCTGTTAGCTCCAGGATACTATGTTTTCCAATGATGGCTATAACAATACTTATCATATCAGTGACTTGGGTGATTTCAGTGAAGGTGGGTCTGTGTCCTTTCCCTTGCATCTGAGGATGCTTGCTGCTGCTTCAAACACTTCTGCTTGAGGTAGAAGTGATAAGTGGAACCATCACACCTTGGGCTGAAGAGCCCATGCAGCCCTCTTGGAATGTTTGCTCCCTGGAGTGCCCCTCTCTGGTCATTCCCACTCCCAGCCAGGCTGCCATGGTCTGAAAACCCTGAGCTGCATGGAGATCCCACATTAATGCTCTGGTCCCAGATTAGCCACCCTTCCAACATTCCCAGCCTAGGCAGCAGACAGTGAGGAGGCCATCTAGGAAGGGGTCCTTTAGTCCCAGGTGTTTGCATTATTCAGTCATTTCTGTCTTTTCCCCAATGAATTCCCATCATCAAAAAACAGAGAAGGTCTTGCCTTGAGTCCTGTCTCACTCCTGTCCCATGAATTCATGAGCATAATGAAGTGATTACTTTATACTACAAAGTTTAAGATGGTTTACCATGGAGCAATAGAACTCATGTCTCCTCTCTGTCCCAAAGCACTATAGGTCCTTTAGAAAAATCTCCCTGGTTGTTTCTGCTACTGCTAGGGTGCTTTCATTCAGGGTATGAGGCACCTGAACTGGGAACTCATTTCTGAATTTAAGACACCTGTAGTGGCAGCTAGGTGTCAGCAAGTGCCATCAGTGGCATGACCTGCATAAGGAACTGGAGCTCTGCTCTTTAAGGGTACCAAGGAAGAAGGCAGTCTTAACTCTCACCCATTGGAGCCATAACTGCCTGAAAGATCCAGGCTGACCAGCCTCCAAGCCTGCAGGAGCCTGTGGTAACCCCATCACAGTGCAGCTCATTTTGTCAGCATCATTGGAGAAAATGGGAATAATAAGGAAAAGATGGGAGAGCTGAACTCTAATTCAGACAGGTATATCTTTGTGTTTATAGGTTCTCCAAAACTGCTTAGTGCTGGCTGCATTCCAGCAGTGGCCAGAGTTGTACCACTAGAATTTATTTTTGGTTACAGATAAGCACCCCAGAGATATCAGAAACAATGTGTGTGTGGCGGGGTGTATCTAAAAGACTTTTTATCTGTGAAGCAGCCAAGTCCTTGGCTCATAAGGCCTATGGGCATTCATGGACAGGCCAAATCTAGTTCGATGGTCATTACTATACCAGTAGAATAACAATAGACATCAATGCAGGCCAGGTTGGGGACTCAGCTCTGTAGCTGGCCAGTCTTGTATACAGTCTTGTATATGGTGCCTCAATATAATGCAACATGTTCAAGGATACTTAATTGTAAATAAAAACCTGACATTTTCAAAGGTTCACTGTGAAAAGTCCTAGCTCAAGCCTCCAAGAGCAGGCCTGCACAGTGACTCACCTGGACAGCGCCTGTCCTCTAAGTGGGAGCCTTGGTCCTCCAGAGATGATACAGTTGGTGCCAGTGGCTATGGCTTAATGGACTTTCCTGAACCACGCAGCATTTGAAGGAGACAGCTGAGGGTGCAGTGGGTAGGTGGGGGCTCTGCTGCCATGAGAAAGCAAATCAGAATCTTCCTCCATGAGGAATTTGAATTGAGGAAGAAAGAGGCTCAGGTCAGTCTCTGGTGGCCACAGGAGCTAGAAATACATTGTTTGGGGGTGCATGTTTTAATAAGGAAGGAGAGAGCATGATTAGTGAAACTGGAGACTCTCTCAGGGACAAAAAGATGAAGAAGCCCTGAGAACACTTGAGAGCGGCAGTAACCACAGCTTCTGGGTCCTCACAGGTCTCCACTCTCAGGAGTCTTCCACCTGAGTTTCCTCAAGCATTCTGTCACTCTGTGGAGCTTGAAGGAGATTCTGTTTCTTGGGACCATCACTTTTTCAGACAGTCAATGTATCAGGAACCCTCAAAAACTTGTCTGTAGGCTGGCTCCTGATGTATCCCAGGAATGTGCCAACCTTATTTGATCGTTGGCAGGGATCAGGTCACAGAAAGCAGGACAAGGGAGGGAGTGTCCACCCAAAGAGCAAAGCACCAATCTTTGGGTCCTACAACTACAGTTTATATTGGTTGTTGTGCTTGGTTATGTTATGTTTGTCTGTTTGTTGCAGTCTGGGGATGGAACTCAGGGCCTTGCCCATGCTAGGCAAGCACAGTACCACTGAGCTACATCTCAGAGAAATAGCTGGGATTAGATATAAGGAATCTGTCCTATGTCCCCACTTGGAAGATTTGATCAAGGCAAGTAACTCATGCATAGCCAAACAGCCATTCCATTGCCTTTGACCATAAGTCCTTTGTGCCTGGGAACTTCCTTAGGCCACAGTTCAGCATCTATCAATTCTTTCTTCAGTAGGAGAGAAAGAAAGAACATCCTACAACATGAAGTTGCAAGCTAGGTAAGCATTTGAGGTACAAATGGCAACAGGTTTAGAATGCGGCAACCTGTCTTGGTGCCTGGCAGCTCAGAAGGATGTGCCTAGTTAGGACTGAAGAGGTTGTAGAGTAGTTTGCCAGCCATGAAGGGCATCTGACATTTGCTGAAAACCTCATGGTGCCAGAAATTGTGCTTGCTGCTCTGTCATTCCCTCTCTACCCTCAGAATACCTTTGGATAGAGAGGTATTATAATAATTTCAGTTTCTTTGTTTGGTTAAAATAAGTGACAGCTAGAAGTTAATCCCATATCTGCACACTCCAGAACTTGTGCCTATATCCTCCTGGGCCTGGTTGCCCTTCAGATAGCTAAGATATGCCTGATCCCAGCTAGCTGTCCTACATCTGAGGCCAAGGAAGAAGTGACTTCCCCAAGAGCCCTCTCTCTGTCCACACACATGAAGGCAGGCTTCTTGGACTGTGATCAGACAAGGAAGATGTCTTCTCCTTATGGAACGGATTCTGGAGTCAGGCAAATGCCCCATCCCTGCAGATGTCCTTCATCCCTCCCGCCTTGACCTTAGGGTCCATATGAAGTCAGATCCTACCCCAAGATTGGACCATCATTTCATTTTCACTGTTTCTTGATCTCCAACTCTCTTTTCTCATTTATTTAGCAACATGTCTTTCGAAACCAGTATTCCCTGAGGCTGTAGAGGTCAACAAGTCTCTCCTCAAAATCCAAATGCTGATAAGAAATAGGATAAGGCTCTGCTTAAATATCAGAGTGAGGAGATGTGGTATGGTAATCTTATCTGCAAAGGTGAAAATGAAATCAAGGCCCAAGGACCAGTCTAGAACTCACCCAACGTACTGCAGCAACATCATCTGGCAGTAAGCAGGAGGGGAGTCTGCTTAGGAAATTTAGATTCCATGTCCTCACCCAGATCCTCTGCATCAGTGTCTCTGAAGGAAACCTAGGAAATGTGGCAGCTTTTCTAGTAGTTGAAGTGTTGGCATAGGGTAGAATGACTGAAGAGATTGAAATTGAACAAGGATCAGGAAGCAGAAGGAAAACAAATCCTTCAATACAGGGAAGAAGCTGCAAGCCCAGGCTGGACACCACTGGGTCAGTCCAGGTAGGCCAGGAAAGCAGACAGCAGACCCACCATAACCCTGACAGGGACAAGGTATTTGTTACTGGAACAAGGCTTCACCCAATGTGCAAAAAAAGCCAGGGAATGAAGGTTTGTAAGGGGTTCACTTCCAGCTTGCTTCAGACCATGGTGTGAGTAGGCATGGTGTGAGGAAGTTCACCAGGCCAGGTGATGGCTTCTAGAAAAATCCAAAAGGCTAATAACAGGTCCAGCCAACAAAGTGGGGCTGCACTGGGTAGCTTACGGATAACATTTTGAGAAGTTGGCACCGTGGGTGGTTACTACACCCTCTGAGTGTGCTCAGGGTTCTGGTGTGAGAGGTTAGGGAAGAAGAGTTGGGTGCAGAGCTTAGAGCAAGGAGGATACTGGGTACAGCCGCATCTGTCTACCCTATATCCAAGTGCAATGATCTCAGAGTCATGGCTGCCACTTTGCTTCTGATTCTCGGTAGTCTCCCAAATTCTTCTGGCCAAATCTAACTCAAAACTACCCAGGGAAGGAGATTCTGGGAAACTGTCCCAACTTAACCAGGCATACAAGTGTGCAATACAACACAACCATTTGCAGAGACTTAAGAATAAGCAGAACTGGATTTAGAAAATAGAGTCAGCCTGCAGCTCTGACTTTAATAAGAGGTGAAATTCCTTTTGGGAATTTCTTCCAAATCAGTCTAAGGGGAGAAAATTAAATGAACCACACACCACACATACACATACACACACACTCACACAGACACACACACCTCAGTACTATCATTCTTGCCTCCTAATCATGAAACTGGCAGCACTGCCATCCCAAAATGGGTTACCTGTCTTTGTTCTATCTTCAGACTTTAGGAATTTATCAAGAATCTTCTGTCCCCTGTTAGCCACATGGAACACTTATAGTTCCCTACAAAACACAGCTTCAATATCCTCCATGGCCAGAGCCCCTTCTTCAGATCGTGTTTTAGTCAGCTGTTTTGTTGCTGTGACCAAAAGACTTGATAAGAACAATTTAAGGAGGAAAACTTTATTTGGGGGCTCCTAGTTTCAGAGGTCTCAGTCTATGGACAGCCAGCTCCATTCCTGAGGGCTCAAGGTGAGGCAGAACTTCAGGGTGGAAGAGTGTGATGAAGGAAAGCAGCTCAGGACATCCCACCAGGAAGCAGAGAGAGTTCCACTCACCTGGGACAAAATATATACCCCAAAGGCATGCCCACGCTGACCCACTTCTTCCAGACATATCCTAACTGCCTACACTTTCCACCCAGTTAATCCCATCAGGAGACTAATGTGCTGATTAGGTCAAGACTCTCATAACCCAATCATTCCACCTCCAAACTCTGTCATACTGTTTCACACATGCGCTTTGGGGGGACACCTAATATTTAAACCATAACTAACCACTTATGCACTTTAGATATATCACCATTGTACCACAACATTCCAGCATGATTTCTCTCTTTACAGTTGTTCCACCCACCTTGGTTACCACCTTCTGAGAGAGTGATTTTGTTTTATTCATCTTTGCACATTTAACAACCAGGATAGGGTTTCAAATGCCATTCCATAAATAAATACAGATGAATGGATATTTTCCAGGAGATGCCTCTTATAGGATTAGGTACCTTTCAATTTCTTAATTTAATATCACTCAATTAGTTGGATTTGGTGGAACTGAAGTCCTTGGAAGAGGCAGTAGGGGAGATGTTCAAGGGCTAGAAACTGTAATCAGACTTTCCTCTCCACCTACTCCCTGGGCGGAGGCAGATGGAGCCACACATATAGACCAGGAAGAGGCAAACCCATGATTAAATCTGCTTCTGTTATATTTCCCATCCCCCACTCCAAAGGGAAACCTCTCACTGGGTTCTTCATGGGGACTGTGTTTGGTTACCAGACAACTCCCACTCATTGGAGGATGCATAGGGGTTGGCAGGAAAATGCCACAAGAAATTTCCTCGCTTCACAAGGAAAGTGCCTTCTCTATGAACAGAAGATCTAGTTTAGATCTTGCAAGAGGCAAAGCCAGATTTTTTAAAAGAATAACCTCTAGTTAAAAACAAAATTCAAAAAGGGAATAAACTTTTTTTTTAAATCTTACACTCGATCAAGGCTTAGGAATCCTAGAAACTATGATGGAAGTTAATTTTTATAACCATATGAAAGCCCACACTTGAGGAAAGAAGACCAACGAGATTAAATAACTTTTCTCTGGTCAATCAGAGAGAAAACAGTTCCTCTATTTCTCCTTTCCCATTCCTTCTTCAAAGAGTGACAGACAGAACAGTGTGTTTGCCTCGTACGGGATACCCAGCCACATTCTTTCATACAGAATTAGACTTAACTTGCTTAGCAGAACAAACAAATCATTTTTAAATGATGTTTAGGGACAGAATTCTCACATGACAGTGAGAATTGGTCTTGTTGTTTTTCAGATATGAGTGACATTTACTATAAATCAAGAAGCTATTTTTGTAATAAAATGACCAAGGAATAAAGTCTGTTTCCTGGGAAGAATTTAAAAGTATTCGCTTTTACATTTCCTTCTTTTCCTTTTTATTCTATGCTTTATTTTTTTTTTCAACTTTGGGCAAAAACGTAATAAGTTGTATTGCACATGTAGATTTCTGACAAGTGTTGCCCACATGGGCATCAGTCACTTCACATGTGCATCAAGCTGAGTTTTTATCAAAACACTACTGGAGGAGAAGGGTAGGGGATATGTGTCTATAATTTCAGCCACACACTGAGGCTGAGGGCAGAAGATCACTGGAGCCCACAAGTTTGAAACTAGCAACATACTGAGACCCCCATCTCAAAAACAAAAACAAGAGGAAACCACTACTGGGGGAGAAGGCCACCCTTAATGGAAAGCTCCTTAAATCAAGTTTCCATGGGATTTTGTCACCCCATAAACTCTTCTTACTCTTTTTATTCATTTTTTTCACTTGTGATGTTACAATGTTTTGTTGTTCTTTTTGATATGATGATTAATAATCCCTGGTTCCAGGCTTTGTTGGCAAATATTAATACACCTAACAAGAGAAATAGACTCCAATAAAATAATGATTGGGGACTCCCCCGAACTACTTTTATCAATGAACAGATCATCCATACCAAAAAATCAACAAAGAAGCATCGGATTTAAACAATACTCTATACAGGATTAGATCTAAGAGGCACTTGCAGAAATGCT
The DNA here is from genome assembly GCF_047511675.1 of Marmota flaviventris. NCBI lineage: Eukaryota > Metazoa > Chordata > Mammalia > Rodentia > Sciuridae > Marmota > Marmota flaviventris. The sequence goes on from NC_092506.1 coordinate 124,476,400, forward strand.
TCACCCCAACGGCTGCAGGATACACATTCTTCTCATCAACACATGGAACATTTTCCAGGATAGACCATATGTTTAGACACAAAACACATGTCAACAATTTTTTAGAAAATTGAAATCATACTTAGTCTCTTATTTGACCGCAATGGAACCAAACCAGAAGTCAAAAAGAGAAACTTTAGAAATCATACAAATACATGAAAATTAAACAACATGCCCTTGTATGGCCGATGGTTCAATGAAGAAATTAAAATGGAAATTAAAAAATTTTGAAACAAATGAAAATTAAGACACAATATGCCCAAACCTATTGAATACATCAAAAGCAGTACTAAGATAGAAGTTTATAGTAATAAGTGCCTATATCAGAAAAGGGCAGGGGGGATTTCAAATAAACAGCCTAAAAATGCAAGTCAAAGAAGTAGAAAAGCAAGAACAAACTAAACCCAAAATTAGTAAAGGAAATAAATAACAAAGAGCAAAGCAGAGGTCCAGGCATGGAGGCTCATGCCCATAATCCCAGCAGCTCAGGAGGCTGAGACAAGAGGATCTCGAGTCCAAAGCAAGCCTTAGCAAAAGAGCAAGGCACTAAGCAACCAAGTGAGACCCTGTCTCTAAATAAAATATAAAATAAGGCTTGGGATGTGGTTCAGTGGTTGAATGCCCCTGAGTTCAATCCCCAGTACAAAAAAAAAAGTCAGAGCAGAGGGGAAAAAGTAAAATGACTAAGACAAAACCAAACTAGTATATGAAAGATCAGTGAAATAGTTGGTTTCTCAAAAAGAGATAAACTAAATTAAGAAATCTTTAGCTATACTAACTAAAAAAATGGGGGGAAAACCCCACAAATTGATAAAATCACCAGAGAAAAATGAGATCTTACAATTTGATATCACAGAAATGTAAATGATCATTAGTGACTATTAGAACAACTATATGACAAAAAATTAGAAAACTTAAAAGAAGTGATAGATTCCTGGATACACACAGCCCATCGAAAATGAACCACAAGTACAAAGAAACCTGAACAGACCAATAATAACTAAGGAGATTGGATTAGTAATAGAAAAATCTCCCAACAAAGAAAAGCCCAGGACAAGATAGCTTGAGAGCTGAATTTTATAAAAATTTGAAAGAAGAGCTATGCCAATTATTCTCAAGCTATTCTAAAAATATGAAATAGGAAACTTTCCAAACTTACACTAGTTTAGCATTACATTAATACCAAAATTAGACAAGGGTGTACACTCATACATACACACAAACTATAGACCAATATCCCTGATGATCATAGATGCAAAAATTCTAAACAAAGTACCAGCAAACCATAATATAGAATCTCTATGTTCACTGGTATTATTCCTCATAGTCGTGAAAGTCTTAAGTCAGAAGAATAGCCAATAGAAAGAAATAAAGGGCATTCCAATAAGAAGGGAGGGAGTCAGATTATCCCTGTTTGCAAATAACGTGATTGTATATATAAAAAGACTAAAGCCTCCACTAAAAAATTGTTAGAACTGATAAATTCAGTAAAGTTCAATATACAAAGTCAGCAAATAAAATCAGTACTATTTATACCTCAATAAGACATTGCTGAGAAAAAAAAAATCAAGCAATCCCATTCAAAATATTCACACACAAAAAATTTAAAAGTAAACTTCACCAATGAACTGGATTACCTGTGTGTGTGTGTGTGTGTGTGTGTGCATGTAGGTGTGCATGCACATACATTTTTAAATTTTAGGCTTCTTTTTTCCTATTTCTGTGAAGAATGCCATCGGCATTTTGATAGAGATTGCATTGAATCAGTAAATCACTTTGAATAGAATGGACGTTTTACCCAAAGGAACTAAAAACAGCATACTACGGGGACACAGCCACATCAATGTTCATAGCAGCACAATTCACAATAGCTAGACTGTGGAACCAACCTAGATGCCCTTCAATAGATGAATGGATAAAAAAAAATGTGGCATTTATACACAATGGAATATTACTCAGCACTAAAAAATAACAAAATCATGGCATTTGAAGGGAAATGGATGGCATTAGAGCAGATTATGCTAAGTGAAGTCAGCCAATCCCTAAAAAACTAATGTCGAATGTCTTCTTTGATATAAGGGGGGCCACTCAAAACAGAGCAGGGAGAAAGAGCATGAGAAGAAGATTACCATCAAACAGGGACGAGAGGTGGGAGGGAATGGGAGAGAGAGGGGGAATTGCACGGAAGATGGAAGGAGACCCTCATAGTTATACAAAATTACATATAAGAGGATTTGAGGGGAAAGGGGAAAAAAAGAGAGAGAGAGAGAAATGAGTTATGGTAGATGGGGTAGAGAGAGGTGAGGAGAGGGGAGGTGAGGTGAGGGGAGGGGAGGAGGATAGTAGAGGATAGGAAAGGCAGCAGAATACAACAGACACTAGTATGGCAGTGTGTAAAAACGTGGATGTGTAACCGATGTGATTCTGCAATCTGTACATGTGGGAATAATAGGAATTCATACCCCATTTGAATCAAATGTATGATATATGATATGTCAAGATCAATGTAATGTTTTGAGCAACTAATAAATTTCTGATGTTTAAAAAAACAATATAAATTTTTTCAATCCAGGAACATGAGATATCTTTCTTTCTTTTTTTCTTTTTTTTGGGTAGTACTGTGCATTGAACCCAGGGGTGCTCTACAACTGGGCTATCTTTCAGACTCCCTTTATAATTTTGATAAAGGGTTTTCACTAAGTTCCCAAGCTATCCTTGAACTTGCCATCCTTCTGCCTCTGCCTCCTGGGTAGCTGGTTTACAGGTATATACCTATCTGTCTATCCTTCCATTTCTATTTCTTTTATCAATGTTTGTAATTGATTTTTGCAAGACAATGCAAGAATGCTTAGAGGTGACCTCATTGTTTTATGATCACATTAACCTAACCAGTGCATTCATCTACTTGAATGGATTAACTGTGTGGTAACTATAGGCTGGTTGGGTATGACTGAAGGAGGTGGGTGCTTGGGGGCATGCCTTTGGGGTTCATAGTTTGTCCGTTCTGAGCAGAGGTCTCTGTGTTCTGGTGCCATGTCCTAAGCTGTTTTCCATCCCTTTACTGTGGGGTTCTTCCTCACCTCATGCCCAGAGCAATGGAGTTAGCCATCTACATACAGAGACCTCTGCAACTGGGAGTCCCAAATAAACTTTCCCTCCTTTAATTGTTCTTGTTAGGTTTTTTTGATCACAGTTACACAAAAATACCAAAAAAAAAAAAAAAAAAAAAAACACCTCAATAGAGCACCAAGTAAGATGCTTCTGCAGAGCAAAGGAAACAATCAGAAAGTCAAGAGAGGACCTGCGTAACAGAAGAAAATATTCACCTGTCTTTCATTTTACAAGGGTTTTATACCCAGAATATTCAAGAAACTCAAAATACTCAACAGCAATAGAAATAATAGATATAATAAGGGGTAAATAATGGATAGCATTATCCATTATCGAAAACAATATGGAGTTTCCTCAAGTATCTAGGAATAGAACTACCATATGATCTAATGATCCCACTGCTAGGTTATATATCCAAGGGAAATGAACTTAACATATTAAAGAGATACTTATACCCCTATGTTTATTGCAGCACTATTTATAATAGGCAAGATGTGGAATTAACCTAAGTACCCATCAGTGGATGAATAAATAAATTGAGATGTATGTATATATCACAATAGAATATTATTCAGCTATAATAAGGGATGAAAATCTGTCATTTGCAGAAATATGGAATGTCAGGTACAGGAAAACAATTATTTCATGTTCTTACTCATATATGAAATAGAATAGTGGTCACTAGAGGTTATAAAGATTAGGGTAAGGGGAAATGGAGTTTGGATAAAGTATACTTTGTTAGTCAGCTTTTCTTAACTGTGACCAAAATACCTTACAAAAGCAACTTAGGAAGAAAGTTTTATGTTGGCTCATGGTTTCAGAGATTCAGTCCATGGCTGGCCAGCTCCAGGACATAAATATCATTGCTAAAGAGTGTGGAGAAAGAAAGTTGATCATCTCATGGCAGAGAGGGAAGCAAAGAAAGAGGGGGGAGAGAGAAGTAGTGGAGGAAACTGGGGAGGCGATAAACTCTGGACATGCCCCAGTGATCTACTTTCTCCAACTAGGTCTTACTTCCCAGTAGTCCATTCAACTATGAAGTGGATTAATCCATTGCCTCCACCTCCACCTCTGAACCTTGCTGCATTGGGGACCATGTTTCCAACACATGAGCTTTTTGATGCCTGATAACAGGCATCAAAATACAATTCCATCAAGGGAATAAGTATTGATGCTATACAACACAGTAGGGTGACTACAGCTCACAGAAATTTATATTTTATAAAGAATTAGAAGAGTTTAAATGTTCTCAACACAAAGAAATGAAAAATGTTTAAGGAGATGGAAATGTTAATTGTTATGACTTGATCTTACACATCATATACATGTTTCAAATCATCATATTGTAGCCCATAAATATGTACAATTAATTTGTGCAAATGTTAAAAATTAAACTAAACAAATAAAAGACAGTGCAATGCCAAGTAGAGCTTGATGTCTCAATGATGGTGACAATGTCCCTAGATGATTCACACCCTCCCAACATGCAAGCTACAACCTCTGATTTGATGTCTCCCAAGTGTCTGTCTGTAGCTCATACCTCTCTGCTGACCTCCAGACCTGTACTCAAAATTCATAAGATGCAACTCATTATTTCCCTCCCCCAAATTTGCTCTTCATCTTACATGGCCATTCTCAGACAATTGTATGATGATCTACCTATTTCATTGAAATGGGAAGTAGTGAGAAAGAAAGAAAGAAAAAACCAGAAAGCAGATTTAGTTCACTTGTTGAAGAACTATCAAGAAAGCTATGAAAGACTTCTTAGAGACTACTGGGCAAGTTTTCACATGGACTAGATTTTAGATTACATTTAGAAATTACTATCAGTTTTCTTCTGACTGGTGGGTGTATAGTGGTTATGCAAGAGATTATCCTTATCATTTGAAGTTGCAGATTTTTAGTCAAGTGACTCAGGAAAAATACATACATACACATGCATACATATGTGTATGTGCACATACATACCCATATATATACATACTCTTATATATGAATAAATTTTTGAAATGTCACATTATTAAGAATTATTGATTCTAGGTGGCAACTATACAAGTGTTCACTGTAGTGCAATATCAACTTTTCTGTCAAATTTTCTGTAAAACTTGAAATATGTAATAAAATGTTGAAATACAAAGAAGAACAGAAATGTTTGAAATAAACACGTGTTGTGTTGGGAATATGTTCTATTCTATAAGACAGAAAATTTTTTCCTCATTCTAGACATTACAATTTCAATTAAGAAGTTAAAGCTCAGATTTGCATTTTGGGAGCTGCATTATTAAATTGGGCTGACCTACTCTGTTCTAAATCCTTACTTTATTTTCTGTCACATATGCTTTTCTGTAATGACACCAACCCCTACCCATGCAAGGATGTGGTTGGAACTTAGCCTCATCAGGATTTCACTGGAACAGCTTAAGTTTATTTCCTAACGTTGTATTATATGCACTTTTATATTTATAACTTACTTGTTTTCATCCGAATCATTGGGTCATAACATCAGAAGAGGGTCAGGTTGGAGGATGTGGCCTTTGCCATACTCAGAAAAACTTCATGACAAGACTTACCTTTGATGATGATTAAAAATACCTAATGTGCTAGGAATGTAGCTCAGTGGTAGAGTACTTACCTAGCATGTGCAAGGCCCTGGGTTCTAGTCTCAGTCAGAAGCATGCAAAAAATTCAAAATATAATTGTATTTCTGCAACTTGCTCATAGAACTTTTCACTCTCTTTTATTTTGAGAATTGCAGCGATCCTGCTCATTTTTATTTCATAACACCAATTAGGATTTCTAGGATTCCTTCAAGATCACCCACAGAAGTTTAATATTGTCATTACAAGGTCTCTCAGTCCCTTGGGATGTGTGAAGACTTGGATGAACTTAGAGCACTTACATCACACATAAACTCAAGCATCCACAGGAGCCAAATAGGAGGCGGGGAGAGGGAAGGAGTCCATGAGGAATTGGGAATGCCCATCTGAAGTTAGTGGCAAGCCCTCAAACTTTACCATCCAGGAACAAGGGCACAACTTTGCCAAATCATCTAATATTGCGAGAATTCCAGTGTTTTTAAGGAAAACAATATGTGGATTTCGAAATTATGGTTTCTACCTTAAATTTGAGACTCTATTCAGGTCCCAGAAACTCATCAGTGATACATATGCTAAGAGTAGCTACTTGAGAATTTCTCCCTGACCCTCTCACACTCCCACTGGGCTTCATTTTTCCTGTTAGTGCTAGTACATTCTTCGTGACTTAGGGCCAAGAGTTGTTTGGTGGTTGTTGTTGTCACTGGCTTTTCTTTGTCTGTTTTTGCCATCTATCATCATGGTACTATGAGCCTCAAATCCTCCTGATCCTAGTCTTCTTTCTGAGCTCCTTTTGCCACTGTTAGGAATTTCTGTAACCTTTGGTGCACATCAGGTCTTAGTCTTCCTGACACTAGCATTATAAACTCATGCTTCTTTCATATTCCCCATAGAATATGATGCCATTTTTCGATGTTTTATTCATGTGCTATTTAAATCTGAACTCACCAGAGAGTTCCTGGGGCTGCCTTGCTGTTTTCTTTCCTTGTGTGCCCTGTCCATGACCTTTTAAGTAATTCTGAATCAAGCACAAACCAGCATGGAGCCAGTAAGTGGCAATCTTCCAGGTAGTACCTCGGGACCATCCCTACACCCACCACTATAGGGTCCTAATCTGACTTCTCATTATTTCTATTTCCACGTGACTCTGAGATGCATCCCTAGACCCTGACGGTGTGTCTGGGCCTTCTTCAGAATATAACCACCCTGTCCTATTTGGAACTGGGCTCTGTCTGATAGCCCCAGTCTTGGCTCATTTCTTTAGCATGCAAAATCTTCAGAAGTAACAACATACCCTCCTCCTGTCCTGGAAAAGACCAAGACTGACCCACTCCCAGCTTCCACTTGGCAAGACAAGACCCATCTCTTTCTTCTCTGCCCTGCTTCCATGGAGGTTGTGACGGATTCATACTTACATTCCCTGTTCACAAGGCATGATGAGAATGGACCCCTCATTGAACACATCCCACATGAGAGGCACACCAATAAGAGCTTCACCTGGATTAGCTCCCTTAATCCCGAAATCAACGCTATGAGATGAACCATCATTATTCCTGTATATATGGGGGAACTGAGGCTTAGGGCAATGTAGGAACTTGCTAAATGTCATATGGAAAGGACACTGCTGAGCTGAAATTCTAACTAGGCAGCTTGGTTCCAAGGCCCACACCCTTGGACCTTAGGCCATTTTTCTGTCACTGACAAAAGGTGGCTGAGAAGGCAATACAATCAAACAGCCAAGAGAGCCATCCAGATACTTGGAAACTGAGCTGTTGGCTCTAAAACCTTCTCCAAACTCTTGCATGTGCTCATACTCATAAACACATATGCACATTTTTTTTAGAATGTCATATAATATCCACTAACAATTCTCTGTATTGGGTCCTTGAGAAAACTTTTAAAAAGCATCAATGACCCCAAAGTCTAGTTTTTAGCATGAATTCATTCTATAAATATTAATTGAATATCTATGACATGCAGGGTTTTAAGTCAACAGTAGCAGTCAAAAGACAGAGGTGGCCCTTGCCTTCATGGAGTGTTCTTTCTCACACACGGGTTCAGTCATTGCAAAACTTCCCTCACACACTCATCTACATGTGCTACACACATGCCATTCAGAGAGGCCACCTCTGGTTTCAGATACTGATGTAGACAGGACAGATTTTGTTGTGGTTCCACTGGATTCCTACCAAGTTGCTGAACTTTCACGGCTCTTTTTTAATGATGTCCAAGAATCTCTTGTCCTATAGCAAGTTCATGTTCTTTTTTTTTAAAGAGTTATTCTTTCACCATATTGGCATTTTAATTTATCAAGGTTTCTACTCTTTAAATATGTGTTTGGGGATCTCTGAACAGAACTTCCATTCCTTTCATTTATTCCCAACCCTGTGCATGAGCACACATTGAATTGCTAGTTTCCTGATACCTTAATATAATGATAACCATTATAGCTTACCAGTAAATTGCTTTTGTTATTTTTGCCAGGGGTCCACTTCTTGATATAATGGAAACAGGTTAGCACAGTTTTGGAGCATAGATAACCTTCATAGTCTTGACTGCAATTAGCTGGGCTGCAATTAGACTTTTAAGGTCTTGGCTCTCTGTGGTTGGATGGGCATGGGCAGATCAAGATTGTGTTCTCTTCCTTCCACAAATGAACATTTGTGCATTCAATTCATTCGATTTTGGGTTGCTATGTACCAGGGATACTGGGTACAGCAATAAAAATGGTTGTAGTTTATTTTTGAGGCAAGAAAATTTATGAAAAATAATATGACAGTTAAGTATATTAGCTGGTGGCAAGTGCTAATGATGAAAAAATAAAGCAGGAAATGGAGACAGGAAGGGTTACCAAGAAGGTGGCATCTGAATAAAGATCCACAAGCAGTAAGGAAGTGAGCATGCCCTCACCTATGGGGGGAATTAGAGATGAGGAAGGAACAGGTGGCAATGGTAAGCAGTTGGAGCTTACCTGGCATATTCAAGGCATATCAGTGGGGAGAGAGATAGGAGACAAGTGGTCAAGGACATTTAGGAATGGAGGGACTTGTGGTCCATTGTAAGGACTTTGGCTTCTATACATGGTGTGGAAGAATGCAACAGAGAAATTTAATGGACAAGAATCATGCTGTAACTTAATATCTGAACAAGTCCACTCTGGGTGCCATGGAGAGAGACAACCAAACGTGAACAAAAGTGAGAGTGGGACAATATTCCTACCCAATCTGTGGGTTCCTTCTACCATGTCTTCTGTCACAGACACCTGGAGAGTGGTACCTATGCTGTAGTCCGACCTTGCCAGGTGGTTTTTTCCCCAATCATATTTGGGATTTCAAGCCCAGTTCCTTTTTGGCCTCTGAGCTTAAATTTCCTGATCCTAGATAGACCTGTCCCTAAATAAAACTGTGAGCAGGGTCCACTGAAGGGAGCTCTCCTTGTATGGAAAAGAAGGAAGGAACTAATATTTGAATATCTACTCTATGGAAACTTAGGCAAGATCTAGGCACTTGACATGTTATTTTATTTGATTGTTTTAACAACCTATAAAATCCTTCTAGAGGAATGATTGACAATTCAGGACAAACTTGAGTGTATAAATACTACCCCATACTCATCTTCCCTTCCTGAGGCTTCACTTATCTGAAGCAAAATATTAAATTGATAAGGAAAGCATAGGGCTTCCCTGAGAACTGGACTAGAGAGAACACATCACAACTGAGTCCCCAGCTGAAACTTCAGGAGCTGAGAAGCCCAAGGTGATTTCTTAGGTCACAAACTAAATTCAGCCCTACCTCAGTGAGCCAACCACAAGATAAAGGAGTAGCCACTTGAAAGGAGAAACTTTAACTCAATAAAATTTCATTTGAAATATGTCTATATCTCACCATTGTTCTTCCCCTACTTAGGAGGCAGAAGCAAATTCAGGGAGAGAGGCCAGACTTTCCCCGCTGCTCAATTACTGAGAGCCAGGTGGGAAGGAATAAAGTCTGGCTAGGGGAACATGCCTGTGTCACCTTTAAATGCCACACTATCTGTGAGAGCCCATCCTTTGTCTTTAAGATGCTCAACTTTTCATGTGCACTTGCTGGAGAGGAGGGAGACTTTTATCATTCTCACTCTCTCTCTTCCAGGCAGCATTACTGCAAGTAGGAGAACAGGTGTCTCACCTACTGGCTGATTCTCAGAGGACTTAAGAGCCAATCTCAGCTTGATGAGCTCTTCTAGCAATGAAAGACTTATCAGAGATCTTGACTTTAGGCTCTGAATCTCCCAGACAGGGAAGAATAACTAGAGGAAATGATGGGTGAAACTTCCTGAATAAGCCCTGGGGGGTAAAACATGGGGTCACCCACAAGGGTTTTGAAGTTACTGTTATAAGATATATTGGGTCCCTTCCAAATTTGTATGTTGAAGTCCTAACCCCAATAACTGAGAATATGACTGTATTTGGAAATAAGATCTTTCAAGGGATTATTAAGTTAAAATGAGATCATTAGAGTCTAATCCAATCTGTATCCTAATAGAGGAGATAAGAACCTAGATGTATACAGTGGGAAGACCATACAAGTGGTCTTAGGGAAGAGATGCCATCTACCAACCAAGGAGAGAGGCCTCATGAGAGACCAGTCCTGCCTGCACCTTGACCTTGAACTTGTAATTTTCAGGGCTTTGATTAAATGTCTGTAATTTAAGCCACTCAGGTAGGGTACTTGGTTATGGCAGCATGAGCAAACTAGTGTAGGCACACTGTCAAGGACACTGGGGAATTTGGGTTTCTAAGCAGAAGCCTGGCTCCAATGCCCCCAAGAAAAGAAATCTAGAGTTTGTCTATTCCTCCCATGCTCCCATAGGGCAGAGGGGTGAGAGGGGAAGGGAGGGGGCAGGGGTTTAGCAATGATGGTGGAATGTGATGGACATCATTATCCAAAGTACATATATGAAGACATGAATTGGTGTAAACATACTTTATATACAGATATATGAAAAATTGTGCTCTATATGTGTAATAAGAATTGTAATGCATTCCACTGTCATATGTTTAAAAAATAAAATCAATTAAGTATTAAAAAAAGAGACAGAAGAAATCTCCTATCAACATGACTCAGAAATAGGGTTGTGTTGTGGCTAGGTTGTGGATTCCTTGCTCAACTGTGTTCCTTCTGCCTCCACCCCTGCTCTATAATTTTATCATTCACTCCAAGTTGCTCCTCTCAGCCACCTTGCCACATTCCTCTGCCCCTGCCCCCATTGTCCTGACTCAGTCTCTCAGTCCCTTCATCCTTGTACACTGAATATGTCTTAAGAACATGCAGATGCACCAAGCATAATAGCATCCTTTCCCATGATTTAGGCAGAATCTTTTCAGCTGGAATTTCTGCTTTTGCTTTTTCTCATCACTGTGTGTGGATTCTCTTCCGTCCGCTGAGATCTACACCTGCCTGTTTTCTGTCTGTCCACATGGTTACACCCATAGTCTATTCTCCATTCATGCAGATGTCAATGAGTGACCCAGTACCCCTAGCCAGGAAGCTAACTTAGACACAAAAGTTGTTCTCAGTGGAGACAACAGGCAGCCTGTGCCAATGGATCATCCGTGATCAGCCTAGGGGAGGAAAACTGTCACTCAGGAACCCTTGTCTCCCACCTTGGCAGAGAGTGCAAGACACATTTATACACACGTGGGTTCATATACACAAACGCCTACACATACTTTGGTGAGACTTGACTCAACAAACAGACAAGAACATTGCTACTGATGACTGGACTCATCCACAAACCTTACACATTTCTCCATTATGTCTGAATTGCTGAGTGCAATCCTACCCCTCCAGGGATCCCTTGGGTAATTCCCTAATTGCCTCAATAAAACCTACATTCTCTCCCCAGCTCTGTCAGTCCTCAGCGTTTTGAGATTTCCTAATGGAAACCATTCACCTCTATTGGAATTCCAGGGTGTAATTAGTAGTCTGGGACATCAGTGTCCTTGCTGTCCTTAGCGTGAAGGTGAAGCCATTCCCAAAATCATTGTCAATGTCAGCGGAGCAGCTCCTTGAAGAGAGCATATGAAGGAGTTGTTACATGTTGACTATCTCCTGTGTATTTATTGACTGAAACATTTGAGCTGTTGCTTTTCACATTTGTAATTTTAGATCACAGATGCCTAGCATGTTTAATCATACAGCAAAGCTTACATTTAATGAGAAAAATGTCAAGTATATTGTTATCCACCATAAAAGATGTGAAAAATATTTCTGCCATCTGCAATGTGCCTTCTGCTGCTGCTTCAAAGAATTTTCCTAGTAACAATACAAAATTAACTGTGGGGCGAACATTTAAAAAGGGGAACTCGCTCAACTTCCTCTTTGGTTTGCAAGACCAGAAAGACTACAAACCATGCCTCAATGTCATGTCAGGATACCCCACTGGGTTTCCCACAATAATCTGCTCCAGTATAACTTGGCATCCTGCAGCCTCCACGTACACCTTCAACACTCCTGCGAGAGTGATTTTCTAAATCCTAAATCTGCTTATGTCCACCACTGCATGATAAGTAAGCTTGTGAGACATTTTCTCTCCCTGCTATTGCCAACCAGTACACTCTGGGACCCCATCCCTTCTTCTCCTTTGGCCTCCTCTCCCATGTCCCACATTCCATTCAGGTCAAGTCCTTGATTACTATCTGAGCTCACCCACTCCTACCTTATACTTTTCATGTCCTCCACATGCTTATTCCCATGCATTCTGCAGTATCTACCCACAATGCCCTTTCCTCTGGGAAGCCTTTGATGTCCCCCCAAAGGCAAATTCCATTGGAGCTCTCTGGGTCCATGAGGCAACATTTGTCCACCTGCTTTGGAGGACTTTTCATACGCAGCTTAGGGCACTGCTGACCACTTCCAGTTTAACTCTGAGCTTCTCAACTGTGGGAACGGCATTTCAACCCTGTTGCCTCCCAGTGCAGCACAGCCGCTACTGTGATGAAGATGTGGCAGCTGCTTTAATTTCCATGGATGATACAGAATCACTGTAAAAGGGGCAGGAGTAGATGAGGTTTCTTACCCAGGAACTTGCTCTTTTGACTTTGGCAACACAAAACCTTGCCATTACGCAGGCTGTGTTTATTTCTAGGTTTTCTCTCTGTATTTTAGCCTTTTCTCCTACTGAAAGAAATAACAGCCCTGTCAGTCAGAGAGCAATTGATAGTGATAAAAACTCTCCTTTTAGACAGTGAGTTCACTTGTTCTTAAGTCATTATTTGCCACAAACTGCAGGCTCATTATACGAGGAAAATGTGGTATCTCAGAGAAGCCACACTCTTAGAAGTTTATAATTTACCTCGACTGATGACTAAGGTCTGGAGGTTTTCACTGCTTATTTGAGTGTGGTTTGGGTGGGGAAGCAATGATAAACAAAGCCTCATCTTACTCATTGGAACCCGTCTGTGGAAACCATGGAGCAATACCTGTTCTTGGGAAAGCACCTACTGCTGGTTTGGGGGTGCTAGAGGGTGAAGGAGCAATTCTCTCAACTTAAATGTAACCTCTGTCTCTGAGCACGGCCCAGGATACCTGATCTACCATCTTTCCTTCACTTTCTGTCCTTCCATCCTCTGAGTCTCAGTCAAGACTTTCAGTTGCTAAAGATAAACTCTCCTTATATGAATTTTGGCAATAAAAAAGGCATTCGGGGAAGAATATTGGGAGAGCTTAGTAAACCCACAGAAAGGATGCACAGTTGGATTCTAGGAGGAAGCTGAACTAGGAAAAGGAGAGCAGGAAATAGAAGTGAGGCTGCATATTTCTCTGCACCCTCACCTTGACACAAAATTGGCCAAATAGAACCAACCCTGAAGTGTCAAGTTCACAGTTCTCTGTTCAGAAACTGAGTGGATTTTCTCCATCTTGTTTCTGAGTGGCCAGTGCAAATGTTCTCGGTCAATTCTTCTCAGGAGTCCAGTTTGGCATAGAACCAGGTGCATGCCATATACCTGGAGCCCAGCCTGCAGGACAAAGAGCAAGGATTGCACAGACACCCTCAAATGATGATGGCCAGCCCCTGCCCATCTTTCCTCTTCCCAAACCATGTGAATGTGAAGGCAGACATCAGCCAAGAAATTCAAAGACTGCCAGGGTCATCAGAAGCTGGGGAGAGGAACTCTCATAAGGAATCAAGCCTGCCAACACCTTGACCTTGGATTTCTTACTCCCAGAACTGTGAGAGAGTGAATTTCTGTTGTTTGAGACACCCAGCTGGTGGTAATTTGCAACAACAGCTCTAGGGAACTAACACATCATCCTTCAAGAAGAAAGAAACAAGTTAGGCAGGACAGAGGAGATCTTTTGGGTGCCCTTAACATTGAGAGATAAGAATGAATGAACCACTAACAGTGAGGCCATATCTCACCACATGGATGGTCACTGAATTGGAGATTTTTCCTCTTTGCAGGATAAGATTTAAAGAGATTTTAAAAGAACAAGTATGTATGTGTGTGTATATCTATCTATCTATCTATCTATCTACATATGTGTATCTATATCTATCTATCTATGTATGTATATACATCTATAGAGAGATATTAGTTATATGTACTTATATGTATGTATATGTAATTATATGTATATAGAGATGTATATTAATTATATGCACACACTTACCAAGCTAGTCACATAGAAATAAAGATAGTTAAGATCAAATCATTCCTCATTGAATCTGGAAATTTGTGGGGTTTTTTTTTAAAGAAACTTTTTCTTCTGAGAGAATACTTTTTCATTTGGTCATTTTTGTCATTGACCCTTTAATCTATCTTTTCTATTAGATTCAGTCTTTTTTAAAAAATTTAGACAGTATTCTTTCTTTTATGGCAAGATTATGGCTGAAACATTTTGCAGATTTCCTTCTTTGTTCAGAAACCAATTTAAAAATTCTCAGATCAGAACTTCTTGTCTCTTGAAAGAGAAAAGAGGTATATCTGTGATGGTCTAGAGCTATACTGTGCAACATGGTAGCTAATGGACACGGGTGGCTATTTACATTTCAATGAGTTTAAATTTTACTGTCCTCAGTCACAGTGGTCACACTCATTAGCCACATGTGGCTAGTGGCTACCATATTGAACACCCTGGATTTGGAACATTTTCATTACCACAGAAGGTTCTATTGCAGGGTACTATTCCAGAGATGCAAATGAACTTAGATTCATAGCCAGATCCTAGTCCATGTTCTCGGGTTTCTTGACTATTTATCTTAGGCAGAATATTTGAACTTCTTTACCTTTCTTTTTCTTCCCTACTAAAAAAGAGAAAACCAGCTTGCTTACATGATGGATTTGATTTATGAATTAAAAGAGATTATATGACTGATTTGGTACAACATATATAGAACATTCAGGAGCCAGGAATTATGATAAGTCTGAGATAAAGTCATAGCATATTCTCTTGGCCTCATGGAGTTTACAGTTACCTAAGAGAAAGACAAAGCTAAAAAATAATTTTAATATGAGTAAATGTGTACTCATATTACAATTTTTAAAATGTACAAGATAGCAAAATATATTGAAATGACAATACAAAGTTGGAAGGATTAATGTTTCTCAAGGAGAAAGTTCTGAGGAAAAATTGACATTTTAATAAGTTGCACCTGAGTTTTCTGGCATGGTACCATAAATCCTAGGTCTATGCTCTCTTTCTCCTTCTTTTCCTTTGATCACTGCTCTCAGTCGGAAGTGTATGAACTGTTTTTTGTCCACATTACAGGCAATTATTTTTAAAATATTTTTTTAGTTGTAGATGGACACAATACCTTTATTTTATTTGTTTATTCATATGTTGTGCTGAGGATCAAACACAGGGGCTCATGTGTGCGAGGCAAGTGCTCTATCAATGAGCCACAACCCCAGTCCCCATAAGACACTATTCAAATGAAATCTCATGTGAAACACAAAATATAAAATTGTGTACAGGTAGTGAGGGGATCCCACTTAGGGTCAACATAGAGTGGCATGTGTCATATTTATCCCCTAGACTGAAAAAAACAACAAAAACAATTAAGCAACATCAGTTTCCTAGATACAAGATATCATTTAATGGAGGTCATGGTTACCAAGAGTCACAAAATAAACTAGGCAAGTCCTAAAACTGCCCTAGTGTTGATACAGATTCCAGGGGACAGCACAGAGGGAGGAACCTCCTGCCAGAAGATGCCATAACTTCAGATCTGAGAGAGTGTGTCATTCCATTTATGACATATCCAGAATGAGCAAAGCCCTGAAGATCAAAAGTAGACAAGGAGATTCCATGAACTGGGAGGAGGGGAAAATGGGGGGAGAGTGGTAATAGGCACAGGGTCTCCTTTTGGAGTGAAGACATTGTGTGGGGCAATGGTAAGAGTTGTACAACTTTGTGAGAATACTAAAACATCAACTGAATGGTAGGTGCCCTCTGTAAGCTATATCAATAAAATAGTCTTTTAAAAAAGAATAAAATATGTACCATATTTTCTTTATCCATTCATCTGTTGAAGGGCTCCTAGGTTGGTTCCATAGGTTAGCTATTGTGAATCAAGCTTCTATGAACATTGATTAAAGGATTAAAAAATGTGGTATATATATACACAGTGGAATATTACTCAGCCATAAAGAGAAATGAAATTATGACATTTGCTGGTAAATGGATGGACCTGGAGACTATCATGCTAAGTGAAATAAGCCAATCCCAGAAAACCAAAGGCCCAAAGTTCTCTTTGATATGCGGATGCTGACTCACAATAGGTAGGGGTCTGGAGGAGTAGAGGTTCAACACATTGGACAGGGGAGAAAGAGGGGGAATGGAGGGGGGATGGGAATAGGAAAGACAGTAGAATGAATTGGACATAAATTTCCTATGTTCATATGTGAATATATGACCAGTGAACTCCTCATCTTGTACAAGCACAAGAATGGGAAGTTACACTCCATGTTTGTATGCTATGTCAAAATACATTCTACTGTCATGTATATCTAAAAAGAAACAAATAAAAAATGTACCCCCCCCAAATAAAAGAATAGCATAAAGGCTAGGAAAAGAGAATTGAAAGTATCTGATACTTATTATATCAAACATGTATTCTTCCATTCTGTTTATGTTGTTTTATTTCACCCTCTTTAGTAGACATGACTGTTGTTCATCAATTATTTTCAGTGTTTCTCATTTTCTAGGATATCCTAGGCTCATATCTCTCTGCTCCTGTATTTATGAGCTAAGGATTCCATAACAGAATCCCACAGGCTGTGTGCCTAAACAACAGAAATGGATATTGTCACAGTTTGGAGGCAGGAAGTCGAAGATCAAGGAGCTGTGTGACTGGTGTCCAGTGAGGACTCTCTTCTAGGCTTGCAGGCGGCAGACTTCTCACTTTGTACTCACGTGAACTTTCCTGTGTCCTCGAACTCCTGGGGTTTCTTCCTCTTCTTCTGAGGTATGACAATCTATGCCAACTCATGCAGTCTCCATAATGAACATCTTTGTATCTTGCTTGTGTATCCTCATATTCGCAATATCTAAAAATCACATAACATTTCAGAGTTAAGATTTCATTATTTTTTCCAACAAGTCCCTATTGTGGAACATTTCAACTCTCTCCAGCTTTATTAAATTATCAGATCATAATGATAATTTTTGTACTTATGATTCTTTCTGTTTTGGATTAGTTCTTCAGATTATATCCCCAAGTGAGATTACTGGATCAAAATATCCATAATCTTATGGAGATTGATTTGTATAACCTTTAACTCTGTTTCCTATAATATGTGAATGGATGGGTTCCATCATGTATTTATGAGCATTAGGTAGTGTTATTATTAAAATTATTAAAAGGATATACTGAAAAATTGCATTATTTGAAACAAATCTGATATCGTAAATGTATATGTACATAAAGTGAAAGACAGGGGTGATTATTATAGGTTTCAAAATGCAGCTTCCTGAAGTCCATTTAAAGCTTTATTCAGTCTATAAGCAAAATGATTGTGTCCATGTGTGAGCAAGTGTGGTCACTGTGATGTGGTGTCCACTGGAGGGTTAATTCTGCAAAGGGAGAAGTTTGCAGAGGGGTGGTTTTCTTATCCTGGGTACCTCAAACAAGTCATACACTTGGTGAGCTTAAAAAGCAAAGGAAACCTCTTGGCTTTACTAGAGACTTCAGAAGATCATCAAGTAGAACTGGACAGAAAGTCAAATCTTACAGGCAGATCTCTGTCTCTCTGGGTCAGCTTTGCCTCCCATTGTATTGACTTCTTCTGTAGATGAGTTCTCCCAAGAGGTGGGAATATGGTAACCAGCAGCCTCCAGTTATCAACACAGGAAAAGAGAAACTTCTTTTCAGCTTTGATACAGCCCCTTCAAGTGAGGACCTTCGGGTCCAGCTGGGACACAAATTAATCCCTTCTCTCGCAGCCTGCAGGAAGCTGTGTGCTGATGGGCATCTAAGGGAAAGTGGAATCCAGCCAGAGCAAATGATAAAAGGCCCCTAAATCATGTATCCTCCTACAGTTCTAAGATTGTATTGATAATTATATTCCAGATCAGCCTGGAGTAATTCATGACACCAAAAGTAAGGGCTCCTTTAAAAAATTTCAAAAAATGAGTAATTTAAGAGAAATAGGAAGGGCTAAGGATGTAGCTCAGTGGTACAGTGCTTGCCTAGCATGCACTAGGCAAGGTTCAGGGGAAAAAAAAAGAATATAAGAGAATATAGGAGCCATCCTGAAAGAGCAGCCAGTGGCCAAAGCTGTAACGGTTCATAAATCTAGATGGATACAAAAAAAATTGAATAAATAAATAATAAGAGGGGACAAATCTTCCTTACTATAAATAATATAGGGGAATATCTTCAAAGTTCTCTCCCCTCCAGGTGATGAAGATTATTTCTTCTTCTCTGGAATGTGGGAGAGACCCAAGGACACACTTTCTATAGAATTGGTAAAGAAAAAACAAGCAACTTGACAGTGGAGAAATCTGGCCGACACCACCATAACCAAGGGATCAAGGTTAACTTCACTAGCAATGAGTCATGCTGAGATCATGGACTTCTAACATTATGCGATGAGGAGGGCATTTCACCTCTGTGGTATTCATTCCCCCAAATGTAATCCCAACATAATCGTGAAAAAGCATTAGCCAACTGGGTGTGGTGACACAGACCTGTCATCCCAGTGATTCCGGAGGCTGAGACAGGAGGATCACAAGTCCAAGGCCATCCTGGACAATGCAGCCAGGCCCTATGTCAAAATAAAATAAAAAAGGACTGTGGATGTAGATCAATAGTAGAGTTCCCCTGAGTTGAATCCCAGTACAGAGGGGAAAAAAATAAAACAAAAAGCATGGGCCAACTCATATTGACGGAAAACATATAAAATATCTGGCCAGTATGCTTCATGAAGGTGATGGTGAAATTAAAACAAGCCCAAGAAACTGCCATAGATTGAAAAAAATAAGGAGATATGAAGACGAAATGTATTCAGTGATCCTGGATAAAATCCTGGAAAAGAAAAATAAAAGGATGAGTATAAAACTGGAGAAACACAAATAAATTCTGGATTTTAATTAATAGTATATACCAATGTTAATTTCCTAGTTGTGACAAATGTCGTAGAGTTATGTAAGATGTTATCAATGAAAGGAAACTGGCTGAAGGGTTTATGGCAACTCCCTGTATTACCTTTACAATTTTTTTAAATAAAATTATTCCAAAATAAAAAGTTAATTTAAGAAATTAGCTAATATTGATAAATGTTCCATACTATGTACAGAACCAAGAGATATGCACATAATAGCTTTGGAAATCTTAATCATACTGTTATGATTATCATCTTAATTGTATAAGGGAAGCTATCAGGTTTGAGCTTATGTGCCCCCCCCCCATAGTCATATCCTTCTTTCAAAAGTTGAGATGAGATTAGAACTTGTGTAGTTTGGTTCTGACACCTAAAATCTGTAGTCTTTAACTCTGTAAAACATACTTTTAAGGAAGCAGTAATCCCTGTATTATTTTTTCTCCTGTGCATACATAGGAAAACAACCTGTTCGTGTCTCCACATCTCATAGTGCTTGTCTTCTATGTAGTTCCCTTCTTCAGAGCCTTCCTGACAGTGGGACTTTCTAACTCCAAACTATCCCAGTTCCTGGTTAACCAGCTCCCTGCAATATTAGTAATTTCTAAGAGAAACACTGACATCCTGGAAAAGAGAGAGCTAGAAAAGGGAGATCAAAGCACATGAAGTAAAATTAAGTGAGGGAAAGTATAAAAAGGATATCAAGCTCATCAGTGTCAATCGGCAGTTGACAGAAAACTGCTCTGAGCTTTAGGTGAGGAATAGGTGTTACAGCCGCAAGTCTAAACTTATACATATGAAAATTATGCTGGGCCTCAGTCTCCTGCTTTATGTCACAGAAAGCACCAGTTTTCTTCTGTGATAGGGATCAATGAATACCATTATTGTTCATGCTTTGGGCTATGAGTTAAAACATGTACTCACTAATTCTCTGAGTCACCATGAGCAGTTGTGCCCTTTCCCCACAGTAGAGCAGGGTCATAAGCGAAACCTAACTATCACCTGTTTTCATATGGCCTGGGAGCTAAAGTGGCTGTTATATGTTTAAATATATGTTGAAAAAATCACATGAAGAATATTGTAGGACACATGAAAATTATGCGTAATTCAAGTTTTGGGGCCGATAAATAAAGTTTTATCGAAACACGGCTTTGCCCATTTTCAGGTATGACTGCTTTTCTATTGGTGGCTGAATCTATATGAATTGGAAGGGCTATTTACTAACATATGTAAAAGATTTGCTGACCCCTTGTCTTATTCCATTTTCTATTGCTATAACAGAATACCTGAGACTGGGTTACTTATCGAAGAAAAGAGTTTATTTAAGATCACAGTTCTGGAGGCTGTGAACTCCAAGATCAGACAACCATACCTACTGAGGGATGTGTGTCTCTTCATGCCAGGTGAAGTTGGAATGGCAAGAAGGTAAATGAAGAATACTAAAAACAAGAGGGGTGGCCTTGCTTTACAATAATCCATTCTTGCAAGAATAAACTTTCACCTGCGAGAAAGGCATTAATCCCCCTTCATGGCCTACCAATCTCCTAATGGCCCTACATTCCAACACCACCACAATGGCTATTGAGTTTCAATAATGGTCTCATAGGAGAAAACTCATAGTGACCAAAGATATTGAAAAACACACTTGTCACCTCAGAAAGAGTATTAACCTCCAGGATATATAAAGAACTCAAAAAAATTAACACCAAAAAAAAAAAAAAAGAAAGAAAAAAAAAAAAACAAAAACAAGTAACCCACTCAATAAATGGGCTAAGGAACTGAACAAACACTTCACAGAAGAAGAAGCACAATTGATCAACAAATATATGAAAAATGTTCAACATTTCTAGCAATCAAAGAAATGAAAATCAAAACTACACTGAGATTCCATCTGACTCCAGTAAGAACGACAATTATCAAGACTACAATAAATGTTGGTGATGATGTGGGGGAAAAGGTACATTCAAACATTTTGGTGGGATTGCAAACTGGTGCAACCACTATGGAAAGCAGTATGAAGATTACTCAGAAAACTTGGAATGGAATCACCATTTGACCCAGTTATTCCACTCCTCATTTTATACCCAAAGGACGTAAAAATCAGCATACTACAGTGATATAGCCACATCAATGTTTATAGCAGCTCAAGTCACAATAGCTAAATTGTGGAATCAACCTAGGTGCCATTCAACAGATGAATGGATAAAGAAAATGTGGTGTCTATACATAATGGAACATTACTCGGTCATAAAGAAGAATGAAATTATGGCATTTGCCAGTAAATGGATGGAGCTGGAGAATATTATACCAAGAAAAATAAGCCAATCTCAAAGAACCAAAGGTTGAATGTTTTCTCTGATATGTGGATGCTAATTCACAATAAGGCGGCGGGGTGGGCGATGATTAGGGAAGAATAGATACATGTTGGATTAGATGGAAAGGAGTGAAGGGAGGGGAGGGGCTAGGAAAGATAGTAGAATGCATCAGACATTATTACCCTATGTGCATATATGATTACATGACCTGCATAACTCTACACCATGTACAACCAGAAGAATGGGAAGTTATCCTCCATTATGTATAACGTGTCAAAATGCATTCTACTGTCATATAACTAATTTGAACAAATAAAAAGAAAAAGAAAAGCACACTTGTAAGAACCCAATGTTGGCCAGGTTACCCCTGGAGTATAGGAGCTCCATTATTGGGTAGAAGAGGGAGACACGGGGTGACAAAACTGGGCCTTTGTAGTACTACTGTCTGTACTGAGGACAAAGATTCATCTCCATTAGCCCAAAGTGATGGAACCAGCATGTGATAGGCACATACTCAAACCCAGGCAGCTCTACAAAGTCAGGTCCATTGAGTAAATATGAGGTGTCCTAAGAAACAAGGCTCAGGAGAGTCTTTTCCTTGAATGTGAGTTTTTCTAGATCCCGGGTTGTTTTGTGATTTGAGTAGAAAAATAAAAACTTTAGAAAGGCACTATGCTCTTAGAAGTGTAACAAACTCTAAAAATCAAAATAAACTCTAAAAAGCTTTTAAATAAGCGAAAGGCAAATAAAAATTCTCAACATATTTTCACTACAATAGAGTATTTAATGCTAAATACAGATGTGTATGAACTGCCTGAATTTCCTTAAAACCTGCAATTCATAACTTTTTCAGCAGGATTAAATTTATTCCAAATGGTGGGCACAAAGCAAAAGTGTGTCACAGAAAGTGTCAACAAGAATTAGTCAATGCCAGGCATGGTGGTGCACTTCTGTAATCCAACCACTTGGGAGGCCAAAGAAGGAGCATCAAGAGTTTAATGCCAATGTCAGCAATTTAGCAAGACCTTCAACAATTTAGCAAGACCCTGTCTCAAAAGAAAAAAATAAAAGGGCTGGGGATATAGCTCAGTGGTAAAGCACCCCCTGGATTCAATTCCCAGTACAAAAAGAAGAAGAAAGAGGAGGAGGAAAAGGAGGTGGACAAGGAGGAGGAGGAGGGATGATGATGATGATGATGATGATGAGGAGGAGGAGGAGGAGGAGGAGGAGGAGGAGGAGGAGGAGGAGGAAGAGGAGGAAGAGTCAAGTTTCCTGATAAAAAGGCTACCATGAAGTTTGAAAATGTCCCTTCCTCAGGGCTGTGATAGAAGAAGCAGCATTCTTTCCTTCAAAAGAATATTAGGTAGGGGTCTGCTCTGCCTGGCAATGGTTCATAAAGAAGGACCAAGATAGGCAAGGTGCCTGCTATTTAGAAAATCAGATTCTTGTAAAGAAGAGAAATAATAAATATGAGTTGAAAAAAGCTATCTGAGATGGGGGTAAAGCATCCAGAGGGGTACGACAAAGAGGAAGTGGAGATGTATTCCCCGTGTGTCCAAGGAAGGCTCTCTGCACAGAGCCCTGAAGGAAGAGGAGATAGACTTTTGAGGATAGATTCCAGGCAGAAGGGGAAAAAAAAAGCAAGAAAAAGGCTTGGAGGAGAGAGAGGAGTCTGGTCTGCTCAGGAATCAGAAAGAATGCCTGGAATGGTGTGCAATGGGGATAGCAGCAGAGACAACACTGGGAGGGAGGGAGCAGCCAGTGGATAGGGACCCCAGAGGCAAAGGCACACAGGTCCAGTTTCATTCTGAGGAAGATGATGTGGTGGGTGGGACTGTGACCCCCTCTCCAAAGACAGGGCTCAATCCTATCCTCTGGCACCTGTGAATGTGACCTTACTTGGAGATAGGGTCTTTGCATAGTAATTAAGATGAGGTCATCCTAGATAGGACAGGTCCTAAGTCCAATGACTGGTGTTCTTATGAGAGGACACATGAGAGACACGTGGGGAAGGACTCCATGTGAAAAAGAAGCAGAACTGGAGAGATGCGTTTACATGCCCCAGATGGCAGGCAGCAACCACCAGACACTGGAAGACACAGGGAAGGATTCTCCCCAAAAGCCTGTGGGTGGAACCTAGCTTCACTGATTCCTTGGTTTTAGACTTTCAGTCTGACGCTGAGAAAGAATAAATTTCTATTGTTTTAAACTGCTCAATTTGTGGATTCCAAGATCTGAGGATGCTCAATTTCTTATAGAAAATGGAGCAGTGTTTTCATATACCTACCCACATCCTTCTCCGTACTTTAAACCATCTCTAGATTACATATGATATTTAATACAATGTAAATCGTTCTTATACTGTGTTACTTAGGAAATACTGACCAAAAAAAAAAAAAAAAGTCTGTACAAAGTCATACAGATGCAACCACAGTAGGTCTAACTACATAGTATGATTCAACAGTATAACATTTTCTCTCTTTCATGGTGGGAGGCTACGTCAAAGTATGTATACACATCCCTTTATTCTGGTGGATTCATCATGGTGCTTGGCACAGGGAAAATTCAAGTTTTGTTTTTGAAAGTTTCTTGAAATTTGTTTCCAAATTTTTTTTTTTTCATCCACGGGGTGGAATCTATGGCTGTGGAACCTGCGGATATGAAGGGCAGATTGTATTTTTTTGTGTGGTAGACCCTAAGAAACGAATGCAGATGGGAAGTCATCAGAGGAGGTTAAACAGAAGAATGGTGTGATCAGGCTTAAACTGTGCTAGGTGCTGTGGCTGCCATGTTGAGAATGAATCAGAAGGGTTTCGGGTATAATTCAGTATAAGATTAATTGCTTAGTAGGCTCAAAGCCCTGAGTTCAATCCCCAGCACAGCATTAAATAAATTAATTAAATAAAAAAATAATAATAGAGAATGAACAATAAGAGGTCACTTAGATAGCAGCTTAGTACTGCAGGTGAGAGGTGACAGAGCAGCACCAGGGAACAGGACTCCCATTCCAAGTCTAAGATTCTATAGTGGAGGCCAGGCACGATGCAATGGAACACAGCTGTACAGATGCAAGCCACCTTCATTCCTGGAAACAAAAAAAATTGTGGGACTCATCTTCAGGCAGCAGACTGCCATTGTGAGCCCTGATAAAACAGATCCTTGAAGCCTTCCCACTTCCAAGGCTCCCTGGAGAAGTACTCCTTGAGTTCAGATTCAGTGGTCTCCCATTTTTCTCCATCCCTAGCTAATTTTACCAAATCAAGTTTGTACCCTAGTTACTGTAGCGACTAATGAATGTTTGCAGAGGGGTTCAAACTGAAAAGGTGGACAAATACTAGAAGCAGAAACCTTGCTACATGCCAAGATTTTGTTTTCTTTTCATTTCCTTTTCCTTTTTTTCCCTTCAATTTTGCTAGAATCCATCCTTTACGTAGATAAAAAGTAAATGCTTTTTAATCCTGAAACGTACCAGCCAGTATGTCAGTAATCCATGAGTTTATTTTGCCTCTTTCTTAGAATGAGAAGAATTTTGATTATTCTGACTCAGTATCAATGACAATAGGGATCAACTCACAATCAGTGGACTATATTTCTGGTGAATGAATCAGAGATTCTTCACAGTGGAAATGGGACTACCTAGTTTGATTCATAGAGGTTAACAGTAGATGTTTCCCCCAGGCCTGGGTATTCTTCTTTCTTAAATAGTAAATTTTAAAAAGCTATGCTCGTGGTCATGATGGAGAGATTTACAGATGTTTCAATGAAACTCTTCATTTGGAATTTATGCAGCAAAGTACATATTAACTTTGTGTCACTAAGAACACCAAGATTCATTATTCCTGAAGATAAGTAATAACCTTGACTTTGACTTGGTCAATATTTATATCACGAGTCGATAAATCTCCTGCAATAAATTTCAACAAAAGCTAACACTTTCTGAAATGGGACTGTATTTAGTAAAGACCCCCCAAACTTCTCTGTTCTTTCTCATAGGGAGCCAGTGGCCAAACCTGAGGAAGTAGTCTCAGACATACTTTATTTTTAGTGAATTCAGTCTGGTTATAACAGCAGAGTTTTATCCAAATAACTTAATGTGGGTGGGAAAATTACAGACTCTGAATCTTTTTGTCTTCCTTTCAATAGTTATAACCAATGAATCTTCTCCCCTGTTCAGCTTTTTCTAAAGCTGATCCCAGTGCTAACATCAGACAACAGCCTGAACAGGCTGAAGAACAAGCCTGTCTGCAAATAAAGGCAGTATGTGACACTGTTCATTTGTGTGCCTGTCAGTGAAGGCACAATCTTAGCTGTCCTATTATATTTTAACAGTTGCATGATCTCATACTAACTTACCATAAGCTCAAAAGCCCTTTTTGGTGTTTGTTGGTCAAACAGTTTGTCACCCTTTAAAACTAAGTGTACCTGTAAGCAGCCAGTTTTTCTCCTCTAGCTGAACATGGTATGATAAGGATCCCCAGATGACTTGTCTTCTACAGCCTGAAAAGAACTTTCCCTATTATGATATTCAAGGCAATCCTTCCTCCTTCATTGACTTTGGGTGGAAATGTGTCTAAGTCTGTTTTCTATACCTATAACAAAATATCTGAGACTAGGTAATTTATAAAGAATAGAGGTTTATTTATCTGATGGTTCCGGAGGCTGGGGAGTCCAAGAGCATGGTGCCAGTATCTAATTACTACCCTTCTTACTGTATCATAACATGGCAGCAGGCATCACACAGCAAGGAAGAGTAGCATGAGAGCTCAGTTTTCCTTTCTTTCTTCTTATAAGGTCACTAGTACCATGATGGAGGCCCCACCATTGTGACTTCATCTAAACCTAATTACCTTGCAAAGGCTTGAATTCTAATAACCTATGAATTTGAGATTAAGTTTTCAACACTTGAAATCTGGGGGACACATTCAAACCATAGCAATATGTATCATAATTCATCAGCATGCAGATATCAATACTTCTAATTGTATATATCTCTTAACTTCTCCTTTAGGAAACACAGACATGGTGGTGGTACCTTCTGCCCACATGACTACTGGATTTACCTGGGCCCCAGAGGAGCTAATTCACAGAGAAGATCCTTTAGCCTGAGTCTCCTGATTGCCTGTTATGGTTTAGATATGTGGTGTTTCCCAAAAACTCACATGTGAAACAATGTGAGAGGGTTTAGAGGTGAAATGTTGGGTTATAAAGGTTTAACATAATTAGTGAATTAATCCCCTGATAGGGGTTAACTTGGTGATAGCAATAGACAAGGAGGGTGTGGCTAGAGGAGGTGGGTCCTTGGGAACATGCCTTTGGGGTATATATTTTATGACCCAAGCTTAGTCTCTTTCTGCTTCTCAGTGTGACCTCTTGAGCCACTACCATCCAACACACTCTTCTACCTTAATACTTGAGCCTTGAGGAACAGAACCAGCTGCCTATGGCCAAGACCTCTGAAACTGTGAAGCCCCAGATAAACTTTTCATCTTCTAAAATTGTTCTTGTTGGGTCTTTTGGTCACAGCAATGAAGAACCTGACTAAACCATTGCCCATCCTCTTCATCTTCTCCTGCCTTGCAGAGACCTACTCCACCAGGTTGACAGATAAATCTGTAAAGGTATGCATCAGTAGTCAGTGGCTTTCACCTACCCACTGGAAACTGTCCTTCGTCAATTTGGGGAAGAGAATTTTAACTGACCTACATCTAGATTTTCATCCATCAGGAAGGCTTTTTTTTCATGTTGTTTGCTTCATGCTGTTGTATTGGGTTTGCTTTGTTTGGAACTAGGTGTATTTATTTAATTTTTTAAATTTACTTGCCAAAATTGGCAGAGAAGCTGGGTTATTGATGCAATATTCCAAAAAATCTAAAATATACATTTAAATTATATTAAAATGATCCCAGTGAATCAATAATACAACATAGCAGACTTCCCTATCCAATAACAGGATGTTTCTTCTCTAATATTTATGTTGAGATATAGCAGATCAAAGCAAGGATTCTTGAGCCAAACTGCTTGGATTTGGAGCCAGTCTCTCATAATTATCAGCTGTGTTACTTTGGGTAAAGTAATTATCTCTTGTGTGTATTTCATCATGAGTAAAATGGAGATCACCAGAGCACTATGCAGTGATTGTTATGAGAATTACTTGAACTAATATTTGAAAAGTGTTTAGAATAGTATCTGGCACATAGTAAGTGCCATGTTATGTTTTCTAAATACATGCACTGGTATTTGGCAAAAATAGTGAATTTTTAAATTAAAACATACTATAAGTCACTTCATGTACATCAGTACATCTTATCTTCATAACAATTCCCCAACACATCTATCATTTTACAGGTAAAGAACTAGTTTAAGAGGTTAGTGATTTGCCTAAGGTGGTAAGAGGTAGAATTTGAATTCAAGCCTTTTGTGACTGAAACTGTTTACTTCTACCACATCTCCCAAACCAGAAGGATTAACATATGCTGAACATGAACTCTGAGTGACTTTCACAGTACTGTCCTCCCAAATCCTTTCCAATTTTAAAATTTTTAGGTCTTCAGAAAAGCCAAAAGAATAGAACAATGAATATCTAAATCCCTTTCAACTAATTTCAAAAATTAGGGAATCTGGTTGATAATTATTTCTATGATGAGAGTTTTTCAGACATACAGAAATATTTCAAAGAAAAAATGTGACAAAGAAGGGTACTTTTCAATCTTAAGTGAGCAGTATACAATAAGATCTGTGATAAATATGTGTGCTCCAAATAACAGCATCAAAATTCGTAAAAGAACTGTATTTGCCAGCTTTGTAGTGCCATGACCAAAATATCCAACAAGAACAACTTAGAGGAGGAAAAGTTTATGTGGGGTTCATGGTTTTAGAGGTTTCAGTCCATGTATGGCAAACTCCATTGCTCTGGACCTAAGGTGAAGAAGCTACACATCATGGCAGATGGGTGTGACAGCAGAAAGCTCTCTCCTCAGCCAGGAAGCAGAGAGAGAAGGAGCCAAGGAACAGTAGCAGTCTTCCAGTCATGCCCACCTTGACTCACCTTCTCTATCCATGACCCATCTGCCCACAGTTACCACCCAGTCAGTCCATTCCAACTAGTATGGACTGATTAGGTCACAGCTCTCAAAATGTAATAATTTTGCCTCCATATTAATAATACAGGAGCTTTGGGGGGACTCCCCATACAATCCATAATGGCTACTACCACAGAAGCTATTATGAGGATAAACCCAAACACATCAGAAGTATTCATTGCTATCTGCTCATGAAAGATCAAGTAAGCAAAATACTCATGAAACAGAAACAAGAAGAGAGGCTTTAAGGAGCAGTAGGAGCACAGGGGCTGGGAGTTAATCTAGCATAGCAGAATGGAAGAGTAAAAAACGAGTAGGCTTAGAAAGATGAGAAACTCCAGAGAAAGTGCTTTATTACTATACCTACTGCATAAGAGAAGTCATCAAACTGCAAAGTGTTAAGAGACAACATGAAAACCGCCACCCTTGAAGAAAAATGCCAACAGAAGTCTTTCCTTTCCTAAATATAAAGCAAAAAGATTCCCATTCTCTCAGCAGAGAAGTCTCTGCTTAAGTGGCTGGGGCCAGATGTCTTCAGAAATCAGGCAGATCAATGGATAGAGGACAAGGGAGCCAATGAACTGACGGTTTATAGAGAACCCAGCTCTGCCTGAATGGGCATTTTCAACATTGTGCAGATCAAAAGTACTCACTCAGGGACTATATTCTCCCAAAGGCATCAGAGTTTGTCCAGATTTATACTTAGGGTCATCTTACTTCCCTAACCAAAGTCTGAGATGAAAAGCATTTGGGAATGGTTTATTGCATCAGGTGGTGAATGAGATGTTTAAGGGGTGTTGAGAGGCATGATTGCCTAAGGGATAGGATTTGCCAAACCTTGGCTGAGGTGGTGGTGGTTCATGGGCAAAAATTCTAGACATATCTAGCTCCTCCTAATTCTAACTGAGAGCTTTATCTGTATATTCTAAAGTATAACCTGAGGTTGTTAGACACAATCATACAAAATGCAAGTGCCAGATAATACCTCATGTTTTAATGAATTGTTTTGATTTTTAAATGCTTTGGTGCCCATTGCCTTCCCTAAGCTTCACATAATGATGATATGAATTATCTATCTCATATGGATGAGGAGAATTAGGGATCTTAAGCTTTCAGTCCGGATGTGAGCATTGTGACTGGGAGCAGGATATAATAGAGACTAAGTCCTTTACCACATATGAAACTCCACCATTGAAGCTACTTGTGTGATTGAGTGAATGTACCAATGGGGAAGTATGCCAGAGAAGGCTGAAAGTGTCAGGAAGAAGCTTTGCATGCAGCACAAACACAGCAGCAAAGATACACAGACAGGTGAGCTCATGGTACCTTTCCTATCTACAAGTGATCAGTAGTTCCTGGGAACCTAAGAGAAGACACAAACAGAGGCCACAGGTCCTTAGAATCGAGAAAAGAATGTCAACCTTTGGCCAAGAAGTAGTAAGAGGGATACTTAAATCAAGAACACCAGATTTACCCTCCCACTGAAACAACTAAAAACAGGGACAAGAAACATGAAACAACAATAGACTTATTGGATATATGCAAGCCAGGAACACTGAAATATATCCTTAGAGTTAAAAAAAAAAAAAAAAAAAAAAAAAACACTCCATAGAATTCCATGTCTAATGAAAATAGTTTTCAGAAACAAAAGCAAATAAGTACTTTTTCTGATTTTAAAAAACTTTCAAAGCAATTGTCATCAGCAGAAAAATAGTAAAATTAAATCTGCATTCACACAAAGGAATGAAGGGCATCAGTCATGGAAAATAACATCATAAGCAGAAAAGATCTTTTATCTAATCTCCAAATATTCATTAAGAGATAATTGCTTAAAACAAAACAAGTAAGAATTCTGTACAGGGTTTAAAACATGCAGGAGTAGGAGTACGACAATGGGAAATCTATGACTGTAAGTCTTTATCATCTATGAGAAGTGAGGTAGTATTACATTATATAAGGTATCTTTATGCTGCACAAAGATCCTGAGCTCAGAGTGGAAGGAACTCATTTGAAATCATGGTTTCCTGTGAGCTTTGAAAGACTGTAGGAAAACCCCTTGGCTTCTTGGAACCTCATTTTTTTTCCTCTATAAATTGGTGTCTTGATGGTTTTCTACTGCTATAATAAAATGCCTGAGTCTATTTATTTTTAAATAATAGAAGCTTATTTAGCTCATAGTTCTAGAGGCTGGGAAGTCCAAGAGCTTGGTGCCAGTATCTAGTAAGGGTCTTGCTGCTGCATGGTAACACGGCACAAGGTATCACATCGTGAGACAGAGGAAGCATGCCAGCTTGAGTCTCTCTTCTTTGTCTTATAAAGCCACTAATGCCATCATGGGGACCCATTCTCATGACCTCCTCTAACTCTAATTACCTCCCAAAGACCTCACCTCTAAATACCATTAACCTATAAATCTGAGGAATAAATGGCCAACAAATGGACTTTTGGTTGACACTTTTGAACTACAGCCATTGGAGAAAGCAGTTTCTGTCCATTGATGCTCAATGTGAAGTCCATGAAACATTTGAAAATTTCAGGTCTCAGGTCCTACCCCAAACATACCCCAAACATGGTGGGGGGCCAGGGCAGGACCTTCCTATAAATAATGAATCTGAATTTTCATTTTAAATTCTTCCAACTAAAATGTGACCAATATTACCACAGAGATTGAGAATCAATGTGGTAAGACTCAATAGAATTTATAAGAAGGTATATTTTAATACTAATGCAGTATCAAGACAAAGTGTTTTGCAATAACTAAGAAAATACAAATTGGATATTTCTTATTTATCATTATTGTACATATAATACTTTTTCACTTTATTTTAAGCTTTACATAGTATTCTATTTTATAATAAAATTTTAAATAGCATTTAAATTATAAATTATGAAATAGCATATTTCATAATACACTACAAATATTACATGCTATTTTGAATTATAAACTTCTATTCTTTAGAAATACCCAGACTCAGGTATTTTGTTATAGCAATACAAAATCATCAAGATGCCAATTTATAGAGGAAATAAAAAATGAGGCAGAGAAGCTAAGTGATTTTCCCAAAGCCTTTCAAAGCTAACAGATTTTACATCAATGCATTAATTGCTATGTGAAAGTTTGTGTTTTCCTCTAGTTTTCTAGAACAGCAGAAATCCCTACCAGGATTATGCCTTTCAGGTATCAAAACGTGAATAAAATGAGAAGAATTCAGTCAACAACATTCTTCCTTCCCCAAATTGATAATAAGAATATCCTGACTCCTTAGTGTTGCAAGCTTTGTTTTTAACTGAGAAGTACTTTAGTTTGAAACTGCTGTAAACTAGAGCAGGTAGGTGAGGTGGCACTAACCATGGGGAAGACAGAATGCTTTGCTGGGGGCCAGGGCAGAGCCTTCCTATTCTAGAGGGAGCATAGCAGAGGGCCACTAGCTCCTTGAAGCTCCTGAGCACAGAAGGTACCAGTTGCTTCCCCTGTCTAGTGACATCGTGTTCAGCCTCTCAGGCTTAGAGACTTGGCAGTGAGGCACTTGCAAGCCTACCAGGTGATGTGCAAGCCTGCCTATTTCAACACAGGAGAAGGACAGTACTGTACTCCAGGGGGTTGTTGCTTCCTTTCTCCTCTGGGAGGATAGAAAGCGGTCTCTAGTCACCTGAGAATGTAGGCCAGGGAATGCTTGTTCATCCTCCAAGAGGATATGATCTCATGACATTAGTTTCCCTGACACCTTCACTGCAAACTCAGTCAGTCTCTCCATATTTCCCAAATAGAATTTCTAAAGCAAGAATTGAAGACACTGGGGCACTGTTTCAATCTAGACCATTTCATTGGTCTCTCACTAGCCTCTGAACTGGCTACTTTGGGCCAGGTAATTATCAATAGTCCAGTCAACTAAAGAGGAAGAGAGGTGTAGTCTTACATTATAAATCATAGTGCAGTTGGTAGGCAGTAAGTTTATTCATTGGATGAATTATTATGACTTCGAAGTAAAAAAAAAAGGTTGAGAAATTCCATGTATATCTTGTTTCAGCAAAGCCAAAACTTATTTCCTCTAAGCCATTTTCTGGGTTCAACCATGCCTTGTGCTATTTCTTGAGAGCTCAGTGTGGTGAAGAATTTCATGGACCTTACCAAGGTGGAGAATAAGGGATGGATACCTGCAAATTCATAGCTGCTGCCACACAATACCATTTTATGTAGAGGCCAGGACAAATTGCAGAGAACACCTAATATTTTTATAGGAGTAAAAAAATGAGGTTTAAGTAAATTTCAAAAATAATCTTAATAAAATCTGTACTAAGAAATAGTACACTTGGGGCTGGGGATATAACTCAGTTGGTAGAGTGCTTGCCTTGTGTGCATAAGGCCCTGGGTTCAATCCCCAGCACCACCAAAAAAAGAAAAAAAAAAGAAATACACTTGGAATATTCAGGAGATAGCAAGGCTATAAGGAGATGCTGTCCTACAAAGGTACATATAAATGTGTCAACTGATAGCTTCTCCTTACCAGCAGCTGCAGAGCCCAACCAAGTTAAGGACTTGCCAGAAATGGTCCCATTTTTTCTTGTGCATCAGGACATCTCTGACACTGTTAATCATTTGAACAATTTCATGATGGCGGTTCATTATAACAAAAAGCATTTGAGCCTCTACTCACGACAGACACTGTGCAGGTTTTGATGTGAAAAGTGAGTGGGATGGAATCCTTATTCCCCAGAGCTCAAAGAGGAAGGATAAACATTAAACAAAGATCTGCTCCTAAAATAGTACAAAAGATGTGGGACCCAGCAGGCCCATCTCTGTCTGGGCTGAGTCCTGGGTCTTCCCATCCTTAGCTGGTAGTTCTCAAAGGCCAGCATGCCAGAACTGGTCTGAGCTCAGGTCATTGCAGAACCACCAGAGTTATCTGATTCTGGTCAGGACCCTCAGCATTTCTGACACTATTGCAGAAGGGATGGATCCTACCAGTCTGAGTACAACTCTGAGAAAATCACTCTACTGGCCTTGGGCAGCATATTTTGTATACTGCTCTGGTATGTGAGTGGGTAATAAAAAGAAGGTTGAGTCCCCCAAATTATAATGATGAACTTACTTGAAGAGTGTGCAGGACACATAGGTGGAAATGTCTGGTGAACAGTTGAGGACACAAGTCTGGAGTTCAGAGAGTATGTTGACTGCAGTCATCAGTGGGAAGGGAAACATCATGCCTCTGGAAGAATTACAGGATGGGATTAGGAAGACCATATTCTCTCTCTTTCCCCCATCTTCCCTCACAGTCAAACACTCTTATAATTTGTCTCCAGGAATTTTCACGTACACTATTCTCCTAAGCGCTGATAATCCATAGAGTTTGTGGACTTCTCATAGAGTTTCTGCTCTCTTGGAAATTGTCTTTACAACTTCCCTTTCTTTGCGTGTGATCTGGTCTGGCCCTGCTGGCACCCCTCTCTCCTAGAGGTTCTATCAGTCCCTGGCTCCCTCTCTAGAGTTCTCAGCCTTAGTTACTGGACAGTGAGAACTCTAGCCTGGATTTAGGTAGGGGAGAGGACAGTTCTAGAACCTAGAGAAATGAGTGCTGAGAAGAAGGCAGAGAGGATTCTGGAAAAACAAAGGGATGAGGCTGCACCTGCTGTGGCCAAAGAACTCTGCCTTAGACTTCTCCCAAGAGGATGTTTCCAAGATATTTTGATTAGGATGACCATGTTGAAAGACAGCACACCATCGGATTGTGATCTTTATCTAGAGAGAAAAGTAAAAAATTCTTACTCTATAACCACATCTTTATATTTAAGCTTAAGAATTCTGAAAAGTAACTAAGGAAAGAAAATGACCAGACATAGCCAGGGCTGGAACCCATCATCACAAGAGGCTATGCATGGAAACTGTACTCTAAGGTGTTGTGGCTGACTTGTATCCCCCAAAACCCACAAGCCCTAATTCCAATGTGACAATATCTAGAGATGGGCTACCTAAGGAGGTTATTAAGGTATAATAACCTCCTTAAGGTTAATCCAATAGGAATGATGTCCTTATAAGAAGATGAGATTAGGTTTTAGTGTGTCCCCCAAGGGTTCGTATGTTGGAGGCCTGGTCTGCAGTGTGACAATGTAAAGAGGTAGTAGAACTTTTAAGAGGTGGGACCTAGCAGGAGGTAATCAGGTCATTGATGGTGCTGACCTTGAAAAGGCTGAGTTCTCACAGAGTGAATTAATTCCCATGAGAATGGGCTGTCCCTCTTGCTCTCTGGCTTCCTATTTTACCATGTGATCCTCCTCACTCTCTTTCTCTCTGTACATACACTCTCCAAGATGCCATCTGCCACCATATGACAGTTAAAGGAGCTCTTATCATAGAATCTATGGGGCTGCCTGATCTTGAACTTTCAGCCTCCAAAACTGTGAGCTAAACAAAATAAAAACACAAAAACAAAACCTTTTCTTTAAAAGCACCCAGCTTCAACTCTAAGCAGGAAGTGTGAATCAGGCGGTATAGTGATACCAGATTTCAAATTATACTACAGAGCAATAGTAACAAAAACAGCATGGTACTGGTACCAAAACAGGCGGGTGGACCAATGGTACAGAACAGAGGACACAGAGACTAATCCACAAAGTTACAACTATCTTATATTTGATAAAGCGGCTAAAAGCATGCAATGGAGGAAGGATAGCATCTTCAACAAATGGTGCTGGGAAAACTGGAAATCCATATGCAACAAAATGAAACTGAATCCCTTTCTCTCGCCATGCACAAAAGTTAACTCAAAATGGATCAAGGAGCTTGATATCAAATCAGAGACTCTGCGTCTGATAGAAGAAAAAGTTGGCTCTGACCTACAGACTGTGGGGTCAGGCTCCAAATTTCTTAATAGGACACCCATAGCACAAGAGTTAATAACAAGAATCAACAAATGGGACTTACTTAAACTAAAAAGATTTTTTCTCAGCAAGAGAAACAATAAGAGAGGTAAATAGGGAGCCTACATCATGGAACAAATTTTTACTCCTCACACTTCAGATAGAGCCCTAATATCCAGAGTATATAAAGAACTCAAAAAATTAAACAATAAGATAACAAATAACTCAATCAAGAAATGGGCCAAGGACCTGAACAGACACTTCTCAGAGGAGGACATACAATCAATCAACAAGTACATGAAAAAATGCTCACCATCTATAGCAGTCAGAGAAATGCAAATCAAAACCACCCTAAGATACCATCTCACTCCAGTGAGATTGGCAGCCATTATGAAGTCAAACAACAACAAGTGCTGGCAAGGATGTGGGGAAAAGGGTACACTTGTACATCGCTGGTGGGACTGCAAATTGGTGTGGCCAATTTGGAAAGCAGTATGGAGATTCATTGGAAAGCTGAGAATGGAACCACCATTTGACCCAGCTATTCCCTTTTTGGACTATTCTCTAAAGACCTTAAAAGAGCGTGCTATAGGGACACAGCTACAACAATGTTCATAGCAGCACAATTCACAATAGCTAGACTGTGGAACCAACCTAGATGCCCTTCAATAGATGAATGGATAAAAAAAAAAGTGGCATTTATACACAATGGAGTATTACTCTGCACTAAAAAATGACAAAATCATGGAATTTGCAGGGAAATGGATGGCACTAGAGCAGATTATGCCAAGTGAAGCTAGCCAATCCCTAAAAAATAAATGCCAAATGTCTTCTTTGATATAAGGAGAGCAACTAAGAACAGAATAGAGAGGAAGAGCATGAGAAGATCACCACTAAACAGGGATGAGAGGGGGGAGGGAAAGAGAGAGAGAAGGGAAATTGCATGGTAAAGGAAGGAGACCCTCATTGTTACACAAAATTACATATAAGAGGAAGTGAGGGGGAAGGGGGAAAATCAAGAGAGAGAAATGAATTACAGTAGATGGGGTAAGGAGAGAAGACGGGAAGGGAGGGGTTGGGAGGAGAGGGGGGATAGTAGAGGATAGGAAGGGCAGCAGAATACAACATACACTAGTATGGCAGTAGGTAAAAAAGTGGATGTGTAACCGATGTGAATCTGCATTATGTATATAGGGTAAAAATGGGAGTTCATAATCCGCTTGAATCAAATGTATGAAATATGATATGTCAAGAACTTTGTAATGTTTTGAACAACTAATAAAAAATATATTTGAAATTAAAAAAAAAAAATAAAAGCACCCAGCTTCAAGAACTTTGTTATAGTAACAGAAAACACCAATATAGGAAGTGATGTGGATGCCAGACCATGTGGCCCAGTTCCCCTTCCTTGACTAAGGGCCTCATTCTCCCAGCTGCTGTGAGTGTGGATGGCTGCCATCATCCACTGGAGTCTCTCTTCAAGACTGGCCCAACCTTAGGTCCTCTTACTGGGAGCAGCTGCCTCCAACAGCTGCTCAGTGGGGGAGGGTTTGTAATAAGGGCTCAGATTAATTGTACCAAAGCTCCCCATGGGGCCAGCTAAGACATCCTATGACTGCAGTGCTGTTCCACTTCTTCCCCCACCCAATTCTGCTTCCTCCCTTCCCTTCCACAGGTGTTCCCAAGAATACCCTTCAATGAATGTCCTGCACACTAATCTCTATCTCTGAATTGGCCTCACCTCACCCCAGAACGGCTTACCTACCAGCTGACCCTATTACCAGGCTTATGACCCAAGGTTGGGAGGGGCCAGTCGAGGGTTATGACACTTCCATTTGTAGAGCACCTGGTTTAAAAAAAAATGAGAAAAAAAATTTTCTAAAGCAGGATTGCAAAGGTGTGTGGTAGATTCCCAATGTTTTTATATCAAAGACATAAAAACCTTTCATAAAAAGCCAGGCATGGCGGCACACACCTGTAATCCTAGTGGTTCAGGAGTCTGAGACAAGAGAATCGAGAATTCAAAGCCAGCCTCAACAACTTAGCGAGGCCCTAAGCAACTCAGTGAGACCCTGCCTCTAAATAAAATACATAAAAGGGCTGGGGATGTAGCTCAGTGTTTAAGTGTCCCTGAGTTCTATCCCCAGTACCAAACAAAACAACAACAACAAAAAGAACCTTTAACAAAAACAGACAAAAGATGCAATAGGATCATGCTATTCATGAGACCCTACAAGGCTTAATTATAAGATATGTATTCACAGTGACCAGTTCCAGAAATGAAACCTTTGAAATATGAAAAGCACCCCTTTTCAGTGAGATTCAGGGCTTCATGCCTGTATTGGTGGTATTAGAACAATGGCCTTGAAGCTCACTGTATCACATGCTGTTCCCTTGAGGATCACTCTCCCACACTGATGCTGGTCTTGGCTCCTGTCTTGCTGTGGCCAGTATGACCTCAGCAAATGTGACACAGAAACTTGAAAAGCTTTTGCCCAGTGGAGCTCACCTTGAGACAATGTCTGAGTCACTGGAGGATAAAGTCACATGGAGCCCAGGCAGCTGTCCTGGCTTGGGAGCCCCAGACTGTGAAGCCCCTGGCAGCCCCCAAGCCCACCTGTGCTCTTTTGCTTCATAGGAGGGACACCAGTTAATGCTGGTAGAAGCACCACCTGTCTAGGTCTAGTCTAAAGAGGCCCAGAAAATTCTGAGCAAATAAGAGGGTGTCAGGGTTTAATCACTGAGATTTGGGAAATGATTTGTAAAATTTCACTTGGAGATAAAATTACATTGAGTTCCCTTCAAGATATGGCCCTCCTGCCTCATCAGTGATCTCCAGCCCTGTGTGAAATGTGGGTTAGACTAAGAGGGTAGCCTTGCTTAGGAATATGAATTATGGCACCTATTATGGTAATGGAAATCAAAACTATAGGGAAACTGGTCAGTGTGGAAGGAGCCACAAAGTCCTGCGGAAAGGTAGGCACAGGGCACATGCTACACAAGTGGAACAGCCAGTAAAATGAAGGACAGGCAGATAACAAGGAGGAAAGAGAAGCCTGTGGTCCACATGTTACAGGCAGATTCCTCATCAGGAGCCCTTTTGCTTAGGGTAACTTGACTGAATCCTTTCTTCCTTGGCTATGCTAAAAGAAGAAAAGGAAAACATCGGTGTTGTAGGAAGATATGTGAAGGGGTTTTTAAAGAAAAAAAAAAGCAGCTTGCCCGAGGGTGTTTATTGCAATACTATTCATAGCAGTCAAAAACTGGAAACAAGCCAAATGCCCAACAGACAAGCATGTGGAGGGTATCGATTCATAGAAAGGGGTGCCTTGAGGCAGCTAAAGCCAAAACAGAACATGAAACTCACTCTTATTGTGTTGAGATGGAACTGTGGACATCATATTGGGGAAAGGCCAAAGGTTATATAAATAGTTGACATTTCAAGTATTTTTTTAACTCTTCTTGGAGACATGTGAATATAAAGGATATTTATTCTTTCACCGGTGACTGTAAAAAGAGATGTTTGGTGTCATACAGCACTGTTTTCTGAGTTTTCTTTTGTTATACAGTCACTGATGTCAGGTTCCACCATCTGAACTTCATGAATGTCCCAGGACTGGATGTGTATAGTGAGTCCCCCTTCAGGTGAGAGGATATGGGGTCCAGCTCAAAGCTTACCTGGTAGGCATCCCTTTAAAGGACCTGTTAACATAATAAGGTGGGGATGGGGCAGGTGACCTGTCCTGGGCAGGAGGTATACAATATATTCCTTGGACATTGTCATCTGACAGATGCATCTGTGGCTCTGAATCTTTTCTTCCCCAGGAAGAAAGTGACTGAGGACCAGAAGGTCAAGTTATCTTCCTGGCAGGATGAGCACAAACAACAATGGAGCTGAGAGACATAGTAATCCCCAACAAATATGGATTGCTCACATGGAGGTAGAGTCCCTGTCTTAGTTTATTTGCCATTGCTATAGCAAACACCTGATGTTGGATAATGTATAAATAAAAGAGGTTTATTTAGCTCACAGTTCTGATGACTGGAAAGTCCAAATGGCATGGTACCAGCATCCACTTAGAACCTCTTGGTCACAGCACCTCGTGGCAGATAGCATCACATGGCGAGAGAGAGGGACAAAGGAGGAATATGAGAAGGAGAAAAAGAGAGAGAGAAAAAAAGAAAGAAATCATATGGTGAGACAGGAAACTAAGAGACTGAGAAGGAGTCAGCCTAGCTCTTCTTTACCAGCCCACTCTCAAGAGAATTAATCCACCCAGGGAAACCAGAATTATTACCTTCATGAGAATGGTCATCCAATCAATTTCCATTTGGCCCCACTTTTTAAGGGACCCAGAATCTTGAAGTTTTTACACTGGAGACTTAAGCCTGGACATGAGTCTAGATGTGGACAAACTACAGTGAATCCACAGTAGTTCCCAACATTTACTGATGGTAGACACTGCTGAGCATTCCATGTATACACACTCCATTAATCCTAAAAAGCTTCCTTATGAAGTTGGAGCTGTTGATTCCTGATGTTACAGATGAGTGAGTACAGTCATCTGACTATGAGAATAAGTGTCTCACCAAATGGCAGTGTGGGAACTGAGCACACTCCAAGTATTACCAGGGTGCCTCGGGTAGTGGTTATAATAAAATCTAACTGATGAGCACTTTCTGTGGGCTGGCATCTTGCTAGGCGCTTCAGACACATTATCTACTCATTTTCCACCCCATAGTAGATAATCCCTGCATTATACCTTAATGCTCAGCTTGGTGTCTGCTGGTGACTTCCTCAAGACCTCATGGCAAATAGGGGGTACAGCCATCACAAATCCCCAAATCTGTCCTCTTTACTGCAATGGGATTTCTAGATAGCTTTTTCTGGAAGCATAACTTGTTCTGCAGGGTTTTGGACTGTACCTATCATTCCCCAAAGACCCTACCATGAGTGATCAGTGATAGCCTCATCTCAGGTTGAGTGGTTGCTGTGGTTCAGATGTGGTTTAAATGCAGTGTGAACCAAGGGTCCATGTGTTAGATACATAGTCCTCAGTGTGCTGGTGTTAAGAGGTGAAGAGACATTAAGAAATGGGAGGTCACTGGGGACCTTGCCCTCAAAAGAGATTAAGGTTCCACTGGAATCTTGCTTAGCTCACATGAGGTTTATAAAGAAAATAGCAAACCTGGAACCTCCCCTGGCTTCCTGTTTCTCCCTTTCAAATATTCTCCTGCCATTGCAATGCCATCACCATGAAGCTCTCACCAGAGCTGAGCTGATGTCAGACCATGTCCTTGAACCTCTAGCACTCTGAGCTAAATAAACCTCTTTTCTTTATAAAGCTACTCAACCTCAATTATTTCCCTAAAATAATGAAAAAATGGAATAATACAGTGTGTGTGTGCGGGGGGAGCAGTGTCCCTGATTCTGTGTCTTTTGGGGTTTGTGAGGAATTTGGGCATTGAAATTCAAAGAGACTCTTTAAGAGATATTTGACTAATATGGTAGGAATGGATGTAGGTGATGTTATTCCTTAACATGTTCTGAAAAGCAATGTATTACCGTGTGTATGTACATATATTTTTGAAAGACAATACAAATAAAACATCTTATAGGGTGACAAATGCATCTTCCAAAAATGTCCACAATCTGTTTCAGGCCAGGGCTATTGGTGAGCTAGAGGGCAGGGTGGATGGTCCAAAGCCTGCATTGAAGATTTGCGGTCCACTCTCAGTTTCTAGGCTTCCAAATTTACCTTTCCTACATAGGGAAATCCACATCTTATAAAAGAGTAGAATTAATGATCAAGTAGTCCTACCTAACTCGTGAGTATTTGGAGTACCTTATTCTGTGATAGCAAAAGGGCCAGAACCTTCTGTGCAGAAAGGTGACCCTTCCCTTTATGAGGTATGTATTGCATGCTATCTTAGTGAACAACTAATTTAGTCATAATGCTTTAAGCTGCATATGTAAGCAACAATAGTTTAAAAACTAAATAATGGGGACATTTGTCCACCCTTGGAATGTGAGGACCAGGGTTAAGTGGTCTGGGGTGTCTACATTCCTTTGCTGCTCCACTTTGAGGTCCGAATGGTCAGCTTCCTTGTCAACAGATGCCCCATGGAGCCAGAAAGGTTGCCAGCACACCCACAGTTCTACACTTTCTCAGTCACTGCTTGTGTCCAAAAGGAAATTCCTTTTCTAGGCACCCTTGATAAACACCCCTGGCCCAATTTACTCTTTTGGTTTGAATTGATTCCCATACCCATTCCTAAGCCAACCATTGTATCTCTGGAGCATGGAATTACTCTGATTAACAGGTTTGGTAGAGAAGAGGCAAGCACCACTATCCTTACTGTGCTGCATCTAAATTACCCCCCAGCATGGCTCATGCTTGTAATCCCAATAATAGGGAGATTGAGGCAGGAGAATTTCAAGTTCAAAGCCAGCCTCAGCAACTTAGAGAGTCCCTAAGCAACTTAGAGAGACCCTGTTTAAAAATTAAAAAGGGTTGGGAATATAGCTCAGTGATTAAGCATCCCTGGGTTCAATCCCCCAGTATCAATCAATCAATCAATCAATCATTTAATCACTGACTTATAATACTAAATACACAATTGTTTCATGCCACTAAGTTTGGGTTGGTTTATTATGCTGCACTAGATTGTTAAATCATTAGGGAAACAATTAAGTAAAATATAAAAATCCATTAAAACAACTCTTAGGTAAGAACTATTGTCCTGATTTTATAGCTAAAGAAATTGAGTTGAAAAGTCTATATAATTTGCCTCAAATCACACAACTAAATAAGAAACAAAGGCAGAATTTGTATCCATTTCTGACTCTAAAGCACAAGTACTTAGGGGAGAATATACAGCCCCCAAATCAATCCTCCACCAGGACATTGTGAAGAGCTGCCTTCATGGGAGATGGTCCCTATTTCCAAAGTCCCCAGTGGCCTCCACAGGAAGAGTCCCCCCCCTAGCTGTTTATGGGACATGCAGAGATGGGAGCTTTTAAGAAAGCAGCTGCTACATGCAGTCCTTGCTGATTGCTCGCATGGAGCCATGGCTGTCTCCTTGGATTCCAGATGACTTAAATACTCTAGGTCCTTTGACAGTTTGGAGGGTCTATGCAGGCCTCCTTGTGAGAGGCACTCCTAGGGGCATCACTGTTCTGGGCATCACAGCTTCTCTAAGGAGCCTATTCCAACACTCCCAGAGTCTTGTTAAGGAAGCCTTTATAAGACCATCAATGCCAACCTTCTAATTGCCTTCTTAATTACTTTATATATCTATGGTGCTTTGCAGATAGTAAGCATTTAATCAGCATTTGCTAACTGAATGAGTCAACTCCAAGGCCACTGGCCCCTGGATGCTCCACAGCACAGGCTTTATAAATGGTTTCTTTTCATCCACTTTTCCTCAAAGACCTCTGCAGATGCTGTGGTTCATGTAATACTAAGGAGAAAAGGATAGAACCCCATTGAGGTGTTCAGGAAGTCAGCTCATGCCCCATTCCAAGCAGCGGGATACCCACCTTTTCTGTAAACAAACCTTGAACTCTAAGACACTTCCTGCTGGATGGAAGGTCCATCTTGTTCTTGCCCAGAGACTGACTGCATCTCTATCCCTGGACTTCATTTTATGCACGTGCCTTGCTGACCCTTTCTATCAACTTGCCCTATGATATACTTTTAAAGGACACCTGGTGATGCATCACCTATGGGGTCACCCACCTGTAGGACATTTTGGATCTACTGCCTGGCTGCATTACCCACAGACCTGGTTCCCTTCTTCTTCCTACTGTCAATTTCTGGGTCTACTTAACAAGGTGCTGTCCCCATCCTGTGGATGTCTCCGGGCTCCAGGAGGTCAGAATTCCCAAGCTGGCATTATGACTGAGTCCTCAAATTCTCTAAAAGCAAAGGGTCAGTGGGAGGACCAGGGCAGGTTAAAATCTTTCACAGCAATAAAGGACTTAATATCTTCCTCTCCTGGCCCTCCCTGTCCTCCACCTTGCATTCACAAGTAGAAATGAGATCACATTTTATGATCCAAAAATAACTGAGTACCTATTCTAAATAGCAAGAAGTTTATGATATTAAAATCTAATTGCAGAATTTTGCACAAAAGACATCTCATGAGGTCATATGTTGAAATGACTGGTTACATGGCAAATAATAAAATGACAAGAAATGACAGTTGAGACAGCTCAGAATAGAGGGAATAGATAGGTGGGGCTCAGAGTCAGACAAATGTGCCTTCAAATTCCAGCCCTGTCATTTATTTGTTAAGTGACCTTGAGAAGTCTCATAGCTCATAGCTTCTCTGCGTTGGCTTCCCTAATTATAAAAGTAAAGCATTTACCTATTTACCTAAACATTTATTGTGAGGATCAACTGAAATATGTATTCAAAGTGGCTGGTCTAATGTGATACACACACACATACACATATATATGCTATATATATGTGCTATATATATGCATACAATATATGCATACATATATATTTACTGGCCCATGGATGGATGGAAATATATATATATATATATATATATATATATATATATATATATATATATATATATATATACACACACACACACACACACACACACACACACAAACATATATCCTCTGCCTATGTAGGGCAGACACTAAAAGATGTTGCTGATTTTGAGAATGAAGAAGGAATGAAAAGAAAGATGATGAAACAGAAAGACATGGGAAGAAAGAGAGGGGAAAACAGTTTCTTCTGGAAAAAAATCGTCATGATTGGCCACTCAATCTTCAAATCAGAATGACCATGAGCTACACTTTTGAATAAAAGAGAATGACTCTCTGTACATTA
Source organism: Marmota flaviventris (assembly GCF_047511675.1). Lineage (NCBI taxonomy): Eukaryota > Metazoa > Chordata > Mammalia > Rodentia > Sciuridae > Marmota > Marmota flaviventris. The sequence goes on from NC_092506.1 coordinate 124,520,836, forward strand.
TTATAAAACGGAGTTGTCCCTCAGTGCAATTCAAACAGTCAATTTAAATTTGACTAACAGAGGTACAATACTCTCTGCCAAAACTCTATCACCTTCCACCTGGATGGGGCTTCTCAACACTCTAAGTACAACTGTATGATCCTTTTGCCAGTACATCTCCAGGATTATCTGTCCTATTTTCTGTGTAGTCTCACAACCCTTGCAGGCAGATTAATCCTTTTAAAGAGTGGATGCTGATAATGGAAATACTTTCTGGCTTTAACAATTTAAACGTTACTCTAAGGTGTTGCCTTAAAAACATACATTCCTTTACCCCTTCACACACTATGGAAATTGTGCTAATATTAAATCCCCAGTAGCTCTACATTATTTTTTTAACAATTAAGTAATTTTGCCCTTATTCTGGATTCTTCTATTAGCTATGGAACTTGAGTTATTAAGATCATGAAGTGTTTGGGGATGGAGATATATTTCATTAAGTAAAGTTTATACGACAATGACATTAGTGGTTATATTAACTTCTAATTGAGTTAAAAAGCTGAGTTTTCTCTTTTTCTTTTTCCTTTCTTTTTTTTTTGAGGTTGAAAAATATCTTATGTTTTATAGGCATAACTAGGTTTGGATACCCAGGGATTTGGAACTGCATGCCATCCCTAGGATTCTAATTCCCATGTTGTATTTTATTAGGAAGCTACATCTAAATGAGATGGAAGTCTTGGTTTTTTGTTCCTAGAAGGGTCATTTATTTGTCCATGTCCTTTTGGTTGTCCACTCACCAGTCACCCCTATCCTTAACTCTTCTTTCTTGCTATAAAAAGTGCCCCAAATACAGAAGTTAAAAATGCCATATGCTTGGGCTGGGGTGTAGCTTAGTGGTAGAGCACTTGCCTAGCAGCCTAGCATGTATGATGCCCTGGGTTCGATTCCCAGTACTAAACACACATGCACACACAAACCAACATGCTCACATCTTCATCTTACTTCCTGCTAGGATGGTCCTTCATGTCATGACACATCCTAGATCCTAACATGTGAGTAGAAATCTCCTGGAGGTTTCTGGCATGAGTTGGGGGAGAAGAAATGTCCTCTTGTACCCTCTGAACACAGTAGTCAGGAGAACTGATGCCTGAGGCAGCACCTGCTCTGTGATATTGACACCACTGGGGACATATGTCAGGTAAACTTTGCCTGAGGGTTGACCAGAGGCAAAACTGTGCAGTTCCTAGGTTTCTAAAACTAGTTTCCTAGTTTCTGGGTGATGTTGGTTAGCCTTGCTCTGTTCCTTGTAGCCCAAAGCATCTTAATGGTTGTAGTATCTTTCAACTAAGATTAAGATGTCTCAGAGGGTGCCCTGGGGAGGTGACAAACTCACTAAGCTCTCTGCCACTGTTCTATGATGGCGTCTTCCCACAGTAGCATGGACCTCAAGCTCTCCCTGCACCCTGATTCTCTCTATATATGACAGGCACTGTGTTCTCTGCCCCATGGTCTCTATAGTCTCATCTAAGCTCTAGAGTCACCAAAGAGGTAGAGAATTCTGATCCCCATTTCCAGGTGAAAAAGTGAGCCTTAAAGATACTTCCTCTAAGCTCCTGGCAAGGCCACTAGGCTCCAGCTGAAAGGGACTGAGCCTTTATATGAAGCTGACTTGTGTTAACAGGCATACCCCATGAAGAGGCTGCCTTAGCTGCTCAGGAAAAGATCACTACTGTTAAATAAGAATGGGGACCTGTATTGCCAGATCTGCTGATTTTGAAAGAGAAGCTACTTATGTGATTCATAGAAAATATTCAGACTTTGAATTGTTTTCTAAAAAATGTTAAGTACAATATAAACCAACCTCCACTCCAAAACCACCACCAACAACATAAACCCAAGAAATGTGCTGACCATTTGCCCAGGCTGACCTTTCCAGATAATTCCCTGTCTTCCAAATCCCTCTATAAGGTTATATTATATCTTCAGTCCCACTAAATGCTTCCAATAACCCGTATCCCATCTTTATGAATTCTTTTCTATTCCACCCTCACCCAATCTGTCCATTCTCATTCATCCCCTGTGTCACACCACTGTTCCCACCTGCAAGTCTCTCAACTGGTCTCCTTGACTCTCAGTTAAAACCTGATGGAGCTTTTAAAAACTCAGTTGGAATCATCTAACTTCTTCAAGCCACCCAGTAGAACAAGCAGATATCCAGATGCAAAAAGAACCACTTTTCCCCTTCCCTACAAAAAAAAAAAAAAAAAAAAAAAAAAAAAAAAAAAAGAATTCAAATTTAAGAGCTCATGCTATAGAACTTCTGGAGGGAAGCACAGAAGAAAATTGTTCCTTCATTGAATTAGGCAGGCATTTCTTAAATAGGATTCCAAAAATGAAAACCATGAGAGGATATATTGATGATTTAATATTTAAAATATGAAAACTTTTCTTCGGAAGATGTCGCGACCCCTTGCCTGCAAGGAAGACGCAACTCAGGAATCTTCTTTCAGCAGTTTATTCAGGTCCTTGATATTTCTTCTTCTCCTCTTCTCTGATGCCCTCCCAGCCTTAATAAAGCATCCCAAGCCCCAATGCAAAGCTGCCGCGTGGAACTTTCTCACAGGGTGGTGAAAAATCATGTGCCAACTCTCTCAGATAAGGAGTTGTTTGTCACATACCACAGCGGAGCTAGCGCCATCTCGTAATGGCGACCATAGTCTGCAGAAACGGCAGAAGCGGCTCACCACAGTTCCCCCTTTCTGTTTTATTAAAACAATACAGGCGAGAGTAGAGGTCCTATCCCACTGTGCAGAAGTGGCTGCATAGTATGGCTCAGTCCTAAGGAGGGCCCTTCCCCAGATCCGAGGCCATATCAGCCGACGCCTTTTTTCGTGGGGCGGGGCGTGGACGCGTCTAACCCGCATGCAATAGGACATGCTCTCCTTGAGGTCCACGTCAAGGATCACTCAAGTGTAGTGCCTTGCCTCGCATCCTGTATCGTGACGATGGTGGACGAAGGGGGATAGCTGAGGCTGAACTGTGGCTGTATTAATGACAAACAAGTTGACAGCACCCTGAAAGAAAGGCACGGACTTCAAGAGGATAGAAAAGCACTAGTGTGGAAACCCATCTGCGTGCAATGGCAGTAAGACCGGCAGAGTGCAAGGGCTATTCAGCACTGGGAGAGCATAGGAAAGAGGGCACGCCAATCCCAGTGCAATGTGAAATTAACTTGGGGTGCAATGGCCATGCCCAGAAAATCACTGTTTAAGATGTGCAAGCCAGATTTGAGGTGAGTTGCCATTTTCTAAAGCTGCAAGAGCTTGTATGATCATAGCCTTTTCTTGTGCATGGCGAGTTTTAAGGCGACAGAGAAACCACAAACAAAGTACAACACCGAAGCAACATATTGCCCCCAAAATGCCTATTCCCACCCACTCTTTGAAGAAGGAAAAAGCAGAAGATATCCAATTGGTGAATCGACCCAAAGTCACGGGATCGACATGGGTACTGTTCAAAACAGCAATCTGAGTTAGTTGAGACTGGATCAAGTTTTCTGCTTCCATGGACCAGGTTCCGGATAGATATTCCCCGATGATGCGGGAGGCATTTCTGGAATCATAAAATCTGACAGAGGTTATACATAAATGTGCACGTTGATCAATACAACCCAAATGTACTAGGTCAGCCAATTCTTCTACCTGAGCTTGGAGTAAATCTATCCTTTGGTTGGCAGCTAAAATCCCTGACAAAATATGTTGATTAATTGAATTTTGGGATTCAAGTATGGTGGAAGTTTGTTGAACAACTTGATTAATAGTGGCAGCAGTTTGTACTTGACTGGCCATGGCTACTCCAGCTGTAACTGCTGCAGCAGCAGACACTGCCATAGCTGTCACTATAGCTGCCGTAATTCTAAAATCTCTGCGGATTCTAATCAATTCAACAATAGGAAAGGATTCTGGATCTGCAGTAACCGGGATCGGGACAAAGGTTGGAATTTTCATAATCACTGCCGTAGTCCAGGAGCCATTCCAACACTCAGACAAGTAACAAGTAACATTAGAACAATTAAGCATCCCCTGTGATGTATCATTAGCCAAAAGAAACAGAAACAGAGATTAGAGACAGACTGCTGCGGAGGGTAATGTAGCATTAGATAAAAAGCATATCCTTATCCCAGGCAGGGTGTCCTGCTGCATGATTTTGTGCAGCCTGCTCTATTGTGCCCTCTAGCATAAATGCTCTCCAGTCCAAGTATTTGCCTGGGGAGACACAAGCGCGCACCAGACTAGCCCAATCTGAGGGAGTCATGCAAAATCTAGTAAGTCCCTCCACCTGAGTGAGAGTGAAAGCGGCATCTATGCTATAAGTGCGGACGGATTCTGCCAAGGTTTTAACTATCTTAAAGTCTAAAGGCTCATGATATCTTCCTCTATTATTGTCCTGAAACACCGGGTACGCAAGTCCCATATCTGTATTAACTGTCCTCCAAACTTGCGCATGAAAAGATCTCCCGGAACCTTGGTTCCCCCCCACATACGGGGGTGGGGCAACAGGCATCATATCTTCTTCTAAATTTTCAATTTCCTCCTCCTCAGAATTCTGTTGACCAATATTAGATCTTTCCCCCTTCTTACAGTAGGCATGCGCGTCTTGTGTCTCCTTTTTCTTCTTTTTCATTTTTATCTTATGTAGTTGTTGCAACAATATATCAAGGTCCTCAGAACACTCTGAGCCGCTTGTGTCCTCAGATGTTTTGAATTCGGTCAAATCTGGATAGAGCCTTCTCCTATTTTTATCTTCAGGCTCTTTTGCCTTCTCACTACTGTTACTTTTGATACTCTCTGCCACTTCACTATGTGATCCTTCAGATTTTTCCTCATGTAGTTGTTCAAGAACGGCCTGACCCTCACTCACAGCTTCTTGGCATTTACCATCTGTAAGGCAACTATGGACCATTTTCCAAAGGGGTATCACCCCACCCTCTAATATGCCCTGCTCAGAAGCAAAGTCCAGATCTTTGCCTAATTTATCCCAACTAGGTACAGTAAGGCTGCCCGAAAATGCAAACCACAGTGCAGCGATATCTATCTTCTGTAAAAATCTCTGTAAAGTACTATGTTTCACTTCCAGGCCCTTGGAACGTAACAGGCCATCTAGGGCCAGGAGAAGCGGACTTGAAGATGCGGCACCCATGACACAACAACAAAAGAAGCACAAAAAACAAAAGCGAAAGTAGAAGCAAAAGTACACAGTGCAGCTGCAATAAAATGTAAGGCTCTCTCTGTGTTTACAGAGGAGCTGCCCCGCTTTGGTCGCGGATCCCATTTACTAGGGACTAACCCCGCTTTGGTCGCGGATCCCACTTACCTGGGACTAACCGGTGCACCACCCCTGACTGCTGAAAGTTCTGGTTCCCGGGTTTCGGCACCACTTGTCGCGACCCCTTGCCTGCAAGGAAGACGCAACTCAGGAATCTTCTTTCAGCAGTTTATTCAGGTCCTTGATATTTCTTCTTCTCCTCTTCTCTGATGCCCTCCCAGCCTTAATAAAGCATCCCAAGCCCCAATGCAAAGCTGCCGCGTGGAACTTTCTCACAGGGTGGTGAAAAATCATGTGCCAACTCTCTCAGATAAGGAGTTGTTTGTCACATACCACAGCGGAGCTAGCGCCATCTCGTAATGGCGACCATAGTCTGCAGAAACGGCAGAAGCGGCTCACCACAGGAAGACATTGTTGAAAAAATGAAAAGACTGGGAGAAAAATCTTTGTGAGACATATATATGCTAAAGAAATACCCTAATATATAAAGAACCCTCAGAACTCACTGGTAAGAAAACAAACAACCCAATTTTAAAAATGGGCACACAGTTTGGATACACCTCTCACAAAACAATGAATAGGCTTAGCAAGTAAGTGTATGAAAACTCAATATGATAAGCCATGAGGAAAATGCAACTTCAAATCAGAATGAGATATCACTATATACCAATAAGGATGGCTAAAATTTAAAAGTCTGACACTAGCCAGTGTTTGTTCAGAACACTAGCCAGTGTTTGTTCAGAACACTCATACATTTTTTGGCATGCATGCAAATGTTATACACAGTTTCTGATAAAATGAAACGTACAATATGACCTCCCAGTTTTGCTTTTAGTTATTTACAAAGACAAATAAAAACTTAGGTTTTTCAGAAAAATCTTTATACAACACTTCTAGCAGTTTTATTTGTTATTGCCTAAAACTGAGACTAGCCCAAATCTCTACCAGTGAATGAATGAACAAATTGATGTGCAGTTTCATACAGTGGGATCCTAATCTGTATTAAAAGGGAAGTACTTAGGCTAAATGACATTCTGCCCTATTTCATTCAAAAGACACTCTCAAAAAGCAAAACTATGAGGAGAGAAAGTAGATTACTATTTATTGGAAGTATGGAGATCAACTCTGAGAGACTAAGAGGCAAACTTTTGGGGTAATCATTGCTCTGTATCTTTATCAGTTGCTCAGTTGCATCCCTCTCTAAATCCTAAAAGTATATTTTTTTAAAATAACTGAATTTTCCTTTCAGCAAAATATACCTCAGTTTACCAAACTGTAAAAACATCCTTCGGAGATCCCCTGTTTTGGTTATAAAGTCATTTTGATTTAAGCTATTAGGAACATGGGAGCTTATATTAAGGTATCACAAAGAATGGAATTTTATGAAAATTCTAAACAGGAGCTGCATAAACCTAGGGAAAGGGGAGGTGAAGAGTATTTATTTGGATCTTCCTTTTTCATAAACTGTGTATACTGAGCCTAACTGCCTTGTCCTCACCTGGTCTCCTTGGTCCAGAACCCCTCCAGTTCAGAATCCTAGGTGCAACTCATCACACTGCCCACTGACTCACCTATCTAAGGAACTGGACTTGGGCCAGATGGCTATACACAGGGCAGCTCCAGTTTGGAGGGTGGGGATTATATATTGGTAAATCCAATGGCGGCATATCTTATACCCTCTGATCACTTTTAGGTTATGTATAAATGAATATGTCCGCACTTACCTCTCCAGCCTGGTCTCTGACAGATTTCTTGACTCTGTCACTCCCCACCAGCTCCATCTCCAGAGTACTATGACTAAATGTAGTTACTTAGTTTTATGACCAAGTAACTACAAGGTCTTTCAGGCTTTGGTCTAAAGTGCATGCCTCTTTCTGGACCTAAGTGCCTTTCTTTAGTTCCTTTTTTGCTTTACTTACCATGTTTGATGTTCCAGGACTCCATGGGGGCATTACCATCACTGGAAAGTCCTTGAATGTGACAAGTCTCCTCACATCTGGACTCCAGAGGCAGCCTATGACTTTGGTTTAGAGGGTGTGAGGAGCTGAAGTATTTGGAATACTGGTGCACATGTAGATGGTTCTGGAGTCTGTTAAAAAATGAAGATTAACTCACAAGCTATGGATGCTGTAGGACTTAGATAAGCATGGGGATTTGCAATGTGTATAGGTTCCTCCTGGTCTTGGGGTAGGCACTATGATTGTCTTATGATTGCAGATCTCTCCCTGCCCCACATAGGTGAGCTGGTGGGTAGTCTTTTGTACAGATGATAACTGGTTTCCAGCTCTGCCTTCCGGGCAACATATGCATGCACCATGTGCGATGGGGGCTGGGCTGAGGGACAGCTGTGACCAAATGAGAGAAGTGAGGACCACAGCTGGTCAGAGCATCTAGCAGCCATCAGGATGCCACTCACCATATTCTCGTTCTCTTTGCCAAGGCTACTGGCAATGTTTGAGATGGCGCCTTAGGCTCACAGTGAATCATTTCATTATTCCATTCATTTACACTACTGATAAATTCATTTGCATGATAACTATTTTTCAACATAACTTGTTCCACTTAATGCCCTCTCTGTGCTAGGGACTCCCCACTACCAGAAGGACACTAGTGAAGGGAACATGGTTACCACTATCACCATGCTTACAGCCAACTGGGGAGACAAATGTTAATCAATTCATTACTAATTAAAAAATTAGAGTCTATCAGATTCTCTACTTTCAGCTGAACGAATCTTCTAGCTCATATTTGGATAATTGAATTCTTCACTATCATGGAATCCTGTTTCTTGTCCTGAGATCTAAATCCAGCTCATAAATTTCCCCTTGGTGAGGTGCTTGAAACTATAAAGGCACACTGTCTTGCCTGAGGAGGTAGAGTTCTCCAGGATCATTTCTATATTGCCCGGCTGCTATCCTCCTGTGAGGAAGCATATAGGTAGGGATATTTGTAGTTTGGGGGATAGGAAATTACTAAGGTAGTCTGTCACAGGATTAACTCAGCCAGGATCACAGAATGGAGCCAGTTGCAGCTTCTACAACTCCAGAGTGGCAAGTTCATGAACTTTTATCAGAAAGTAGTAGTGAGTGGGTCCTGCTCACTGAAGTCCTCAGTGAGCCAGGAAATGTGGGAATGAGGGCCTGTCCCAGGAATTCTAGGAATCAATGCCAGGATGAGAACACTTGAAACTTATTTCCACCTTATTTCAGTTGGTAGTGATATCTAAAAACTCACACAATTTGAGACGATTAAATGCAATGTCTGGCCCTAGAAAAGATCTTACAATCAAGAGGAAAAAAAATACTATAAAGTATATCAGATCAACTGGCAAAACTGGAATATAGACCTAGATTAGATACATGATGTATCTTATCAACATAAATTCATGAATTTGGTAACTGCATTGTGGCTGTGTAAGATAATCTCCCTACTGGTAGAAAAAAACACACCAATGTGCCGAGGAGTAAGGGGCCATGGAATGTGGAACTTATCCACAAATGGCTCTGAAAAAAATACCATGTCCAAGTATGTAGAAATTTTCAAACATCTATAAAAGTCCCATGACCTGTCAGGCTTTCTGTCTGGAACAGGCATGGATTTCTGATCAGAGCACGTCTTGCATAGCTACAATGTTCAAAGCTTATAAACTTGCCCAAAGTTGGCTCAAATAGTTTTCTCTTTAATTTTCTTTTGTGTTCTTTATCTACAATAAGAGTCCTTTGTGCTCCTTTCTTCCAGGAATCTAAGATCCTTTCACATTATTCTCTCTTGATTTTTATCTTCTGGGATCCTGAACTTGGACCAAAGGACTGAAATTTTGGAGAGGCCCGTTTCAGTTATAGAAAAGGTTGACCTTTCGTTGATTACAACGGTCTAAGGTGAGAACAACTATGCTGGAAACAAGAGTTTAAAACAAAAAAAAAGTGCCAATGAACGGTTTTCAATTCTTGCCCTGAACTTACCAGCTACTTGACCTTCAGAAATCACTTGGAGATTCATTTTCCGGCTCTGTACAGTGGGTATTTCCTAGGAATCACCTAAGAGGACCAGAGTGAGGGTTAAAAACGAGCATTCTTGAATGTTTTGCACAAAGTGTTTGCTCACTGAAAGTAATTTATTGCAGTAGGTGTTTTTATAACTTCAAGACCCAGAAAGAGACACACTCAAAGTCACACTATCTGTATTACAACTTTGACACAATAGAGACATTAAGAATCATTTATGGCAGTGATTTTCATTAATTCCGGAATCCGTCGAGCAGTCAATTTATGTTCCCGGTATGACCTCTTTGAATCCCGGGACATCACTTCACAGGCGGGCTTTATTCCCCAACTTCGAGGCAGCATTAAGGAAAAAAGAAGGGCTTCTCTACGCCCGCCTTCCAATACTCACACACACAGACAAGAAACTGAGGATCGGAGAAGCGAGGCCCTTCAAACAATTCGTTTACAAAATGCCTTTCGGGACGGGTCCGATTTGTCGGCTGCTCGGCTGTGTCGGCTGCTCGGCTGTCGCGGTTTGGTGTCCAGGGATGCCGGGGGCCAGCAGGAGGTGTTCCCGTGGGCTGGCCCGGGGCAGAAGGCTCCGGGCGCGTCAGGCCCCCGAGCCACCGCCCAGACCGCTCGTCGGCCGCCAGCGCGGGAGGAGCCGCGGGCGGGGCCGGGGGAGTTTAAAGCCCTTCGAGGGGGTGGGGAGGCCCCGAGGAGGCAGGAAGGGAAGGGAGCTGCTGTTGAGAGGGTGGGCGATCTTGGCGCTCGGAGACCCGCCGGAGCCCAAAGTTTCCACGCAGCCCCCGGCGGAGGCTGCAGTGCGGGGCGCCCCGGACAGTCCTGCACGCCGTCCTCGCCCCGAGGGGACTCTGTGCCCGCCGCCTGCTGCACTGAGTGTCGCTGGCGGCCACGCGGAGGCGGCGAGGAGCGGCGCCGCGGCAGGTACGGAGTTGGGCGGGGAGCGCGCCAGCAAGTTACTTTGTGGTCCGCGCCGCCGCGGGGCCGGGCGGACCGGGCGGGTCCCCGCCATCATTGTCTGCGCTCTAGCCGGCTGCGGCCAGGGACGGCGGGCCCCGCTGAGGCGCAAAGGACGGAAGGGCGTCGCCTCAGGGCCGGGGGCTTCTGCACCCTAGGCCCGTGGCGGGCGGTACTGTGAGGCGGGTCGGGGACTTCAGGTACGCTGGCGAGGTGGCGGGGCGCCCCGCTGGGCTCTCCCAGCTGCGCTCTCGACCCCTGGGGGGAGGTGTGGCTTTTTATTGTGTTCGAATTTTCTTGGGATTGGAAGAAAGGCCAACTTCTTACTGTTTGGTTTGATAAAATGTTGTGGTAAAGTAGGGGAGCCACAGGTGATTTTACAGGGGCCTTGATCTTTAGGATTCTTTTGAAAGAATGTTTTCTTGAAAAAGGTTTCATTCAAGAGATTCAAAGAAAAGACCCAAACAAGTAGTGCTCATGAGTAAATTTGCGTTATTGCACAACTTTCTCTTTGCTGCTGTTTAAAAGGCCAGGCCCAGAAGACTTTGTTTCACAAAATGCTGATTCAGCTGTTTGGAGGCCCTGAGTTTCAAGAAATGGTGTTCTATTTAACGTTTCTCTCTGTTTTACTAAGAACACATGTTGTTAGCGCAGCAACAGGCATAGACTAGGGTTTATAGCACAATGATGGTAATATTTTAACAAGAGTTGACCTAGAGCTCCTCTTTCCAGGAGAACAGAGAGGTAGAATCTAGATTTTTACAGCAGAGTGGATTCTGACTAAGGTAATGATGAAGTGTCTATTAGGAAAGTATTTTTCGAAGTAAAAGTCCTGAATTCAAACGTTTTTTTCACCAGGAATGATTGCTGATGTCCAGGTTTTTCTGTTAAAAATCAATTCTCCAGGATTCCTGCACATAATATTTGAGTTTTACTGGGAGCACTTGAAAGAGGAGGGCTGCACAGGCCAATCCCCAGATTACAGGAAGGGAATTTAAGCACAGACAGAGTTACATGCCCAGCAGGCATTGCAGTAACTGAGAAGTGTAGCCACTGATACTTTGGTAGCATTTCACAGTTTACAAGACACTTTCAAAAGCCTTGTTGCTTTTAATCCACTGTATAGTCCCCCTGATCCCCATTTTACAGGTCTGGAAACCGAGGCTCATGAGGTTAATTGGCACGCCTTAGGTCGTTCCGGCTGGCAAATGATAGAACTATCACTAGAGCCTAAGCTTTGGATTCTTTTTAGTCCTGTGTTTTATGCTTGTGCAAAAGTACATCCACTGCTGAAGGAGAAATGGCATGGAGGAAGTACACCCTGCCACTCACACAGCTGGACAATAAGAGGCTGTGGCATGATGGTACTTAATCTGGTGACTCCCAGCCTTCAAGATTAATGCCACATTGGTGAAACCATTATCGATATTTATTTTTTATACTTGAACACACATTTGTTTTGGGAAGAAACTTTGATATCCATGAAGTCATAAGTTTGATATGGTAGTTATGTTTACGATAATTAAAATAGAAAATCTGAGTACCCCCAAAGTCACCTGTTGCATATCATCTGTGGTCTGCATGGCTTTTGGAGCAGTGTTGAATTGGTTAAAATGGTTTTCATTTGTGGACCAGGAAACTGGAGCTGAGCAAGTTCATGGCAGCTAACTGTCCCGGGCTTTGTATGCTGCCCACTGCCAGGAATGGAACCCAGGGTAGCCCTGGCTCACTTTTAGTGACAGGGTCTGTGTCTTGTCAGTCTCCAGCAGGAGAAAAGAGTAAAGTTAGAATCTAAGTGCTGGCTCAGAACTCTTGATTTTGATGACTTAGCTGGGTCAGAGACTTTAAAATGTATGGAACTCAAACTCCTGAGTGAACAAAGAAATCTATCTTCATCTTGGAGCTGCAGATTTTTTTTGGTTGGAACAGCTGATAAAAATGAATGCTTTAAAGTGGCATAAGTTAAGGAACTTATTTCTTTGGAACTCTGTCCAACTTTTAACTACAGGGGAAGAAGAGCCTACAGAATAGTAGCATTTATTTGAGTTTGTAAGTGGAATTATGTTGCTAACCTGACAGAACTCAGAGCAAACTGCAGGGGATTTTGGTCCTGTTTCATAGGAGAGAAGCATGTGCATTTGCATGTTGACTGCATAATCCGTTTGTTAAAGTAATGTGGAGTTGCATGGGCTTGTGAGGAGAAAATATTTGCCTTGTCTTTGATTTAAGTACTCAGTCGTAGGTTCAAAATTTAAATGAACTTTTTCTGTTAGTGGAGATTTTTTTTAAATCTATCTTATATTTTTGCTTATCTGTGGAAATTTATTTCCTTCTTACTTGATTTTAATTTTGATGATTTGGCTGGGTCGGAAACTTTACAATGTATAGAAAACAAACTACTTACTACTTCAACAAAGGAATCTATTGTGCCTTTAGTGGCATCTTTAAGAGTCTTAGAATTTCTTGGATTGTTAAGCATTTCTTAAGGTGAATCTTGGGACTGAATCTAGACCTTTCTTTTTGAATGTAAGCATTTAAAGCTAGAAGTTACCCTCTAGGCACTGCTTTAGCTGCATTCCACAAGTTTTGATGTTGTTCTTGTTATTTTCTAATAAAATTCAGTTCAGAAATATGGGAGATTATGGAAGAAATTAGGTTGGTCAAACTATGTGGCGGGGCTTGGCAAACAGGTGCTTTGGGATTTGAGGTGTGTTCTTCAGGGTGTGCACAGTAATGGGTGTATGACTGCCCTGATCTATTTAAGCACTGGATGGTACTGAATTTGTGTTAATATTATTTGAGCAGTGCACTTTTAGGGGGCTTTCTTTGTTCTCCCTTCTGGTTGGAAATCCTGACGTTTAGCTGCCCTCACAGACTCTGAGATGCAACCTTTCCTGCCACTTGTCTTTGGGAGGCTTTTGTCTACCCTCCTAGTGATACCAGGACCTGTTCACTCTGGGTACATAAAAGCAGGGAGAAGGGTAAAACCACCTGCTCAATCATGTAAAGGCAGACTGACAAGTTCTTTAATAATGGGATGAAAAATGGTGTGATTGTCCTTTGAGAAGTCAGCAACAAAAACCATTTCTTAGGGTTATCAAAACTCATCTCAGAGGTAGAAATGAGTGGTGCTGGTTTCTGCTTTTTTTTTTTTAATTTTTTATTGTTGGCTGTTCAAAACATTACATAGTTCTTGATATATCATATTTCACAATTTGATTCAAGTGGGTTATGAGCTCCCATTTTTACCCCATATACAGATTGCAGAATCACATCAGTTACACATCCATTGATTTACATATTGCCATACTAGTGTCTGTTGTATTCTGCTGCCTTTCCTATCCTCTACTATCCCCCCTCCCCTCCCCTCCCCTCCCCTCTTCTCTCTCTGCCCCCTCTACTGACATTCGTTTGTCCCCCTTGTATTATTTTTCCCCTTCCCCTCACTTCCTCTTGTATGTACTTTTGTATAACTCTGAGGGTCTCCTTCCATTTCCATGCATTTTCCCTTCTCTCTCCCTTTCCCTCCCACCTCTCATCCCTGTTTAATGTTAATCTTCTTCTCATGCTCTTCGACCCTTCTCTGTTCTAGGTAATCACTCCTGCAAGGTAGGCGGGCCTGCGACCCACCGGCAGAAGAGGAGCAGCCGCCTGCTGAGAGGCTGAGCCGCCCCCTCCCCCTGCGCCGGCATAGTAGAGGGAACTGTGACCAAACACAGAGCAGGCCCAGCGGCTGGCTGAGGGGCAGAGCCGCCCCCCACCCCCCTCGCCTGCCAGGTAGGGGAAGGGTGACCACCGACAGAAAAGGCCCAGTGGCCCGCGGCGGGACAGAGCTTCCAATCACTCCTGCAAGGTAGGCGGGCCTGCGACCCACCGGCAGAAGAGGAGCAGCGGCCTGCTGAGAGGCAGAGCCACCCCCTCCCCCCCGCGCCTGCAAGGTAGTCGGAACTGTGACCACTATCAGAACAGGTCAGACCTGCAACCGAGAGACAGAACAGGCCCAGTGGCCTGAGGAAGGGTAGAGCCGCCCCCCTCCACGCCTGCAAAGTAGGCAGACCTGCGACCCACTGGCAGTACAGCCCCAGAGGCCTGCAGAGGGGCAGTGCCGCTGCCTGCGCCTGCAAAGTAGGCAGAACTGCAACCACCGACAGAACAAGCCTAGCGGCCCGCAGAGGGACAGAGCCGCCGCCCGCGCCTGCAAGGTCGGCGGACCTGCTACCGACTGGCAGAGCAGGCCCAGCGGCCTGCCGGCGTGGTTTCTGCTTTTGGCATATAGACAATAAGAAGATTTCCCTTCTTCCTATTTTAGAATATTAATATTTTTCAATCATCTGCTTTATATACGGATTTTCCTTGAGCAGATCTTAAATTCAAAGAGCTTTTTACTTAGGCTGGGTCCAGCAACACAATAGACTTTTTTCTTTTAAAAAATATGCATTTTTAATTGTTGATGGACCTTTATTTTATTCATTTATTGATATGTGGTGCTGAGAATCAAACCCAGTGCTTCACACATGCCAAATAAGTGCTCTACCACTGAGCAACAACCCCAGTTTTTATTGTTAACATTTACCAGGGCAATGGAGATAGGTACTGCATTTGGGAGCAGGTTGCCTTTCCCATCATATTGCTCCCTCTTTGCTTTGTTAGACCAAGGTAGCGGCTCACACTAACCATTCTATGAGGCTTATTGCGTCAATTGAACTGTTGGTTTTACCATTTACAAGTTTTGTGAGCCTGAAAAAGTTAATTAACTTCTTTCATAGAACAGAAATTATAAGATGGTTCATCTCTAAGTGTTGCCATGAAAGTAGAATGACATTAGGTTTGTGTGAATGATAGGAGCAGTGCATGACACATGCTGACTTTGGTGGTGATGTGTCACAGTACTGTGCAGTCAGTCTCAGAGTAGTTTGTATGTTTGATTGCTTCCTTTCTCTTCATTTCTAAGGTCTGCTAGAAAGGGGACCCTGCTCTTCGTATTTCTGTCTTGCTGTGCTTTGCACACATTCATTGTGCAAAACCTTGTTGAATTGATCTGAATGTTCTGTGGGCCACTGTCACTGTTAAGAATCTTTTTATTGACTATGTTTCGCATGGCAGTTTGAACTCCTCACAGGTAGGATGCTAAGATCAAAGAGAGGTGAAGGACCATAGACTTCACTTTTCTGAAAACCATTTGAAACAGATAATAGTGTATAGCAGGTATCAAAAATTGGTTCCCTGTGACCTGCAGCA
Organism: Marmota flaviventris; assembly: GCF_047511675.1. Lineage (NCBI taxonomy): Eukaryota > Metazoa > Chordata > Mammalia > Rodentia > Sciuridae > Marmota > Marmota flaviventris. The sequence continues at coordinate 124,536,342 of NC_092506.1, forward strand.
AAAGATGCAAAGACCCCTGAAAGGCACAAGCTCAGCTGGCTGCAGTTTTGGGTGAACAGAGAGATCCCTTGTGGAGCCTATGACATTTGTGTTTGGGCCCCTGAGGTTGGAATGAGATGAACATGAGCCACTCATCCTGGATATGCTGACCATGCCTTTGGGAGTGCCTTTGAACCCCATCCAAGGGCTGTACTGGTGGGCAGCCCACTCCTCCCTGAAGTCTTAGCAGCGTTTGAGCCAGTTAAATGGTCCTAGGCATAAGCAGCTGCCATCTCACCAACTAACATGGGCTACTAAAGCACATGGCATGGAAAGAGCTCAGTGTATGTTGTGTAGGTACTCCAACCTGAAATCCTTTTAATATAAAAACCTTAATACTATCACAAATCTAACACAGGTTGACCATCTCTAATCTGGAAACCAGAATTCCAAAATGTCCCCAAACCTGAAACTTTTAGGGTGGCAAATTGATACCGTAAGTGGAAAATTCTACATCATGAAACTTTGTTTCATGCACAGAATTAGTAAAAATATCATATTTAATTATCTTTAGGCCATGTATATACAGTATATATGAAATATAAATGAATTTTGTGTTGGAATTGGATTCCCTCCCCAAGATACCTCATACTTGTTCAAATATTCCAAAATCTGAAAAACAAAATCAAAATCTAAAACACTCTGATACCAGGCATTTTAGAAAAAGAATACTACCCAGAGCAATAACTTTAGGATTCCCTACCACAGGAAATTTAAAATGATGAAAAATTGCTATGAATTGAATGACTTTTAAATTTAAATGTTTGTATAGTACCCTTGTGCCTGAGCACAAACCCTTCCTTGAGTCTGGGCCTCTGCTTGAGAGAGCTCTCTTTAGAAGGTCTTTGTGTTGGGAAGAAGGTAGAACTAGGCGAGTTCAGTGACCCTCTGATTGTCCTGAATGGGTTGGCTTCAGGCAGAGGCTGCTGCTCTCCTTTCCACCCTGGCAGCGTCACCTGGCCCAGCACAGGCTGTGGTGTGTTCCCTGAGAGCCTCCACGTTGCCATTTCTAGGGAGCTGCCTGTTCTCTTCCAATGAAAATTGTGTGGGTCTCACAGAAACTGCTCCAGGATGTTCCTAGAGATATGAGAACATTATGCGCCATGGCCTGCATCTCCTTATTGGGATGGGGGAGTCTAGGAGGAGGGAATAAAGCAAAAAGAGGAGCTCCTTGCTTCCTTCTTGGGTCATCCCCAACTGCAGGCCTTGCCTGCCCGCCCTACCCTGCACTCTGAGGCCTGCAGGCTGTGAGGGAGGGGATGCAGACAAATACCCCTATTGTGGCCCTCTGCTGAGACACTGTCCCTACCACATGAGTGTCTCTACTGTGTTCATCTGGAGGGGTACCTGGCTTTGTAATTCCTTGACTCTTGAACTGTTCTTTTTTTTTTTTTTCTTTCAGTTTAATCAATGATGGAGGGACATAGTTTAGAGAGTCACCTAATTCCCCAGAAATAACCAGGATTATCAGGATGTTTTTTCCCCCATGTTTACCTTCATATTTCTAAATAGAGGTCTGAATAATATATTACAATTTCTTTCCATTTATCCCTGTTCCACTGCCCTAGTAGAGCCCAGTTTTTCACATACTTCTTTGAGGTTTCACCCTTTTGCCATATCCTGTGCTTACTCCTCCTGTCCTCCTTAGTAAGTTTATCAAGATCATTATGCAGAGTGGGGACAGTACCCTAAATGTTGCTCATATTTGAGCCATAAAGTATATAGTGAAACTTTTTTTTTTCTTTATACATTATTTTGTTTTATCCTGGAGTTGTTTCTGCTTAGATGTCTTTACTCACTCCACTCCCCTCAAACTTACACAGTTATATGAATCTCAGAAGCATTAGGTAATCTGCTGGTTTTATCTTTGCAAGCAGTCTTCCAGGTGCTCTTTGGAACGGTCACTCTGAAGGCGCCCTGCACAGCTGTCATCTTGGAATCTTTCATCTCCATCATCCTGGAAATGCCCTTTGCTTTTCTCTTAGATTTCATGACTTGCTCTTTCTTGGTTTATTCCCAAAATTTGGAAATACATGGGATGTAAATTTTTTGAGACCGAGCATGTCTGAAAATGTTCTTAATTCTAATTCCACAGTTTATGATTTTATAAATTTCTAAACAGGACAGTTTTCCCTCAAAAATTTTGAAGGACATCTACTGTCTTTAGGCAGTATGGGGTTGTGGGGTTGAGAATAAAGTTCATTTGGTTCTTGATTCTGAGTATGAAAGAATACCAAAGTGTTTCTTTCTATTTTTTGGCTTTGGCTTTTGTTTCCTTTCGTTTTGTCATGGTAGAAGCTTCTAGGGTATTCTTTCTGTGTGTGTATTCTGAAGTCCTTGAAGAGGTGTCTTGTTGGGTCTGGATATATTATGTAGCATGTTGAGGTTCCTTTCAAGTTGGAAACTCAAATCTTTCTGTTTTTTTTTTTTTTTTTTTTTTTTTTGTTGTTGTTTGTTTGTTTGTTTTGTTTTGCTGGGGATCCAACCCAGGGCCTCATGTAAGCTGGGAAAGCATTATACTGCTGAACAACATCCCCAGCCCTCTTTCTGGGCTTGAACATGTTTTTGAATAAAATCTTTAATTTATTTTCTTCCATTTTCTCTCTCTCTTTTTTTTTTTCTAAAATGGAAGTTGTTAGCCTCCTACATTGGATCTCTTACTTTTTTTATCTTCTATTCTATATTGATTGTATTGTTTTAGGTTTTGGATTATATCCTTAATTTGATCTTTTTAACCTTCCAATTTATTTTAAGTTTCTGTTGACATTTTTAATTTTCAAGGATCTTTTTTTTTCTTTTTTCTTAATAGACTTTAGTTCAGAGCCATTTTAAGTTCACAGTACAATTGCCCAACCTCCTGTGATATCCCCCACTATGGAAAATTTGAAACCAGAGTGGTACATTTGTTACAGCCAATGAACCCATGCTAACTAACCCATTTTTGACACCAGAAGGAAATATTTTTTTTTTTTTTTTAGTGGCATGATATTCTTTTTCTGTAGATATAATAGCCCCTTTTATCTCAGCTGAAGAGACTTAAAAAAAAAAAAAAAACTTTTCTTTTTTTTTTTTTCATACTTCTTTTATTTTTATTTTTTTTATTTTTAATTTTTTATTGTGGGTTGTTCAAAACATTACAAATTTCTTGACATATCATATTCCACACTTTGATTCAAGTGGGTTATGAACTCCCACCTTCACCCCATACACAGATTGCATAATCACATCAGTTACACATCCATTGATTTACATATTGCCATACTAGTGTCTGTTGTGCTCCGCTGCCTTTCCCATCCTCCCCCCTCCCCCCTCCCCACCTCTCCCCTCCCCTCCCCTCCTCTCTCTCTACACCCTCCACTGTATAACCCTGAGGGTCTCCTTCCATTACCATGCAATTTCCCTTCTCTCTCCCTTTCCCTCCCACCTCTCATCCCTGTTAAATGTTAATCTTCTTCTCCTGCTCTTCGTCCCTACTCTGATCTTAGTTACTCTCCTTATATCAAAGAATACATTTGGCATTTGTTTTTTAGGGATTGGCTAGCTTCACTTAGCATAATCTGCTCTAATGCCATCCATTTCCCTGTAAATTCTATGATTTTGTCATTTTTTAATGCAGAGTAATACTCCATAATGTATAAATGCCACATTTTTTTTATCCATTCGTCTATTGAAGGGCATCTAGGTTGGTTCCACAGTCTTGCTATTGTGAACTGTGCTGCTATGAACATCGATGTAGCAGTGTCCCTGTAGCATGCTCTTTTTAGGTCTTTAGGGAATAGACCAAGAAGGGGAATAGCTGGGTCAAATGGTGGCTCCATTCCCAGCTTTCCAAGAAATCTCCATACTGCTTTCCAAATTGGCTGCACCAATCTGCAGTCCCACCAGCAATGTACAAGTGTACCCTTTTCCCCACATCCTCGCCAGCACTTGTTGTTGTTTGACTTCATAATGGCTGCCAATCTTACTGGAGTGAGATGGTATCTTAGGGTGGTTTTGATTTGCATTTCTCTGACAGCTAGAGATGTTGAGCATTTTTTCATGTACTTGTTGATTGACTGTATGTGCATAGTTTATTCTCTCCAATTTTAAACTTTTCTGCTTGTTTGTGTCTGGCTTACCTGGAAAGCAGACCTATGGCAAACACTTGTGTGTTTGAAGGAGGGTGGGAGAGCTGGGGGAGGGGGCAGGAAGGAGGGATCCTGCTGGGCCGCATTGCATGGAACTCAGTGAAGCTGTGTGTGTGTGTGGGGGGGGGCTCCAGTGTGGGTTTGACTTGTGGCGGGAACTCCTGATCCTCAGGACAGACTTGAGGAACAGGTGGGAGTGGAGGATGTATCTTCTATCAGTGCCCCTTGTCATGATCCAAGGGGTGAATCTGTACTGTTCTGTTGTTAGTCTGGGGGCCTGGAGGAACCTAGTGGTTCCCATGCAGGCTGCAAGGTACCTGGGAGCCCTGGGAGGAACATGCTCTGCAGTGGGCAAGGATAGGGCCCAGAGAGGTGAGGCCCACTGCTCCCTGTGGGAAGTTGGAAGTCTTTTATCCTGTGAGTCTTTATGAGTGGGTGCTTTGATTCACGGACAGATGCTCAGCTGCCCAGTTATATGGAGGAGGAACCCATACCTCAGGTTTCTTCTCCATGACTCTGAGAATCCTTATTTGTTCCTTCTGAAGTGAGGCTTGGGGAGCTCCCTTGACTGACCTGTTTTCAGTCTAGGACCAAAGAATTGAATGAACCTGCTGACCTAAGTCCAGAGACCTGTCTCATTGATTCCAGAAAAGAAGCCCCTTCACTTATCTGTGTGAGGGAGCCCAGGAGAGACTGTGGTTCTAACTCTTCAGTAGATTTCTAATTCATCCTCTTATTTTGGTCCTTGCCTTCCCTCCAATATTGGAGGTAAATGATATTTCTACTAATCTAAGGATTATTAGATAGTTCTGATAGTTCTGGCAATCTAATGATAGTTCTAATCTCTAATGAGATTTTCTGGACTTCCCTGAGTATAGCAAACTTTTTCTATTTTTTGACTTAGCTTTCAGCTCTTATACATTCCTAAGTCAGTTACCCCCATAACACGGGGGTTTTGGTATCTTCAAAAGATTTATCTTCCTTTGTTCTAGCAGAATAGGACTTCTCTGATTCCTTGCCCAATGTTGGACCTTTTTCCATTGCTCTTCCCACATCTAGGAAGAGCTGCATTGAGCTCGGATCTCCCCCCCCCACCCCCCCAAATCAGGGAAGTGTGTTAGGGAAGCCCTTTGTGGATGTAAACTCTTGTAGCCTAAGTGCCTGCAGGGTGGGTGTGATGTTCAGCTAAGGGAGTTCACCATGCAGACAGAGAGCAGCCAAGCAGGGAGGCCTAGGGACAGCTAAGCCACCTTTGTGGTATTGACTGCCGAGGTCGGGTGGAGTCACCATGTCAGAATTGCAGACAAGCCTCCAGTGAGTCTGGTGTACCAAAGGAAGACAGATTCTCCCTGCCAGCCTCTTTCTTGGGGCCTTCAGTGAAGTATGGAATCTCTCTGTGCTTGATATTTTAAAAGAATCTCAGGGTTGGATTCTGTTCTTCCATCTGCCATTTTATTCCTTGTGATGTTCACTCTGTAACAGCTCCACTTAGGTGGTGCCCAGTTGAAGTGAAAAGCCTTCACACCTTAGGTGATTGTAATGCAGTGCCTCCAGGAGCAGACAGACTGTCCCTGTTTGCAGCTGGAACACAGCCCATGTATTTCCCCTTTAGCCATGGCCCCTGTGCTCAGCATATTGGGTGGGGGCATGGTAGAGGAGCTTATTTTTCTCTTTCTTCTATTAGTCCAGAAAAAAAAAAAGGTGATAAAAGACACTTTATATTCAAGGTTCCAGGCAACTCTGTGCTGAAGCACAGTTTAATAGTAGTGTAGGGTGTGATATCATGTTGTGGATTTAGGATTGAATCCCTGTTGTGCTTCTTGTCCTTCCCTGTATCTGGACCAGTGCAGCAGGAATAATAGTTTCTGCCCTGTAGAATTAAGAATATTGTATGCTAACTGTGGAAGAACACAGTAAATGGAGTTAATGGCAAATTCACTACCAGTTTGAAGTGGGTGGGAAAGTTCCAGATAGGTAGAATAAAAATGTGAGTTATTTTTATTCCTAAATCTCTCCTAAGGATTTCCATCACCAGTTACTCCTTCAGCCCTCATGTAATTACCACCCAGAACTGGGCTTCTGAACTTTCAGAGAACACTGCATCTTTTGAATTTTAGAATTAGGTGACATTTAGGCGACAGTCTAAATTCACTGACATTCAACCCTTGTGGCCCCACAAAAGCCAGGCAGCTTGTTGAAGTATGTACTTGTGACTTAGTAAGAATATTTTAGGAAACTCTCTTGGACTAGAACAGTTTTGTATTCCTTTCAGGCTTGGGAAGCGGCACTTTGATGATGCCCAAGTGGAAAAATATGTGGGGAAAGACCAGGAACATCAGGGTGTACCCTGAACTCCCGCCGCTTAATGCTTATCTTTGGGCCCCTCTTGGCTCTCTGCTACTAATTTTCTAGGCCCAGGAAATGTCATCCACCATTTCTATGAGGCACACCAGGTGATACTTAACAGGCACAAAGTTGGGGAAGCGATGCTATGTTCTTGGCCTTGGAACCACCCCACTTTCTGGCGATTAGGTCGGAAAGTTGGCAGCTCCTGTCTGGTGGAGTTGTTGCCTGACTGGAGGGACAAGGGCAGAATGACGGGTGGCGTTGAGGCAATCTGAGCCCTGTGGCCCCTGTGAGGTCTGGGAACATGTGTCAACAAGAGGCCTTTGTGTGGGCTTTCTTATTCACTCTTCCATCAGACTTAAAAAAAGAAGTTAGCTCAGTCCCCAGGGCTCCCCCAGCTCCACCCAGTGCAGGAGAGTGAGAAGCAAGTCTGGCAGTTGATGTGGCCACTCATCCAAAATTGGCGCGGTGGATTGTATTTACTCATATTTCATAGAATTCTTTACCCAGGGTCCCTGGTTTTTGGCTTTAGGATGGTGTGAAAGCAATACACATTTGGTAGAAAATGTTCTTTGAATTCTGAATTTTGTTCTTTTCCTGGGCTAGCAATACGTGCTATTATCCTCTTTTGCAATTCTGGGAGCAAGCTCGTGAGGGGAAATAGCCGACAGACACCCTAGTGTACTAAATTGCTATAATGCTCTGTGGGTAGGTATCTTAACTGCGTTTCAACTTACAGTGTTTTAAACTCATGATGGGGTTATATTCTAATAAACCTTTGTTTACTTATTTGTTATCAAAGTAGTACTGGTGGCTTGAGACTGGTTATTTGCATTTGTCACTCAAGGCCATGCAACTCCACGCAGTGGTTTAGCATGTAGGTGGGGGTGAGAACTGCAGGGAGTGCTCTGATGGCTCTTGACAGGGACTCTTCCTGGAGTCACTGGAGTTGTTTGAGGCTGTCTTCTCAGCCCATTCTTGCCCTACTTAGATTGAAAATACAAAAACCTTTCATTGTATAGAAAAGGACAGTGAGAAGAGAGATGGTTCAGGATGACTCAGTGATAAATACAGGATTCCCACCCTTATCCATAGAAGATGTGTTCTAAGACCTCCAGTGGATATCTGAAACTGCAAATAATATTAATGTTAGTCAATTTTCCATTAGTACCACCATTAGTGTTACCTAAAAAAGGTGATTATCTCAGGCTCATGACTCATGGCCCATGAATTCAAGGTTTTAGTTCATGGTCGCTTGGTCCTGTTGCTTTGGGACCCATGGTAGTGCAGTATATCATGGTGGGGAATGTGTGGTAGAATAAAGCTGCTCATTTCACGGCATCTGGGAAGCAGAGGGTGGGGTGGGGTAGGGGATGGGTTGGGGAGAAGCTGGCATTTCACAGTTCCCTTTAAGGGTATGACCCCAGTGACCTAAAAACTCCCACTAGGCCCTTTCCTTTAATGGTTTCCAACTTACTCCTCTAGTGCCAAACTGAGGACCAAGCCTTTAATGTGTGGCCCTTTTGGAGACATTCCAGTTCCAAGCTATGGCACTACTGAGATTAACAACAACTGCTAATAAAATAGAGTATTATAACATTGTACTGTAAAAAAAATTGCACTTTGGGACCATTATTAAGTAAAATAAAGGGTTACTTGAACACAAGTACTGCAGTGCCCCAACAGTCAATTTGATTACTCTGATGGCTACTAAGTGATTTAACAGGTGGATGTTAAATTTTTATGGTGTGGATATGCCGGACAAAGAAACGATTCAAATCTTGGGTGGGATAGAGCAGGACGGCACAGGATTTCATCACGCTACTCATGCAAGTTAAAACTGATGAATTGTTTATTTCTGGAATTTTCCACTTAATATTTTCAGCCATTGGTTGACCGCAGATAACTGAAACCTTAGAAATTGAAACCATGAGTAAGGAGGGACTATTGCAGTGATATTAATATATATTTTTTAACTTATTTATTTTCTTGAGGCACATTTTAGGTCGGATATAAGTTAAATATTAACAGTGCTTGAAAATAGTGCTTCTTAAACTTTAATATGCATGTGATTCTCCTAGGGGTCATGTTAAAATGCAGCCTTGGTACGTGTGGTATGGGACGTGAGATTATGTTTTTTCTGACTGGCTTTATGGTGATGCCTGTGTAGCTAATTAGTGACGGAGGCTTTGTGTGGTAAGGTCTTAATGTACTTTCCTCCATTTTATCTTTGGTTTCTTTTTCTCTAGAAATTCTCTGAACAGGTCACTTCACTCTTTAGGAATTTTTGCCAACACATTTCCTGTGATTAGCCCGATGTTGTTATAAGTGACATTCTTAAATATGCCCATGCTTTATTCTAATAATAAATATTTGCACATTATCCTGCTTTTCTATTTACTTGGATTCCTGTGGGTTTTATTTGGTGATTTCTCTCTCTCTTTTTCTCCCTCTTTTTTTTTTTTTTTAAATAAGGATGGTAGAACCCTGAGAAATGTTTTGAACAGATTGAGCAGCCCTACCTGCCTGCATTTAAAAATATAAAATTTGTAGTGGGGCTCAGTGGTGCAGTCCTGTAATCCTAGCAATTTGGGAGGCTGAGGTTGGAGAATCGTAAGTTTGAGGCCAGCTTTGGCAACTTAGCAAGGCTCTGTCTCAAAAGAAAAAATAAAAAGAACTGGGGATATAAATCAGTGGCAAAACGCCTCTGTTCAATTCCAGGACTACTGCTGCTGTTGCTGCTATTACTACTAATTATTATTATTATTATTATTATTATTATTATTATTATTATTATTATTATTTGTGTTTACGTTGAGCTTGGGTACTCTAATGCCTCTCTTTTCTGGAGGCCCCTGCTAAGTGCTTCCACATCTCAGGTTATAGTTAGGAACTAGGAAGGGCTTTCAAACTGTGAAGAGAAATAACAAAGATGTCCCAGGGAGGCTGCCTTCTGGGGCCCTTGCACTGTCTTCTGTCAGCATGATCTTTTTTGTGCCCCATAAGGTAGAGTTGGGTGTCCTGATTATTTCCCTGTTAGGGGACGTGACATTAAATTAGTGTTCCTCTTACTTGTACCCATAGGTCTGTTTTCTCTGTGTAAGGTTGCACTCTGTGGATCACCTTCTTAGTGCCACCTTTTGAAAAATTCTGCTACAAAAATGCTTCCTAGTCATCCTTTAACAAGAATTTTCCTAGTCATGTTGTGATGTTAGACAACTTAGTGCTTCTTCAGGTTAGTAAGTACTATGAGATATAGTAACCTATAGCCAAAGAAGCTTGGAAATGGTGGGTTAAAGTTGGTTTCTTATGGCAGAACTGTTGAGAAAATTTAGTACACCATGTACTGTGACAATCCAAAGGGGAAGATGACTATGGTGATTCCAAATTTAGGCGACATAGGAACCCCATTTTTTCTGATATTTAATGGGGTTAGCTTTTCACGTAGCTTCTCTGTCTCTCTGTCTTAAAAAAAAAAAAAAAAAAAAAAAAAAAAAAAACAGCTTTCTTGAGATATGATTCATATACCATACAATTCACTCAAATTTAAAATGTACAGTTTAATTATAATTAGTATGTTCAGAGGTATGTGCAATTTGTTATGTGTTTGTGTGTGTATATATACATGTTGACATAATCTGAACGCATCCCCCAGATCCATATGTAAACTAAACAGCCACTGCGATAGGTGGTATTCAAAGTTGGAGTCCTTGGGAGGTGATTAGGTCATGAGGGCAAAGATGTCATGAATGGGATTAGAACTTTTCTAAAAGGGTTTGAGGGAGTGGATCCACTCTCTTCTGTTTTTCTACTATGTGAGGACTTGGTGTGTGTGTCCTCTCTGGAGGATGCAGCACAAGACACCTCTTGGAAGCAGAGCACAACACTCAGAGGATACAGAACCTGTTGGCATCTTGATCTCGGACTTCCCAGCCTCCAGAACCGTGAGCAGTACATTTCTATTATTTATAAATTTAACAGACTGTGATATTTTATTATAGCAGCACAAACAGACTTAAGAAATTTGTGTCTAAAATGGGTTGTTACTATAACTAATACCTAAAAATTGGGAAGTAGATGCTGGGATTATTTAGAAGTGTGTGCTAAAAACAAAACAAAACAAAACACCAGATTCTGTGAATAGTCCGATGGGCGATTCTGATAAGGGCTCAGAAGAAGAGAAGCTGTATAGAGAGCACAAGTCTTAGAAATTATCAAAGTGGTTGTAATCAGAATGCTTGTAGAAATACAGCGAGTAAAAGACATTCTGATGAAGTCTAAGAAATGAGGAGTATTTTTTAGAAACTGGAAGAAGGATCATTCTTACTAGAAAGTGGCAAGGAACTGGGCTGAATTGTGCTCTTGTCCTAGGGCTTTGTGGATCGCGGAGTGAAAGAGCAGTGAACTCTTTGATTCAGATAACCTGAAGAGCGGGATATTTGGCAGAAGAACTCTCCAAGCAAGGTATTCAAGGTGCTGTATGGCTTCTCTTAACTGCTTACAAAAAGATGTGAAAAGAGAGAAATGAGTTAGAGGGAAAATTTATACTCAAAAGGGAAACAGAATTTAAAGATTTGGAAAATTCTCACCCTGGCTAAATTATAAAAGCATGCTTAGGAGAAAATACTAAGGATATATGAAAAGCAGAAGGAAGCCAGATACGACTCAACAACACAAAGAAAGAAAAACCTTGAAGGCATTTGGGGGATTAATAATACTGTCTAGCTTTTATCAAGGCCCAGGGAACTTCAAAGGAGGTGCCCACAGGATCGCAGCATTCCTTTGCCTAGTGCCCCTTTGAGTCTCTGTACCTGCATTCTGGTGCAGCACTCCATGGCTGTCCCAGGTATGGCTCAGTCAAGCCCTGATGCAACTAGAGGACTGCCTCTGAAGGTACAGGTCTTCATGTGGTGCGAACTTTGCTGGCATGCAGAGTGTAAGATCTATGCAGGCATGGCTACCTCCACTTTGATTTCAAAGAGATCTTGGGTGCTCAGGCAAAGAATTGCCACAAGGGCAAGGCCAGGGTAGAATTCCTGCTACGTTAATGCCTGATGGAGCTTTGGGGATAGAAAGCCCTTCCAAGGACAATGCTCAATGGTACCATGGTAGCAGGGTCACCCTTGAGAGCCTGTAAGTTTAGAGCCACCAGTATGCAACACTAGCTTGGGGGACCTGCAGGCATTTGACTCCAACCCATGAGAATTGTTGGGTGGGCTGTACCTAGCGGAGATGTGGCGGGCAGGACCCTCCAGTGCCTTGGGGATCCAGCCTCCTACTCAGTGTATTCAGAAGATGGAGCACATTGAAAAGTCAAGATTATTCGCCAGCTTTAAGATTTAATATTTGCTCTGTTGTGTTTTGGATTTGATTGGGACCTGTTAACATCTTCTTTCTTATTTCTTTCTCCCTTTTGGAATCAAAATATCTGTCCTGTGCCTGTTGCTCTGTTGAATTTGGAAGAATACAACTTGCTTGATTTCACAGATTCACAGCTGGAGGACATTTTGCCTCTGGATGAAATATTCCTTTGAGTCTCACTGATACCAGATTTGGATGATACTTAGATGAAACTATGAACTTTAAAATTTGATTTGGTGGGCTGGGGTTGTGGCTCAAGGGTAGAGCACCTGCCTAGCATATGTGAGGCACTGGGTTCGAGCCTCGGCACCACATAAAAATAAATAAATAAATAGAAAAATTTTAAAAAGTATTGTGTTTAACTAAATATTTAAAAAAATTGAGTTGACGCTGGGTGAGATAAAACTTGGTGCTATTAAGATGGAAGGGAATGTATTTTATCTGTGAGAAAGACATGTATTTTGGGGGAGGGTCCACATACTAGGTTTGAATGCTTACATCCCTTCCAAAATTCACATTAAGATGTAATTACCAATTCAACAGTATTAAGAGGTGTGGCATTTGGGAGGTGAAGGGTCATGAATAGATTAGTGCTCATATCAAAGGGTTGGAGAGAACTAGGTGGGGTCTTCTTTTTGCCCTGCTGCCTTTTGCCATGGGAAGACTCAAGGATTCCAAAGAGGGCTCTCGTCGTTAATTGTGTGCCTCTTGATATTGGACTTCCAAGCTTACAGAACTGTGAGAAATAAATTTCTGTTCGTTATATATCACCCAGACTCAGGTATGTTGTTATAGCAGCATGGAGAGACTAAGACATACATACACATGTGCGTATTTTGTATGTATTAGCCAGATATTTGGAATCACTACTGTTGTCCGGTTTTAGAATGATTTCATGACCTCAAAATGACACCCTCTATCTTTAGCTATCAGTGCCCCCCACCCGCTGATTCACCCCACCCAACCCCACCGAACTCTACTTCTGTCTACACAGATTTCCTTGTCTAGAGTACTTTATACAAAAGTAATCATCTGTGGTGTTCGTGACTGGCTTTTTTTGTACAGCATGGTGTTTTCCAGGTTCATCCATGTTGTAGCATTTTTTTTTTTAACTTCATACCCTTTTATTATCAAATACTATTCCATTGAATATGTACAACACTTTTTGTTTATCCATTCTATTGTTGATGGGTATTTAGCTTGTTTATACTTCTCAGCTATTGTGAATAGTGCTTTTATGCTTACTGTTGTACAGGTTATCTTTCTGAGTACTTACTTTCGCCCCCTCTTCCCCATATATTTAGATGTGATGTTGGATTATATGGTAATTCTGTGCTTATCTTTTTAAGGAATTGCCAAACTCTTCCACAGTGGCTGCTCCATTTTACATTCTCATCAAGAATGTAAAATGTAGTGTCTGATGGGCCCAATTTCTCCACTTATTTTCTGTTGTTATTCTTACTATGGTCATCCTTAGTAAGGTACCATTCTTACTATGGTACCTCATTGTGGTCTGGATTTGCATTTTGGTTTTGAGTTGTAGGGATTTTTTTTACCCCATATATTCTGGATACTAATCTCTTATCAAATTTGATTTGCAAGTATTATGTCCCTTTTTATTGGTTATCTTCTGACTGTATTGGTGGTGTCCCATGATGCATGAAAATTTTATTTTTTTGGATGAATTTCAATTTAATTTTACTCTTTTTGTTGCCTGTGCTTTTGGGGTGATATTTGAGGCGTCATTGTCAAATTCTAAGTCATAAAGATTTCCTCCTCCTTTTTTTTTTTAATTGAGAAAAGATGATTTTACTTCTTCCTGTCAGTTTGGATGGCTTTTATTTTTATTTATTTATTTATTTATTTATTTTTTTTTTTTTGCTTAATTGCTCTAGTTAGGACTTCCCTGTGCTGAATGGAAGTGGCAAAAGTAAAAACCCTGTATTGTTCACAATCTTGGGTGAGTAGCTTTTACTTCTTTCACTGTTGAGTATGAGCTTTGCTGAGAGATTTTTTAGCATGCCCAGCACCCTTTGGGTTACTAGGTACTCAGTTCCCTTTCCCTGGGGGAGTTTTTTTGTTTGTTTGTTTTAAAGAAAATTCTGTGTTCTTTGACAACCCTTTAACTCTTGAATTGAGAATGGTCTTAAACCAGAACTACAAGCTGGCTGGTAAGTTTGGGAACATAGGTGATATTATTTTGTACTATATTGTAAGTAATGTCAGTTCTCCTTTGTTTCCAGATGTGGTGGCTATTTTGTGGTTCTGAGTGTGGTAGAAAAGGCTTTAGATTTAAGAGACAGGAAGTAGATCTTGTACCACAATTCCACAACTCTTTTGTGTGTGTGTGCAATATATACACATAAATATACACAAGATATATATATATATATATTTTTTTTTTTTTTTTTTTTGGTCCTAGCGTTCATATCCAGGACCACTCATGTGCCAGGTGTACCATTGAGCTATACCCCAGCCCTGTTGCTTCTTGTTTTTTTCAGAGCAATTGAGACTGAAGGAATGGTGACTGTGGTGAGTGAATTTACCTGAATAGATCCACGTCTCTCTTGTGATTTCCCATAGTCACTTTGATTTGGTACCAGGTTTAGGGTACACAAGGCATTCAAGTTAGGTCCACTTTGTAATACCTTCTCAGGGTCAGTTTTGGCCTCCCAGAGGGAGAACATTTTACTTTTGCAGCATACTGACTGCTCAGGGGTAGACGTGAGAGGTGTGAGCAAGGCCTTGCCCCATTTGGAAGAGTACATCTCACATTCTTAGGTCAGAAATAGATCCTCTTTCAAGTGTTGTGTCCAGTCCCCAGAGTAGTAATCCAGCCACGAACAAAGGGGGGCCTCGTGCTGGAGCTGCGGAGGCCTGGGACACAATGTCGCTCTCTATAGCCCCTCGGGTCATTCCTTCCCGGCAGCGGACTATGGTCTTTTAAAACATCAAACAGTTTGAACAGAAGACGCAGATAGCTGGTGTCAGGATAAGTGGAGAACAGTTGTTCTTTCTGTGGTTGGGAGGACCTAAACTTGGGCACTGATGTGTGCTGTTCACTTTTGGTCCCTGTTCTCACACAGGGAGAGGGAAGATGGGGAGGCTCTGGCCACCTGTGAGTGTTGGCAGCCCCGAGGAGACAGTCTGTCATGCGGCTGCACTTCACCCGGGGCCAGGCCTCGAACTCTGCCGGGAAACTGGAAATACTGGACGTGTGACATTTTCTTTCTGTCTCTCCCCATTGGTGTGGCTTATTCAGGAGGCATTGGAAGAACATTCTAAATGACAGAGTTATGCATCTTGCCAGAATCAACAAGCAGGATAAGCCTTTAGGGACTATAGCTGAGCCACTTTTCAAAGGCTCTGACCCTCCTGGGGCCCCTATTAGTCCCTTGAGAAGCAGAATGGAATGCCCTGCCCTGCCCTGCCCTGCCTTGCCCTGCCAGGCTGTGTGCAGCTTGCTGCACTGCACGTGGTCTGGCTAGGGATAATGATGTGTGGCCAGGTCTCAGGTGAAAACTTCTGGAAGTCAATTTTATTTTTAAGAAAAACTATTTAAATGAAGAAGTCTCCATGGGTTCTTATTGCACAAAAGCTAGGAGTTTCCCTGAAGAGTTCTATTGAGAAGCAGTGCAGTGTCCAGGGGGTGGTGGATGATCCCATGTACATTGAAGTCTTGGGTGCTGGGTGAGGTCATGATTCCCAGGGGAGCAACCCCAGGTGTGCAGGGCTGTAGAGGCAAAGGACGTTGTATCAGAAGCATCAGTTCTTAATCTGTTTTGGTCCCAGGGCCCTTTAATACTCTTAAAAATGACTGAAGACCACAAAGAGCTTGTGGTTATATGACTATATATACTTACATTTAACATTTTAGAAATTACGGCAGAAATTTTTTTAAAAAACCCTTCCATTTAAAAACAACAAAAAACAAAACCGTCATCTGTAAATATGAATAACATCTTTTTTGGAAGAATAGCCATATTTTTGAAAAAGAAAAAAGAACAAAAAGAGCAGCATTATTTAAAAATTTTGAAAATTCCTTTAATGTCTGGTTTCAAAGAAGGCAGCTGGATTTTCCTGTTTGCGTCTGTAGTCACATGTCCTGTGGTCTCCAGAAAATTCCAACCTACACTTATGAGAGAATGAGAAGGAAAAGGAGAGATCGCATCTTAGAGTTTTGAAGATAGTTTTCGGCCTCTCTGATCCTGGAGGTTCTGCCCCAGGGTTGGAGATCCATCATCACTAGGCTTCATATGACATGTGGGAGTAGAGCATCAGTCTGAAAGTCCAGGGGTTACTCTGAAGCCCTGGCCCTTGCTGTGAAGATGGAGTGTCAGACCCATTGGTTCCTTGGTGGATCTCTGTTTATTATGTCAACTTCAGACTCAGCAACTTAAACCTCAGGGATCCGGGGGGACACTTGGTCCATAACTCTTAAGCACCAAATTAGGGGAGCACTGGAACATGACTTAACATAATTAAGAGTGCTTTGGAACAAAAAAGAGCTAATCATACTCAGCAATGACCTGCACAGTTTGAACAGGTAGCCCATTTTATCTTACATGTAAAAAGGAGGGTTTTGGTGAGCTGAGAAATGAGGGTAGGGTGTTGCAGAAAAAGCAGAGGGTCCTGACTCCTTTCTTCCTCTCCTGCCCTTGCCCATGTGACACTTGGATGTGCTGTGCTGTGCCCCATCAAAAGGCCTTGTGAGCCTGGCTGGCACCTGAAGCCGGGAGGTCAAAAGCTAAAGGTCCCCTTCCAGACCCCTGAGGACAAGCTCATCTAGAATGTGTTTGAACATTAGCACGTAGTTTTTGCAGAACTGATAAAAGCAATGGTTGATCATGCATGGTACGAGTTGTTTGTCTTTCCACATTCTCATTCCTAGGTCTTGAACAATGATAAGATTTGGCCATACTCCTGACATCTTGAACCCGTAGACCTACAGAAACAAGGTTAGGGACCAGATTGGAGATGGCTGTGTAACTGATGGTACTAAGATTGAGAACATAGAAAGCACTTTAAAAGTGTTTGTTGAGTGAATTAATGAAAGAAATAATGAATAGAAAGAATAATGAATTTCAGGACTTAAGGTGATCAGGTAAAGGGTTAAGGAAGATTGTTAGAGAAGTTAAAACAAACCACACAGCAGATGGCCATGAGTCCGAGGTTTAAGAGAACTGGAAAAGTGATGAAAGCATCCTTACTGGTATAGAAATAATATTTTCTTCCTTTAGGGCAATTGATTCTAAATTGAGAGTCATGAAAACAGAAAGATGTCACAACACAAGCCTTTACCTTTTCTACCTAAATTACCAGAGCCAGGTAAAAACAGAAATAAGTGCAGGATCTGCTATTTCAGCTTCCCACGTTGGTTTCCCTAAATTGTGACATTGTTGGTTGTGTAGTTCATTTAGTCCAAAAGAAAAGAGCCAAAGCATTGCTACATGTCTGCCACTTTCATTCCACAGTCCATATCTACATCCTGGGAGCTGGTGCCAGGTGGAGAGCAACTGTAGGGTTGAGCTATCAGCGACGGCATGTGGTTGGGGGTGTTGGGATTTGAGAAGTTCCTAGCTGGGGCAGCACTATAGGCTACTGTGTAGATATTTTTGGACACAGATCACTTCCCTACAAGTGGGAAAAGCTCTCTCTCAGAACCCCGAGATAGGAAGCAGATGAGCACCCCAGGCCCTCTGCACACGTGAGAATTTGTGGTTTGTAGAACATGACGTGGTTTCTTTTGCTCACTCAGTTTGGACTCTCCCAAGTCTAACCAGGCAGAACAGGGTCACTGTTCTCATAATACAGGACCCAGATATCACTTTTGGAATGGGTTAATCAGGCACTGAAAGGGCTAGGTAGTCCAGTATTTCTGAACCATAGGGTCTCCCACTTCATAGGACTGGGCTGCCGGATAGTGGGGACTCAGCTGCTGCAGTGGTTTAACTGGGGACAAAGAGTATCAAGTACAACAGAATCATTTACAGTCTTTTTAAAAACTATGGATAAATTTTAGAAAAGTAATAAAAAGATTGCATTGTTAAATAAAGTCATTTTAAATTTTTATTAGGTCCATACCCTATATCTTATCATACCTGCCTAGTGCAATAGTAATTCATTTCAAAGCCATTTATAATTACTTTCTTATCATTCTTATTTGGATGAACCATGTATTTCTAGTATTCTTGCTAAAATGTTGATTTTTCTGAGCTGAAGGATCAATTTTTCTTACATATGAATGTATATACTTTATCCTGAAAAATGATGGCTCTTTGTAGTTACTTAATGAATATAAAGAATGATAACTGAGAATACAAAGATGTGATTAACTTTAAAATCTGAAGTTCTGGTCCTAGAAGTGATGCATATTTGGACTTTGGGGTTTACAGGGTAACTTGGCCAGTTTTGATAACAGGCTTCTTTTGGTGTGCTGATAAAGCATCTGAACAACATTGACTCCACTTCTCAAGAGAGCTGTTCATGGAGGAGGGCAAGATCTTATCTGTTTGCTATGCCTGCTTCGCTCAAAACTTCCTGCTTGAATAATGTTAATGATTGCATTATATAATTTATCTACAAGCAGTAGTGTATTTCTTCTTTACTTTCCAAGTATGCACATCTGTCTTTGTCTTGTTTTAAACCCCTTAAGAGAAGAAAGACGAGGAAGAACAAAGAAAGGAAGGAAGGAAAAGACAAGAAAAACAGAAGGCCAAGTCCTTCTGCACTTCTGGAAGCAGCCTGTACAGAGAAGGGTCTGTGCAGTTAATGTTCATGTGACTAAGCCTGATGCACTTAATAGGCTCATTGTGTTTAGGTATAGAGCAGGAATTTCTCTGGAATCCCTAGAAAGGGAGGGAGAGCTGGCCTAGGGTAGAGGGAGAATCACGGGAACTCTGCATGTAGATTTTGGGGTGAGGGCTGGAAGAAGCAAACAGGATCTTTGGTTCAGAACTTGACTAAAGCACTTTTTACATAGATTTCAATTTGACAAGTAATTTGAGATCCTTATTTAAAAAATTCAAACCTAGAGTGCAGAGTGAGAGATTGCCACTTCCTGCCTCTTGTCTGTACCACATGGCAGCCCTCTGTGGGGGTGGGAGTTGTTCTGGGTTCTTCAGCTTTTCCTTGTGTAGAATCACAACACATGTAGGCTTGTCACGTGTATCTTTTCACAGCACCAACTCCTTATTTCTACTCCTTGGCTTTTTTTTTTTTTTTTTGCCTCCTTCCTCACATAGTTAAACTTCTGTGAATCCCATGCAAAGCCTTTTGTAGAAATTACTGTCTTTTTGTTCTTACATGAGGCTGGGATTGTGGTCCTCATTTTACAGGTTAAGGAGAAAAATAGAGGCACTGAGAGACTAAATCCTTGCTGTGATCTTCTTCTACTTCTCTTTTTAGGGTTTTGTAGTTTTCATTATATAAATCTTTCACCTCTTTTGTTAGGTTGATTCCCAAGTATTTTATTTTTTTTGAGGATATTGTGAATGGAGTGTTTTTCCTCATTTCCGTTTCAGAAGTTTTGTCACTGATATACAGAAATGCCTTTGATTTATGCGTGTTGATTTTATATCCTGCCACTTTGCTGAATTCATTTATTAGTTCTAGTAGTTTTTTTGTAGACCCTTTTGGGTCTTCTAGGTATAGAATCATGTCATCTGCAAATAGTGATAATTTAAGTTCTTCCTTTCCTATTTTTATGCCTTTAATTTCTTTCGTCTGTCTAATTGCTCTGGCCAGTGTTTCGAGAACTATATTGAATAGAAGTGGTGATAGGGGGCATCCCTGTCTTGTTCCAGATTTTAGGGGGAATGCCTTCAATTTTTCTCCATTGAGAATGGTGCTAGCCTGAGGCTTAGCATAGATAGCTTTTACAATGTCGAGGTAAGTACCTGTTATCCCTAGTTTTTCTAATGTTTTGAACATAAAGGGATGCTGTACTTTGTCGAATGCTTTTTCTGCTTCTATTGAGATGATCATATGGTTCTTATTTTTAAGTCTATTGATGTGGTGAATAACATTTATTGATTTCCGTATATTGAACCATCCTTGCATCCCAGGGATGAATCCTACTTGATCATGGTGCACAATTTTTTTGATGTGCCTTTGTATCCGATTCGCCAGAATTTTATTGAGGATTTTTGCATCTAGGTTCATCAGAGATATTGGTTTGTAGTTTTCTTTCTTTGAGGTGTCTTTGTCTGGTTTCGGAATCAGGGTGATGTTGGCCTCATAGAATGAATTTGGCAGAGCTCCTTCTTTTTCTATTTCCTGAAATAACTTGAAAAGTATTGGTATTAATTCTTCCTTAAAGGTTTTGTAAAACTCCGCTGTATACCCATCCGGTCCTGGGCTTTTCTTGGTTGGAAGTCTTTTGATTGCTTCTTCTATTTCATCTATTGTTATTGGTCTGTTTAAGTTGTGAGTATCCTCCTGACTCAGTCTGGGCAAATCATATGACTTAAGGAATTTATCGATGTCTTCACTATCTTCTATTTTATTGGAATATAGGTTTTCAAAATAATTTCTAATTGTCTTCTGTATTTCCATAGTGTCTGTTGTGATATTGCCTTTTTCATCCCGTATGTTAGTGATTTGAGTTCTCTCTCTTCTTCTCTTCGTTAGCATGGCTAAGGGTCTGTCGATCTTATTTATTTTTTCAAAGAACCAACTTTTAGCTTTGTTAATTTTTTCAATAGTTTCTTTTGTTTCAATTTTGTTGATTTCTGCTCTGATTTTAATTATTTCTTGCCTTCTGCTACATTTGCTGTTGTTTTGCTCTTCCTTTTCTAGGGCTTTGAGATGAAGTGTGAGCTCATTTATTTGTTGGTTTTTCCTTTTTTTGAGGAATGACCTCCAAGCGATGAATTTCCCTCTTAAAACTGCTTTCATTGTGTCCCATAGATTCCGATATGTTGTGTCTGTATTTTCATTTATCTCTAAGAATTTTTTGATTTCTTCCTTTATGTCTTCTGTAACCCATTGATCATTCAGTAACATATTGTTCATTTTCCATGTGATGTAGGATTTTTCCTTCCTTCTTTTATCATTGATTTCCAGTTTCATTCCATTATGATCAGATAAAATGCATGGTATTATCTCCACCCCTGTATATTTACTGAGGGTTGCCCTATGGCATAATATATGGTCTATTTTTGAGGAGGATCCATGTGCTGCTGAGAAAAAAGTATATCCACTTGATGATGGTTGATATATTCTATATATGTCAGTTAAGTCTAGGTTGTTGATTGTGATATTGAGTTCTATAGTTTCTTTATTCAGCTTTTGTTTGGAGGATCTGTCCAATTGTGAGAGAGGTGTGTTGAAGTCACCCATAATTATTGTGTTGCGGTCTATTTGATTCTTGAACTTGAAGATCTTAGAAGATGGAAAAATATACCCTGTTCATGGATAGGCAGAACTAACATCATCAAAATGGCGATATTACCAAAAGTTCTCTATAGGTTTAATGCAATGCCAATCAAAATCCCAACAGCATTTCTTGTAGAAATGGATAAAGCAATCATGAAATTCATATGGAAAAATAAAAGACCCAGAATAGCAAAAGCAATTCTAAGCAGGAAGTGCGAATCAGGCGGTATAGCGATACCAGACTTAAAACTATATTACAGAGCAATAGTAACAAAAACAGCATGGTACTGGTACCAAAACAGGAGGGTGGACCAATGGTACAGAATAGAGGACACAGAGACTAATCCATAAAGCTACAACTATCTTATATTTGATAAAGGAGCTAAAAACATGCAATGGAGGGAGGATAGCATCTTCAACAAATGGTGCTGGGAAAACTGGAAATCCATATGCAACAAAATGAAACTGAATCCCCTCCTCTCGCCATTCACAAAAGTTAACTCAAAGTGGATCAAGGAGCTAGATATCAAATCAGAGACTCTGCGTCTGATAGAAGAAAAAGTTGGCTCCGATCTACATATTGTAGGGTCGGGCTCCAAATTCCTTAATAGGACACCCATAGCACAAAAGTTGATAACAAAAATCAACAAATGGGACTTACTTAAACTGAAAAGTTTTCTCTCAGCAAGAGAAACAATAAAAGAGGTAAATAGGGAGCCTACATCATGGGAACAAATTTTTACTCCTCACCCTTCAGATAGAGCCCTAATATCCAGAGTATACAAAGAACTCAAAAAATTAAACAATAAGAAAACAAATAACCCAACCAACAAATGGGCCAAAGACCTGAACAGACACTTCTCAGAGGAGGACATACAATCAATCAACAAGTACATGAAAAAATGCTCACCATCTCTAGCAGTCAGAGAAATGCAAATCAAAACCACCCTAAGATACCATCTCACTCCAGTAAGATTGGCAGCCATTATGAAGTCAAACAACAACAAGTGCTGGAGAGGATGTGGGGAAAAGGGTACTCTTGTACATTGCTGGTGGGACTGCAAACTGGTGCGGCCAATCTGGAAAGCAGTATGGAGACTCCTGGGAAAGCTGGGAATGGAACCACCATTTGACCCAGCTATTGCCCTTCTTGGACTTTTCCCTGAAGACCTTAAAAGAGCGTACTACAGGGATACTGCTACATCGATGTTCATAGCAGCACAATTCACAATTGCTAGACTGTGGAACCAACCCAGATGCCCTTCAATAGATGAATGGATAAAAAAAATGTGGCATTTATACACCATGGAGTATTACGCAGCACTAAAAAATGACAAAATCATAGAATTTGCAGGGAAATGGATGGCACTAGAGCAGATTATGCTTAGTGAAGCTAGCCAATCCCTAAAAACCAAATACCAAATGTCTTCTTTGATATAATGAGAGCAACTAAGAACAGAGCAGGGAGGAAGAGCAGGAAGAAAAGATTAACATTAAACAAATACATGAGGTGGGATGGAAAGGGAGAGAAAAGGGAAATTGCATGGTAATGGAGGGAGACCCTCATTGTTATACAAAATTACATATAAGAGGTTGTGAGGGGAATGGGAAAATAAACAAGGAGAGATATGAATTACAGTGGATGGGGTAGAGAGAGAAGATGGGAGGGGAGGGAGGGGGGATGGTAGAGGATAGGAAAGGTAGCAGAATACAACAGTTACTAATAGGGCATTATGTAAAAATGTGGATGTGTAACTGATGTGATTCTGCAATCTGTATTTGGGGTAAAATTGGGAGTTCATAACCAACTTGAATCTAATGTATGAAATATGATATGCCAAGAGCTTTATAATGTTTTGAACAACCAATAAAAAAAATAAAAAAAAAATCCTTGCTGTGTCTGCTTTTTTTCCTGGAGCTGGCAGAAGCTGGATTCTGAACCACTTTGAAACTGCCTGCCACAGACCAGAGACTCATTTCTATGGGAGCTCTTTTAAAAGGCTATTGCATGTTTTTTTAAAATTTTGTTTTTTCTTGTGGGGTTTGAACCCAGGGGCACTCTACCACTGAGGTACATACCAGGCTTTTTTTTTTTTTTTTTTCTTTTCTTCTCCCCCCCCCCACTGATTTTGAGATAGGTTCTCGCAAAATTGCCCAGGCTGGCCTCAAACTTGCAATCCTCTTGCCTCAGCCTCACAAATCACTAGGATAAAAGGTGTGCGCTGCATACTTTTTGTGGCCACTGCATACTTTTTTTTGATGCCTAGCATTCTGGAGGATTGCTTTACTCTATTTAAGTAGGTGCCTATCGGGGCATTTTTCATTTGTTCACCAAAGATTTGAGCTGCTTGATCTTGTGCTGAGAGTCAAGGATACAGCAGTGACTGGGACAGAGGGGTCCCAAGCTTCAGAGTTGGTTCTCCGAGGAGAAATCACTGCAAAACAAGTAGGCAGGAAGAAACAGCAACAACGAACCTGTTGTGTTCTGAAGAAGAGGAAGTCAATTGACTGAGCTACAGAATCACTGTGGATTTACTTGTACGTGAGTACACAGAGCAGCCAGATCTCACAGGGACGGGACAGAATGGATGGGAGTCTGGTTTCTACAGTGGGGCTGTAGACAGGAAGGTGGAAGGAGGTTGGAGGCTTGAATATTTGGGAGAATTCCAGATAGAGAACAGAAAACATGCCTAGCCTCTGAGGGAAAAGTGTGACTGGTGGATAAGGTGAATTAATCATGGGACACTGGTTTCTGGGTAGTCTGAGGGGAGTCAGGAGCCCTTGGATCATGCATGGCAGCTGGTTTTGAGTGTTTGAATGCATTTAGAGTGTAGCAAGTGTTGTAGGTTGAATGTGTCCCCCTAAAATTCATGTGTTGGGAACTGAATCCCTAAATTCATATATTAATGGTATTTAGAAGTGGGCCTTTTGGAAGCAATCAAAATTAGATGAGGTCATGATGGTGGAACCCCCGTGATGGAATTAGTGACTTTGTAAGAAGAAAAATAGAGACCTGAGCTGGTATGCTTGCTCTGGCCATTGGTTGTTGAGTGAGAGGCACTTTTAGGATCAGATTCCTACATTGGGATACCTTTAAATTATCTTTTCTCTTAGCTAAAACTTTTTGGAGAAACTTAGAGAGTCAGCCATGATCTCCAAAATCTTAAAGACACTCTTAAGTTTTTTTTTTTTTTTTCCTTTTTAACTTCCTAGCAAACACATGGCTTGTTATGGTATTGAACTTAACATGCCCAGAAATTTTTTTTTTTAGAGAGAGAGAGAGAGAGAGAGAGAGAGAGAGAGAGAGAGAGAGAGAGAGAGAGAGAATATTTATTTTTTATTTTTCGGTGGACACAACATCTTTATTTTATTTTTATATGTGGTGCTGAGGATCGAACCCAGTACCCTGCACATGCCAGGCGAGTGTGTTACCGCTTGAGCCACATCCCCAGCCCATGCCCAGAAATTTTTATGTCTGTCATTTTTCCGACCCTGAACTGAGCATGCCCAGAATCATCCGTGTTGGCCACCCTACATTTTTTTGTCCACCATTTTAACTTTTTACTTTGTCCTCTATAACCTTGACCTGAGGTGAGCATGCTTAGGAATGCACCCGCCATCTTTTCTTCTTGAACTGTGACGCTGATAAGAGCATGAGCAGAAGTGGACATTCTAAACTGTGCATGCTCAGGAATGCATCTCCCCCTAAAATGAATATATATAGATTGCCAAATCAAATCACCAAGGTTCCTTTAATCTGGGAGAACATTGCTTTGCGGACAACTCTGGTGCTCTCTTTACATGCTATGGTTAATATTTCTCCATTCTTTTATCTTCTGGTTGTGCTCTTTGTGTTTTCACTGACCAAGAAGCAAATATTCTATGTTTGGTCACTTCAACATGTGATGTTGTCCACTATGTGGTAATGCATCAGGAAGGCCCTCACCAGATGTCCAGCATATGCTGGTGCCTTGCTCTTGGACTTCTCAGCTTCCAACTTCCATGTAAATTACACAGTCTCGGGTATTTTGTTATATAAGACAAAAATGGATGAAGATAGAAAATTGGTACCGAGAAGTAGGCCCTTGCTGTAACAAATACCTGAAAGTGTTGAAACAGCTTTGGAAATGGGTAATGAGTAGAGGCTGGAAGAATCTAGAAAAGCAGGCTAGAAAAATCCTGTTTTGCCATGAATGGAGCAATAAGAATGATTCTGGTGAGGACTCAGGAGGTGAGCAGTTGAGAAAAAATCTGGAACTTCTCAAAGATTACTTAAGTGGTTATGATCAGAATGTTGATAGAGATGTTAGAGAAAGGCATTCAGATTCGGTCTCAGACAAAAATGAGGAGGAGTGTGGAGGATACTAGAGTGAAGGCCATTACTTCTAATAGTGGCAAACAGCTTTGCAGAATTGTGTCTATGTCCCAGGACTTCGTAAAATGTAGAACTTTGGAGCAATGAATTAGGATATCTGGTGAAAGAAATTTCTAAGCAGCAAAGACGTCAAGCTGCTGCGTGCCTACTTTTGACTGCTTATAGTGAAATGAGAGAGCAAAGAGATGACTTCAACATAGAATTTAT
Organism: Marmota flaviventris; assembly: GCF_047511675.1. Classification (NCBI taxonomy): domain Eukaryota; kingdom Metazoa; phylum Chordata; class Mammalia; order Rodentia; family Sciuridae; genus Marmota; species Marmota flaviventris. Next base: position 124,562,175 of record NC_092506.1, read on the forward strand.
AATTAAGGACATGGGAAAGGGTGGAAAGATTTGCAAAATTCTTAGCTTGCGCATGTGGTAGAGAATGACAGCATTTTTATAAGAGAAAATCTAAGGTGTGGCCAAGTGATCTTTTGCTTAAGAGATTAATAGGGAGAGAAGGAAGCAAGGTGCTATTTAGCAAGACATTGGGAGAAGGACCCAGAAAGCAACCTAGAGATTTTCAAGTTTGTGCCTCCCAGAGATCTAAGAGGCCTGAATGGTTTCTGGGGATGAGCCTGGGGCATTCTCCAAGGGCTTACTGCACAGAACCACCTGAGTCTGCACTGCTGCTGCTCTCAGCATTTTGGTACAGTGCTCCATGGTGTCTCCAGCTATGAATTAGGTGGCCCCAGGCATGGCTAAACCTGCTGCTCCGGAGGGAAAAAATCTGTAAATGATGGCCAGGTCACATGGTATTAATTCTTCAGAAAAACAGAATGTAAGGTCTCCGGGGCATGGCTACTTAGATATCCTCAGAGCATGCCCCCCTAGATTTCAAAGGCTGTTGTGGATGGCCATGGACCAGGCAGAGACTTGTTGCACACAGTCCCCACTAGGGCAGTGTCTGTGGGAATTGGACCACTACCAAGACCCTAGAGTTTTAGAATTATGAGTGTGGGCTGGAGCTGGGAGATCTGCAGTCATGAGACTCCAACCTGAGAGAGCTGATGCATGGTCTGCACCCATCAAAGCTGTGGGGTTATGGCTGTCCAAGGCCTTGGGGGCCTGCCTCTGTATTAGATGTATCCATGAAGTGGGATATGGAGTTAAGGAATTTTTTTCTGGAGCTTTGAGATTTAATGGTGTTTACCCTGTTAGGTTTTGGATTTTCTTGGGACCTATTACTCCTTTCTTCTTGCTTATTTCTCCCCTTCAGAATGAAAATGTCTGTCCTGTGCCTGTCTCACCATTATGGTCTGGAAGTAGACAACTTGTTTCAATTTCACAGATTCACAGAAGGAGGGAATTTACCATAGGATGAGTAGTGCTGTGAATCTCACCCATCACTGATTCACGTGAGACTCTGGACTTTGGACTCTTGAGTTGATGCTGGAAGGAGCTGAAATTTTCTAGCTGTGGGGGTGGAATGAATGTATTTTGCATGTGAGAAGGATCTGAATTTTAGGGGCTAGGGAAGAATGCTATGGTTTGAAGGTTTGCCCCCAAATTTCATCTGTTGGAAATAATCCTTCCATCCATACATTAAGTTACCTGGTCTCAAGTATTTTGTTAGAGCAACAAAAATGGATTTTCATGGCATGTAACCATTGCTAAGTCATAGGCCTTGTGGAGTTGGAGAATGGTGGGTGGGCACAGAGAAGGTACTGGGAGATGATGAGGCAGTGTTCATGTCAGGGAGAGGTGGCGGCCACTGAGATGGAAGGAAGTGGGTGGCTTTCATTTGCTTCTACAACCAAAGCTAATCCAAAGACTGGTGGATTGTGTGGAAAAAAGGTATGAGAGAAAGTTGTAAATGGAACTGTTACTGTTGGTTTTACTTGAGTCTAAAATTGAGACGCAGGTGGAGCCTGGGCCCGTCTATACTTTTAGGTTAGGTTTTGTTGGTTTCAGTGATGGCGGCCAGTTCCAAAGGTCTTTCTGTTGTGTCAGCATCTGTCCCTTGGCCCGGTGCACCATCTTTATGGACCTCTCTTGGTGTCTGCTGGTGGATGAGTCACTGAAGGAAGGACACTTGTGGGGTTGGACAAGATGAAAAGGGCTATAAAACTAAGTTGTTGCTTAAGTTTTCTGTGTGTTTGACTTTGAATGTCTGACGTTGGCAGTTAGGTGAAAAACGTCCTGCATTTTAACTTACTTCCTCTGCTGTATTCCTTTGTCCTCATGTTCTGAGGAGTTACAGCATTTAGACTGTGCACTGTCTGAATGTGCCCCCAATACAAGTGGCGTGAAGTGTGGCCTTTTTGTATTTAATGTTTTTTTTTTTTCTTTTGGCAGTGCTGGGGGTTGAATTTATGGCCTTGAACATACTAGGCAAGTCCTCTTCCACTGAGCTACACCCAACCCCTGTATTTAATTATTGATTCACTTTTAAGCTGTCTACAAGTTTTAGCAACAGCATTCTGAAATTCTATAATTACTTTTTATAGGAATTAGCCTTTTCTTCAATTTCATTTTATTCATGTATTTCTTAATTTGTCCTCATAAATGCCTTCTTACTTAGTGAAAACACAGTTGTCTCTGATATCAGTCCAATATGGAATTTAATTTTTGTAAATTAAAGGTATTCTGTTGCCTTTTGAGAAAGCCTAGACTTCACTCCAGAGCTGTCTGGCAAAGAGGCTGAAAGTCTTTGTGGTGAAAGTTGTGATTTGTTGGGTGTCTAAATAGTCACTGTTATTACTCTAAATATTTAGTGTGAGAAAGCTAGACAGAAGGAAAACTTTATAGGAATTTTTGGAAGATATCAAAGATCCTCGACAGGAATCAAGAGGCATTTTGTTCCTGAAATATTTTAGAAGTAAATAAAACATTTATTTTTGCCCAGGTTAGTATATTCTTTAATAGGATCTTAAGTTTTTGTCACGTCTGACTGGAAAACTGCAAGAGAAGCACTCTCTTTACTGATCGGGGAAATAGACAGAAATGAGTTCCATCTGGACTCTGTAGGTGCCTGTCCTGTAGTCAAGGTCAGCGTGTGAAATGTGCTGATCTGTGTTCTGGGTGTTTTCCTGCTGGGTGTAGGTGCCAATGAACTGTCCTGAACAGTGCTCAGAGGTTGTGTTTGCAGCGGGCTCTTTGATGGCAACCAGTTAGCACTGAGGTTATTGTCAAGGGATGTATCTTAGTCACTCTGTTCAGTTTGTCAAATTCAAAATTCCTATTGTCTTTGAAAATTGAAGTTTCTTATCAACTTTCTTGAAAATAGACAAAAATGGTTGAAGTAGTGATGAGCTTGACAGGACAACTCTATTTCCTTTTACCTTAATTATAAATCAATTTCTTGTGCCCAACCACAATTAAAAAAACAGATCTCCTAAGCATATGTTCTGATTTTTGAAGGCATATGCTTGGCAGATGCATTGGGAAGTGGTCCTGGGGCATTCGGATCAGAATTCAGGAAAAGATTAGGTTCCCTGGAGATGGAAGCCCCTCAGGATATAAGGATTACAAGTGATTCATAAGCTGTCATTATGGTGACCCAAAGTCCATTTCCCAATGTTCTGGCCCACTGCCATTTCAAAAACCATCTGTTTTTTTTTTTTTTTTTTTTTTTTTTTTTTTACTGTGTACCTTGCTTTTTTACCTTCCTTTCCCACCCCCCACCCCCCAAATTTTATTCCACTAGCTACTTGAATTTCAACATGTTCAGGATGACATCATCATTGTGATACTTTTCAAATATTCTAATTCTTTTTTTTAAAGGATTAAAGTAGGTACCCTTAATAAATTACCTTGAAGTATACATATGGAGCCTTCAGTAGTCAAATGGTCTTGAATTTCCCATTTGGGTCCTGAAGAGATCAAGATCCTCTTTAAACATCAAGCTTGCAGTTTGCAGGTGTTTAACTTTGTATCTGATTATGAGGAAATTGTTTGGCATGTTATAGGTCATGATAACTAGTATTTGTTTAGTGTTTACTGGATGTTGGATCTTGTCCTAAGTCTTTATGTGCATTAACTCATTTATTTCTTGTCAAGGTTGTACAAGGGAGGTACGTTTTTTTTTTTTTTTTTGGTTTGTTTTGTAACTGGGGACACTGAGGCTCAATGAGTTTAATAATTTGCCCAAATATCACCTGCTGTGTCAGGAGATAAACCAAGGCTGTCTGGTTTTCAAGGTTGAGTTCTTAGACAGGGTGCCTTACAGGACACACCAAAATGGCTGTATTTGCAGATTGTTTATCTGGATTCTGAGCTCAGGACTTCTTCCATGACAGGTAGGAGGCTGGTAGGCTTTATTTTCACCCTTTAATGTTAGGGAAATCTAGTTGTTCTTCATTGAGTGACCTGTTCAGAGCACACCCATGTCACAAGTGTACCAGATAGGGCGGGAGACACCCAAAACAGCAACAACCATAATAAAGTCTCCTTTTTTTATGCCCTTGCTCTGTGTTAATCACTCTTGTAAGTCATTTAGGAGTATGTTCCATCCAGCAATTTACACAGTGGCACCCCAGTGGAATATACTAAAATCCCCGATGATGTGGGTTTTATCCCTAGTGCCCTACTGAAGAGCCAGGGTGTGGGAAGGTGAATGAATTGCCCAATTCACTACAAAGCTTCCTCCTGAAGGACAAGGGTGTCTCACCACCCTCTCCATGACTGGAACAGTACCTTGGATTGCCAGGGCATAGAACTTAAGTAAATGAATCAAAGTCGATGGGAAGGGGTAGGAGCCAAGCTGCAGGCCTGCCTCCCTCTGCTGTGGGGAATCTGTGTGCATTGTTCTCTGCTCAGTGACCCTATGTGGAGATTGGTGTGGGGTTTCATGGGCTGGTGTCTGGTCTGAGGTGGAGACAAGTCTCCATGGGGTTGGTGGAAGGTATGGGTTTATCTGGGAGAATCCCTTGAAGGATGTGGTCTTTGACCTGGCCTTGAGACTTCTAGGTCAACTTCATCTTGAGTCTTTCCTTTGATCTTCTGGTGTCTTGGTGGAAGTGGCAACTAGAAACCTACTTTTCGTGGACTCGCTTTCTTGTTTTGTTCTTGGGAAGAGTCTTTTAAACCATTTCCTTAGAAAAAAAAAATTCAGTCCCAGGTATCCGTGTGAAGTGCACATTTATGTCTTAAAAGTTTGATCCAAGTTCAGTGATGGTCTCTTTGACTTTTCAGCTTTGGTGCTGACAGCGATGCTGAGTGGGAGGAGACAGCCCTGGGGAGCAGCGACCCAGTGACTGGAGGGGTTCTCACCTCTGTTGTCAGTGAATCCTGGTTGGCCTCCCAGGCAGTCAGAGCTGCTGAGCCAGCTGCTGACAGGTAAGTCCTGGGTGTTTTCAGCTACAGATAGTGCCTTTCTTTGCAGGAGAGTTGTCTGTTAAATATTGATCAAGGCAAGGTCAATAAATGCATGTCACTATAGACAAAGACTAACACTAGCTCCTTTATTCTAGGGTTCCCAAGGGCGTTTCCTTGCCTGTCTGTTCTTTCTTTTGCTCCTCTTTGGCTCCGTTGTGCTTGGGAACACTGAGCTGGGATGGGTGTGTTGGGAGAGCTGGGCCACTTGATCTTGCAGGTCCCTTCTGCCCTTCCATGAGGTTGGGGTATCAGTGCTGCCTCCTGGGTTGTTCTGGGCAACTTGTCACACTGTGGGCATTCAGAGTTGGTAGCTGTTGTTTGTAAAGGTGGGCTACCACAAATTGGGCTGGGGTGGAGGGCATCTTGACCTCTGACTTATTTCCCACAAGGTGTGTGTAGGTCTGCTGTGATCTTGAGTGGGCATGGGCTTCACTGACTGAGCTGAGAGGACCTGGGATCCAGGGCAGGACATCTGACCTGCATGCTCTTGTTTCTTCCCATTGTTCACCAAGATAGATGTTACGATTGGGTTCTCCAAGGATGAGTCCAAGAGAGAAAGTCTAAAACTTCTGTTTTTGTTGATTTGTTACATGGCTTCACATTGCACCCCAAGTCCTTGCCAGACAGGTACTAAAACCTAATCTGATAGAGATGTTGATAGTAGCATGGGTGGTACTCTCTAGGTTCTATGCTCTGGAATGTACGTTCTCTCTAAGACAGTGCCAACCCCACCAGGGCCACTGGCATCCCTGATAAGCCTCTGCACTAAAAAAACTGACCCAAAGCTAGACGCAGTTAACTTGGGAATGTTTTAGAATGTATTTGATTGAAATTGTTAAGAGGATTAGTTCTCAATTTCCTAACTTGTTGGTATTCATTCCATAAGTTACCGGTGCACACCCACCTAGTACCAGGTACTGTCCTGTGTGCTGCAAACACCATGGGCACTAGATGGCCAAAGTCCCTGCCTGGAGGGAGTATATTTTTAGTAGAAAGATATTCTGTCAAGAGCTTGTGTTCTGTTTCACCTAAAAGTTGAAGCCCAATTCCTTAGGGTATTAGAAGGATGATACAAAACAAGAGGGTGTGAGAGGAACCAGCTTTTGTCAGAGCACCTTATGGTTTACAGAGTGTCTCAGCTAAAGGCACCCAGGCCTGGGTGTAGACAAAGCTATAGGTGGGAATCAGGGACCCTATGTGATGGAGCCTCACAGGATAGATTATGAGGGGGTTAGGCGGGTATCAGGATAGGCCTTGCTTTTTTCTTCAGTGTTCACTGCATCTCAAGATCCATCCCTGTTTATTTGTGGTCATAGTGAGGAGAGAAGAAAGGGTTAGTCATCCAGTTTTATCTGGATTTTACATTCCATGTTTTCATTTACATGTGGTCAAGTGTAACCTCAAGTCACAGTTATGGTACAGTAAGATATTTTGAAAGAGAGACCACATTCACATAACTTTTATTATCTTATCATAATTGTTGTTTTATTATTAGTTATTATGATTAATCTCCTACTGTGCTTAATTTATAAATTAAGCTTTATCATGGGTGGTATATATGTGTATGAAAAAACATCGTATTATATTGTTCAGTACTAGCTGCCATCTCAGGCATCCACAAGGGGTGGGGAGGGGGTCTTGGATTATCCTGCATGGATAATGTAGGACTACTGTGTGAGTGTCTTAATCATTCCATTTTCTTTCTGTTCTCCTACTCTTGGAACTAAAGAGGACCAAGTGTTTGCCTTAAGCCTGTACCTCTTTGGGTCTAGTTTGGCTCTCTTCTATCTCCATTTTTGCCTGCTCATTTTGTTCTTATTAGAGAATTTCTAGGATCAACAGTTGAGTTGGGTTCAGAGCATGGCATCCTCAAGCTCAGTATTCAGTGCAGCAGCTTCCCACTAGTGCTACTGCACCTTGAGGAAGACACTCTCCTGTTCCTGGCTGTTGGGGACTGATCAACTTCCCCAGGGTGCAGCTCTCAGTGGGCTTTTCTCATAGAAGAGGGTGGTTCTCTGCTTGCTCTGCTTACCCTGGAAGATTCAATCGGAGGAGGGTGCATTATTGTGGCTACACCCATTCTTATTAAGCAGTCATTTCTCTGCCCAGTTGCAATGGTTGATCGTTCTTTCTCATTTATGGTATACTGTAAACCAAAACATTCTGACACTCTAACTTAAAAATGATATGACTTCTACCTTTTTCTTTCCTAAGTTGGAAAATTGTAGCAGCTGTGTCGCACAACTGGTCGGTAAGGTCAGATAGTCATGATCTGGTCTTTGAGAAACTCTTGTACACTGTGGTGTTGTATCTTGCTGCCTTCATGACATCTTGTTGTTTTTGCCTTCTTTAACAGTTAATACCCCTTATCCTCTATTTTTGCATTTCTTGTTCCCCCATCTGTTTGTCTACTGTTTGATCTATATGAAAACACTTTCATATTCTTTTGTTGGACTTGTGTTATCCTGTGGAGTTCCCTTATTGTTTTATTTTTGCCTTATTGGGGCACTTAACCCAGTACATTTTGATTTGGTGGTTTTGTGTGTGTCCCCTTTCAACACATTGCACCAGAAAACATATCATATATCATTTGTCTTGCTATCCCTGTATGATGCCTTTTCCGGCAGAATCTTGATAATCACCTGGTTGAATTGTTGCCTCAGTTGGCTTCTAATATGTTGGAGTCTTAACACGTTGTTCACTGATTCACAGAATCTAAAAATCACCAAGATTAAAGGAAGAAAAATAATCTCTCTGCTTGTGAGTAACTTAGAGATGTAGCACATTAGCTCTTTGTTTCAAGAGTGTTTGTGATTCTTGTGGAAGCATTTTTATGATGTCTGCTTTAAAATTCTTGTCAGATAATTCCAGCCTCTCTGTCTTCTTGGTGTTGGCACTTGATAATTGTGTTTTCTCATTCAAGCTGTCATTGTCCTCATTCTTGGTCTGAAAGGTGATTTTCACTTGTATTCTAGTCATTTTGAGTGTTACTTTGTGTGAATCTGGATTCTATTTAATCTAGAGGGCAGATTCACTATTGACCTGTAGTGTGTAGATCTGAGTTGGTGTGGGTATTCTGATCCTTGCTGGGCAGTGCTGACACCCACGTTAGGGGATGTGGAGGTGAAGGGCTCACACATACACTGCTTCAACATTGTAGGATGTGGGTGGAGACAGATTACATGGGAGGTGAGGAGGAAGCAGACGTCATTTAGTTCTACCTCTGACCACCATGTTCTCCGCATGGACCCGGGGTGGTGTTATAACTTGAGCTCCCTGTTGAACCTTACCTACTTTACCCCTGAGGAGGAATTGGCTCACTGCCTGCTTCCAAGTGGGAGATAGATCTGCTTCCATTTTGTTAACAGACACCATGATTGAAGATTAGAGTGTGAGTACCTGCTTATGCAAGCAGCCAGGAAGGGGTAGAAAATTAGCTTCTTACTTAGCTCCCCCCAGAAACTAGAGTGTCAGGAAACTGTTAGCATGTGGTTGGGCTTTTCTTGATCCTTTGGCTGAGGGACAGGCTTTCTTGGAGCTTTTCTGACCTGAGTCTGTTGGCAGTTCTGGGCTGGAGACTAGCACAGTATCCTGTCTGGGATTCGAAGAAGAATAAAGAACATGGGAACTCACTACCATATTCCTCCTGAGGCCCTTTCACAATCTGACTTCTTTTGGCCACTTTCTTGTTCTAGGATTGATCATACTTCATCTTGTTTGGAATTGGAAGGCTCTACTTTGGAGGTTTGAAGTCTCCTGTTTGAAAGCTTTTATTCTCTCATGGCTATTGAATGTTAAGGAGAAAGTTATAAAAGATAATTTTAATTGTCAGGATCCTACCTATTAGAGGAAAACTGCTTACAAAGCAAAATGGATGATTTTTAAAATTCCAGCATTTTCCAAAATTGGAAGGATTATGTCTCAGTAATATTAGTGGTTGATAACTTGTCAGTCTTCTCAGTCTTTTCAAGTCGTTAGTCTGTCTTTTTGCTATCATTCTGAAGATTCAAAACAAAAACAGTATTTCTGCCATTATTTCTGTCCATCAGAGTCAGGAAAAGATCTGATTGCTACTCAGGAAATCATGGTGCCTTAATTTTGGTGACTTCCATTGTATCTATAAAATAAGTTTTTCTCAAGAGTTGAAATTACATTAAAATATTAGTATTGGTAAGTTTCTGATAATTTGGGGGCATTGGCATATTTAGAGATAAGGTAGCTGGTATTATTTCCTTAAGCTTGAGGTTTTTAAGCAGTGATGATGCCAAAGTTACATTTGAACATAGTGTACTGCAAATCAAAGCAGTTTGTATGGTATTTAAGATAAGTTACAGAGATCAAAACCCAGCAGTCTCAGCTTAGGCACGATCTGTGGCGCCTCTGATGTCACAGAACGTGGTCTGGTCCTTGGAATGTTCACAGATATTGGGAGTGGTGTGTAGGGAAGTAGATAATAATGCAGAGAAGTACGTGACACATGGAGGGAGGGAGGTGCCTGTAGCTATGGATATAGAGTCCAGATCCGAGTAATACCAGTGGCAACAAGAACACCAGCTAAAACTCAACACACTTCATGTGTGCTTTGTATTGTTCTAAGTGATCCCAGGGATGAGCACACTTGGTCTTCATGGTAGTCAGGGGAAGTAACTATCCCTCTCTCCAATTTAAATGTTGAGGGTACCAGGGGCTGAGGCTGTGGCTCAGCAGTAGAACGCTCGCCTAGCACGTGTGAGGCGCTGGGTTTGATCCTCAGCACCACATAAAAAATAAAAGCAAATAAAAATAAAGGTATTGTGTCCAACTACAACTAAAAAAATATTTAAAAAAAGATGAGGGTATCAAGGCACAAAGAAGTTAGATACATATTTGTGAATTTGCCTATTTGCTAAAACTTTTTTATAATCCCCAAATTTATATTCATGGTACCCTTGTGATCATCCATGGACATGCAGAGAGCGGTGAGAAAACACACACATTCCCAGTGGAGGTTGAAGAAGGCTCTTGTACTGGGGACATGTGTCCTTTTGGTAGTCTATGTGGTGCCGTGTTTTTCCCATTGTATTTTTTTTGTTGGTGATTTCGCTGTTTGAAATGGCCCCAAAGCATAGTGTTGATGTGTTTCAGAGCTCAAGAAAGCTGTAATATGGCTCATAGAGAAAAGACTTGTGTTAGATGATCGTTGTTTGGGCATGAGTTACAGTGTTGTTGGCTGTAAATTCAGTGTTAATGAATCAACAATATATTTTAAGTAAGGCGTCTTTAAACAGAAACACATGTAAGCCAAGGTCATATATTGGTTGGTTGACAAAAATGTGACTAGAGCTCTGTTCCTCTATTCCCTCTATTTCCTGAAGGGCCAGTGACTCAGTATTTCCTGATTCACTAATTCAGTGTTCACAATGACTTGAGAATATAACTACTGCTCTACTTGTCCTTGGTCATACCAAGTCCCTTGGTAGCCTCTTGCCCAATTTGTTTTATTTATTTTTTTAAAAAAATAGTTGTTGAGGTGTCATACACTGAGGACAATAAACTACACATTTTTAAAAATGTGTGATTTTTTGTGTTTTGATCTATGGCGGGAATCGAGGTGATGAAAATATCCATCACTTCAGTTTTTCCCATGCTCCTTTGTAGTCCTTCCTTACCCACCCTTTCCTGGATTTGTTTTCTCTCATTATAGATTAGTTTTTGTTTTCTAGAGCAGTGTATAAAGGGAATCAATGTATTTTGTCTGGCTTCTTCCACTCAGCATATTTATTTTGAGATTATCTGTGTTAAAGCACATATCAATAGTTTGCTCCCTTTTATTGCTGAGTAGAATTAATGATGTCACACTTAGATCATCCATCCACCTGGGGATGGACATTTGGATGTTTCCAGGCTTTTGCTGTTTCAAATACAGCTTCTGGAGGTTGCTTTGTCTTTATCTGTTTATCTTTCTTGGCTTATAGGAATGCCTTATCTATCCTTCTGTCATTCTTTTTGGATTTAGTCTCCTTTTGCTGAGGTCATGGACATCTGGTTTGGTGCATGACTGTGAGTCTGCTAGTTATCTGAGTTCTGGTTTAGAACGGAGTAGGGTTGAGTGGTGAGGAAGACAAAGTCCAAGGTAAGCTGAGGCACCAAGCCGTAGACAACTGTCTCTGACAGGGCTGAAAGTTCTGGATGCATGTGGATCAGTTAATTGTTCCTGAGTCTGATCTCTAGTGTCAGTGGCCAAATCACTGTAGAGACCTCAGAATCTACCCTTTATTGTATTGATTCCAGGTGTGGCATAAGGTGGTTAAAGATAATTCCTGGGAGAGCTGTCCTCAGATACCCCAGCCTTTGGTTCAGGAGGGCCCATTGTGGTCAGCATGAGCTATTTTGGGACCCTGGAGATCAGTGCAAGCTTTACTTTGGGGCTCAGGGTGGATCATTATCCAAGGCCCTGCTGTCTTGCCCCTTCTACTAAAATGACTAGCTACTTATACTGGGAACTCCTATAACTCTTGTGATACTAAAGCTTTGCATTTCTGGCATTGCCATGGACATGTAAGAGGGTGGGCCTGGGAAACTCTGGCATGATACTTATCCTATATATTTATGTCCACTGTTGGTTATTTAAAACTGTAGGATAGCATGCTCTAGCACTTCTAGATGTCTCATGCCAAGAGTGACTCTTGCCAGACTCTCCTTCTGTTGTCACCATTAAAGCTTATCTTGAACAGGATTGCCCAGAAATGGAGACACAGAAGAAGAACAACCAACAGAAGCCTTGTCTGCGTGTGTACCTGCTTAGGTGGAAAACAAGAAAAGGTGCAAAAAAACAAAAAGTAAGGCATCTTGGCAATTTTGGTGTTGTTTTTTATTTTATTTTATTTTTTAATTTGTTTGTTTTTTGTTGTTGTTTTTTGTTTTCTTTTGGTTTGTGATCTTTATCCAGTGTTTGCAGCTAATTCAGTTTATATATAGGTTTCATGTATATGCAATGTTTTATATGTACAGCATTGTCTCTCAAAATGTTGCTTATTGTCATCTTTAAAATTCATGATTAAAAAAGAAGGTAAATTTTGCTAAGAACTTTCTTCCCTGGCCGCTCCTAAGGAAATTTAGTTCCTGAAGTAGCAAAATAAACTTGTTTCAGGGTGCTTCCCTGTGGAGAACTGCCAGGGACTTCTCTGTGTTTCCATGTATGATCTGAAGGCCAGACATTCCAACTGTCTTTAAGAAATAGGCTTTTCTTTTTTTCTTTTTGAGCATGGGGGCAGCCTGGTGACAATATTGCCAAGAGAGTCCTCAGATCAACAGGCGGTTACAATTCATTCTAAGTTGAAAGGAGGATTAATTTAAAAAAAAAAAAAATATAGTCTCAGTTAAGAGAAGATACAGGAATGTAATAACATGTGATGAGATTTATGATAAGAGGTACAACTGTGATTGAATAGCTACATGTAAAACATTTCATGCTTTCAGTAATGACAGAGCTGTGGGTGTAAAGACGGGATGGAGACGCGAAGAGGGTAATGTTTCAAAGGTGCCCTCTTCTTTGTACTGTCAAGGGATTATTTCCCTTGGATGGATTATTTCATAGATGAGTTGATGACTGAGGGCCCAGTATGTGTGTGATTGATGTGGATAATTTCATCAGAAGATGATTACTTTCTTAGTTATTGCAGTTTTTAGAGCCAATGGAGGGGGGGGAAGAATGTTCCTTTGAAATGACAGATCATGCAGATTTTTGCCAACTTCATACCTAAAACTCCTGATGGTCATTTGTAGTGACTCTGGCTGTTTGGCACCAGTGTGGCCAGAGTAGATAATCTTTTTTTTTTTTTAATAAAAACATTTAAAATTTTATTTTATAATTGGACATTAGGAATTTTAAAATAAAAAATCCAAGTTTTACATAAAGAAGATTGACATGTTTGTAAACATCTAGAACATTAGAGTTTTAACAATTTCAGCATGGTACAGATTAGATTCTAGACCCATTCCAACCTTTGTAGGTGACAAAACCATAGTTTTTGCATAATGTGTACTTTAATTTAGCATATCATTATAGAGTGTCTGACTTCTGATGGTGGTTTTGAAAGAAATGTCCTTGCAACTGTTCCCTTTTTTGTGGATGAGGGGTATATTGCTCCATTTTCTTGTTGGTGTAACAAAATTCCTAAGGCTGAGTAATGTATAGAGAAAAGAGGTAAGATGTTTATTTGGCTCACAGTTTTGGAAGCTGAAACTTCAAGATCAGGTGGCTCCATCTGCTTGACCTCTGATGAAGATCTCCTTGTCCGTATCACTACCTGGCAAAGAAGCTGAAAGGGAAATGACTGTATGTCGAAGAGGCCAAGAGCATGAGTGGCCTCACTTTGTAACAAGCCATTCTCTTAAGGACTCACCCCATAAGACCAGCATTAATCCCTTCTGAAGGCAGTGTCCTTGTGATCTAATTACTTTGCACTAATGTCCACCTCTTAAAGATTTGACCACTTCCCAGCTCGGCCACACTGGAGTTAATGGTCCAGCACATGAACCTTTGGGGGACACTCTCAAGCTACATTCCAAACTGTGGCAGTGGGAAACCTTTTATACATGGATTTCACATTATCCATGAAAACAGACTGTTGTGCCTCAAAGTGTGTGTGTGATCAAGATGCATGTCATTATGCTTTACCCCAGTTGGTTTCTATTCTCAGGATACTCTGGGGTTCAGAGGACCAAGTCCCAGCCACAACAGTGAAATGTAGGTGTTGCTTAATTCCTAAGCCTCAGAATCCTCAGGAGCAATAGCTGCTGAAATGTCGCGACCCCTTGCCCGCAAGGAAGACGCAACTCAGGAATCTTCTTTCAGCAGTTTATTCAGGCCCTTGATATTTCTTCTTCTCTCTCCCGGATGCCCCTCCCAGCCTTAATAAAGCATCTCAAGCCCCAATGCAAGGCTGCCACGTGGAGCTTTCTCATAGGGTGATAAGGGATTACGTGCCAACTCTCCAAAAAAGGAGTTGTTTATCACAGGCCACAGTGGAAGCCGGCGCCATCTTCTAATGGCGGCCACGGTCTATAGGAATGGCTCACCACACTGAAAAATGAGTAGGGAAATATACAGATGGTCCTCAACTTAGACAGTCTCAGTAACCTCACCCCAATTTCTCTCTGCACCCAGCTGCAGCCAATTCTCCACAGAAAAGCCAGGGTGATCCTGTAAGGTCTGCTCCTGCTGCCTGGCTCCCCTGCTCATATGCTTGCAGTGATGACCACCCACTTCTCTGAGCAGTATAGTAGAGTGCTCACTGTGTGTTCTCTACTCCACCTGCCCAGCCAGTTCTTTGAGGGGCTGAAGGGTGGGAGGCTGGGAAGGGAAGAGGAGAATGGGGGTGGGGAATGGAAGAAGAAAACCCAAAACTTGGAAAGAAGGTAACAGCATGTTTGAAAAACACTTCCTCCCACTTCTCTTGAGAGCTCTGCCTTGCTAGATTAAAGGCTTAAAGACGTGTTGGGAGAAAGTAAAACATTTGGCTTTGTATAAAACCCAAACTTATTTTACTGTAAAGCCTTTTCTGTTTTTGTGGATTTGGAAGGAATTTGGGAAGCCACTCCAGTCTTCCACTCTGCTTTGCTTGCTTCTTCTTCAAGAGCGTGTTTCCACGCCCCACTCCAGGTTGAAATTCTGCACCTGCTGCTTTGGCTTGGAGAGGACTCCTTGTCCTTCCTCAGCCTCGCCTACCACCAGTGACCACTAAGGGAACTCTAAATGCCTCTAATAAGTTTTCAAGGGATCAGAATCACTCACAGCTCACTGTACAGTTTCTAGCTGTTTCAAAACAAAGCCTATATTTACCACAGTTACAACCCTTCAGCCTGTATACAATCTAATCCCAAATATATAACCTTAGGGAAGACATACACTTAGGGTGCAGGATCCAGAAGAGGTTCAGCCACGTCAGATAATGGTGGGTGTGAGAGCCAGAGAGAACCACGGAAAGAGAGTTGTCTTGTACCTATGATCTTTGGAGAAGCTGGGAGAGAATTTCACTGGAGAGATTATGGTTTGAAGAGACTGCATTGATTTGATGCATTGGAAGCAATTGGTTTAGAATAAGCTTTATCAACATTTGTAAGAAGAGTGCAGAGAGACTGAAGAGCCAGAGAGGAGATGGTAAGAGAAAGCGTTCCTCTCCTTTCCTTTCCTTCTGAATATGGGAAATGCACACAAATATTTAAAACCCAAGGGAAGGAGACAGTGGGGAGGGAGAGATCAGATATAGAGGGGCAGAGCAAAGAGCACGATCATGGGGTGAACCGGAAGCAGAGGCTTTGGGCAGGATTCAGTGCTGGCAGGGGAAGCCTGAGGGCATTGGTGATAAGGAGAGGGGAGAATGATCTGTTCATCCTGAAGGGGTGTCCATTTTCTGCAGGGAAAAGGAGAATGGGATGGGGGAAGACTTAGGGTAATAGAAAAAAAGTGTTGTGGGGAAAGAATAAGAATAATGAGGATGAATGAAAGAGGGCCAAAGAGTAGAAAGGTTTCCTCAGAGTATGTTTTTTGGTGGTTGCCACTACCCTCCTTTGTGTTTCCTTAGAAAAGTCATAAAGCTTTTGATTTGGTGGATTTTTCTCTGACATGAGGGTGTTGCTGTAGTTTGAATCTCAAATGTCTCTCAAAGGTACTTGTGTTAAAGGTTTGGTCCCCAGCTGGGTACTATTGGTAGGTTGTGGTACCTTGAGGAAGTGGGATAGTGGAAGGTCATTGGAGATTGCTCTTGAGGGGAATTGTAGGATTCCTGTCCCTTCTTTCTTTCTTTATTTATTTTTTGCTTCCTGGCCATGTGGTAAGAGTGTTTTTACTCTACCATTGTGCTTTTCCCATGATGTGCTGCCTTGCTGAATGTCTAAAAGCAATGGAACCAATTCATTACAGAGTGGATGGAAGCTCCAAAACTGTGAGCCAAAATAAACTTTTATATTTATATTGTTTATTTCAGGCATTTTGTTATAGTGATGGAAATCTGACTCACACAGGTAACAACTTTTGTTTCTTTGGAAACCTGATCTTCAGGATAAAAGAAAATAAGTCACTTATCCCTTCTTTAGAGAGAATCAGCGTCTTTACTTGACTTGTGAGGTATTCAAGTCTTGCCAAGAACAAAATGCTTTAATAACTTGTCAGAAAAGACTTTATTTGTCAATTAAAATGGGTGTATTTTCTATTTCAGTTCTTTTGAATTATGAGCAAAACCTCATGCAACAAAATTGGATCTAATGGATTAATCTCATTCCTTTCTCTAGCACTACTACATCAAAACCAGGGACCACATCTTGATGGAGCTTAAAATTCCAGTGCTCTTGTTAAGACATGCAGCTTGAGACCAAAATAAGAGCCCCTGGAATTAGAGTCTCTTGGCACGATGACATTAAGTTAACTAAGATAGTAACCTGTCGTCATCGTCGTCTTTTTTTTTTTTTTTTTCGAAACCTGGTAACCTTTAATCTTCTAAACTTGGTCAAGAACAATTAGACAATTATCAGCTTTTGCAGTATTATTTATCACTGATACCGTGGACAAAAATTGATTGTTGGCTTCTATTGATTTTCAAAATTTATTGGTCAAGGGCAGTAGAGGGGCATACAATGGCCTTGTTTCTTCTCCTATATGTCTCTTTGGTTTGACAGTCATTGTTAGATGGACCTGTATGTCTTCTACAGTACACAAGATAAAATGCCAATTAATTATACCAAGGAGACTAACCTGGGAAGACATTTCTTAACTGATTTAACCTAGGTTTGGCAGTTTGTGGGGAACTCTGCATGGCAGTGTAGCTTAGAACAGATATGTCGCAAAATCAGACAATGAAAGATCACTTCAACAATGAATTACATAAACAAATCCAAGAAGCAAAAGATCAACTATACAGGGAAATAGAGGTTATAAAAAACAAACAAACAGAAATCCTAGAAATGCAGGAAGCAATAAGCCAACTTAAAAACTCAATTGAGAATACTACCAGCAGAGTAGAACACTTAGAAGACAGAACATCAGACAATGAAGATAAAGTATTTCAACTTGAAAAGAACATAGACAGCTCAGCAAGACTGTTAAGAAACCATGAGCAGAACATCCAAGAAATATGGGATAACATCAAGAGACCAAATTTAAGAGTCATTGGGATACAGGAGGGGACAGAGTTTCAAACCAAAGGAATGAGCAACCTATTCAATGAAATAATACGAGAAAACTTCCCAGACTTGAAGAATGAGACAGAACCCCAAATCCTAGAAGCCTACAGGACGCCGAATGTGCAAAATCATAAGAGACCCACACCTAGACACATTATAATGAAGATGCCCAACATACAGAATAAAGAGAGAATTTTAAAAGCTACAAGAGAAAGGAAGCAGATCACATTTAGGGGTAAGCCAATCAGGATAACAGCTGATCTTTCAACACAGACTCTGAAAGCTAGAAGATCCTGGAATAACATATTTCAAACACTGAAAGAAAATGGGTTCCAACCAAGAATTGTGTTTCCAGCGAAATTAAGCTTCAGGATGGAAGATGAAATTAAAACCTTCCACGATAAACAAAAGTTAAAAGAATTTGCAGCTAGAAAACCATCTCTTCAAAACATCCTTGGCAAAATATTACAGGAAGAGGAAATGGAAAATAACAATGAAAACCAACAGTGGGAGGTAGGACACTAAAGGGGGGAAAATAATCAAAGAGGAAAACAAACCATGTTTAGTAACATAAATAAAAAAATATGGATGGAACAACAACCCATAACTCAATAATAACCCTAAATGTTAATGGCTTAAACTCACCAATCAAGAGACACAGGCTAGTAGAATGGATCACAAAACAAGACCCAACAATATGCTGCCTACAGGAGACGCATTTGATAGGAAAAGACATACATAGGCTGAAGGTGAAAGGTTGGGAAAAATCATATCACTCATATGGACTTCGGAAACAAGCAGGAGTATCCATACTCATATCAAATAAAATAGATTTCAAGCCAAAGTTAATCAAAAGGGATAAAGAGGGACACTACATACTGCTCAAGGGAACCATACACCAACAAGACATAACAATCATAAATATATATGCCCCAAACAATGGTGCAGCTATGTTCATCAAACAAACTCTTCTCAAGTTCAAGAGTCTAATAGACCACCATACAATAATCATGGGAGACTTCAACACACCTCTATCACCACTGGACAGATCTTCCAAACAAAAGTTGAATAAGGAATCTATAGAACTCAATAACACAATTAATAACCTAGACTTAATTGACATATATAGAATATACCACCCAACATCAAGCAGTTACACTTTTTTCTCAGCAGCACATGGATCCTTCTCAAAAATAGATCATATATTATGTCACAGGGAAACTCTTAGACAATATAAAGGAGTAGAGATAATACCATGCATCCTATCTGATCATAATGGAATGGAACTGAAAATCAACAATAAAAGAAGGACGGAAAAAGAATACATCACTTGGAGAATGAACAATAGGTTACTGAATGATCAATGGGTTATAGAAGACATCAAGGAGGAAATTAAAAAATTCTTAGAGATTAATGAAAACACAGACACAACATATCGGAATCTATGGGACACATTGAAAGCAGTTCTAAGAGGAAAATTCATTGCTTGGAGTTCATTCCTTAAAAAAAGAAAAAACCAACAAATAAATGATCTCATACTTCATCTCAAAATCCTAGAAAAAGAAGAGCAAAACAACAGCAAAAGAAGTAGAAGTCAAGAAATAATTAAAATCAGAGCTAAAATTAATGAAATCAAAACAAAAGAAACAATTGAAAAAATTGACAAAACTAAAAGTTGGTTCTTTGAAAAAATAAACAAAATCGACAGACCCTTAGCCATGCTAGCGAAGAGAAGAAGAGAGAGAACTCAAATTACTAACATACGGGATGAAAGAGGCAATATCACAACAGACACTTCAGAAATACAGAAGATAATCAAAAATTATTTTGAATCCTTATACTCCAATAAATTAGAAGATAGTGAAGGCATAGATAAATTTCTTAAGTCATATGATCTGCCCAGATTGAGTAAGGAGGATATAGACAACCTAAACAGACCAATATCAATTGAGGAAATAGAAGAAACCATCAAAAGACTACCAACTAAGAAAAGCCCAGGACCGGATGGGTATACAGCAGAGTTTTACAAAACCTTTAAAGAGGAACTAATACCAATACTTTTCAAGCTACTTCGGGAAATAGAAAAAGAGGGAGAACTTCCAAATTCATTCTACAAGGCCAACATCACCCTGATACCTAAACCAGACAAAGACACTTCAAAGAAAGAAAACTACAGACCAATATCTCTAATGAACCTAGATGCAAAAATCCTCAATAAAATTCTGGCCACTCGGATACAAAAACATATCAAAAAAATTGTGCACCATGATCAAGTAGGATTCATCCCTGGGATGCAAGGCTGGTTCAATATACGGAAATCAATAAATGTTATTCACCACATCAATAGACTTAAAAATAAGAACCATATGATCATCTCGATAGATGCGGAAAAAGCATTCAACAAAGTACAGCATCCCTTTATGTTCAAAACTCTAGAAAAACTAGGGATAACAGGAACATACCTCAATATTGTAAAAGCAATCTATGCTAAGCTTCAGGCTAGCATCATTCTGAATGGAGAAAAATTGAAGCATTCCCTCTAAAATCTGGAACAAGACAGGGATGCCCTCTCTCACCACTTCTGTTCAACATAGTTCTCGAAACACTGGCCAGAGCAATTAGACAGACGAAAGAAATTAAAGGCATCAAAATAGGAAAAGAAGAACTTAAATTATCACTATTTGCAGATGACATGATTCTATACCTAGCAGACCCAAAAGGGTCTACAAAGAAACTATTAGAGCTAATAAATGGATTCAGCAAAGTCGCAGGATATAAAATCAACACGCATAAATCAAAGGCATTCCTGTATATCAGCGACAAATCCTCTGAAATGGAAATAAGGACAACCACTCCATTCACAATATCTTCAAAAAAAAATAAAATACTTGGGAATCAACCTAACAAAAGAGGTGAAAGACCTATACAATGAAAACTACAGAACCCTAAAGAGAGAAATAGAAGAAGATCTTAGAAGATGGAAAAATATACCCTGTTCATGGATAGGCAGAACTAACATCATCAAAATGGCGATATTACCAAAAGTTCTCTATAGGTTTAATGCAATGCCAATCAAAATCCCAATGGCATTTCTTGTAGAAATAGAGAAAGCAATCATGAAATTCATATGGAAAAATAAAAGACCCAGAATAGCAAAAACAATGCTAAGCAGGAAGTGTGAATCAGGCGGTATAGCGATACCAGACTTCAAACTATACTACAGAGCAATAGTAACAAAAACAGCATGGTACTGGTACCAAAACAGGCGGGTGGACCAATGGTACAGAATAGAGGACACAGAAACCAATCCACAAAACTACAACTACCTTATATTTGATAAAGGGGCTAAAAGCATGCAATGGAGGAAGGATAGCATCTTCAACAAATGGTGCTGGGAAAACTGGAAATCCATATGCAACAAAATGAAACTGAATCCCTTTCTCTCGCCATGCACAAAAGTTAATTCAAAATGGATCAAGGAGCTTGATATCAAATCAGAGACACGCTGTCTGATAGAAGAAAAAGTTGGCTACGATCTACATACTGTGGGGTCGGGCTCCAAATTCCTCAATAGGACACCCATAGCACAAAAGTTAATAACTAGAATCAACAAATGGGACTTACTCAAACTAAAAAGTTTTTTCTCAGCAAAAGAAACAATAAGAGAGGTTTATAGAGAGCCTACATCCTGGGAACAAATCTTTACTCCTCACACTTCAGATAGAGCCCTAATATCCAGAGTATACAAATAACTCAAAAAATTAGACAATAAGAGAACAAACAACCCAATCAACAAATGGGCCAAGGACCTGAACAGACACTTCTCAGAGGAGGACATACAATCAATCAACAAGTATATGAAAAAATGCTCACCATCTCTAGCAGTCAGAGAAATGCAAATCAAAACCACCCTAAGATACCATCTCACTCCAGTTAGATTGGCAGCCATTATGAAGTCAAACAACAACAAGTGCTGGCGAGGATGTGGGGAAAAGGATACACTTGTACATTGCTGGTGGGACTGCAAATTGGTGCAGCCAATTTGGAAAGCAGTATGGAGATTTCTTGGAAAGCTGGGAATGGAGCCACCATTTGACCCAGCTATTCCCCTTCTCGGTCTATTCCCTAAAGACCTAAGAAGAGCATGCTACAGGGACACTGCTACATCGATGTTCATAGCAGCACAATTCACAATAGCTAGACTGTGGAACCAACCTAGATGCCCTTCAATGGATGAATGGATAAAAAAATGTGGCATTTATACACAATGGAGTATTACTCTGCATTAAAAAATGACAAAATCATAGAATTTACAGGGAAATGGATGGCATTAGAGCATATTATGCTAAGTGAAGCTAGCCAATCCCTAAAAAACAAATGCCAAATGTCTTCTTTGATATAAGGAGAGTAACTAAGAACAGAGTAGGGTCCAAGAGCATGAGAAGAAGATTAACATTAAGCAGGGATGAGAGGTGGGAGGGAAAGGGAGAGAGAAGGGAAAATGCATGGAAATGGAAGGAGACCCTCAGAGTTATACAAAAGTACATACAAGAGGAAGTGAGGGGAAGGGGAAAAATAATACAAGGGGGACAAACGAATGTCAGTAGAGGGGGCAGAGAGAGAAGAGGGGAGGGGAGGGGAGGGGAGGGGGGATAGTAGAGGATAGGAAAGGCAGCAGAATACAACAGACACTAGTATGGCAATATGTAAATCAATGGATGTGCAACTGATGTGATTCTGCAATCTGTATATGGGGTAAAAATGGGAGCTCATAACCCACTTGAATCAAATTGTGAAATATGATATATCAAGAACTATGTAATGTTTTGAACAGCCAACAATAAAAAATTAAAAAAATAAAAATAAAAATCACAATAAAATTCTGAAAAAAAAAAAAAAAAAAAAAAGAACAAATATGTCACATTAAGATTATATGAGTCTCTCCAGGGTTCATGGGTAACTGATAGCACTTCCCCAAAAAGTTTTTAAGCCAACATAACATCTCCTATGTTGTAGGAGATGGAATTCTGGGATCTCAGATGGACCTTCATATTTCCAGTGTCCGGTGTGTGATGGGGACACTGTGAGTCTTTTTTTTTTTTTTTTTCTCCACACAGCCGTCTGTGGAATAAATGACTGGAACAGGGTTTGCACATTTTCTGCCAAGGACCACATAGTAAATGTTTTTGACTTTGCAGGCTACATAGTCTCTGTGACTACCCAGCTGTCATTTTGGTATGAGAGCAGCCGTACATAACATGAAAATGGGTAGGGTTGGGTTTGATTTCTAAAAACAGTCAGTGGCCAGTAGACCCCTGAAATCGAGGATCGTCTACCCAAATGTCAACCGTTTAAATTGGACCTGGGATTGGTTTTACTTGATATGGTAAGTTGTAGAAATGACTGTCATGAAGGACGAAATTTCTATTCATAGTTCTCTAGAAGTAGCAGGAAGGTCCCATGCAGGGTATGTGGAAAAACACCAGGGTTCATCAGGAGGCTAATGGACTGAAGGAGAACAGGGAAAGAAGATTTCTTGTGGTTTCCACAGGAAGCAACAGGTACAGAAGGGAAGCTGTCACTCAGATTCTATAGCCACGTTGTTCCTGGTGAAGCTCCTTTGGCTTCATGCTTCTTTGCCCCATTCTCAGCCACACTGGGGATAGAGCATCCCTACCTAAACTTACACATGAGCCTGATTGGGAAGAGAGGGCTGCACACCTTTCACAGGGTTTGCTGAAAGAGTGAGATTAAGACAATCAGATGCTGGGGTCTTCAGTGCTTTATAATTTAACCACGGATCTCAGTCTAGCGGATCCAAAGGGTGATTAAGGTATAACTTGAAGAGTTTTCCTGTAGGTAAAAATAAGTCTAACACCATGATTCACATTTCATTACAGGGACAAGTGTGGATTGAAAAGATTCTGGAGTATATATATTTTCTAAAGTGTTCAAATCCAAGGGCTATTTTATATTTTATTTCTGATGAAGTTTTGGACATTTCCCAACCATTACAGGATTTTGTTCAAAGTGAAGTCAAATCTGAATGCCTTGTTTTCTTATAAACTGTTCCATGTGAAATGTTGTGGTGGGGGGGTATGGTTGGTAATGGAGGTGTCATGGTTATTTCCTTCCCGTCCTTTTTGTTTTGAGGGGCTAGAGATTGATCACAGTGTTTCACACGTGCTAGGCAAGTGCTCATTCACAGAGTTAAAACCCTAATCTTCCTTTACATTTTTTAAAATTTAATCAATTTAATTTTTGTTTAACTTTTGTTTTCTTTTTAATAGATTACATGTACAAAGATTTTCCCTTACATGTGAAAACTTTCAGTAATTTGTAAGTTCCTAGAAAAGTAATGACACTAATTGGAAAAAAAAAAGAAATTTAATGAATCTAGAAAAATGTATGAAAATGTAAGTTTTTTTTTCAGTGACTCCAATTTTAGTTCTGTAGGTAAGTAATCTACACTTAATAATGGTGTTCTTTCTTCTCTCCCATATACCTCTGGGCAGTATCTGGGGTTTACTTGCAGGTAGGTAGGATGCTTTGATATTTGGGGAAGCTGATGCCACTCTCTCCCCGCTGTGCCTTTCTGTGATTCTCTAGTCTGACAACCTGCAGGATTTCCCTGTGGTTCTTTCCTTGTCCAAGAGGTACTGTGTTTGTAATGTCATGGTATCTGTGTCCTAACTGTGAGATCAGGACAGTGGTGCTGATCTGTTCTACTCACGTGACTAAGCTTCAATTTATAAATGTATTCATATTGTCATATGTACTCATCAACCCATTGGGCAAGGACATTCTCTCCTGTGAATGCAGCAATGAAAAGGTCTGTGTGAGAAGTTCACGTTGGTCCTCTCAGTACTCCAGAAGGCTCGTGGTGTCTTCCTCTGGTGAAGCATTTAGGATGGAGAGATTCTGGTATGCTCTGCCTGTGGGTGACTGAGGCTATTTTATGTGATTCTCCTTGCTCATGTTTGCTCTTGACTTTGTCCATTGATGCAGGTCTTGAACCAGTGGGGTCCCTCCTTAAAAGGAACCCTTGAGGGTTGGGTTAGCAATCCTGCCATGTACCTCCATTGCTGCACACAAGGCACTGCCAAAGTGAAGACCATGTCTTGGTCATGTTGCCAGGGGTGAGAGGACCTGGAAGTGGAAATCAACTTCTAGCATTGACCTCTCCTTGCTCATAGGAACTCAGTGCCACTTTTGGAAGGCTTATGTAGTGGTTCAGGGCTCTGGCTACGGATTTAGGGAGAGCAGAACCCGAATACTGACCATAGAGCTTCCCAGAAGTATAACCAGAAGCAGAACTTTCATGCTCTGTCTCCTGTCTCTTAAGTGAGAACAGTCAGTGTTGTCTCCACACAAGACTATGAAGGGGACTTGATGCTTCACACAATGGGGGTAGAGGCGTGGGTTACAGCTGTCACAGGGTGAGGCACTGCTTAGTGGAGCTGCATGTTCTGACCTCTACTCATGTTTCCAGGTCATTGAAACAGATTCAAAATCATGTACAGGTATTAAACATCTACCCTTTCTTATTGGGAGGCTCACCAGACCGTAGTGGAACGGGCTGTTGATACTTGAATAGAATTTGCCAGCAAGTCTTTTTCAAAAGCTGAGAATATAAAACTGTAGACCCTTGTTTCTAATAACATGTAGTGTGGGACAAGAGTGTTCTTTTCTGCTTCAGGTGATTAAAATAGCTGTTTATTCTAGGCCTTCTCCTTAGTCCATTGATACATTATGAAAGGAAAGCTAAACTTGGTGCTTTAGAGGGATTCTTTATATTTGTATAGAAAAAAAAGATGTTTAAAAGGTAGAAAACATACCAGGTACAGCTTCGAGTGAGGGTCTAGCGTTTATGGCATTTCTAGTAACTGACTATACTTACATTTATACTTACATTTAAATTTGTATTTATACTTCCATTTGTATTTATATTTAGTTTCCCCTTCTTGGCCCTCAGAAAATTATGCATGATTCTTCAAAGCTGTATTGCATTTTTTCCTCCCAAATTTTGCCCCCTGCAAACATCATGTAAAAGGAATAATTTGAAGAGAAGAAACGAGAGTAATGATTCTATTCTTTGTAAACACCTGAGGAACTTCAAACAAGACTTTCCCCCACCCCCGAGATTTCATTTTCATTGACTTAGGGATAGCCTGGGCACCTGAAGTTTTACAAACTCTCCCCCAAATTATAATGTGCATCTCAGGAGTTGGGGCCAAGTTAGGGTGATTCTCAAGCTTCATTGTGCAGTAGAATCCCCCAAGGGCTTGTGAAAGCACACACTGTAGGGCTACACTCTTGGAATTTCTGATGTAATTGGTTGGGCTCATGGCTCCACAACTGGCATTTGAATAAACCCCCAGGTGATGCCCATGCTGTTTGTCCTGGGACCATAGTTTGAAGCCATAGGCACTATAGATTAAAAGATCATGGGTTTCTGGACTGAGCTCCATCACCACCTTCAGGTCCCTTTTTCCAGACCTGGGACCATCATCTCCACACTATAATTTCTTCATGTGAACAGCGGATTAATAATAGTGGATACTCTGTGTGCACATGTGTATTTACACATTGACAAATAAGTGTAAAGCACTGAGCCAAGTGCCTGCTGTAACCAAGCACATCAGCATCTTTTCCCCTATGACAAATTTTAATAATTTATTAGTAAGAACATCCAAATCTGTGATTTTCTTTATATTGTGAGGTGGGAGTGGAGGAGGTTGAGTTTGACTCAATTTCATCTTTTGTGTTTTTTTTTTTTTCCTTTTTTAATTTGGTGATGGCTGGGATTGAATGCATGACTTTGTGCTGACAAGCACTCTCTACCTGTGAGCTACACCCCAGCCTCTTTTATTTTATTATATTTTTAAAAATTATATATATATATATATATGTATATATATATATATATATATATATATATATATATATATATATATATATATATATATATTAGTCTTGCTAAGTTGCCCAGGCTGGACTTGAACTTCTGATCCCTCTTGCCTCAGTCTCCCCAGGAGCTGGAATTACATGTATGAGCCACTGCATACCTGTATTTTCTATTTTAAGAGCTTTTCCTTTACTCTGATTTTGTTGAATATTTTAACAAAAATTATGATATCATTGAATTTTCTAAGGTTTTTTATGAATGCCTATCAAATTATTCTTAATTTAAAAATTATTTTTTCTCTTGATAAACTTTTATATTCTTACATTTTTTAAAAGATTTATCTATTTTATTATCTTTCTTGGATTTTAATAAATTTTGTCATGTTTTGCTCTCACTTGTTTTTGACTATTCTTCCTTTTGCCTTAAGAATAGGTTTGTGTTGTTCATTTATTTTATTTCTTTCTGTTATAAAAGACACAAGTGTCATGATAACTAGTTTTCCTCCTCTTTTATTTCTCTTGCCTCTTTTATTTGTCTTGACACATGATTGTGTTTATTGTCCTAATTGTCTACAGACTATTATTGTATCTTAATTTCCTCCTTGGCCCAGTTATTTAGGCCAGAGTTTGGTTTTAATTTTCAAATGACTAAGTTTTTCTTTCTTTTAAACATGTATGTAATTAATTTCTGGTTTTGTTATATTTGTCTATGGTGTGGAATCCCTTGCCAAATGGACACCCAGTCACTATAGCAGCACCTCAACCCCTGAGATTCCATTTGCAGCTTCAACCAGACCAAGAAAAAGTGACCTATAATAGGTTCTTCCTTGGAGCCACATTTTTTTTACACAATACTTTTATTTTATTTATTTATTTTTAGTGGTGCTAAGGCTTGAATCCAGTGCCTCACATGTGCTAGGCAGTACTCTATCACTGAGCTACAACCCCAGCCACAGAGCCATATTCTTAACCACTAGAGATGTTTGAATTTGTTCTTTGTGTTTTAGTCTTTTTAAAATAATAAACTATAGGAGTTTGCAAATGTGATTTTTTTCATAAATGTGCATTTGTTTTTTTCTTAATACACACAGCTTATGCATTCTTTTTACCCTAGTTTTATTTCTTGTTGTGCCCTGTGTGATGAATCCAAGTTTCTAATAGCAGGTGATTTTTCCCAGTTTCTCAGTGAGAATCCTTTTTTTCTTTTATTGTAGTATTGGTGATGGAACTCAGAGGTGCTCTACTATTGAGCTACATCCCCAACATTTTTTTAACATTTTTAAGATGAGATTTTGCTTAGTTATCCAGGTTGTCCTTGAATTTGCTATCCTCCTGCCTCAGTGTCACTATGCCCAGCTTCTTTTGCATCTTTAGTTATTTATTTTTAATGGAAACGTTTTATTAAATTATAACACTCATTCTTATAATTTTAGGCTCATGTATTTTGATTCTTTGCTTTTTGGAGGATAAAAGCTGGATGCTGTTTTTATGTATTATCAACTACACTTTCATCCAATGCATCACATTTTTAAAATTTGAATTAGTATTTTTTTGCCTTAAATTGTATTTTGCCACCACTACTTTCATTGTGTCTGTTTGTACTTGGTTTTTATATCTGTGCCCATTCTGTCTCTGCCTCTCCTTTTTCTCTTTTTAAAGCTTTTCTATTTCAATTTGCCTCAAGTGTTTTTTTTTATGTTAGAATATTTTTAATAGTGTCCTGAACCAGAGATAATTGGAGAGTTGACATTTATTGCAACATGTCATGTAACTTTTGTCATAAATTGTTTCTGTTTCACATGTTTCTTCATTTGTCTGTTCTCTGTTTTCCCTTTGATGTACTATTGGGTTCCTTTTATCCTTTTATTAGGATTTAGAATGCAAATATTTTGTTGTTAGTCCTATATGTGATCATCTTACTCTATCATTGCTCAATTATATTTTTCTTAACAAAGAGTAAGATTTTCTAGCTTTTATGCAAAGTATGACTTTTTTCTCCCTGTAAGTCCTATAAAATTTATTTTAAACTTGAAACTTCCTCTTTCAATTGTAATTTTTATATTGAATTTTATTACTTAACCTGCCTGTCAACAATTATGATTTCTAGACTTACTAGTTAGCCAATCATTTTGAGTCTCTATTACTATGTGGATAGGCGGAACATACTATGTATGTTCAAGGTCAGCCTTGGCAAGTTAGCAAGACCCGGGGAGCCAGCACATCATGGTGGGGACTGTGTGGTGGAGTAAAGCTGCTTGCCTCATGATGACTGTGAAGCAAAGAGAGATAGGAAGGATCAGGCTCCCAATATCCCTTCCTCCAGTGAACTCACTTCCTCCCTCTAGGCTCTCTTTCTTAAAAGATGCTACCACCTCTCCATAGTGGTGACTGGGGGTCTAAACCTTTACCACATGGGGCTTTGGAGGACATTCTAGATCCAAACTGAGGCATGGATTTTGCCCTAAACAATGAGTTAGAACTGTACATGTTGAAGGGGTCAGGTGGACAGGCATGTGACTATCACCTGAATGTCCCAGGAGTAGGCAGCAGCATATGAGGGGAACAGAGGAAAATGTATAAAACATCCATTCTGGAGAGTACAAAGATTTCCCAAGGAAACAGAGTAGAATTTCCTGGCAGTATTGAATATGTATTTTTAATTTGTGAAAAATCAAAAGCATCTCTTTAGCACATCTGTAGGAGTTCTTTAGTCTCATGCAGCTACTGAGGTACAGAGATTCTATAAGCTGATGAATAGTGTTTTCCTGAAAGAGCAAGTTAGAGGAAGAGATGGGCATGAGAGCCATGTTGTTTGCTGGGAATGATTCTGCAGTAGGCTGTGGATCCTGAGCCAGGTAAGAGAGGAGTTAGGACTGAGGAGTGAAGAGGAGTAGAAATGACAGAGCAAGTGAATCCTCCTCTCATGCTAGATGTGGCCTGGGTGGGAGGAAAGCAGTTCATAAGTTTAGAGCCATGGGCAAGGATAGTGGGTAGGAGTCGGGGGTCCTTGGGTAGAATTGGTAACCCTGGCTTATCGACAAACCCAAACCCCACCCTGACCCTATTTAAAATTGTGGATTACAACCCATCAAATCATGCTTCAAAATCAAGTTAGTAGGTTATAAAAAGCATTTTAATCAGCAAAATTGAAGAGGGTGGTTCACATAGAAACTTTGCATGCATTGGATGCAAAAGGTGATGAGCTTTTGTCCCAGGAGATGAACAGGTGAGCCTGGATTGGTCATGATAGTGTCAATTTGGTCATCTGTTGGCATCATGTTGATTTTTCTAGTAGATGATGTCAGTTTTGGGGAGGGGGTACTGAAGATTGAACTCGGTGGCACTTGACCACTGAACTACATCCCCAGCCCCATTTTTTTGTATTTTATTTAGAGACGGGGTCTCACTGAGTTGCTTAGCACCTTACTTTTGTTGAGGATGATTTTGAACTTGCAATCCTCCTGCTTCAGCCTCCCAAGCTGCTGGGATTACAGGCATGTGCCGCCATGCCCAGCAATGATGTCAACTTGACCATTATCTAAATAGGAGGATGAGCATTCCACGTTCAAATTTACCATAAATGTAATTTTCAGGTTGTTGTGATATCAAGAACCTAAGATTGTCATCTGTAGTTTGTCAAAGACTCCAGGGTTCTCTTCTGAGCACCCAGCATACTTTTCAGAAAACATTATTGGGTGTAATATTTTTCAAATTTATTACAGTTGTAGAATTTTAATTTAACCAGCACAAACTGCTCTTAAAATGGAAAACAACCAACAAAACATAGCGTCAAAAGAACAAAGGCATGTTCACATTCGGTTGGTGGATCCCAAAGTATAAATATTGACATTGTTAAGAAAAATGTTGACTTCAGTGTCAGCCAACTTTTGACTTTACCTGAAATATTTTTTAACTATAGTCTAATAAAGAAGTACAAACTTTATAATGAATGTTATTTAAATTTTTATGATAAGGTCAAAACTCAATTAAGATGAACAGGCTTCTATACATTATTTATTATGGTAGTCTCGCAAAGGAGGGCTTAACCTTCAATAGTGAAAGGACATGTGAAATCAACACAGTAAGACAAACTTGGCAGTAAGCTTCTTTAACCAAAGACAGACAGTAAGGATACAGTCATGGCAAATTTTCGTAGTCATTCTATAATTGTTAATGATTAAACTTTTTGTTATGGATATAAAGCTGCTATGTATTACTGGCTTATAAAATTGTTCTTTAATATCTATGAATGTGGTGAACATAATTTTGATAACTCAGCTGATGATTTAGAACTTGAACTTTTTAAGGTAGCACAATAGTTAGGTGCGGGGCGCACGCTTGTAATCTCAGAGACTCTGGAGGCTGAGGCAAGAGGATCACTAATTCTGAGACCAGCCGGGACAATTTAGCAACTTTTTTTTGTCTCAAAAAATAAAAAGGCTGGAGATGTAACTCAATGGTAGTGCATTCCTGAGTTTAATCCCCAGTAGTGGAGGAAAAAATAGCACAGTAGATCATCAGGTATATATAATTGTAGGGTACTTAGAAATGAGGGTTTTGAGCTGGTTTGGTACAGGTTGGGTAACCCCTATCCAAAATGTTTGAAAACAGAAGTGTTTCAGAGTTTGGAATATTTCTATGAACTTTCTATATTGAACACCCCTAATCTAAAAATCCCAAACCTAAAATGCTCCAAAATTCAAAACTCTTTGAGCATGTACAAGCACTCCAAAAATTTTGAATTTCAGACCATTTTGAATTTTAGACTTTCAAATATGGAATGCTCAATCTGTGTAGGTATTCTAGTCTTCGTAAAAGCACCGATAATGACAGAACTTTTAATCGTTGTTGGGTATGGGTGGCAGAATAATTTTGTAGATGGATTGCATCTGACCTTTTGGATGCCTGGTGTACATAGAGTTACAGAATTGGAAAAATGCATCAAAAACTGTAAACAAATTCCAAGTGACAAATGTGATCAGAAAACATGATAGTGTTATTTCTTTTAAAAAGCTTTAATTTATACAAAAGTGCTGTTTAGAATCAGTACTTTATATATTTCCAAGCTTTGTTTTCTTAAGACATTCTGCTAAATTTCATGGTTGTATCAGAAATTCAGTGGAAATTATTAATTTTATTAAAGGTTGCTCACAATTTTCAATTTTTTGATAATTTTTTGGGGGGATAAACTATACAAAACATAAAAGTTGATTTTTTTACTACTTTTAAGTGTACAATTTAGTGAAATTGGTATGTTCACAGTTGTACAACAATCATTTTTGTATAACAATCATTTCCATTTCTAGAACTTTTTCATCATCCTAAAGAGCAACTGTGTACTCATTAAACAATTTTCTCTTCCCCCAAATACCTTGTGAATTCTACTCTACTTTTTGTCTATAATTTTTTTTATAATACTAGGGATTGAACTAAGGGTACTCAACCACTGAGCCACGTCCCCAGCCATATTTTGTATTTTATTTAGAGACAGGGTCTCACTGAGTTGCTTAGCATCTTGCTTTTTCTGAGGCTGGCTTTGAACTGGTGATCCTCCTGCCTCAGCCTTCTAAGCTGCTGGGATTATAGGCATTCAGCACTACACCTGGCTATCTATAAATTTGTGTATGATAACTATCTCATATGAGTGAGATTATGTTATTTATCATGTGACTGATTTATTTTGCTTATCATACATAATGCCTTAAAATTTCAGCTATGTTGTAATGTAAAAATTCATAACTTTTTAAGGGTGAGTATCATTCCATTGTAAGTATACTTTACGTTAATTTATTGATGATCAATGGGGTTGCTTTTGCCCTTTGATTGTTGAGAATAGTGCTATGTAAACATGGTGAAACAAGTGTTTTGAGTCTCTGCTTTCAGTTCTTTTGGGTTTTATTTCTAGTAGTTGAATTGTTGGATCCTTTGTTAGTTAATTCAGTTTTCAAAGAAATCATTGTAATGTTTTCGATAGGAACTGTACCTTTTTACAGGGACTCTGATTTCTCTACATCCCTGTCAACACTTGTTAGTTTCTGTTAGATACATATTTTAGTCCTCCTGAGTGTGAACTGATATCTTATTGTGGTTTTGATTTGCATTTTTCTAGTGCCTTTAAGCATCTTTTTCATGCACTCATTGGCCATTTGTTTATCTTCATTGGAGAAATATCTATTCAAGCTTTTTGCCTATTTTTGAATTGGTTTATTTGGAATTCTTTATATATTCTAGATATTAGTCCCTTATCAGAGAAAGGATTTGCCAATATTTTGTCCCATTCTGTGGCTTATCTTTTCAATCATTTTTTTTCTTTCCACATTTTTCATTGGTACATTATAGTTGTATGTGATAATAGGATTTCTTGTTACATATTCATATAAGGTATACAATAAAACAATATAATTTGGCCAGTATTATTCCCTGACACCTCTCCACTCCCTCCTGTTTTTTATAAAATATTTTTTTAGATGTTGATGGACCTTTATTTTATTCATGTATTTATATATGGTGCTGAGAAATGAACCCAGGGCCTCACACATGCTAGGCAAGTGCTCTAGCACCGAGCCACAACTCCAGCCCATCCACTCCCTCCCTTCTTTCCACCTACTGTTCTTTCAATCTCCTTATAATTTTTTTATGTACAAAAGTTTTTATGGTAAAGTGCAATTTATCAATTTTTTTGTTGCATTTTTTCCCCATTGCTTTCTTCTATGAGTTTTATTGTTTTAGTGCTTAGATTTAGGTCTTTCATCTACTCTGAGTTAATTTGTTTATATTGTAAGGTTAGGATTAATTTTATTCTTTTGTGTTGATATCCAGTTTAACCAGAACCATTTATTGAAAAGACTGTCCTTTCCTCAGTGAATAGTCTTGGCATGCTGTTGAAATTCTATTGATATATGCAAGGATTTATTTTGGGGCTATTTTATTCCACTAGCCTATATCTGTCTTCATGCCAGCATTATGTTGTTTTAACTGCTGAGCTTTGTGGTAAGTTTTAAAATCAGAAAGTGAGTGCTCCAACTTAGTTGTACTTTTTCAAGATTATTTGGGCAATTTTGGGTCCCTCAAGAATCTCTATATATTTTAGAATATTTTTTTTCTATTTCTGCAAAAAATGTCAATGGGATTTTGATGAGAGTGCATTGACTTTGTAGATGGGTTTAACAATATCAGGTTTTGAATCTATGAACATGGGGTGTCTTTTCATTTATTTATGTTTTCATATTGTAGCAGCATTTTATTATATTTAGTATATAAGTTTTTAATAATATTTAGTATGCAAATTCTTAAATTTGTTCCTAAATATTTTATTATTCTGATGTTGTTGTAAATAAATTGTTTATTATTCTTAGGATTATCCTTAATTTAAAAACACAACCGATTTTTGTGTGTAGCTTTTGTGTCCTGTACTCTTGCTGAATTTATTAGTTCTAATATTTTTTTGTGTGTGATATCTTTAGCATTTTCTACATATAAAGTCATTTCATCTGTGAACAGAGACAATTTTTATTCCAATTTTGGTGTTTTTATTTTCTTTTGTAATTGCTTTGTCTTCTATCATCTTAAATGGAAGTGGGCATCCTTGCTTTATCCCTGATCTTATGGGAAACCTTTCCATCTTTCATCATTGAATATTATGCTATTTTTAAGTTTAATACATTTTATTTAAGACCAGAGATAGTACTACTTTCTTACTGTATCTTATAGTAGTTTACTTGTCCTGAAGGAGAATTCAGTAGGGATTGTGGAACACACATTTTCCTGGCTGAAATGCAGTTTTATTTGGCAGATACTTTCAAAGGTGTTTTTAAATGTTAGTTTTGAGACTTATGCACAGTAAGTTTGATACAACAGGAAAATAAACATATAAATCTATAACTCTTGGATATCCTGAACATAGCTAAGCATTTCAGAGGGTAGACAAATTAGGGTAAATAAGTGTATATGGATTGAGCCTAGGGAGACTGGAAATAACAGCAGTAGGAAGTCATTTGTGTGGGGCATGGGGCAGCCTGATGGGATGAGCAACAGGGACTGCTCTTCTGGGGCTAGGAAGAACTCTTATCTGATGCAGCCTATAACAGAGTCTTATCTTGATTACTACTGTTATTTTTTAAGCTATTTTTGTCAGTAGAATAAATATCCCTTATTGTACGCAATAGCAGGTACTGTGTCCTGCTGGAGAGTGTGTTGAATCAGTATGGTTTGATGTCCATTAAGAATTATGGTTTATTCTTGGCTGTGGCTGGTGTAGTCAGCATTCACACAGGTGAAACTCAGTTTTTCTGGCCGCAACAACACCCACCTTCCTTTAGGAGTTCTTTGGAGGCTAAATTCCAAAGTGATAAAGTCTTTAGGATGTTCATGAATGCTCTGGGGGAAAAAGAGCTAAGCAATTTAGGCAAGTACTGACAATGAGTGAGTTTAATTTAGTGGATTCAATGTCACCTTCATCCTCTGGCTGTCCTTCTCCCACAAAGACTGAAGCTACTCAGATATCTTCTCAAGGTTCTATACATGTTGACAACCATCTCCTCCTGAAGGAAGAAGCTGGCATCCCCGTGAGCAGGCCTCTTAACAAGACCCACAAGTGTCTTCCAAGCGTAACCCACTCAGACAAGCCACACTTGAGCCAGTTATAAGCCCTGACTTGTTTCTCGGCTATGGCTTCTCACAGTTTGTCTTTTTTCCACGTTCTGTGGTGCAGTAAATGTAATTTGAAGAAGGCAGAAGGAACTGGGCTTTAGCTGGCTGCCTAGATTCCTTTTAGCACCATCAGTACTACCAGGTATAGATGAGCATATACATCAGATTCTGGCAAGATGGTGCTGGTTGAGGGCCAGAAAGAAAAGGTAGCCATCAGCCTTGGACCATTTCCCTTACTAGGACATCACCAAGGAAATGCCTGAGTAGGGGCAGGTGGCTGGCCTCACAGTGCAGAAAAACTTGGCACGTGTTGCATCCTTCTTCCTTCTGTTGCTCTGAGTTGTAAGAAGATAATACAATTATTCCAATTTGACCACAGCATCCTCTTCTGAAAGAGTTTCATTGTCACACAAACTTGTCTTCTGATAGCTGAGATTAGTATTGGGGAGGAAGAAGGAATTTTCACCTCCTGGCTTCTTAAATTCTGCATGGCAACTTGGAAGGATGATGATGAATATTAACAGAATACCCGTGATGGGTATCAGCTGCAGGTAAAGAATGAGAATGGAAAAGGAGCAACTGGTTTCTTTATGGACAACTTCTTGGCCTGATTGTTACCTGCCATTTACAGAAAGAATCCTTTCCACAGTCTGCCTTCTTTTCCTGGTGGCCTCAGATGAAGTTTTGTGGGAGGACAAGTTCATTTCTGTTCCTTCAGTTTCTATAACTCTTCTTCATGGGCTGCTAGAAAAATTCTATCTGTAGGTTTCTTCACTTTCTGGAAGGGATTTGATTTTGAACTTGTACTTTGAGGTATTAAGGATACATTTTTAAAAGATGGTCTTTGTCTTCTGATATTTGATGAGTAAAATCTTGGTTTATTCTTATCAATACTTCTATTGAAGGAAGCACTTGGGACATTTCTCTCCAGGACTCTATCCATCCAGCTGGAAGAGTTCTGAGTTTCGAAGTCCTTCCATATGTTCTAGCTTTGATCAGATTTTTGAATTTGTGTTTTTTTCCTTCTGTAGTCTGTGAAGTCTCTTTTTTAGTTTTAAAGATGAGAATTTGCCTACAGTGTTTTGGCTACAAAGAGAAGTCTCTTTCATTTTTTTGATCTCCAAGTGGAACAATCCTTCAGAGAAAGGCTGAAGATGAGGAACACCATTGATTCTAACCATTGAATGTGACACAAAACCAAAATTGCTTACACACTGAAGGAGACAAAATCTGTAGCACACGTTGGGTAGTGACCTCCACATGGACTCTTTAGGCTGTGACTCTAGGAAAGGCAGATAATCGTTTCTTCATTCTTTTAGAAGCCGTGGTGAATTTAAGGTCCGTGCTACATCCACCAGTCACAGGCATGATCTCGTGTAGCCACGAAGCATTGGCTCCTCTGGGACCAGGCTGCACTTCTCGCCCCAGCCTGATGCCCTGCCTTTCATACCTTCAGTCCCAGG
The DNA here is from genome assembly GCF_047511675.1 of Marmota flaviventris. NCBI lineage: Eukaryota > Metazoa > Chordata > Mammalia > Rodentia > Sciuridae > Marmota > Marmota flaviventris. The sequence goes on from NC_092506.1 coordinate 124,598,351, forward strand.
AGAAAGGGATCATTGAATTCAGAGGATAGCATCCCAAGAGGAAGTCTGTCTGAAAGTTAATTTAGAGAAACTGGGTCATTGTGGGCAGTGTGCAGGATAGACTGGAAGGGCTAAGTCATGGCGTTGGGAAGGGTCATGGCACTGAGCTGCTCTGACTTCTCCCTTACCTCCCGCTGGCATTTCCACTTCCTGCTGGTACATACAGAACGGGCAGAAGCATAAACTCAAGTCAGGACCTTATTTCATAGAATTGTTGGGTGTTGGTCATCCCTGCTTCTGTGCCCAAGACCTCTCCCCAGGAGCCAGGACACTGACTGAAGCACCAGTGGGCATTCCCCAGACTCCTCTGTCATCCTTTGAGGAAATGCTCAGTGCTTTTCAGTGGCTTCTTGAAGACACTGTCTTACTCTTATAAATATCCAGCACATGACTTGGCAGCATTTATTCTGTGTTCCTGGAAAATTAGATGACAGTTCCAGAATTTCTCAGAAGACGGGATGATTTACAGTGGGTTCTAGTCTTGAGCAATCTGCAATTACAGCAATTAGAGAAATCTCCAGGGTTTTATAGGGAAAATTTTCTTCTTAAAATCTTCAACATACAAATAATTTTCTAATTCTAGCTGTATTCACTAATAGTTGTGGCTTGGATCGGATATATGATTTAGTCAGTGAGTCACTGATAATATGATTTTTTTTACAAAAATACGTGCAGAAGCACCAAAATTATTTTGCACCATTAATTATCCTGCTTTCTGCTTTAGGATGGAGGTGGTGGATTGGAGTGGTGAGGCAGGGGTCTGGCAGGTAGAGAGTGATTGGATTCACTTATAAAACCTAGGCTGTTACTTTAAATAGTGATACTTTATAGTTCTTTTATGTTGGAGAAATCATGCTACTTTCTAGCACCTCAGCTGGTAAAAACGGATTGATGCTGTCCTGGCTATTGATGGGAATAGAGGATATGCATGGAAATTACCCAGCTTTGGGTTCATCACATTTCAGATGTTTGTCAAGGATGATGATTTTTAAATTTTAATTCTTGGGACATTGACTGAGCACAAACCAGATTATCAGGCAGACTTTGGGGGCTAGGGAGCCATTTTGGAGCTCAACAGACGTATCCATGGATCCTGGAATAGGAGGCAGACATGGAATGATTGGTAAATGAGGTCTTCATGAATAATAATAATAAAAACAATTCTGAAGCAAACGAAATAGGACAATAAGTGTAGAGGTGGCTGCCTTGGCTAGAAGGTGAAGTAGATCAAGAAATAGTCTGTAGTTCATTGTTGGTAGTTATGGAATCTCTGGACCCTGTTCTGTCAGAATCGGACTGAACTATCCAGAACTCTGCTTTCCATGCCTTCTGCCTTGGCCACATATGAGATTTATGGAGATCACCATTGACCCCAGTGTGTCTGTGTTTGTCTGTTTTTATTATTGTGACCCTGCATTTGTTTTGCATCCAAAATATTCTTAATCTTCAAACATATCTACCTTCCAGGGTCTTGAAGAAGGGAATATGCACCAGTGGCAGGAGTTATGGTAAATGAAAGCAACATATATCATCTTTCAGCAAAATACAGTGAAATGTACCAAGTACACCTACCTGCACACATTATAAAACTATTATGCTTTAGAAATGAATCATTTGAATTTAAATTTTATGTTATTAAACTTCCTTTATTATTGAATTTCCATAAGCAGTATTTTAATTTTAATTTTTTTCTTGATTCCTAAATTAAAAACTTACCTGACTGTGTTAGAAACGAACTGCCTTATAAGTCCCTGCTCTCCTCTCCAGAGCTGTGGCTTGCTGGTGATTTGGACAACAGCACCAGTGCTCATGAATTCCCTGCTGCCCCCAGGTTACCAAAAAATGCTTTTTTGGTTCTGGCTCAGTGCTGCACCTCTGAATATTCTCTCCCTGCATAGGAATTAACATAAACTACAGCCCATGGCCCAATCCCAGCCCACCACCTGCTTTTGTACATAAAGTTTTATTGAAACACAGACAAGTTCATTTATTTATTTCCCTGACTGCTTTCTGGCTGTCTCATCAGAGTTGAGTAGTTTTTGGTCCTTTACAAGGACCACATCTACTTCAGGAACTTTGTTTATAATAACTTCTGCTCTTATAGTTGAGGTGAGGGGCCACAAAGATCACTAAAAGCATTTTTTATATATTTGACTGTGCCAGCTGATAGGACACTCACCTCATGCAATTTTACAAATTATATAAAACTGTGATTCTGAATTTAATAACAGCAGCCATATTATAGAGATGTTTTCTGAGGTGAAACATGCAGTTTATAAATGTGTTGACATTACTATTCAGCTTCATGTGTAGGTACTTTTCAAAAAAATTCTCTATACACTTCTTCTGTTTACAGTGTCATTGTGACACTGTAAACAAAATTAGAAATCACTTACAAAAAGCCCTTGGCATTGTGCTTAAGCACATAAAAAACCTTCATTAAAAGAGCCTTTATTTTCATCAGTTTCAGAACATGAGCTGGCTATGTGATTGTTTTTTTAAAGATATGGAATTATTTTTTAATAATATAGAATTTTTAAGTGATTTTTATAATGTAACATTTGAGATATGATCTTTCCAAGTCTTTGAGATAACAGTGGAATACTCACTTAAAAAAACAGATGTTATTTGGTTTGGGGAAACACTTCTTTATGTTTTGGATTCCAAGGTAGCTAATGATTGTGAAAAAATATTGCGTGCTTTTTATACTTTTGGTAACTTAAGCAATCAGTTTAAACTCCCATTGGTTAAATGTTCTGACTGACTTTGGCTAATTTGTTTAGTTCCTCACCATTTCATGGATACAGCTGGTAGGCAAGTTGGGGTACAGGATGAACAGGATCCACACGTACCTCCAGAGGACTCCCAGGCCCAGTGGGAGGTAGACAGGTGCAAAAACTATCCAGGTCAGCATAGCTTGGGATGTTGTCAGTGGTGTGCTTTGTGAGGTCAAGGAGCGGGGAGTGGGATTAATTGTCCATCTCATGTCATTCCATATTCAACAGCCCACAAGCTGTCCACTCATTGCGAGTGAGGCGGCATGGGGAAAAGATGAAGAGCTTTCTGTACACATATTTTGTCTTTACGTGTTCCACCATCCCTATGAAGCAGATAGCTTCATGATAACCATCTTAGAAATGAGAAAATGGAGGCATTTACTGTGTGCTGGCCCTCTTGCCAAGGGCTTGACTTGTATTTTTCTACTTAAACCTTCTACCAACACTCTGAGATGGGGACCTTCAGGTTTTTTCCCTTTCAAATGAGAGTACCAAGGCAGAAAAAGGCCATCTCACCTCCTGAGTAACACAGGAAGGCTTGTGTCTGAGGGGTGTGTTGTTTAATGTTGGTGAGACTGAGCAGATGATGAAGAGCTCATTCTCCTCAGAGTTACTGTAAAAAAACATTTAATTTAGATCCTGTAATTTTTCTCTTATTGAATTTCTTTGTTCCTAAAATGACATAAGTCAATTTTAATGATAGCTTTTCAGCCTAAATAAGAAAAAGATTACAATTTATAATCAATTTCTAAATGTGTACTGACCATAAGGTGTTTACATTTCAAAATTAGTAAGAAGGGGAGGCATGCCTTAGAACCAATAAACTATAACAAGTAAATAAAGATACATAAATATAAATGTGTACATTTTCTTATATATGTGCATGTGTATATATATATATAGAGAGAGACCTGCAATATTCTGTAATGCTTTTCTTTTTAATGCATAAATTTCATCTTCTATAGTAGTGACATCCCCTTAAGTGTGAACCAAAGTCTTAAGACTTCTTCTGAGTACAAACAGTATTATTTTGTGCCCAATACCTTGGCAGTTCTCTGTATGTGTTCTTTTTTGTTGTTTTTTTTTTCCCCTAAGAAACCAAGGCTTGCAGATGTTGTTCTTAGTAGAAGGTCACGCTGTTTGTATATGATAAAGCAAGGATTAAAGTAGTGTTCCTTGTTGGAAGCCCATGCCCTGACCACTATACAGTCCATGTCTCTGTGGTAATGCATGTATGTCTGGATGGGTGTGTGCAGGTTGACTGATGTTTGAGGGGTGGAAGTCATTTCTCTTTAGTAGGAATTCATAGGCAGTAGAGGAACAGAGATCATTATCAGTCTATGAATTTGTCTTGTCTTCAAGAGAGATACATACACCTAATTCTAGACACCTATATTCCACTTCTGTTTTCGTCCTGCTTGTCAGGGACAATAAGTCCCCACAGAGATACCCATATTCTTTTAATTTTCCATCCTACGAAGGTCAGATCACCTTTTGATAATCACCTTTTCCTTTCCCATATGCCCATGGGTCATTGGGGATCCACTTATCAAGTGCCTTTTTTCTTTGTGCTCATGAGATCAGAAGGTTGCCTCTTCAGTTGTATGATCTCAGAGTTTACATGCACCTACAAAAACCAAAAGTCACCTGCTGGTAGGCAAGGCCAAGTCCTGAGAGACAGGCAGGAGGCGGGCAGCAGATATAAGCATGACTTCTCTTGCACGGCTACTTCTCTACTACAGACAAAGGTGTTGCAGGTTCTTGGAGTTGGAAAGGCATCTTGGTATAACTAGCTGCCCTCTGAGTCCTTGATTCAACTATTTTCCTTGCACAGAGTTATTTTATAGTAATTGGTTTGTTGAATTTAATAATATAAAATTGGGTATGTATCTTACCTTTGTTGTTTTATTTTCTTATGTAGTCATCCCCTCTTATCAGCAGAGGATATATTACAAGACCCCCAGTGGGTGCCTGAAACCTTGAAGTACTAAACCTAATACATGTTTTTTATTCCTGTTCATACATACCCTTGAGCTATTTTAACTTGCAAACTAGGCACCGTAGAGATTAACAACAATATCTAATAATAAAATAGAATAATTAAAACAACATATTGTAATAAAAGATATTTAAAGCTTAAGAATTGTTTATTTCTAGAAATTTCCATTTAATATTCTTGGATCTTGACTGCGGCTACATGAACTGAAGAAAGCAAAACTGCAAATAAGGAGGGACTGCTTTAATTCACTATAGCACGCTTTATGAAATATACATGTTTGACACACTGGACACAGGATAATCAGCAAAACCTCCTTCCCCATGGGTGGTTTGAGAAATGCTGGTCTGGACCAGCTCAGCATATACCAGTTGTGCTTGTGGCTTTTCTCTTCATGGCAACTTGAGAGACCCAACCTGACTCCTACTGTTCTTTTGCCAATAATCTCTGACCAACTGCTTGCCCCTGCTCTGGGGTCTGAAGGTTGAGGAGTTTTAAGTAGTGAATTTCTCTGAGCTCTCAAACAGACTTGTCTTCTGTCTGTCTGTCTGTCTGTCTTGAGCAGCTTTCTAGTCCTGACAACCTTGCCAAGAGACCATGCCTGTCATGGATGTTACAGGGCTTGGTTTGAGTGAGCTAGTTCCAGAGCCAAGCAGTCCTGGGTTCTCTGAACCTTATGCTGCTACTGGGTACCTGAGTCCAACAGTTGTATTCTCACTTTCATGAAATGGGAGACTCAAGGGCCAAATGAGTGGAAACTTGGGACTTCCCATTTGACTAGGGCCACTATGGGATGGTATGTGAGACGCTCGAGAAGTCAACTTATATCTTTGCTCCTGGAATATAAGGAACTGTTTCATGAAGATGCTCCCCTTCTCTGCCACAAAGCTCTGGTTCAGTAGGCACTGGGGTCTGTCCAAGGAGTTTATCATATGCAGTAGTCCCTCCCTATCTATGGGATACATATTCACAGACCCCCTATTAGATGCCTGAAATTATATACAGATAGTACCCTCTATATATACTATTTTTTTCTTCTATATGCATTAATGGTAAAGGTTTACCTTTTCACTTAAAGGAAAAACCCTATGGGCCCCTCTTTGGCATATCCAAATCTCCAGCATGACATTCTTGTGCTTTGGGGCCATTTTTAAATAAAATGGGTATTACTTGAACACAAGTACTGTGATACCACAGCAATCTAATGAAGAAAGCGACCAAGTATCCTAACAGGTAGGTAGCTTATACAATGAGGATACGTTGAACAAAGGGACGATGCATATCCAGGTCATGACTGAGCGGGACAGTGTGAGATTTCATCATGCAACTCAGGACAGTGCTCAGTTTAAAACTGTAAATTGTTTATTTCTGGAACTTTATTTAATATTTTTGAATTACAGTTGATCATAAGAAATGCGTTTGTAGGTAGGGGGTTCTTACTGTAATTTCAGACCAGCTGAAATCCAGCTAGTTTTAAGATGAGAGTAAACTACATTATAACATTTTGTTGTTGTTCTTTGGACAATGTGGAAATGGTTGTCATTTTCCATCATGAAGCTTTGAAGCCATTGATCCTTGTACAATCTGTCTGCTATGTTCTTGCAGATGGAAACATACTTTATTTGCCTTTAAATTCTTAGAGCAGGTGAAATTTTCCATGTTTGGGCTGACATGCAGGGTTGCAGGTGCCTTAAACGGATCTACATTTGTTGTCTGGTGTCTCTGTCATCTTACCTCCTGAAGCACCAGGTAAGCAGTTTTGGGGCCTTTAAGAGGCCCTTTGTATCTTTCTCTTAGGGAACTGCTCCAGATCTTGGATAGACCCTTACTGGAAGCCTACAGTCATGACCATAAGTATATGGTCCATTCTTCAGGGTGTCCTGTTTGGGAAGGGTAGGGAGCCATGGTGTGACTAGGTAGTGGGTAGGTTCACCTGGTGAAGAAGTAGCCTTGGACTGCTGGGATCACTGGGGCCCCTGTGGGCAATCTGGCCAGAGGAATGTGGTGGGGTTGCCCTCAAGGGGAGTGGAATCTGGACAGGAGGGCCTGGGCCAGCCGTCTCACCCTGCATCCATGTTCTATCCCTGCCCACCATCAGCCCAGGTTCTCCCTTGCCACGGCAGTGCTGACCACTGTATCCTGGCCTTCTTCCAACCTTTCTCCACATTCTCTCTTCTATTGCTTTGCACAGCCCTTTCCTCTGCCTTTTCCCTGGTCTCCATTATCTCCACTGAGCTGACCCATCCCTAAAGTAAAGTCCTGCTGCTGCCTCCACTTGAGTTTCTCTTCATGCTGCCATCTTTTCTATCTTTTGGCCATCTCAGATGTACTACCTAAGGACAGCAAATTCTGTACACCACCTTGCTTGGCCCCTCCCTGGTGAAGCGCTGGGATATAGATGGCCCCATGTGGGACTATACCCTGCCCAGGTCAGAATGCTGAGGCCTTATGTTGTGGGGATTGAAAGGCAAAGGCTGGTAGGGTAGAGGATTGGGCCATCCCAGTGGGAAAGTGGCAGTGGGATCTGGGCTTTTCACTTGTCTTCCTTATGGGCTGTACCATGTAGGGGAATATGGTGGGGCTGCCCTTAAGGGGAGTGGAATATGGACAGGAGAAAATGGACAAGTGTAGCCCTTGCAGTGGTGGGTCTGAGGCTCTGGCTACTTGGAAAGCTTTGATCCCTTCTGTGTCTTCCTAGGGTATTCTTTTGAGGGTGAAGTAGGGAAGAGGATGTGCATTGCATTGTGGGTGGTTCAGCATGGCTGATACCTGCTCAGGAAGGTGGGCATTGGTTTTTGAATGAGGCTGAAGCCTGCTCAGCACACAGTCCTATAACCGTTTCCAAGAAAGTTTAAAATATATTCATGGCAGGGTACCTTTACCGTGTTATAATTACTTAAATGTGGCAAATAATACCCATGGTATTCATGCTAACTGTTTATGAAACTTCAGTGAAGCAGGATATTTCTTTCCTTTTTGGCACCTGGATGAAGAGGGTGTTTGTTATGACAATTTCACTTGCTGAATTTAGATGCTGTAAAACTTCTGTGTTCACTCAGTTGCAGAAGAGAAAAACTATTGGATACTTGCTGTTAGCTGTTTGAATGGCTACAGAGAAAAATGGTATAAGCAGTAATTATACTGATTGATGAAAATTCAGGTAATTGCAGTTATTTATTTAAAAAATGATGTATTAGGTGGGACAGAGGAACTTTAAAATTGCTCCTTTTATTAAAGCATACAGAGTAATTTAAACATGAGTTTCTTTATTTCACTTCCTATTTAAGTGTTTGGTCTTTAAAGTATCAACTATGTTTAAATTTTATTTTTATGTTCTTTTACCATATTGACTCATCCTGGATTTTGTAATGGCATGAACAAATTCTTTTATTGTCACTATTCTTTTCTTCCTAGGTAAGTAATGCCTTTTTTTTTCTGGCCTCTTTGCCTGAGGCATGCTGTGTCCCCTACTCCATACCTCACATGGCACATGTGGTATTTAGCTTTCTCACCTGCTCTTGCTGCCTCCAGTTATAATCCCCTGAATCTCAGCAGAAAGAGGGTCATTTATACTTCACAATCATATCTTTGTCACACAGGAAGCAGCTCTCTTTGTCAGTTTCCCCTGAATGTATTAAATAGTCCTATATGTTTGAGGCTTATCCCCATCCCAAGAAAGTGGTTACATTACACGGGTTTCTTCTCTTCCTCTTTCCTTACTCTCTCTCTCCTACTCCTTCTTTTTCATATTTTGTTAACCAAGAAGAAACAAGAAGTATTTGAAGTTATTATGATATGAAAATTGACATTATTTTTGATTTCTGTGAGATTTATCTATAATTAATTGTCTAAAGAAAAGGTAAATATTTAGCTTATGTTCAGTTTTTCCTATTTCTGAATTTTCTGTAACTCAGCCATGTTTCCTAGTGTTTCTGAAAAAGTGGTGGGAAGCCCCACATTTCTCTTTCTGAAGATGAACTTCTGCCTGCAGCTGTGCTCTGGGGTTCTCTGGGCTTCTGGGGGAGGCATTAACATCCTGGGACAGTTGTCACTTCTGCCTTGGGCAGCTGGGGTGCTGAAAGGAGAAGGATGAGTTCCCATCAGCTATTTCTAGGTGCCTGAGGATCTGCTTAAGATACTGGAACTGGGATTTGACCACTTGGTAGGAGTGCTTAAAATATATGTTTAAGAGGAGCCAGGCTTGATGGTGCATCTAATCCCAGAGACTCAGGAGGCTAAGGCATGAGGATGGCAAACTCCAGGCAGACCTCAGCAACTTAGCAAAATCCTGTCTCAAAATACAAAATAAAATGGACTGGGGATATACGTGACAGGAAAGTGCCTTTGAGTTCTTCCCCAGTACTAAATAAATAAATATTTGCTGAGAGATGATAGATAAATGAGAGGGGGGTGAGGGGAGAGGGAGAGAGAGAAAGTGTGTTTGTGTGTGTGTGAGTGTGTGTGTGTGTGTGCAGAAAGAGGTATGGAGAGTCAGAGCAAATACAGGAAAAACCAATTTTCCATTATTGGTGGCAAATTCCAAAGTGTGATGGAAATCTAAGGAGGTAGTAGAGAGATTTTTCTCATGGGTAAAGTGACATTTACTTAACTGTAGGGATGATTAAGATTTAGATGAAGCCTTATAGATCTCTTAGCATGACTGTAGCATACCTGACCCTTGGAGACCCATGACTCTAGCCTTCCTCCGTAGTGCCCCCCTCTTGCCCACCTTTGGGAGGCTGCTCCTTCTGTTCCCTTTAAATTTCAGCCTCCTGCCTTGTTCTTCTCTTCAGCCTCTTTTTATTCCTTAGCAATGTTCTCTTACATTTATAAATAAATAAATTGCATAGCATGTTTATTGCTATTTGTTTTCTCCAGATAAATTATAAACTCCATGAGGGCAGGATCTTTGCATTAGTCACTAATGTGCCAGGCATAGACTAATAGGTACTTATAAATATTTGTTGAATGGATGAGTCACTTTGCACAACAACTATATAGATAATCTTCAGCTTACAATGGGGTAAAGCCCATTGTAAGTTGAAAATACTACCATAAGCTGAACATTCATTTAATCATCTAATTTATTGGCCATCCTAGCTTTACAACCCAGTATGCCTCACAGTGTCAGTTTCCCCTAGAGATTCAGGGCTGCAGCTTTCTGCCACTAACCTGCATTAGGAGAGAGGATTGTATCATGTTTATCATTAGCTGGAAAAAGATCCACATCAAAATTCAGGGTATGGATTATATCAAATGTGTATTGCTCTGGTATCCTTGTAATGTTAAAAAAAATCTTAAGTCAAACAGGCATGTCAGGGTAATTTGTGTTCTCTGCTTAGGTGACTCTAAAGTCATACACTCCACGTCTACAGAGTTCTGTGTTTGGGTCCCCCATGGCTGTGTCATCTTTAGGGAGAAATTTGTTCTACAATTGTGAGCCCCTTCACAGTCCTTAGTGAAGCTGTCATCCCTGAGACCAGTGAACAACAATTTGTACTTTTGATGGTTGGAATTTCATTATGGTCAATGTGTATGTTGAGTTTCTTGTGAATCAGATCTTAATGTTTTTGAAACCCTCTTTTTAATGTGCAAACTGATTTGGAGTGATTTTTATTAATCTCCGTTTTTTTTCAAAGACTGAGATAGGAGGTGTAGAATAAGGATGTAAGATGAAGGCTCGTTGGTCTCTGGGTTCCATGCTATCTAGCTTTCCAGGGAGTAGGATTCTGGCAGAGCAGTCACTTCTTGGCTACCTCAGTCAGTGGTGTTCAGGCCAAGACAGTACAACCTGAGCCCAAAGTTCTTTAGTGGCTATGAGAATAGCGCATGGGTGGAAGTCAATTTAGAAGGTAAAATAATGAGGATTTGGTGACCAGCTTGAACATGGATAAGGAAGAGTTTGGGCTTCACTATGATTTCCAGCCTGGGTCACTTACTGAAGGTACTGGTATTCAGTAACCTGGTTCTCGGGAGCAGGTTCATGTCACCATTTTAGAAGAGAGGTGTGTCAGCTCAGATTCCCTTTCCTATTCCCCAACTAGACGCTGCCCTTAATTCCTCTCTCTGTGTTAATTCACCCTTGTCCTGGTCACCCAGGTTTTCAACTTTTGAAAAGCTGGGATTCCCCTGCCAACTTCTCTTCTACATCCATTATATTTTCTCCATTGCTTCCTTATGAACATGGTTCCATGTGTCTCTGGTTCCTGTCTTGGAAACCCATATCTTGTCTCATATCCCAGCATTTAGTCTCCTGGGCTTGAATCATTTGGACAGAGCTCTTGGTCTCATTCCTTCTCCAGGCTCCTGGAGCTCCTGGGCTCCCCAGAGTGGCGGAGGAGTCATAACCCTGGGAATCAAGATCATGTCAGCCCTGTTCCCAGTTGCTCCATCTTGAGCAGTTTGGAGAAGCATTGTGTTCTCATCGTTTCCAATTCGAGCAGCTGGAATAGAGTCAGTTGAAACTGTTGATAACTCTTGTTATCACTCCTCACACATCCCTCCAGGAACTGGTACCAAGGCAAGGTTAACAGATGTGTGTATCAGACTATTGTGTCATATGAATCCAGGGACTTCTTAGCTTATGGACCCCATTCTAGTGAGTGAAACCTTAGATAGAGGTGCTTAAAGCAGTTTTAACACCTGATTGAGATATGCTTAAACAGGAATGTACTCTTCTGAGACCCACTGAAAATGAATAAGACTTATAACTCATGGGTTGGATGTGAGGTGTCCCCCTCAAAGCTCACATGTGAGAGAATAATAGAAAGTTCAGAGGATAAATGATTGGGTTGTGAGAGTCTTAACCCAATGGGTGAAATAATCTCCTGATAAGGATTAACTGAGTGGTAACTAAAGTGGTCGGGTGTGGCTGGAGGAGGTTGGAATTGGAAGCATGGCTTTGGAGTATATATTTGTATCTGGCAAGTGTAGATCTCTCTCTCTCTCTCTCTCTCTCTCTCTCTCTCTCTCTCTCTCTCTTTGCTTCCTGATCATCATATGAGCAGCTTCCCTCAACTATCGTACTCTTTTGCCGCAATATTCTGCCTCACTTTGAGCCCCAAGGAATAGAGCCAGCCTTCTATGGAATAAGATCTCTGAAACCATGAACCCTCAAATAAATTTTTCCTCCTCTACAATTGTTCTGATGGGTCCTTTTAGTCATAGCAGCAAAAAACCTGACTAAAACAACTAACTAGGGAGAAAAATATTTGGGCAAAGAAACCTTTTGTAACTTTAGTGATAGAAAAAGGGCTTGTAGTAGGTGTAGATTATCTCTGCCTTGTGTGTGTTTTCTGTACTGCTTGTCCACATGTACAGTGTTGTATGTTATCTCCGTGTGGGTATACATACACATACTCCCATACTTCTTCATCTTCTCTTGCTAGCATTATTCCATTTGGTGACACTATTAGAAGCACACAGCCTGGCAGCTGGCTTCCTGTAATGGAGGCCAGCTGGCTCTACCTCCCTTGCTGTCTGTTGAAGCTGGAGTGGCCCTATGAATAGCCAGGCTGTTGCCATTTATAACTGCTATTCAAGGATAGAAGAGAATGTACACCTCTGATTAAAAAAGAACAGTGAAGACCCTCCATTTTCTCCACTGGATTCTCCTTCCATCTCTAGCCCATATTAGGATGTGACAAAGTGGAAGACTGTCTCCTTGGGGATGGAGAAGACAACTGGCATATGTTTTGTGACAGGACTTTGGACTTTTTATATCCTGTCTCACTTACTGCCCAGCATACCCTTTGAAATAGGGAATATTATCAGTATCATTAATATCCAGATTTGCCTGTGATGAAACTGAGGTACATTGACTTGTGTTGACTTATCTAGCTACGCCAAATATCTACAAAGTAGAAGACACCAGCTTCCACATCAATGCTCTCTGGCCCCAAACCTGAGTTCCTTTCCTGCACCCCCCTCACATGGAGTAATTTGAGGGAGTTGGTCATTATCTTTTCTATCTTTGTTTATCCTCTGTGTACCATTCTGGATAGTTCTGTTGCTTCCCAGACCGTATCATCCTTCAATGTCAAGGAGCCTCCAGGAAGTGTCCTTGGACCATTGGTCTTCAGGGAGGGAGAATAGAGAAGAAAGGTGGTTATAATCTTTGGTTGATCTCATCCAAAATATTTTTCATTTCACATGATTTTTTAATCTCCAGTGGCTTGGTTTATTCATTTTATATCTTCCCTTTCTCTCCTTATCAGGCTCATGGTTCCTTTTACCTCCGTGACCATATGAAATATGCTTCTTATCATTATTTTACCCTATTGTCTTCTGTTTGTATCATCTTTGACATTTCTAGATCTGTCTCTCTGGGTCAATTTCTTTTATCGTTTTGGGTCTTATTTTCTTTTTGTGTCTGGTAATTTTCATTTAGATGCCAGACATCATGAGTTTTACATGATCGGGTGCTGTTTTATTTTCAGGGGAAGATAATCTTTTCAATATTTTTGAGCTTTATTCTGGGTACATTTAAGCTTCTTAGGAATAGTTTGATCCTTTTAAGACTTTCTTTTAAGCTTTGTTAGTTGGGTCTACACATACTTTTAGTGTGGGACTGATTTCCTGTTATTATTTTAGAAGGACCCTTTTGGGGACTCTGCTTAATGGCTCCCATGTAAGGAAATTTTCCATTTGGGCTTGTGGAACCATGCTTTTCTCTACCCTCTTAAGCTCTGAGGATTGCTCTGCCTCCTCCTTTCTGGTGGTTCTTCTGCCCTTTATATGTGTGCACTAATCAATACTCAGCTAAACATTTGCAGAAAACCCTCTGCAGAGCTCCAGAACTTTCCCCTTTGGAGCACTCCTTTCCTCTTTGCTTTGGCCTTCCTGAATGCTAAGTTCTTTCTCATTAGGAGACCCCCAGCCTCTGCTTGGTATGCCACCCCTTGTACCACAGCTTAGAAACACTCTAGCAAGTGAAATAGATGCTTGTGGGACCCACTATTTTGTGTCCTCTCTCCCAAGGATCACTCTCCCATTTGGCCTATTGTCCAAAGTATGAAAACTTTTTTAGTCATTTTAGGAGAGAGGGTTCATTTGATCCATGTTTGCCAGAAGCTCACTAATCAAATGTCATATTATTTTAACTGTGGTTCTAGGAGGAGATTAGCTTTAGAATATTTTTGTGTAGTGGGCAGACTCAGCCTTGATGGTAAAAAGAGATTTAGTGATGATGTGGTCCAAAGACCTGAATTTTTTGGATGAGGAAATGGGCCCAGAAAGTGATGTTATTTGCTCAGTATCACTGAATTTGTCTCATAGCTGTTTATAAGAATTTGGTTCATTCCACAATATGGTTTTTCATATAGGGAGTAAGAGGTGAACTGTTTCTTGTAGGGATGAATCAGTCCTGCCTGCTATGAGGACTAGCTGTTTTGCCTTACAGGGGAAAGTAGCTGAAGGACTGAGTCTGCTGTGTCCTGGAATCTGTGCTGTATGTTCATTTTTTTTATTATTAACCTGTTGCTTTATCTAAAAATCCATTTAAGATAGACCTCAAGGAAGCATCTCTTTGAACTACTATCACCTTGACCTGTCAGCCATCCTTTTCATTGTGTTCTTGGCAGCTGCTCTTTGTCCTTCCTTGCTCTATCTCATACCTGTCTTCTGACGAACTATCAAACCTGGTCCAGGTATGCCATTGGGGACTCAGACTGGAGCTCTGGGCCAGATCTCTCTCACTTCCTTCAGACTCCAGGTTCTTGGCCGCAAGCCGCCATTTACCCTGGGGTCTCTGCCCTCTGCCTGCCAGAGGGACTTAGAGAGGAAGGAGGAGCCAACCCTGGGGCCTTTTCCTGGTCAGCCAGGACAGTAAGAACTCTTTCCAAGTTCTGAAATTGTTGTTGAGCAAGTTCAAGGAAGAGATGTCAGTGCTTATTCTGCTAAATGGAGAAGAGTATAGGCATATCTTTTCATGTGCCTACTATAGTATGTACTTGATTGTCTGCTATAAAGTTAACATTTTCTCAGTAGTTCCAGCTACATATAATTTGCATCTCTGGTTTTAGTGCAGATGTTGCAGGGGTTATTAAAATGAAAAAAAAAAGCAAAGCTTAAAGCTGAAGAAGCTGTATTCAGCTTAATTGCAGTGGCTTTGTGTACCACCATATGCTTAGGCTTCATATTTCAAAAGTCAGCTGAAGCTCAGAGATGCTAAGGAATTGTCCCCAATTCCTTAATACACTAAGATTGCAAACCTTATCTTTTCAGGTTCAGAGGTATGTTCTTGTTAGCATTCTATATGCTAACTAGTACCTTGGTCTTTTTTCTTTGGGGTCTGTGGGTTCATATGTAGGAGAGGGGGTTTTGGATTTCTCTTTTGTCTTCTGGGGGGATTTGACTCATTGATGGCATTTTGGCCTAGTTCTCTGAGACTCCTGAAGCCCAGTACCCATAGTGATTTTCTGTGACAGGGAGGAACAAGTGATTGGAGGAAGTGCTCAAAGAGTGAAAACATGAATCTCTTCCATTTTTCCAGAAATTTATGTAAGAGTTGGCCATAATTACTTGGGGCTAGAGTGAAGATACATTTTATTCCATTTGAAATTTTGTAATTTGTTTTTCAAATTACACTCATACCATAATTTGCATCTTAACTGATAATCTTAGAGTACTTTAAAGGGTAGGCTGTTAGCGTTATTTATGTGGGAGGTTCAGAGATTCTGTAGTTGGATCTTCTAATTTCCTGAGTGAAGCTACTGTAGAACTCATAGTGGGTTAAGGTGCTGCTTTCTGACTATTCTAACAAATTAACCTTATGTTAATAAATGGGGAAGTTTTGGTGTCTATTCAGTTGCCTTTTACAAAGAGGTTTGTTCAAATTGAGGATGAAGAAGCTGGTGTTGATAGAGGTGGAGACGACGGAGATCACAAAGATGGTGAAGGTAGAGTTTAAGTGAAGGAGGTTGGAGCTGGTAGAGATGGAGGTAATAGAGAAATGTGGTGGTGGAGATGGAAGAGGTGATGGTGGTGGAGGCAGAGAACATGGAGGTGGTGGAGGAGGATGAAGTAATGGGTAACTAGTGGAGAGAAAAGGGGAGGAGGTTATGGAGAAAGAGGTGGGTCCATAGGGATGGAGTGGAGGTGATGGAATGTACTGTTAGAGGATCAGGTAGTGGAGTAGTGGAGGGGAAGGTGGAAGTGGAGTTCATGGGAGGAGGTGAAGGAGATGATGGAAGTGCTGATCATGAGTGATGGTAGAGGTGGAGGAAGTGATGGTGGAGGTAGAGGTAGGGGAAGGAAGTGGAAGTGATGGTGGAGGTAGGAGGTAGAGGTAGGGTGATGGTGAAGTTGACTGGGAATGGAAGAAGTGGAGGTGATGGAGGAAGTGATCACCAAGATTGCAGGAGGTGAGGGTGATAGGGAGTTGGTGAGAAGAGGGGGAGTTAGTGGAGGAGGGGATATTGAAGAGAGTGGGAAGTGGAGGTGGGGTAGTGGTGGAGTTAGTAGCAGGGAGTGGAGGAGGTGCTGGTGAAGATAGTGGGAGGTAGAGGTGATGGTGAGGTTGGTGAGAGGGAATAGAGGAGGTAGAAAAGATGGAGGTGGTGGAGGAGATAATGGGAGGTGGAGATGAGGAGCAGCAGGAGCAGTAGTGGTTGTAGTAAAAATAGCAGCTAACATTTACTGAGGAGGGATTTATGTGCAGGATCACACTAAATCTTTAAAACAGTCTTCTGAGGTCACGGGAAGGCTGAATGTCTTCCCCAAGGTTATGAAGCTGTTCATCTGCAGAAATTCTAGAGCTAGTGCCCTTCACCTTTAGGATGAGCTGCTTCCTTGATGTGGGAATATTGGATCAAAAACCGGGAACAAAACTGACTTGGCAAAGGCATTTTATTTTGGGAAAACCATTTGTCAAGATTGACAGGCCCTGGGCACGAGGTTTCTTTGTGGGGTGATGGAAATGTTCTAAAATTAGAACATTGTGAGGGTTGTTCAGATCTGTCATTATACCAGCACTCATTGGATTGTATACTCCCACCAGATGACATGCATATTATATAGCATATCTCAATAAAGCTATTTGAAAAATGAAAGATTGACGGATTTCCCCCTTCCATGAATAACTGAAATTGATGTTTCTGTGTCAAACATTGCAGAATGGGTGGTTAGGATAGACAATTTATGTATTACCTTTGCTGAAATTGTCAAGAATAGCTGCACATGGAGGTAGTTATGTTGAAGGAAATGTCTTTGTGTTCAGTACCTATGGCTGTATTTGTCTTTTTAGATGTACAGAGTTGTGTGCAGGAAGATTTAAAGGAAAAATTGATCATTTTTTAAAACATGGTAGCATTTTTGCTGCAAGTTTCTTATATTCCAAGAAAAATCCAGGTATTTTTGTGTCATACTCAGCAAAGTACATAAATAAAATTATAAATAAATGCATCATTGAATACCATTAATACATTTTTAAAAAGTTACCGTCATTGCTTGATGTGGACTGTTGGCATGTTGAGTTTTCCTTCTTTCATCTCAAGATCTTGGAAACAGTTTTTACTCTGGATTTTTAAAGAGGAGTTTGACATAATTCTCTGTTGAGAAAACTCTCACTCCCTTTGCTTTTATGTAGACATAAAGTGTGGAATCTAAACAGGCAGTGACATTTGAGGCCCCCCAAAAAGGGGGTACCCTAGCTCATTTGATACAAATGTTATTTCCATTTGAGGGGACTAATTTACACACCTTGCAACTATCAGAATTGGAGTGCTGATATGGTGACTTTTAGCACTTCTCTGATACTTCAGGGTTTTTTTGGTTGTGAGGATAAAGATAGATTTTGTAGTACCCAGCTCAGTTGTTAAGAATGTATTCTCTGTGTCTACACCCACAGGTATAAACTGTGATATCATGGACAATGTGTCTCCTTCCTTTCCCATATCTACGCCAATGTGCTAACAACATAATGTATTACAGGAAGAATTTAAATAATAGTCCATATAAACTTTCTAGTGCCACCGAATTGGAAACTCAGGAATTGCAGTAGAAAATGTTGTTTCTGCATTAAGTTTTTTAATAAAAATAAGAAATTGTAGAGTTGGATGGTAAATGTTATTAGTCTTTAACTACATCACACCTAAATATCATCTGCATTTGAAAGTTCTGGAATAGGCATGCCTACAGAAAGTAAAAGTGGGCATCTGGCATTGGAAAGAGGTTGATAAGATGGTAGGACGATGGCTCCTCTCAGAGGTGCAGGTGACACAGCAGCAGATAGCTTTACCACTTATTCTTCACTAGGCCAGTAATCTCACACGTCAGTGGATTTTCAGTTCGAATCACTTTAACTGCATTTTGTGTGAAACGACATATCCCAAGTCTGTTATATTTCATATACCCATCTTGGGAAGCATTGCCCTGTTGTATTTCAGGTAGGGCTGCAACAAGTTGCACCAGCTGTCCCAGCCAAGGTTCCCAGGTGGGCAGGAGGTCATGGATCAATTGTGAGGTTTAAATTAAAATGGCACAAACTGTGAGCTTGTCAGTGACTAAAGCAACCTAGGGTACTGATTGGCCTTACACCTACACACCAGGCCCACTAAAGTCCACATCCTGCTCTGCCACTTTTCTCTCTCCTGAGTCACTTTTAAGTGCATTCATTGAAACCTCAGTAGAATGGGGAAAATTAAGTGACCTGCCTCCCTGGACCAGGGTCTCAGAAGTATGCATTGGGTGCCATCCTGGAGGGCTGGAGAAAAAGATTTGAACAAAAGGGGGAGACAGGTGGGAGGTCAGGGGAATCAGCAGATAGAGGCCCCGGCCTGGGGACCAGTAAGGGTCTTGAAAAAGCCTGGCCAGGGGCCTTCATGAGCCCCCTGAAGTATTATTTATGGAAGGAACAGCTGAGCCGGAGAACCAAGCCCTCATCTAGTCCTTGTCCATTCCTGGCCTGCCTTGTTCCACCTGCCACCACTACTGGAAGCCAGGAGTTATCTGGCATGCACAGGAGAAATGAGTGGAGGAGACTGTCCTCTTCACCTGCCTCCCTCCTGACTCTAGGGCTTTGTATGAGTTCTGTAGAATAATAAAGGATTGGGTCCCTCTGGGGAAAAGTGGACTGTTCTTGTGGATTTTTATGAAGGTGGTGTTTCTGCCTAGGCTGGATTTTTACTTTGGTGAGTATTTCCAAAGCCATATGAAAGGTCCAGCATTAAATAGTGAAAAAAAAAAAAAAAACTTGTGTGACTATGAGGAGGTTTAGGACAATATTCTTCCATCCTTCTACCTTTGCCTGGAGGTAGACAGCATAGTCATAAAGAGCTACAAAAGGCATTTGCTGCTAACTTGACTTAAAGAAGAAAACCCCAGCTTCCCTTTCCAGCATGCTGGGGCCTCTTAAGTGCAAGACATTGATAGCTCTAACCATAAGGCAACGTTGTCCTCCCTGTCTAGCCCTTCCCTTATGGGGAGCCATTGGAGGCTCGGAAACAAACACACAAATAGAGGAAACCATGTCAGTGCAGTGATAAACCTTTTAGTCTCGTCCCAGTGTTTACTCCCTTCCTCCTGGCAACCTGCACTGTTTGTCTCTGAATGGTGGATGGACATTTGCTCCTGACCTTCCAGGCTATAGGAAATTTTTTTTAACTACTCAGTCAGTGGTTAACTTTTCCCCGTTGCCTTTTGTGTGTTGGCTTTATTTTACAAATGCTAACTTTATCCATACTATAGGTTGTGCATCCCTAATTCAAAAAGTTCCCAAATCCAAAACTTTCTGGATGCCAACAAGATGCCACAAGTGGAAAATTTTACACCATGAGACTTTTTTTTTTTTTAGGCACAAAGCTATTAAAAATATTGTATAAAATTACTACCTTCAGGCTATGTGGGTAAGTTCTATATGAAACATAAATGAATTTCATATTTAGAGTTGGATTGCCTCACCAAGATATCTCATTATGTGTGTGCACATATTCCAAGATCTGAAAAAAATCTGGAACACTTCTGTTCCCAAGCATTTCAGATAAGAGATAGCCTACCTATATTAGTTATTTCTTGGCTTCTCAAGGGAAAAGAATCCTTGTCTGAAGCTCTGGTATGTTGAATTGAAAAAGGTACAACTTTTTTGACCTTGAAAATTCATAAACACTGAGCCACTTGAGATTTCATGGTTGCTGCCATACTTTCTCCTGAAAGCCTGTCAGACATTGAACTTGTTTGAGGCATAGAGTTGCCAGATAAAAATAGAGAATGCCCAGTGAAAATTGCAGGTAAACGACTAATAAGTTTTTTAGAATATGCCTTATAATATTTGATACATACTCGTACCAAATAATGATTAGATATTTTCTGAAATTCATATTTTAGTGGGCATCCTGTGTTTTTATTTGGTAAATCTAGTGACACTATTTAGGCAAGTTTCCATTAAATTACGTTTTCCAGTGACTTGTCTTTTAAATTGGTGATGTCATTGGAGCCTGGCTTCCTTGTCACTTAAAAGGCTTTCCTAGGGAAAGTAGAGCATCCAGGGATCAGTGGGTCTCAAACTTGAGTGTTCCCAGGAAACACCCAGGTGTTGGTTAACCTGTAGGGCCATGCCCATCCCCTGAAGGTCCTTACAAGTGTGTGAGTTTTCAGGCACCAAGAGGCTGGTCCCATTCTCTCTGGTGTTATGTATCTATTTGACATACTTTTCTCAGTGTTTCTATGATCTGCTTCCAAGGACATGATCCAGTAGCAGAATTTGTATGAGGAATGCATAGCAATTACTCATTTACATGTAAGTACATATTTCAGATGAGAAGTTTTAATAATGCAAGAAAATTTTAAGACTGAAATCATGTACCAGGGATATTCTGAGAAGTGCATTCTTAAGTGATTTTGTCATTGCACAAACATCATATTGCATAGGTACACAAACCTAAATGATATAATCTACTAGGTTATGTGGCTTAGCCACCATCACACCTGTAATCTGTGATTGACAGAAATGTAGTTATAGGTGCATCAACTTTTTCTTAATGTGTATTAAATCTTTCTTGGCCCTAAGTTTGTTTGGAAGAAAATGACTAAGGAGTCATGCAAAAGAAGAAGAGAGGAAATATTCTGCTGATGATAAAACATGTTGACAGACTGTGAATAGAAAAATGTGGGGTGTCAGCCCAGGAGTGGGCAGCTCTACAGAGAAACAGATGAATGTGTATATAGGATTATAATATGTGCACAAAGTGACTTCCCCAGTAAGGCAAAATGAAGAATCATGAGATACATGGTGCTATCGTTTGTGTGTTACCTGTCCCCCAAAGGCCCAGGTTTTAAAGGCTTGATACCCAGGATAGCATGACTGGAAGAGGTGGAATCTTTAAGAGGTGGGGCTTAATGGGAGATATTTAGGTTATTGGGGGCTTGTGCTGAAAGGGGATTGTGTGACCTTGCCTCTTTCCTCCTTTCCTTTTAAGTGCTGGTCATGAGGTAAGCTGTTTTGCTCCCATTGCCATTTATCTGTTTTCCCACCATTGCCATTTAGCACCCCTACCAGAGGCCCGAAAGCAGAGGGGCTAACCAGTCCTGGACTAGAACCTTCAACAGTGTGAGTCAAAATGTGTGTGTGTGTGTGTGTGTGTGTGTGTGTGTTTCATTTTAAGTTGATTATCTCAGGTATTTGCTATAGTAACAGAACACTGAAAGAAATGGGTTGGGAAAATGGGTTCACCATGGTTGAGGGCTTCAGTGTAATTTCTCCCCTCTCACTAGCCACCAAAATAAACATCAGCTAAATGAAAGGTTAATACATCATGTCAGAAGGGAAATTAGAATAAAATACAAATGAATGCTTTTCAGTTTTCTTGATAAATGATGACAACAGTTTTTAATGCTCAAAATAATGAATGGAAAAGAAAAGTTTGGTCAACTTGATTACACTGAAGGAAACCTCTAAGAATCAAAACTATAATAGCATCTAAAGAAAAATGGGATTGGAAGAGCATTTGCTACAAGTGTAAGTAAGCTAGTTTCCTACAGCATTTAAAAGTCTTCACAGGAAAATTAAGATACAATGAAAGTCCCATGGGCCAGCACATGAATGGGTCACCACAACAAGCCAACTTGATGTTCTGCATTGTAAACAAACCTCCCAGCAGTTACTAAGAGATTCTTTAACCCATCTTATTTTATTTTATTATTTTAAATTATTTTTGTAGTTGTACATAGACAGCATGCCTTTTATTTTTTTTTTTTTACGCTGTGCTAACGATTGAACCCAGTGTTTCGTACATACTAGGCAAGCACTGACACTGAGCTACAGACCCAGCCCTAACCATTTTATTGAGGAACCAGTTGACTGTAAGTAAATGGCCCCAAGCTAGTGAATGGTATGAAGTTCACAGGCATATTTATTGGAAAGCTCTTGTGCTCTCAGGAACTAGTATAGCTAGCCTAAGAGAACCTCCCAACCTCCAAGAAAAAGAAGACCCAGGGCTAATATGCTCATGAAAAACTGCTCAACCTTAACATTAAAGATCTGCATATTAAAACTGGAGGGTTGAAGGCACTGCTTACCTCTGGAATTGGCAAGAAAAAAATTTCCAGAAAAATAACCAGTCACAGTCCTGGCTTCCTCGGGTGTTATGAAACGGACACTTCACCTCTACTCTGGGCAGAAGGGTAAATTGGGTGAAGAAGAGTTTAACAGAATATTATCTAGAGTCTTTAAAAAAAATTGCACATGACCATTGGCCTATTCATTCTACTTCTAAGGATCCTACACAAATAATCAGAAATGTGAGCAAAGTTTTATGCCCAAAGATATTTTTCTCTGATTACTGTTCATGTTATTTGCAAGTTTGAACTACGGGAGAGTGTCTACTGCAGTAGTTTCCAATATGAAAAAGGTGATGTTCATGAAGGTTTAAAACAACCTATATGTTAATTACAGGTGCGTAGGAGGGGCAACAAAACACAGAATAGTTTACTCAGTTTGATTTCCACAGTGACTATCTATGCACTAAAAAGGTACAAAGACCACGAAACTGCCTTTATCCTACCATCACAGGATTTAGGCTAATTTCAGTTTTATATCTATTATGTATTTCTAAAACTTTTACATGGTTTGTTTTAAAATTCAGAGAAGAGAAAAAGGTTCATACCAATCTCAATTTTATATGTAGTCTATTTTCCAAAAAAATTTGGGTTTGTTTTAAAATTCAGATTAGAGGGAAAAAGAATTTTGCTTTGAGGGTAAAGAGCAAATTGGATAGGATGACAACATTTGCTATAGAATTTCAGAAATTAGATGGGCTGACCCCAATAGGATGCCACTGAATCTGGAGGGTTGGGAGTCTTATTAATCAGCCATGAGAGCATACCTCCTTTCTCTTGTCTTCTGGATACCACTTCCCCCAAACTATCCTTCCCTTCTTTCCTAGTCAAAAACTTACTGTATTATTCAGATATCCGTTACTGTGACAAAATACCTGAAATAATCAACTTAAAGAGAGGAAAGGTTTGTTCTGGCCCAATGGTTTCAGAAGTTTTGGTCCATGATGGCTTGGCCTGTCTGGTGGAGGATACCTGCTTATCTCATGGTGGCTAGGAAGCAAAGAGAGGAAGAGGTTCTGGGGTACTTTTCATTTCAAAGGGCACTCCCCTGATGATATAACTTTCTCATACTAAGCCCCAGCTTTTTAAGGTGTCACTACCTCCAAGTAGTGCCATGGACTAGGGACCAAGTCTTCAACACATGAGCCTTTGGGGAATATTCCAGGTATAAATTATTGTACTTACCATCTATATGCTCACCAGTAGGTTACTAGCTAAATAAATTACCTTAGAACATCCTCTCAGTGAGGTGTGATAGACCTACGAAGGAATTCTGTCAATAGAGATAATGTTTATTGAAATGGAAATTTTCAAAGATATGCATTAAAACACAATAATATAGAATATATTATTTTATATATATGGAATATACATAAAAAGCACATGTCCCTCCCTCCACAGTTGCTTTTAAAATAGGATCATTTGTGACTTCTATGTGATTCAAATATAACATACATGTTCTCTGTAAATAATGCAAATGTTCTGCACATGTGCACATGATTTTTTTTTTCTCTCCCCTCCCATTCCTTTTCCTTCCCATTTGTTCCTTTCCTTTGCTGAAAGAACATTTGTGAAACTGATTAGATAACTCCCTGGGTATGAGAATAGAGAGAGATTTGCTTTGATTTTTTTCTTCATATTTTTCTTTAATGCATAGATATTTTCATAATTAGCGAGTATTCTATCTAAGTAACAAAAAGATATTTCTTTTGAAGGGGAAAAATGAAAAAGACAGACAGAGGGAGGAAGGGTGGGAAGAGAGGCACCAGTGAAAATATCTGCAGTTTCGTAGAACTTTGTTTTGTTTTCTACAGATTTTCTGGAGGAGGGTGTGAATGTAACTTCGCTTTTTTTTTTTTTTTTTTTAGTTTTTTTTTTTTATTGGTTGTTCAAAACATTACACAGCTCATGACATATCATCTTCCATACATTTGATTCAAGTGGGTTATGAACTCCCATTTTTTACCCCAAATACAAGTTGCAGAATCACATCGGTTACACATCCACATTTTTACATAATACCATATTAGTGACTGTTGTATTCTGCTACCTTTCCTATCCCCTACTATCCCCCCTCCCCTTCCCTCTCATCTTCCCTCTGTACCCCATCTGCTGTTGTTTAATTCTCTCCCTTGTTTTTTTTTTCCCCTTTCCCCTCACAAACTCTTATATGTAATTTTGTGTAACAATGAGGGTCTCCTTCCATTTCCATAGTTTCCCTTCTCTCTCCCTCCACTCGTCTCTGTTTAATGTTAATCATTTCCTCATGCTCTTCTTCCCTGTTCTGATCTTAGTTGCTCTCTTTATATCAAAGAAGACATTTGGCATTTGTTTTTTAAGGATTGGCTAGCTTCACTTAGCATAATCTGCTCTAATGCCATCCATTTCCCTGCAAAATCCATGATTTTGTCATTTTTTAGTGCTGCGTAATACTCCATTGTGTATAAATGCCACAGTTTTTTAATCCATTCATCTATTGAAGGGCATCTGGGTTGATTCCAAAGTCTAGCTATTGTGAATTGTGCTGCCATGATCATTGATGTGGCAGTATCCCTATAGTATGCTCTTTTAAGGTCCTCAGGGAATAGACCGAGAAGGGCGATAGCTGGGTCAAATGGTGGGTCCATTCCCAGCTTTCCTAGGAATCTCCATACTGCTTTCCATATTGGCCGCACCAGTTTGCAGTTCCACCAGCAATGTACAAGTGTACCCTTTTCCCCACATCCTCGCCAGCACTTATTGTTGCTTGACTTCATAATGGCTGCCAATCTTACTGGAGTGAGATGGTATCTTAGGGTGGTTTTGATTTGCATTTCTCTGACTGCTAGAGATGGTGAGCATTTTTTCATGTACTTATTGATAGATTGTATGTCCTCCTCTGAGAAGTGTCTGTTCAGGTCCTTCGCCCATTTGTTGATAGGGTTGTTTGTTATCTTGTTGTTTAATTTTTTGAGTTCTTTGTATATTCTGGATATTAGGGCTCTATCTGAAGTGTGAGGAGTAAAGATTTGTTCCCAGGATGTAGGTTCCCTATTTACCTCTCTTATTGTTTCTCTTGCTGAGAAAAAACTTTTTAGTTTGAGTAAGTCCCATTTGTTGATTCTAGTTATTAACTTTTGTGCTATGGGCGTCCTATTAAGGAATTTGGAGCCCGACCCCACAATGTGTAGATTGAAGCCAACTTTTTTTCTATCAGGTGCAGAGTCTCTGATTTGATATCTAGGTCCTTGATCCATTTTGAATTTACTTTTGTGCATGGCGAGAGAAAGGGGTTCAGCTTCATTTTGTTGCATATGGATTTCCAGTTTTCCCAGCACCATTTGTTGAAGATGCTATCCTTTCTCCATTGCATGCTTTTAGCGCCTTTATCAAATATAAGAAAGTTGTAATTTTGTGGATTGGTCTCTGTGTCCTCTATTCTGTACCATTGATCCACCTTCCTGTTTTGGTACCAGTACCATGCTGTTTTTGTTACTATTGCTCTGTAGTACAGTTTGAAATCTGGTATCGCTATACCTCCCGATTCACACTTCCTGCTTAGAATTGCTTTTGCTATTCTGGGTCTTTTATTTTTCCATATGAATTTCATGATAGCTTTATCTATTTCTACCAGAAATGCCGTTGGGATTTTGATTGGCATTGCATTGAACCTGTAGAGAACTTTGGGTAATATCGCCATTTTGATGATGTTGGTTCTGCCTATCCATGAACAGGGTACATTTTTCCATCTTCTAAGATCTTCTTCTATCTCTCTCTTTAGAGTTCTGTAGTTTTCATTGTATAAATCTTTCACTTCTTTTGTTAGGTTGATTCCCAAGTATTTTATTTTTTTTGAGGATATTGTGAATGGGGTGGTTTTCCTCATTTCCATTTCAGAAGTTTTGTTACTGATATACAGGAATGCCTTTGATTTATGCGTGTTGATTTTATATCCTGCCACTTTGCTGAATTCATTTTTCAGTTCTAGTAGTTTCTTTGTAGACCCTTTTGGGTCTTCTAAGTATAGGATCATATCGTCCGCAAATAGTGATATTTTAAGTTATTCTTTTCCTATTTTTATGCCTTTAATTTCTCTTGTCTGTCTAATTGTTCTGGCTAGTATTTCAAGGACTAAATTAAATAGAAGTGGTGAGAGAGGGCATCCCTGTCTTGTTCCAGATTTTAGAGGGAATGCCTTCAGTTTTTCTCCATTTAGAATGATGCTAGCCTGAGGCTTAGCATATATAGCTTTTACAATGTTGAGGTAAGTTCCTGTTATCCCCAGTTTTTCTAGTGTTTTGAACATAAAAGGATGCTGTACTTTGTCGAATGCTTTTTCTGCATCTATTGAGACGATCATATGGTTCTTATCTTTAAGTCTATTGATGTGGTGAATAATATTTATTGATTTCCGTATATTGAACCAACCTTGCATCCCAGGGATGAATCCTACTTGATCATGGTGCACAATTTTTTTGATATGCTTTTGTATTCGATTCGCCAGGATTTTATTGAGAATTTTTGCATCTATGTTCATTAGAGATATTGGTCTGTAGTTTTCTTTCTTTGAAGTGTCTTTGTCTGGTTTCGGGATCAGGGTGATGTTGGCCTCATAGAATGAATTTGGAAGAGCTCCTTCTTTTTCTATTTCTTGAAATAGCTTGAAAAGTATTGGTATTAATTCTTCTTTGAAGGTTTTGTAAAACTCCGCTGTATACCCATCTGGTCCAGGGCTTTTTTTGGTTGGTAGTCTTTTGATGGCTTCTTCTATTTCTTCCTTTGTTATTGGTCTGTTTAAATTGTGTGTGTCTTCCTGACTCAATCTGGGCAGCTCATATGACTTAAGAAATTTATCGATGTCTTCACTGTCTTCTATTTTATTAGAATATAGGGTTTCAAAATACTTTCTAATTATCTTCTGTATTTCTGTAGTGTCTGTTGTGATATTGCCTTTTTCATCCCGTATGTTAGTGATTTGAGTTTTCTCTCTTCTTCTCTTCGTTAGCATGGATAAGGGTCTGTCGATCTTATTTATTTTTTCAAAGAACCAACTTTTAGTTTTATCAATTTTTTCAATGGTTTTTTTTGTTTCAATTTCGTTGATTTCCGCTCTGATTTTAATTATTTCTTGTCTTCTGCTATATTTGCTGTTGTTTTGCTCTTCCTTTTCTAGGGTTTTGAGATGTAGTGTGAGTTCGTTTATTTGTTGGTTTTTTCTTTTTTTGAGGAATGAACTCCAGGAAATGAATTTCCCTCTTAAAACTGCTTTCATTGTGTCCCATAGATTCCGGTATGTTATGTCTGAATTGTCGTTTATCTCTAAGAATTTTTTGATTTCCTCCTTTATGTCTTCTGTAACCCATTGATCATTCAGTAACATATTGTTTATTTTCCATGTGATGCAGGATTTTTCCTTCCTTCTTTTTTCATTGATTTCCAGTTTCATTCCATTATGATCAGATATGGTGCATGGTATTATCTCCACTCCTTTATATTTACTAAGAGTTGCCCTATGGCATAATATATGATCTATCTTTGAGTACGATCCATGTGCTGCTGAGAAGAACGTGTATCCACTTGATGATGGTTGATATATTCTATATATGTCGGTTAAGTCTAGGTTATTGATTGTGTCATTGAGTTCTATAGTTTCTTTATTCAGCTTTTGTCTGGAGGATCTGTCTAATGGCGAGAGCGGTGTGTTGAAGTCACCCATAATTATTGTTTTGTGGTCAATTTGACTTTTGAACTTGAGGAGAGTTTGTTTTATGAATGTTGCTGCACCAGTATTTGGTGCATATAAATTGATAATTGTTATGTCTTGTTGGTGAATAGTTCCTTTTAACAGGATATAGTGTCCTTCTTTATCCCTTTTGATTAACTTAGGTTTGAAGTTGAGTTTATTCGATATGAGTATGGCCACTCCTGCTTGCTTCCGAGGGCCATGTGAGTGGTATGATTTTTCCCAACCTTTCACCTTCAGCCTGTGTATGTCTTTTCCTATCATATGAGTCTCCTGAAGGCAGCATATTGTTGGATTTGTTTTTTTGATCCAGGTTACCATCCTGTGTCTCTTGATTGGTGAGTTTAGTCCATTAACATTTAAGATTACAATTGAAATATGATTTGTACTTCCAGTCATGTTTATTTATTTATTTATTTTAGTTTGGCTAGTTTTTACTTTTTGGTTGTTTTCTTCCGCCTTTACTGAGATACCTCCCGCTGTTGGTTTTGGGCACTGTTTTTCCATTCCTCTTCTTGTAGAATTTTGCCCAAAATGCTTTGCAGTGCTGGTTTTCTGGCTGCGAAATCTTTTAGCTTTTGTTTATCGTGAAAGATTTTAATTTCATTGTCAAATCTGAAACTTAATTTTGCTGGATACAGTATTCTTGGTTGGAATCCATTATTTTTCAGCGTTTGAAATACATTGTTCCAGGATTTTCTCGCTTTCAAAGTCTGTGATGAAAAATCAGTCGTTAACCTAATTGGTTTACCCCTGAATGTAATCTGCCTCCTTTCCCTTGTAGCTTTTAATATTCTCTCCTTGTTCTGTATGTTGGCTATCTTCATAATTATATGTCTTGGAGTTGACCTATTACAGTTTTGGATGTTTGGGGTCCTGTAGGCTTCCAGGATTTGGCAATCCATTCCATCTTTCATCTCTGGGAAGTTTTCTAGGATTATTTCATTCAATAGGTTGTCCATTCCTTTGGCTTGAATCTCTGTGCCTTCTTCTATCCCAATGACTCTCAAATTTGGTTTTTTGATGAAATCCCATATCTCTTGGATAGATTGCTCGTGAGATTTAAGCATCTTTTCAGTATTGACTATATTCTTTTCAAGTTGATAAACTTTGTCTTCATTATCTGATGTTCTGACTTCTACTTGATCTAGTCTATTTGTAATATTCTCGTTAGCATTTTTAATCTGGTTTATGGTTTCTTGCATTTCTAAAATCACTGTTTGGTTTTTTTTTAAGATCTCTATCTCCTGGTAAAGCTCGTTCTTTGCAGTTTGTATTTGTTTGTTTAGTTGGTTTTCAAAATATACTTTCAATTCTTGGATTTGCTGTCTCATGTCTTCTCTAAAATTCCGTTCCATCTGAGTTAGGTATGCCTTGATTTCTTTCCCTGTCCATGTTTCTGATGCTTCTAGGTCCTCCTGTAGATTTAAGTTGTCCTGCATTATCTGTACTCCTTTTTTCCCTGTTTTTTTCATGTTGTTCACGTTACTTTCCAGCTCTATTTGACTGCTTTGTAACTGCTTTCTCCTATACATTTGTTTTGGCTTTGTTTATATCTGTTGTTTCTCCTTTGTGGTGGGAGATTATGCCTATAGATGTTGGGCTTTATTGTACTTTAGAGCTGATTCATTCAATTTATAAAGGGCTTCCGGATTTTGTATGCATATGGTGATTTGTTTTTTGTTCTTAGGACTTTATGTTGAGTGCTATGAAGGTATACGGGTTAGTATGTCTTGGCTACTTTAGAAGATTGCTCTACTGAAGGGGGATGCTAACCGTCAATTGGATCAGGGTGTTGGTAGTAGCTAGGTATTTAGGAGCAGTATAGACGGCCTCGAAACATTCACCTGTTTGCATTTAGACAGTTACACGAAATGGAGGATGTAATGCTTGGGATGAAAGTTGGGGGGAAGGGAAAGGAAGGTGCTCTTGAAAAGTAAGAAGGAGGGGGAGTTAGATAGCATAGAGGAGAATGGAAAGAACAATAAAACTTGGAAGGGGAGAGAAAGAGGGAAAAAGGGAGAGAAAAGATAAAATAAAATGAAAAATAAAATTAGGTCTTAGAGATCCATTTTCTTCTCTTCCCATAGGCAAAGCTGTGCCCTCCAGGCTGAGATTTGCCCTCAATGTGTCAACAGCAATCCCTGTAAGGCGGCTCCTGGGAGTCTCTCAATCCTGTTGGTCCAGAGCCGTTTCACTTCTACGGCCCCTCCTCCCCTTCCTCTTGCCAGCCAGCCAGGTCCTGTGCACCGGAGGAGGTTCTCCAAGGATTTGGTTACACTTTCAGCACCTCTGGGTGCTCTATTTCCCTAATGAATGAGCACTCTCTCTGTCATTCATCTAAGCCCCAGTGCTGTGGAGCTGTGTTCTGGGAGTCAATAGTTTAATTTTTCCTGACCCCTTTGGTGGGCACACCTTCGGAGTCTGGCGGCTAAGACCATTGGTGTCGCCACTGGTGGTAATGGGAGTTGGGGGTCAAGGATCCCATCTGCTTCCCTCAGCCCCTACAATCACGACCACTCCGCTAGCAGTAGGAGGAGTTGGGGGTCTGGAGTGTCCTCTGTTTCCCTCCGCCCCTACTGTCACGCCCTCTCAGTTGGCGGTTGGGGGAGTTGGGGGTGGGGAGTCTTCTCTGCTTTCCTCCACCCCTACAGTCATGCCCACGTCACTGGCAGTATTGGGAGTTGGGGGTCGAGAGTCCTTTGGCCCTTACAGTCACGCCCACGGAGAGATTTTGAAGTTTCCCGGTTGTTTGTATCTGATGCGGGTGGGAGTCACACACCTGCCAAAGTAGATTCCGCTGGGAAGGAATCTCTTTGGCCGAACTTTGGTGACTTCCCCTCTCTGCAAGGGCGGGCCCCTGCCTCCTTGCTGGAGTGTCCGAAGGGAGGGGTGGAACTGGCTTGTCTCTGGTCTGACCCAATCTCTGGTTTTAGTTCCCAGTTCGCTATTTCATAAAGGCTTGGTTAGATTTCCTTCACGCCCTCTCAGGGGGGGAGCCGTTTGCCGGGTGGGCGGGGCCGTTCGCAGTGGGGGCGGGGCCGTTAGCAGAGCTGGGAGGGCACAGGCCGTCTGCCGGGCAGGGACCCTTCTCGAAGCGCAGGGCCGCTGGGGGCCGACTGCAGAGCCTGGGGTGGTGGCCACGGGAGGGGTGCCAGCAGAGCCCGGAGGGCGGGGGCCCCCGTTTGCCGGGTGGGTGGGGCCGTTTGCAGAGCCAGGGTGGCAGGGGGCCCGTTAGCCGTGTGGGCGGGGCGTTAGCAGCGCTGGGAGGGCACAGGCCGTTTGCCAGGCCAGGTGGGGATCCTTCTCGCTGCGCCGGCCGCCGGGGCCGCCTGCAGAGCCGAGCCTGTGCTGGCCGGGGGCGGGGCCGCCAACAGAGCCGGGAGGGCGGGTGGGGGGGGGCGTTTGCCGGGTGGGCGGGGCCGTTAGCAGAGCCAGGAGGGCGGAGGCCGTTTGCCCGGCCAGGCAGGGACCCTTCTCGGCGCGCCGGCCGCCGGGGGCCGCTTGTAGAACCCGGTAGGCAGTGGCCTCGTGGCTAAGAGCCGGGCGGGCGGGGTGGCCGATCACCGAGCGAGCGGGGCCGCCAGGAGAGCCAGGATGGCGGGAGCCGTCTCCTGGGCCAGGCGTGGACCCTTCTCACTGCCCCGGGCCGCCGGTGGCCGCTTGCAGAGCCGGTTGGGCGGTGGCTGCAGGATTGGACCTCTGCACCCGCGGCCGGCCAAGATTCACTTGTCTGGGGCCAACTGTCACCTCTAATATAACTTACTACTTCCTGGCAGGTCTCCTTTCAGCGGAATTTTGCTAGAAGTTCCTCAGTAGGTAGAATGTAGCTGTTTTAATGGGTGTTTCTGATCCGGTTAATGTGGAGATACTGAAAGTGCTGCTTCCTTGCCGGCCGCCATGTTGGATCCTCGTAACTTCGCTTTTCTTCGAAGTGTAGATATGAATGAGCTGGCTCTTGTGGAATCTCTTCCCTGGGCTTTCCCTCTTCTTCCCCCATTGTGAGCAGCCCCAAAGCACAGCATGGACCAGACATTAACTGTTCACTGGCAGATTGTTGTGCTTGTAGATGAGAAGTTAGCATTTAGTGTGTTTTGTACATGACAAGAAACACTCTGGGCACAGGAGCCTCTTACTGGGAGGCATTCAGGCAATGAAGTATTCATGCCCTGCTCCTCTGATACCTTGGTGAAACCCGTGTCCTGTTTTTAGTCTTTTGGGGCCTTTGGATGCGAACAATCAAGGAACATGTAGCCAGCTGCTCGCATCCTGATGCTGAGGTGGCTTAGACCACTGGGGATGGTGGGTGTAAAGGCAGTCAACCTTCCTGTGCCTCCATGTCTTCCTCTGAGAAGTAGGAGCCCCACCTCGCACAGTATGCACACTGGGCACGTTGGCATTTGCCAGCACTCTGCAGTACACAAGCATGCCAGATATTTCACATGCTTCAGTTGTGATGCTGGGAGGGATAGATAGGGATGAGGTTGCTGATGTCAGCTGGGAGTGAGCCTCGTTTTTGAAGGTTCCATTTAATAATTTTTTTTTTTTAATTTTACAATGGTGAGAAAGCAATATGCATGCAGTAGAAACTCTACTTCAGATGTTGAACTGGGAACTTTTCCTGAGCCATTGCTATGAAATATGATGCTGTCTTGTGACGTTGGGCATAGGCAGCAAGCTGTAGCTTCCAGTCAGCCCCGTGATCAGGAGGGAAACAGCCAATACTCTACAGTGGGGTGTGCCACTAAGAGTGATGTTTGGTAGGTCAGGTGAATTCAGTGCATTTTCCAGGTACAATATTTTCCATTTATGATGTGTATTGGGTGTAAGTCAAGGAGCATGTCTACTATATTTTGAATATATGTGCTATGTATTAGTAATCATTTTTAGTGAAGACTTTGTGCTTTGGGCACAATTCATATTCTTTCTAATTATAGAGGTAGTATACATGATTGTAAAAACTTCACAGGTTTCATTAATCTGTAAGAGGAAGTCAGCATTTCCCCACTGTAAGTTAGTCATTGTTGTTTTTTCCTAAGTATGTAAATATTAAAAAGCACCCCCAACAGTTTATTGTGCCTTTCATTAGCAAATTGTGTTTCTATGAAGATGTTTTTCTAGAATTCGTGTGTTTGATATTGCTGTTTTAAATTTGCCAAAAAATTTTCCCCTCACTCTGATATCTGAAAAATGCCACTGAACTCCTTATCCATTGTGGAGAGAGCCATTTATAATACACTATCTGGACATTTCTGTTCCAGGTAGCAGAAGGCCAAGGCTCAATTACCAGTAATTGTTATAGAAAGTACATGTGCTCCATGGAATGTTAATTATTGGCATTCATCGCCTAAGCTAAGCAGTTGATAATCATTCTTTTTGAATTTCTATTCAGGGGCGGGAGGGGGGGCTATTTCAGTAGTAACTATTCTTCTCACTCCATCACCAACAGGTTATACCTTTTCATGATTGACTTTCCTAATATAGTATATTCTAGACTATCATTTAAAATGAAAAGAAACTAAATAAGTCAAAAAGAATTAAGGAACTGAGCAGAATGGAAATGCCATGGAGGATGGTTATTGAAAAGTGTGAAATGCCTCATTTGACCCTGTTGTCCTTTTTTTTTAGGAAAAAGCGGAGCAGGCACCTCCCAGTCCACGAGAGCTGGCACAATCTGAACGAGCGAACAATCCAAGTAAGTAATGAGCAAGAACTCAACTATAGCTTTGCAATAGTACTAGGATTTTATAGTCCTCCTTTGTGTTCGTGGGGTGGGGCAGGGGTGGGGGGGCTCAGTTCCATGATCCTGCAGAGACAGCAGAACCCAAGAATACTCAAATCCCTTGTATAAGATGTCCTAATGTTTGCATAGAACCTATGCATTACCTTCTGCATACTTTTAATCATTGTTAGATTAGTTACTTAATACAATATAACTGCTAAATGAACAGTTGTTATACTGTATTGTTAGGGAATGATGATCAAGGAAAAAGTCTGTTTGTGTTCAGTACATGTGTCATGATTTTTCCCCCCAAATAATTTCAATTCATGATTGGTTGAATTCATGGATATACTGCAAAAATTATTCTTGACACAAATGAGTAAGATTCTAATCTTACTGTTTTTAAGGAAACAAATTCTAATATAGTCATCTATATTTCAATGAATATAGATTTCACTGAGCTAAACTTCAAAAATCTGTTTTATGCAAGTTTCTTGGTATTCCACTTAAGGCGATTTGATGTTACCTTTTGTGAGGGATTGTGCACAGGGGAACCCCTTTGTTTTAGCATTTTTGTATGTTTTTTAGCCTGGTTTTGCATCTATGTATTCTTGGTATTTCTTGACCCTTTTTGAGTTTCTTCTGTTCCTTCTCCTCTGGATCATTATGAGGAAGTAAGGAATCACATTAAAGGAATACAAAGTTACTTCATAAATTAGAGAAACTGATAGAGGATGGGGAGTCTGCTCCCTACATGAAGCACAAACAATGTAATGGATTATTGTAGCATTTAAGTACAAGGAATCACAAGGTTTAGAGCTGGTAGGCATTAGAATAATCAGTTTTAAAAATTGCTTAATGAGAAAGAAGATGACTTTAGCCAAAAATCAAAGCTGAGATCTAACTAGGAAGTCAAATAAATGTGTTCCCAAGCATTAGAAGATTTATCATAAAATCAGTCAGGATTTTCTGTAACAAGTCTAATTTCAGGGTCACATTTCAGAAAACATTCATATGAGATGATGGAAGGGAAAGATATTGGTTTATGAGTACTGGTTTTGAAATTTTGAACAATTTTGACTCATTACATTGTATTGTCTAGAATGATCTCTTTCAAGCTGAAATAATCTAGATCTTGGTATCGATGTTCATTTAGAATTCTGTTAATGCTTTTATCAGAAAATTATAAGAAAAATTACACGGAGAGAATTTCCATAGTTTATCTCTCATCCTTTGTCTTTTTTTTTAATATTTATTTTTTAGTTTTCGGAGGACACAACATCTTTGTTTGTATGTGGTGCTGAGGATCGAACCCGGGCTGCACGCATGCCAGGCGAGCGCGCTACCGCTTGAGCCACATCTCCAGCCCATCATCCTTTGTCTTTACATCGTACTTTCAGATACTCTCTAGGTATCAGATATACCCAAGCAGTGTCCTGAAGGGGAATTTGCAGAACAGTACAGGGAATAGCCTTCCACTAGAAGAGAGCTAGTTCTCCATTCTGGCTTAGAGTTAAGCAGCACACAGTTGAGTCTGGGTCTCTGATGCATTGCAGTTCCTGAAACAAGGCTTAAAAGAACAAAGGAGCATTTCTCCATATTGAACTCCACTTCTCAACCTCCCAGAGTTCTTACCTATAAGTGCACTCATGACATTGGCTTCAGTCCTTGTTCACAGGTAGCATACAGAAAAGGAAAAGTGAAGGACACAGCTTGGTTTAGAACAGGCTATTCCACAGAGGACTGAACAGTGCTGGCACAACCAAAAACAGCCACCAGTGCAGGCCACTCAGTCCTGGGGATGGAGGTCCCTTCCCTATGCCAGTGTTGGGGAGCAGAACCAGAGCCAAGCCCACTGTATCCAGCCAGGAGCTGGGGTAGGGCTTCCCTGCTGTCAGAAGATGCTGGAAAAAGACTGTTGCCAGGGAGGACTAGAGCACATGTGAACTCGTGGCCAAGCAGCCAGGCACAGCCCTGCCGCCAGAGCTAAATGGAGCAGCGTCCTGGTGGGCACAGTGACTCAGGCTGCAACCTCCACAGTCTTCCACCAGGCAGTGGCTGCAGACTGCCCCGGCTCTACCACTCCATAGGGAGGAGTAGGCAGAGAGAGTGGTGGAAAAGACAAACAAAACAATCCACCCCAAATGAGTCTCCAATCCAACATTCCAAAACACATGAAGCAATCCCATACTAGGAAACACAGCTAACAAAATCAACAGATGAACAATTTAGACCATATGCAATAAAAATAAGTCTCACAAAGGCTTTGAAATAGGCATGTTTATATTACTCAGATGAATGAAAGACTAATGTCTGTAATACTGCAAGAAATCATGAACACAACCTGAAGAAACAAAGCAAGAATAGCTGGGTATGAAAAAGAACTGCTAGAAATTTTGAAAATGAAATATTTCAAACACTGAAATATTTTTATTGATGATTATTGATATTATTATATCATTTCCATTTTTTAAAGTGTTTTCTTCTCTCTAAAGGGGGTTCAAGAGTTGGAAGTTAGTCCTAAGAGAGTCAACTTGCATAGATTACAGAGAGGTAAAGGAAGAGGGAGTGAGCAGTCAGGTACCAAAGATCCTACAGTCTTTTGGGGAGGGAGAAGTAGAGAAGGAAACTCAGAGATAACAGAGATAAGAGCTGAGAATTGGCCAGAACTGAAGAAAGATACAACGCTCAAATTGCATTCAAAGAACTACCAAGGAAAAAGGAAGATTAGTTCATATCTAAAAGCATTTAGGGGTAGTCCAAAAAGTGGAAGAGAAGAAGTCTTGAAGGAAAACACAGATGTACTTACACAGGAATAACCTTGGGGTTGATGTTGACTTAGACACAATAAATGCCAGAGACAATGTGATGTACTCTCAAAGTTCTGAGGCAAAAAATAACTGTCCATCTAGAATTTTATACCAACATATTGCTCCACAGTGAGAGCAAAGTACAGCTTTCTAAGGCAAAGATGGAGAAAATGGGTTTACCAGTAAAGACCAAAAGAGTAATTAAATTTACTTCAGGAAGAAGGAATGTGAAACATGGCATATAAGGAACAGTAATGTGCAGAGACATTGGTACAATGTTGAAAATGTAATCCCATATGAATTGTTAAGATAAGGTTAAGCTGAAACTCCATATAGATGTTGAGAGTGTGTATGTGTGTCTCTGCGGGATTCGGATTACTCGGTGGTTAAATCCTAAAACGGCTTCATATGGAGGAGTAAAATGTGAAATAACTGGACATCTTTTTAGGGAAAAAATATATTTAATCATGTGTTTTAACATATTATGTGCAACTAAAATATTGACTGTTATCACTGAAAGAATACACATATAATTTATAGCTTTTAACCTAGCAGAAAAAAGTACAAGGGGATACATATTTTTAAAAAATCAAACAACATCAAGTAGAAAAAGAAGAAAAATTAAGATATGAAAGAGAGAAGATGTTAAACAGAAAATACAATGTAAGATAGTAGGGGTAATCCCAGAAATATACACCACAGTATTGCCAGACTTCCATTGGTAGAGACACCTAGGACCCTGTACCCAACAGAGAGACAGTCTTGATTCTTCTTAAAACCTGTCTTAACTTTTTTGAGAAATTGACCATATATGGAAAGTTGCACTAAATTTTAAGCAATCCATTCAACACAAGCCACGTTCTTTGACCCAGTGTGATTAATCAGACATCAACACAAAAAGTTCAAGACAAAACATGTAAACATGTTTGTGGAAACTTTAAAAGAGACCCATATTTTACTCATGGGTTAAAGAGAAACTCACAATGGAAATGTCAGTCATTTAAAACCTAATGGAAATGAACATAGTACAAGTGGAAAGTTGTATAGTGCTACTCAAGTAGGACTAAATTCCTAAGCTTCAAAAGGAAGAAAAATTGAAATTAGAAAAATGCAAATTGAATAAGTCTAAGAAATGCAGAAGGAAGTAATTATAAAAATTAAAGTGAGAAATTATTGAAATAAAGTGTCAATAAACAAGAACAAAATGAAAGCCAGTCCTTGTTAAAAACAAAACAAAACAAACAAACAAAAAACATCCTAACAGGAAACCTCTAGCACAGATGTGTAGAAGGACAAAGGCATGAAAGAAGATAGACAAATTTATTGCAAAAATATAAAAGTAAAATTGATTCTTTTTGAAATCATTTTTTTTTTGGTGGTCTTGGGGATTGAACTAGTGTCAGGGCCTCATGCATGCTAGACATGTGCTCTACTATTGAACTACATTTCCAGCCTCCAGGTACAGAAATATTAAATAACTCTGGCAATAATCATTACTGCCCCTTCAAAAATACCGAAGTAGTTCTGTAGATTAATGTTAGCAAACTTTCCAGGAACAAATAATGTCTTTCTTTATACAAATGTTTTCAGAGGTAGACAGAGGACCAAGAACTTTCCCCTATTTATGATACGTTCAGGTAGCTTTGAGACAATACTAGAAATCAAAATCCCATTTCACATGTTTACAAAATGAAACAAAAGTCCAAGTAAAACATAAATGAATCAGATTCAGCAATTTCTCTTAAATGAAATGTAAAACAATTAATATGACCAAGTTGGGGTTATTATAGTAATGCAAGGATGGTTTACCATTGTAGGCAGTAACACATTTAATATAAAGAAAAAGCAAGTGGTCATCTCACTAGACATGAAAAGAGAATTTTCTGCTTATTGTAACACAGAACAAACAACAACAAATCTCTTAAGAGACCAGGACTGAAAAGGAAACTTTTAACCTTTTAAAATTGATTTGTTGAGGCTGGGGTTGTGGCTCAGTGGTAGCTAGTGCCTAGCACATGTGAGGCCCCGGGTTCAATCCTCAGCACCACATAAAGATAAATAAATAAAATTAAGGTATTATATCCATATACAACTACAAAAATATTTTTTTTTTAAAAAATTGATTTGTCCAGAACCTACAGCTTGCATCATCCATAATGGAGAAATATTAGAGTCATGCCCAGGAATATCCAGAATCAGACATAGATGTATACTAGAGGTTTTAGCAGTTGCAATAAAAGAATAAATGAAGACACAAAAATGTAAACTTTGAAATGGAAGAAATAAAATCTGTAAATATTTGCAAATAGTATGATTATTCAAATAGAAAATGTACACAGATATACAAACTATTTTTAAAATATTTATTTATTTTTTTAGTTGTAGTTGGACACAACACCTTTATTTTATTTATTTATATGTGGTGCTGAGGATCAAATCCAGGGCCTTACACATGCTAGGTGAGCGCTCTACTGCTGAGCCACAACCCCAGCCCCGATATACAAACTTTTAAAATGAATAAGAGTTCAGTAAGATGGCAGATATAATGTGATATCAACAAGTAAAATTTAATAGTATTCTTCTATACTATTAAGAAACAATCAGGAAATATAATGCCCAAAGAAATCTCATTTATATTAGTAATTAATTTTTTTTTCTTTTTTGGTACCAGGAATTCAAGGGTGTGTAACCACTTAACCTCGTTCCCAGCCCTTTTTAATTTTTTTTCATTTTGAAGCAGGGTCTTGCTAAATTGCTGAGGGCCTCACTAAGTTTCTGAGGCTGGCTTTGATCTTGTGATCCTTCTGCCTTAGCCTCCTAAATTGCTGGAATTGCAGGAGTATGCCTCCATGCCGGGCAGTAATGAAAATTATAAGGTGTCTAGGAATAAACTCAACAAGATTACCAGACATAGGATGTTGCTAAAGAGATTAAAGTCCTGAAGAAGTGGAGAGTTATACTATGGTCATAGATGAGAAGACAGAATATAGTGAAGATTATTACATCTTTTCAAGTTTATCTTTAAATTAGTTGCAGGTGCAACCAAATATCCAGCAGAGTTTTGTGTGACTTTGCAAATGTTTCCTAAGTTTAATAAGGAAGAGTGAAACTTAGTAAGACTTTGTAATAGCCAAGAGAAATGTGGAGAAGGACAAGACATGTGGAGGGGTGATTTGCACTATCAGATAGCAAGATTTCTCATGAGACTTCACAAGAAGAAAGTATATGGTTTACTCATGGGCAGAGAGATAGATCCAAGGATCAGAGTAGATACCCTGTTGACACCAACACATTAACAGAAATGGCATACAGCAACAATAGTCATGGGAGAACTGAGATCACAGGAAACATGACTATGTATATTGGGGGCGAGTCGGGTGCCTGGAACCTTACTATGTATTATACGTAATACTCAATTTTAGGCAAGTAAATAACAATAGTGAAAAAAGAAAATGTCTTTTATTTATTTGATTAACAGAAATTAATGAATAGTGAGAATCTTCATGTAGTATGTCAAAATCAGACTTTACTAAATAAGATGTAGCTGTACTATAAAGGAAAAATGGTAAGTTTGCGTATAAGTGTACATTTTTATGCAAACACACAAGATGATATTTAAAATACTAAAAGCACACTTCAACCTGGGGAAAAAAATATAATGCATGTATCATGTGGAGAATTACTGTCTTCTGTTTATTTAAAAAAATGTTCTGTAAGTCCTATAAATAAAATAAGTAACAGTCAAATAGAAAAACTAGCAAAGTGCATAAGCAGGAAGTTTGAAAAAAAAAAAAAAGCAAACTGATTCTGGACACTTATTTTACATGAAAAATAAGGAAACCAACAGAGCTGGAAATCAAGGGAGCCAGTGCTCCGAGGTCTGTTTCAGGGAACAGAAGGGCACAGTCCCTCTTTCAAGTGTGTCCAAGTGCAGTGTTCATCTTCCCTCTTAGCACATGCACAGCCCTGGGAGTCTATGATGAGTGGACCTGGGATGTGCTGCTCTCTGGCAGTGCAGTACAAAGGCTCATTCCCTCCCTGGGAGCGGTTGGCCAGTCTCCCAGGCCAGCATGGAGCACAGTCTGCAGGACCTATAGGAGTCTGTGGTGTGCCTTCTCAGTACTTCCCTCACATCTTCATTCCCTTCCCTTCCCATTCTTGTGCCTGACACCAAGTTCATCCTGTGGAATTCTTTTTAACAAAATGCCATGAGATGTGTGATCAAATATGACAAGATATAGTGCCATTTTTTGTTGTTGCATTTCTTTTTCTGCTTCCTTAATTTTCAAGTCCTAGTCAGATACTCTGATTTAGATCTGGAGTTGCCTGGTTCCTTACAAGGGGCCTGATGTTGAGAATATAAGATTAGCTGTGACTTTCCTTGACCTGTTACTTCTATCTGGAAAAGAGGATTTATTGCTCTTGTTTTATTACCTTGTTCCTAACATAAGCTGCTTATTTTTGTGTGACAGTTGCTAAAAATGCTTCATGCCTTTCTTAGTAGCACCCTGCAGGATGGGGTGCATTTTCCTTTGAAAGTGCTTGGTTTTGTAATAGCTGGAATTACTCTTAAACAATTTCTAAGAACTATTTCTTCATTGTGGTAAAATATATAAAACACAATTTACCATTCTAATGATTTTAAGTATGCAGTTCAGTGACATTAATTATATTCACAGTGTTGAGCAACTATCACCATTATCTATTTCCAAAACTTTCTAGCACCCCAAACAAAATTGTACCCATTAAGCAATAATTCTCCCAGCCCTGGTAACCTCTAATCTACTTCCTGACTCTGAATTTGACTATTCTAGGTAACTCATATAATTGGAATTATATAATATCTATTCTTTTGTAACTGGCTTCTTTCATCTGGCATATTTTCGAGGTTCATCCATTTTACACATATTAGAATCTCATGTCATTTATACCCGAATAATATTTCTGTTGTATGGATATACCACATTGGTTTGCCCATTCATTGTAGATGGGCGCTTGAGTTGTTTCCCCCTTTTGGTTTTGTGCATAATGTTCCTATGACCACGGACATTCTAGTGCAATGGTGGAATGGGAATCAAAGCCAAGTGCATTTAGCACCAGGTTTAAGATAATTCAAGAGGGCCACCAGGCACACACCTGAAAATACATAAAATGATACTTGAAGGAGCTTTGCCTTTCCCCTGTCCGCTTTCTCCAGAGAATATAGATTTCTTGAGGACTCTAACCAAGTCTTACTTTAATCCTGAAGGTTCTACCATAGTGCGCTTTTTGGAGTCATGTTTCACAGATATTTATTTAATGAATTCCTGAACTCACATGTCCTAAATAGACGTGAGTTCCAGAAAACTCTCAAGCCCTGCCTGCACATGTGACATTCTGGTAATTCCAGGCAAGCAAAGACAACCAGCTGACAAAGCCCTTCCCTTCTTGCCAGGCTATTCCTGGGCATCAGGAGAAGCTTGGATAAGGACAGGATCATAGA
The DNA here is from genome assembly GCF_047511675.1 of Marmota flaviventris. NCBI lineage: Eukaryota > Metazoa > Chordata > Mammalia > Rodentia > Sciuridae > Marmota > Marmota flaviventris. The sequence continues at coordinate 124,640,449 of NC_092506.1, forward strand.
GAATACACACAAGTCTCCCAAGAAGACAGTGGCTCCTCATGGCTGCTTTTGAACCAGGCTTGCAGAATCTTTAATGACCTCTCATTTAGTCCAACAGTCTTACAAAAATGGCTTCCAACTTTTAATCATTTCTTTGTATTCATATATATGTAAAAGTAACTTTTGTTTTTCTCAATTATCATTTCCTTATGATATTATACTATACTATATCATTTCCTTATGATATTATACTATACTATATATAACTATACTATTTTCAAATATGTTTATTTGAAACAAATAGTTGTGAATATGGGCCTTTGATTGGCTATTGATACCTAAGATTATGCTAATTTTGATTTGTTTCCACTTCCCCCCAATATGCCTAACACTTTTTATTGAGGTTGAGATGCCAGAAAAGCTAGGAGAATCATCGTATAATCCTTTCCCCACAAAATTCTCCCAATGTCCATGTTCTTTTTGCTTTATGGAATAGGAAATGGGCCATACCACATAGAATAAGGGCAAATACACAAGTTGGTGATGATCCTCCTGTAGTGTCAGGTAATGTGATGATATGGTAGTCTTTTAGATTTCTGTGATTTCTTTCTTCCCATCTTCTACTTCCTCCATGTTTAGGTGACTTCCCTATTATAAAATTAAGATCTTAAACTATTAAGAATTTCCATACTTAGAAGTTTAGGTTAGAAACTGATTTTTATATATTCAAGGACTGAGCAAAGAAGTAACTATTTTATCTAAATAATGGGATTTAATGTCAGAAAAAGTATGAGAAAGGAATGGTGGATGGCTCAATAAGTCCTATGATGTTAGAATGTAACTGAATTTTTCAGTATGAACTCATGAAGGTATCCAGTATTAAATTATAGTTGTTTTTTTATTTGGTAGGGGAGAAAAAAATCTTTCCTATTATTTTTTGATTTACATAAAATTTATTTAAATGTTAATATATGCTGATATATCAAAACATTGTCATTATCATAATTATCACAGTTAACACATCTATCACCTTAATATTATATTTGTGTGTGTTGAGAACATTTTACCCCATTGAGTCCACCTAACTGCCCCATGATGGAGGTATTATTATTTCCACGGGAAGAAGCAGAGGCCAGAGGTGGGCGAGTTGCCCTGGCCACACCCATCATGTGTTACAGAACTGAGATTTGACCAAGGCCGGTAGACTCCTCTTTGAGCCTTTGGTTCCTCTGCTTTTCATACCTCCAGATTAGCCTGCCTTCCTTATCCAGGCCCACCAGTATTCTCCTTCCTTTTTGGCTCTTGAGATTTTTTCAGTGACTGGAACTGAGATTTCAACTGTAGGGATCAATTTTCCTTGGCCTTGAAGGCAGCCAAGGAGATGGGATCTTTGCAGCCCCACCCCCATCATGGACCGTGGCTTCCCCTTAATTGTGCTTATTCCTTCCTTTCCACTTTGAAGATAATTTATCTTAATAAGGAAGATAGGAACAAAAAGGCAAGGCATTGAGGAGCTTGCATTCTCTCTGTCTTTCCCCAATGTCAAGCAAGCAGCAGACCTCTTCCTCCTGGTCCTTATTTGGAGCAGAACTGAAAAAGCCATTGTTGTCCTTTGTCATTTTTCAAGTCTCAGTTATTCTGCGCCTTCGCTTTCCTGATGCTCTGACAGTTCACGCCACTCTTTTGTCTCATCCCTTTGAGCAGATAATTGGACTCCATTAATGTTTCATGTTTCCTTTAGCTGTCAGGATGCTCCCTGCTCAATAGAGGGCTTTATCCCAGCAACTCTTTCTGTTCTCCTGGTGGGTTTGCTTTTCCTCCGCTCGTTTGCCCTGTGGTTCTTCCGTGACTTCCATTCATTCGTTCATTCGTTCGTTCACTCATTAAACGAGTGTGTCTGGTGCTTGTCAAAGCCATGAGAGGCATGGGGCCCAGGCCTAGGGCATACACAGTGATCCCTGTGTCAATTCTGTCTTAATGATCATGTAACGTGTGGATCCTTTTGCCCAAGGAAGTACAAATTCTTTTTAGGTTGTAGCAGGATTCATTTAGAAATAAATAATTCTTTTATTTAATTATGAAAGAATATCTTTAAATTTCCTCCATGTAAAAAAAACCCAAATTATCCTTTCTCTTACAATTCAATATTATTATATTTTTCCACCATATTGTACCTTACCTAATTTTTTAAAAATTTATAGTTAACCTGTATTAATCAGCCTCCATCCGTATCAGTACATAGAAAGCTTTTTTAAAAAAAATTTTGGAAGGAGTTCTTTTTCTTACATAATTTTAAACTCTATCCCCAAAGTAAGACCTCAAGCTAGAGATTTTAAGGAAGGTTAAAAAGCCCTCTGTCATTCAGTACAGAATGTACTACTGCCTTCAGAAGCAATTTAACAAGATCTACAAAAATCACTTTCATTAACATAGCTAATGCATACCCCACTGTGAATTAATCCCACTTCTAAGTAGTTACTCAAAAATGTTAGTTCCTCACCTGTGGACAGGCACTATTATGCATGCATATTTGCAGTGAACCTTTGTAGCTAGAAGGAGTAAACATTTTAGGGGAGTGAAACAGTCTATCAACTATCCAGGATGCCCCTGGAATCCACAAGGGTTGGAGAGCCTGCTGCTGTCCTTTCCTCCGCCATTTTCTATAGGAAATGTCCTATGATTGGTTGCTGTTCAACTCTAGATTCAATTCTGACCAAGTCCTTGATAACATTCTCCATGAGATGATGTTAACTTTTAGTTTCTTAACCTCCCATTTTGTCAATGTATATTTATTTTTTATATTTTTAGTTGTAGATTGACACTTTGTATTTTATTTATTTATTTTTATGTGGTGCTGAGGATTGAACCCAGTGCCTCACATATGCTAGGCAAGCACTCCACCACTGAACTATAGCCTCAGCCCCTTGTCTGTGTATTTTTAAATGTATTTGGTTGTCAAATAGCATAAACTAATAACTAATGCTTCCTGCTGGAGGACTCTGTGCAGTGAATGGGGACTCTTGCATCCCTGTTCTTGATGGAGGAATAGGCTGAGTCCTGTATCATAGAAGGCGGACTAGCTGTGGAGCAGATGGGGCAGTTCTCAATGTGATTCTGTGGCCCCTGTGGGAGGCCTCTCAACTTTCTGACTTACCACACCACATGGCACCTGTACACATCCCTTGGGCACAGTGACATAGACTGGTTGCTTTTCTGGAACCTGCTATTGATTTGTGACCTTCTCTATCTGGTGTTTTAGCCACCCATCATCCAGGACTAGCTATAACCATTTCTGTATGTTTACATTCAGCTATTCTTTGGTCCATACCACTACTGCCTTCTCCCTGGGCACTTCCCTTTGTTCTCCACTGACCATTAAAATAAATTGCTTCCTCTTTGTATTCCTTTCCAACTTTTTACTGTTCTTCTAAACATACCACACTTTGTTTTATGATTTGTCAAACACATCTCTGTTCTAACAGTTTATTTCTAGGTATAGTCACACAGTTACCAAGATATATAGTGGAACCTCCACCTCAATTCAAAGTAGGACATACTTCATCCTTTTTATATGTTAATAATTTAGTTAATTCCTTCCTTCCTTCCTTCCTTTCTTCCTTCTTTCCTTCCTTCCTTCCTTCCTTCCTTTCTTTTGTTGGACTAGGGATTGAACCTAGGGATGCTTTACCACTGATCCAATCCCCAGCCTTTTTAACTGTTTTTGAGTCAGGGTCTTGCCAAGTTGCTGAGACAAGCCTTGAACTTGAGATCCTCCTGCCTCACCTCTTGAGATTACAGGTGTGCTCCACTGTGCCTAGCTTCTTTACAGTTTCTCACACTTTTGGAGACTGAATATCCAAGATCAAGGCCTTGGCAGTTTCAGTGTTATATGAGGGTCCACATCCTCACAGATGCCATCTTGCTGTGTTTTTTGTCTGGTAGAAGAGTTAAATGAGCTCTCTGGGGCCTGTTTTATAAGGGGGCTCCACCATCATGACCTAATCACCCCATAAGGTCCCACCTCCTCATACCTTCACCTCAGAAGTTAGGTTTCTATTAACACATAGATTTTCAAGGAAAACAAGCATTCAGATATAGCAGGATCTCTGTCCTTCCCTTGAGCCAAACCCAATAGGGTAGGATTCAGTATATCAGGTAAGTGCCAGGAAACTGATTTCACCTATACCGCCACCCCCAACCCCTGGTGGTCCTGCCGATGGATGGATTGACAGAGGAAGTTCTGGGTAAACCACCCCTCTGCCCCATCCTGAGTGCCCTGTCCTGGATAAACTGCATTCCCATCCAGGTCCTGGAGAGCCAGCTCCTGTCTCCTGGGCTTTTCAGTTCTGGGAGATGTGCCAGTTCTTGGAATCGCCTGGTAGGGTTCTCCTGGGATGACTTTCCACCTCCAGATGCCTCAGAATCAAGGCTTTTTTGAGCTGAATACCCTCTCCATGATTGACTTGCCTGGAAACAGAGATCTCATTTTAAAACTCTTCTCTCTGCCAAGCAATAAGCATAACCATGCTAGGAGAATTTTTGGCCCCTGGTATATGTTCATAGAGCAGGAAGTTTATTCATTTCACCACGGATCTCTTCGTCTGAGGACATGATCTGTACTCCATATTCCCTTTAACTTCCTACCTATCACTAAACTGTACTCAAAATGCAGGGTCTTGGGACCTCCCCTCCCCATCCCAGCCCTTTTCAGCTTGAGGCATGCCATTTCAGTTGGAAGCCTATTCTTTTATTCCTACAGGATACATCTACCTCCTTTCTCCTTGTTAGTTGCCACTTAACCAGATCAGGTTTTAACTTCTTTGTAGAGGGAATTATTTTTCCAGAGGTAGTAAAAAAATGTTTCATATCCTTCTGTGCTACTTTATATTTAGCATTGGAATCCTTTTCCAGAGCTTGTTGCTTAAGGCATTACATCTGGGTGGCAGGGATTTTTGTTTTAATTTACACATAAACATTATATGTATTTATGGAGTATCATGATGTCTTGATACATATATAAGTTGTGTAATGTTCAGGTCAAGGGAAGCATCTCTCATCTGTGTCCTTAAACATGCATTTATTTGTGGTGAAAATATTCAAAAGACATTGGACACACTATGCATTTGTGTTGTCATCCTTGCACAGGGGCTGTGCTGATGGCCTCTGTATCGTTCCAATTTGTAGGTGAATCCTGTCTTTGTTAACATCTGTATTCTAGCACCTGAAACGATATTGGATATGCAGTCAGCTTTCAGTAAATATTTGTTGAAGGAGAAAAATGTTGGTCACATGAACGGATTTTAAATTTATGGAGTTAAGTTCATGGAATTATAGAGTGTTAATGTTGAATGTGATAATAAAGATTCCCCAGTGTCTCATTTACCTTTAAAACATTGACTTTTTTTTGAGAGCCCAGTGCCAGTGAGTGACAGGATTTTGTACCATAAGCTGGATTTTCCCTTTTCAATTCCAGTGTTCTTGGACTAATATTTTTAGGGTTGATGGAAAATGGGTACCTTCCAGAATGACAAGTTATTTATATAGTTTCTTGTACCCAGGCTTCTGCCTGATTTATGATGTAATAGAAGAATTAGGAATTAAAATCAAAAGGTTGAAAAGAAACATTAAATTGCTTGAGAAAGATACAGTTTATCTTTCGCCCTTTTTAAATGATATTTTTTGGGTAGATTTCTCCTCCTACCCCGTTTCTTCTAAAATACAAAGAAAAAATTGCATAGCTGAATCTGTGCTTTTAAAATGCAATTTGTAGCTCAGGTCCTTGGTCTTTACTTGGCAGGGTGAAACTTTTTGGTAGTGGAAAATTCCTTTAGTGTGTTGTGTAGGCTCTGTGGTGCAGAATTCAGTCAGTCTTAAAGGACCCAACAGAGATTTAGTAATGCCCAGGTGCTTCCTTGCAACAATGTGGCAGGATAAAATATAAGAAAGAATACTTTACAAACTTTACTAGGTGACACTCACTGAATCTTGGATGCCAGGTCTTTAATTTTAATGAACGGAATCATTGAGTAAAATAATAGATTTCCTTATTTTAAAAATAGATTATTGTACAGTGCCCTAAAACGTAGATTAAAATATAAATCTCAGTGGAATCAAGGCACACAGGGATTAATCATTATCTTGCTTTTTTTTTTTTTTTTTGGTTTGTTTATTTGTTTGTTTTTTGGTGGTGGTGGTGGTGGTGGTAGAGGTAGAATTGCCTAGTCACCAGGATATCTTGATTTGATTTTGAGATTTGCTCTAGACCTTAGCCTATACCAACTATATGGGGAGTCGCCCTGAGGAAACGGTTGTCTCTAAGAGTAGATAGACTTTCTATGTATATATAGTTCTATTTATTGAGACTCTGTTGGCACTGAGGGTTTGCATATACCATTATAAAGTGAACACTTTGAGTAGATCCTACCTAACACAGTCCAGAGGATTGATGGAGGAAGCATGCAAAATTTGTACTAGAAATCCTTATTGTTGTTGGGATAAAGGAATATGTGTTTACTGCAACTCTACAAAGAGATGGACAGACTTGTCTTTAACAAGCCAGTCTGCTTGTCATCTCCTGGAGGGGAAGCCAGTTCCAGGTGCCTTTGCACATTCTCACCTGTTGCATTGGGCCTCCTCCTTGTTGGGGTTTTTATGAGTCTTATTTTTCCTCCTGACCAGGTCCATGCCTCATCTTGTTGATTGAATATTTCTTTTTGAGAACTGTCCCTTGACATTTTCCTACAACTAAGCCTGTGTCACCACTGATCATCCAAGACCACATTGAGGCTGACTTCTGTGAGCCCAGCCCCTAAACTGGCCACCCTGAGTGACATCCATTCCTGGAGTTTTTCAGCTCCAATCATGGAGGAGGACCAGTTTGAGTAGGCATGCTGGCCCAAGAGTCAAGAAAACAGTGACGAGAGGGCAGTTCAGTGATAGGGATAAATGATCCCCACAAGGGCTGGAGTGAGAAGGAGATGAGCCCAGGACAGACCCCTTTTGCTCACCAGAAGGGGCAGTGCATAGTGCTATGGGGTGGAGACTCTCTTCATGAAGAGTGAGTGTGGCACTGTGTCACATTTAAGGTAGATTAGGAAGACAGATTTTAATTGACCATGTTTGAAGGTATTGACAAATCCAATTTTAAAATGTTTTTTTTTACTATGGTTAATTATGATAAAACATGCCTAAAATAAAATTTGCCATCTTAACCTTCTTAAGAATCATGCAGTTCAGTGACTTTAAGAACAGTTACCTTGTTGCACAACTACCACCAACATCCATTTGTAGAACTCTGTCTTCTTCCCCAGCTGAAACTCTGTAGCCATTAAATACCAACTCCCCATTCCCCACACCCCACCACCCTGGCTTCCAGCATTGCACTGTCTCCATGAATATGACCTCTCTTGGGACCTCATGTACGTGGATCATAAGTTTTTTATTTACTAATTTTTGTGATGAACTTATTTCATGGAAAGAATGTCCTCAAGGTTCATCCATGTTATAGGGTGGCTAGTATCTCTTTCCTTACTAGGCTGAATAATAGTCTTTTGTGTGTATATTACATATTCTTTATGCATTAATCCATTGAGGGACACCTAGGTTGTACCCATCTTTTGGTTGTTACAAGTAGTGCTGCTGTCAGCATGGTTATGCATTTTTTTTAAAGCTCTGTCTTTAGTTTCCCTGGGTATATTCAGTTATCCTTCAGATCTTTGGGGGATTGGTTCCAAGACCCCACAGAAGCCAAAATTTTTTGGATATTCAAGTCCCTTCTGCAAAATGGTGTAGTTCTTGGATATAACCTGTGTGCATCCTCCCATATACTTCATATCATCTCTCAATTACTTGTAATAAGTAGTGCAAAGTCAACACTGTAAATAGTTGTTACAGTGCTTGTTTAGGGAATAATAAAGGGGAAATCTGCCTATGTTTAATATAGGCACAGGGTTTTTTGTTTTGGTTTGGTTTGGTTTATCCCCTGAATATTTTTGAGCCATGGTTGGTTGAATATGTGAATGTAGAATCCAAGGAAATGTAGGGCCACTTTCCTGCTTTTACAGTTTGTAAATGAAACAAAGAATAACTATATTGACTCTTAGGACTTTCATCTAATTATTGAAGATGTTTAACAATTAAATATTAATATACCCAAATTTTCTATTGTAATGTTTTAATAGGACATTGAGGTGTAGCTCATTTATGTTTCCTTCTCTTTTAGGTTGGAATGGAAATTGTAACATAGTTGCTAATTACCAAATCTGTTTTTCATAATGAAGTTTATTAGGTAACCTTTCATCAGATTCAAATATGTTTCCCAAAATGTAGATTTTCATTTCTGTCTTGAAGCTTTTCAAGCCACTTTTATGAAATGACAAGTCAAAATGCAGATAAACAAAGTAGCATGCAGGTTGCTTTTTTGGCTATGTGAAAAATGACAGGAAATAGAAAAGTCTTGGAAACTAAAAAGCAAAAATGGGAGCCAGGTGCTGTGGTATACTTTTGTAATTCCAGTGACTCAGGAGGCTGAGGCAGGAGGATCTCAAGTTGTCTGCCAGCTTCAGCAATTTAGTGAGGCCCTAAGCAACTTAACAAGACATAGTTTCATGGTAAAGTGTCACTGGGTTCAATCCCCTGTACCAGAAAAAAAAGTGGGACTTTTTCCCTAGTTAGGATGTTATCAAGCAATGGTAGGTGTGATTATCTTTTCAAAATATTGTTAACCAATCTTTTCCCCTCACTTAACCAAAATACTGATCTTTGACTTGGCTTGAGGGGAAATAAATGACTTTTCCTAAGGGATTCTAGATCTGAGGGAAATGTTAGCTACAGTTTAGGTCAAAATGAAATACTCTAGTAGTCTACCTGAAAAGAACTGTTAGTAACACTGCATAACTGGTGTGATTCTCACTTCACACTGTGCGAAGGGACCAAGAAGTTATGAAATAATTCTAGTTAGCCAGTTGGTCAAAGCATTCTGGGGTGAGCTGTTGTCCATTCTGTCCTGGAGTCATCCCTCATGCCCTTCAGGTCCCTTCCCAATTTTTCAGCCACTAGTCAAAGAGGGAGGGAGAAGAAGGATGGGAGAGAAGCTGTCCCCTGCTCTGGCTGGTCTGAGGATCACCTAACATTCTGGATTTGTTGACTAGGGGCCTACAAGGCTCCTTTACCCAACATTAACACAACCAAAATCTAGAATTCTACCAGTATGCCATCACTGTCTGTAAAATTCAACAGAAGTGCAGGTGCAGAAGTAGAATAGCCAGTGCAGAGTGTTTGATGAGGAAGTTGCTGCACGGGTGTGGATGGAATGGTGGAGCTCCCGGGAAACATGAAAGACGCAACCTGGAACTTGCAGAGAAATGTGTCAAAACATTGGCTTTCATGTTTCCAAAGAACCCCATGAACTCAAATACACTCAGATGCCCAGGAAGATTTTTTTAGGGCTTCATAACACAGGAGAGGGGATAATATACCTGGATTCACTCAACAACTAGACTGTTTCTAGTTTTAGCATTTGGGAATTACAAGAACAGTTCCGCCTTCCATGAGAGAGAGATGATTTTAGCAACTCAATTCTGCAGTGCTGATCTTCTCCATCCATTGTTAATCCTCATATCTTCAAGGAACTAAAGATTAAGGGGTGCAGGCAGCCCTGAAGTTGGTCACCATCCTGGGGCCTTAGTTGATATCATCCCCCAAGTCAGGAGTAGAAGGAGACCTGAGGATGGGGAGCAGCTTGTCTAGAGTGGAACTGGGGTATGGAGTGAGTCCAGGGTCCTCTTGCATTGCACTGGTAGGGAGCCTGAGGCTTCTCGAGGGAACTCCCGACCACCACATGGCTCATGTGTCCAGTCAGGCAGCCGTGGACTGCCTACTCTGCAGCTCATCTGCCTGGTTGTACACAAAGTTTAGATCTCAGTTGGTTGTTGATTGCTCAGAATCTAATTAGCAGTTATGGATACTTAAATAATCATCAGGGATAGTACTTTACTTGGAAGGAATATTAGAATCTAAATGCAGTTTTAAGGGGAACAGCATATAAATTTCATGAAAGCAGAATCAGTGGTTAACATTTCTCGTATTATCTACAGATCTGTTGAGTAGGATGCTGAACCTAAAACTTGTTAGTAGATGTTCTTAGAGGAGGATTCAGATAAAGTTCTAACGTGATAGAAGAAAATGCTTAGCACTGGAAATAGTGATTATAGGACTTAATATGTATGCAGCCTCCTTGAATGCATGGCCTTACATTTGCTTTAGGAAAAGGAAAAGCATTACAAGAAAAATCACTAAGATGCCACCTGTAAATACAATGCAACAGATAGGTTGAGCCAGCATTGACAAATTAGAAGAGCCATTGTGAGGTTAGCTTTGTTAGACTGTGGTATACGTAGGATATGTGTTTATTTTTATCCAGATTCATATCACCAGCAGATCATTGAAAATACTTTGGATGATTATTCTTCTCACATAAGCTGTGGGTCCTTGACTCCAGGTGGGGGCTAGAGAATTTACACAGGCACAATGCATTGATTGGAGCCCAGCAGCTGCTCTAGGCACTCTTCCAAATGTATATGGCCACCAAGCAAGAAAACAAACAACAACAAAAAGCATGGTATTCTTACAAATTATTAACTCAATCAGCTTGTTCGTATGCATTTTCTCAGTAAATAGAGATTGAAACTGGCAATTAACTAACATTGATGTGAGTTGGGTAGAGAGAAAAGGATGCCCTTTTCATCCAAGGTTAGGAAAAGAAGTTTCTCTTATAAACACTGAAAATTTCGGTATTATGGATGAACAACTCTGATTTTATATATGAGAGTACTTACATACATTTACTAGACAGACTAATTCTGGAGCTTTTATTTCTTGTCTGCCTTTAGGAATTACTGCAATAGAACATCAATTCCATGTGTTTTTTGTTTTTGTTTTTGTTTTTTTTAAATAGTGATATGATTTAGAAGTTGCATTTGAGTTTTTCTTTAGCGTTATTAAGTGATTTGCTTTTACATTAGCTGAATATCCTCAAGTATCCAGAAATATATTCATAATAATACAGAAAAATATACTAATAGTATAGTACTTGATTTTTCATATGCATATTTATGGCCAAAACCAATTTATATTGCGATCTATACACATGTGTTAAAAAATATGAGAATAGAAAATATGAGAATAGAAGATGAATTGGTATGCAAAAATATTTCAGTAAGACTGTTACATTTGCATAACTTTTAATTGGTTAAAAGTCAGCAGAAATAGCTTGCCAAGTGAACAGGTCTGGGTTTAAACACTTTCATAGCCTAGCCTTCAGCTCTTTTCCAGATAGGCATGGGTAGGAACTTTGACCTTTGCACTTCTCTTAGAAACTTTTCAGGTATAGTACCACCTTTTTTTTTGTTTGTAGGGACTCAGTCTGTTCTTGCTTAACCATATATGACACATACCCCCGTCCCACAGCTCTTTGTTCCCTAACAAGATGGACACTCAATGTAAAAATAAAAGGAAGGGATAAGAGAGGAAACAGGGATGGCATTGCACCTTACCAGAACTTATGTGGGTCTGCACACAAAAGAAGTAGTGGGTGTATTCTAAACACATGGTGCAAATTGCATATCTTTAAGGTGCCACAATAATTTATTGCAGAGAATCCAATGCCATCTTTAATCTCTAATTAACATAAAGAAGACACTAGATGGTGCTGTAAACTAAGAAGTGCATTATTCATTAAGGAGGTAAGGTGGTGTAGGAAGTTAAATCCTCCTCTGCTAACACCATCTTTCTCCTCTTTGCCATTTCCTGGTCAGCATGTCTCTCTTGGTTTGTGGAAAACATTCACTCATAATGGTTTATAAAGCCAAATGCAAATTTGTTTCCCTGAATTTATTTTAGAACTTAAACTAGCCTCAGTTTGCTAATGACAGTGACGGAGAAGAGATGTGAATTTGAGTTAAGATGAGCTACTCAAATATTTGGGACAAAGTACATGCCCAATTTTGGACTGGGTTATTTAAGGAAGGAAAGTAACTATTAATAACCTAACAGCCATGTTTTTTAGCTATATTTGTGCAGTAAATACATTCTCACAAATTCATATGAAGTAGCATTTTATATATAAAATCATTTTCCCTTTCACTTCTAGAATTCCTTCCAGAAAGATAAACTCATGGAAAATATTTTTGTACCACGTTAGCATTGAATAGATACTTAATCTGAACATTCATTTCCAGAAGCATCAGTTTTTCTGATGTTCCCACTTCCGTTACCTGGCAGAAAGCCTTTCACAAATGGGTGATTATTGATCTACTTGGATTCATAGGACTAGAAAAGAATGTAGAAGTTGGCTACATGTATGGAAGAGACATACAGGATTCTCACTGCGATGGATGAGCTGATGGAACACAAGCCATATGGAATGTTTATAAGAACTAAATGTGATTTCAGTAACATCCTAGTCTACACTAAGAGTTTTAAACACTTGCTATAAAATATGAAGTAGTGTTAGAAAGATTTCATTTTGTTTCACTTTAGAATTTAAGGAAGTTTGCCTAAAGTCAGATAACTATAGTCATTTTATTATCAAAACAGATAAAATGCTAACTGACCCTGCAGGACATTTTAAAGTTTATTTTACAGGAGGGCATTTCAGATTCTTTAAAAAGCTTTGTTTTTGCTCTAAAAGCTGTAGAATGTTTACAGGTTTGAAGTATATATATATATATATATATATATATATATATATATATATATATATATATATATATATTCAATTTGTGAAAATCATAACTAAGTGAATGTTACCAGATTAACCTGGCTGTGTGTTTAAAGAAACCCAAATGTACTGAAGTAGAAATTAGTTGTAAATAACCTACTTCGGAAGAGAGTAAAAATATTCTGAGGACATGTGTTACCTTTCTGTTTTGACATCTGTTTACCATATATTTACTGTAAATAATGTCAAAATTGTTTTGCATTTGACTTGACTACAGAGGTGTAACCCAGGAATTATTTGGTTGACTGAGAAGTAACAGGAGCAAAAAGACCAGAGACACTAGGGACTGTCACTGGGGGTGGGCACTGCCAAGGGCTGTCAGAAATACCCAGGGGGGAAAATAACTGCAGCTGAAAATATGCCAGCAAGAATCGAGACATTTTATTTTCTCAGATGAGACCTGTCTGAGAGTAAGAACTGAATTACCGTTTGATTTCTAAAGCAGGATGTGAGCGGTGAAAACAGGGGCCTTTGTGTTCTGCCAGGGTTCCTCCCGTCTTTAAATACTTAAAAAACATCCCTCCATGAAGTGCCACTGGATTGGCAGAGAGCTCCCTCAGTCTGCGTGTGCAGGTGATGAGGCCCCCCTGGTGCATTCCCCAAGACTGACTCCATAATTACAGTGAACTTTGTGTTCCACCCAGTATTGATTCTTAAATGGTCCATTAAGGTGGAAATGTTGAGCAGTTAATATGGTGAGTTAAGAGCAGCATGTGACCTTAATTGTTTTACAGTGCTTAGATTAACCCACTATTACCACATCAGCTAAATGCGGTGAGTGTAGGTGAGTGGCATTCATGATGCATGTATTCTAGAACTTTCCCAAAGCCCCATGTTTGTGAGCTCTAGTGTAACTTACACTTTTCTTCACAATGAGTTCTCTGAGGTCCTAATAAATATAGAACTGAAGTCTTTTCATTAGCAGTTGGCTGTCTCTGGACAGCTACTTCCCGACATTTGTGCCTTTGCCAAGTGTTGCCCTGATGCTGTACAGAGGAGGATTTCTCCTAGGCCACACAGCGTCAGCAGACAGCAGAAACTACAGGCATGTATACACTAGCTCCCACAGGTTCTGGTTTTCTGTCAACCAACTTTTTCCCACTGTCTTCCCCTACCCCCAACTATAAATAGGAGTTCTGCCTGCTGACCCCGAGAGTTCTCCCTTGTGATATATTATTTATTAATTATATGGTGACCATTAGTTATTGATTCAGCACTTTTGTCCTTTTAATATCTGGCCACAGGATTAATATTTGACTGCTTATAACCTGAACTATAGCAGCATTCTCGTCCTTTCTTCTTCTTTCTCCCCACACAGACCCTGGACCTTCAGGGCAGTCCAAGTTTTGAGGTCCAACTTGATGTCTGCACCTTTCTCAGAATGATCCCCATTCTTTCCCAGTTCCTATTTACTCAACAACCCCAGCATCTCTCCCACATGGCTTCCATTCTTCATTCCAGCTGGGACTGGGCACATCAGACATCATGGTCTTATTGCTGCTATTTTAGTCCCCTGATGTCTGTCTGTCTTCCTCATGACCTTGAGCATGACCTGCCTCATCAGAGACCCTCTTTGGGTACCATTTCTTGGAGGGTAAGGAGCACATGGAGGATTCCATGGCCCTTCTTCTTCTGCCCAAGGTTTCCTGTAACTGTACATTGCTTTACCCCTTGTCCTGCTGACCACAGATGCCCAGATGCTAACCATTAGGCAACCCTGTTCTATTCTCTCCCATTCTCTGTACCATTTTGGCTGCCAGGCCTTCTTTAGGCTGGGTTTTGAAGTGATTTTGTTCTGTTATGCCCTTTAGTCTTGAAATAAGGGAAGCCAAAGCAAAGACCCTCTGAGACTTTTTTTTTTAGTACTAGGATCAAGCCCCATGCCTTGAGCATGCTAGGCAAGTGCTTTACCACTAAGCTCCACTCCCCACCTGTCATTCGAGGCTTTTGTGTAGGGAACCGGAGAGGCAGGAAGAGCCAAGTGTTCCAGGAAGAGCTGTGTGCTCATCTGTTGTGCACACACCTGGTGAGGTCAAATGAGTAGCTGAATTTGTTTTCAAATTCTAGGTTCTATAGACACTGCTTGTGTGACCTAAGTCCTCCAGACCTATATGTTGAGCTGTTAAACTAGTTAGTCGTGACTGCTTTATATTATTTTGTAAGGAAGATGAAATAGAGCTAATAAATAGCATCTTACTGTTTACTCCATGCCAGGCACTATGTAAAGCGTAATCCTCCCCCTCCCCCAAAGGTGTGACTACTATTGCTCACCCCATGTTAGATTTGAAGATGCCAAGAATAGAAAGCTGAGTCTCTCGCCCTGGGCCTCAAGGCAATAGAAGCAGGGCCAGAATAAGCAAGTTTGCAGTGTCCAAGTTTGCAAATGTCTCTGTGTTCCTTCCTCCCTATTAGAAGCCTGTATGTAGCCTTTAGTAGCATGAGGGTCTTGATGTCTGTGATTCTTATGTGTGGGATGAATGTCACTTGAGATTATTTTGGGAGCAAATAAGATGGTGAATTATGTTAGTTGCAAAGTTCTGCATTACAGTGAGCCTAGGTGATTATTTGTTTGGTTTTTATTAAAAAGGGGCAAACCTGAAAATGCAAAAATAAAAAAAAGGGGTCAGTTTTATTAGGAAACATTGGTAACAGATAAAAAACAAGCTCAAAATAGCTTAAACACATGCAAATACAATTATTATAGAGGTGGGAGAATGTTTTATGTGTCTTCCCTGGGCTGGCTATGTGACCTAGTCCTGGTTCCTTGTCTCTTTTCCCATCCCCACTCTCCTCCATCTCTGTGTACTCTTACATCCCTATGTCTCTGTGCAGTCAGGGTTTTCTAGAGACAGAATCAGTAAGAACCCATAAGATGTATGTAGAGAGATGCACACTGAAGTCAAATGATTGTGGAGGCTGGCAAGTCCAAAATGCACAGGGTAGGCAGTAGGCTGGGGACTCAGGAAAGAACTGTGTGTCAAGTCTAGAGATAGAATTGCACCTTCCCCCCAGGAAGTCAGTCCTCTTCTTTTTGGCCTTTGCCTGATTGGATAAGGCAAAGGCAGTCTGCCTGCTCCATGTCCACTGATTTAAATATTAATGTAAGCAACACCTTCAGCACAACTTCTATTTGGTTGTTAAAAGGAAAACTTCTATTTGGATGATAAGCTGGAATACCATGGCTCAGCCAGTTGACACACACAGTTAACCATCACAGCCCTTGTGTGCTCACTCATACCTTTCTCTGTGTTTCCTGTCATTCTCTTTGGCTTGCCCTCCATACCATCGTGCCTTCTGTCTACGTGTGATTCATGCCCTCCACTGTCAGAATGGGCTTGCTCAGACTTCAGGCCACTCAAGGGGTGGAGGGTGGTGCCTAGAAGTCTGTAAGCATGTGTTTTAGCAGTAGCTGCACAGTGACTTCTATGCCACTGTCTCTCCACCTTTTAGTTTTGTTGGACTGGGACTGGTGTCAAGGTTTGGTGCCACTCTGTTCTTGTCTTTGTTGTACTTCTGGAATTTCAAGGAAGGAAGAAGAGTCTGGCCTTAGGGCTCACTGTCCACTTGGGATCCTGCCAGCAAAGACTAGGACAGTGGGGTCATGTTATATAACCTTGGCTATGCACAGCCCACTCCAGTGACAGTGGGGAGGAAGGAAAGAGGTGTAGAAGGAGGGTATTAAGCTATTCAGGGGCTCCACCTGGTACTCCCTGTAAAGACATGTGGAGGTGCGATTGAATTATGGCTCTATGTATCAGTAATTATTAATGCAATATGTTTGGTTACTTGAAGATATTTATGAATCCTTATGTAATATTTAAAAAATATTGTTGACTTTGGTGACCAGTCACCAAAAAATGCACATTTGGGTATGAAACCTTGCTGCCACTAACATTTCATTCTGTTCTTGCCTTTTCATGTACAGAGGATGATGTGGACCTGGAAGTGCTGGTGAGTGAAATGAACGCATCTCTGGAGAGCCTTTACTCAGCTTGCAACATGCAGTCCGATACGGTGCCTCTCCTGCAGAATGGGCAGCATGCCCGCAGCCAGCCACCAGCCTCGGCCTCAAAGCCTGCCCAGCCACAGGCATCCCTGAGGCAGAAAGTGCAGCGCTCCCAGCCGGTGCACATCCTCGCTGTCAGGTAGGCCCAGCAGACAAGATGCTGCCCTGTGCCCTTGATGTGGTAATGGGATGTGACTGTGCAAAGTCAAGAGACAGATGAGTTCCCTTTATTTTAATAATGGATGTGGTCATTTCTTCTTATCCTTGGGGCACATTCCAAGACTCCCAGTGGATGCCTAAAATCAAAGATAGGACTGAATCTTACATACAGTGTTCTGTCCTATACATAACAGACTTGTGATACAGTTTAGTTTGTAAATTAGGCGAAGTGAGAGGTTAGCAACTAATAATAAAATAGAAGGATTATGATAATATGCTGTAGTAGATTTGCCAGCATCACTACCTGGTTTAGTCAACCTTTTTTGCTGCTGTGATGAAAAGGATCTGATCACAACAACTGTAAGGAGGAAAAGTTCACTTGAGGGCTCGTGGTTTCAGAGATCTTAGTCCAGAGAAGGCCGGCTCCATTCAAAGTAAGGCTGAACATCATGGCTGGAGATGGTGTTAGAGGGAAGCAGGTCACATCATGGTGACCAGGAAGCAAAGAGAGAGACTGCACTCTCCAGATACAAATATATACATCAAAGCCACGCCCTAATTCCCACCTCCTCTAGCCACACCCTACCCCTTCAGTTACCACTCAGTTAATCCCTATCAGGGGATTAATTCACAGATCAGGTTAAGACTCTTCCAACCCAGTCATTTTCCCTCTGAACAGTCTTGCATTGTCTCACATGTGAGCTTTTAGGGGACACTTCACATCCAAAACACTACTTTTGCTACTGGAGCTATTATTAAGTAGAATAAGTAAGTATTCCTTGAATACAGGCATGTTATGCTGTGACAGTCAGACTGATAACCTGGATGGCTTTATTCCTTTTGCTGGGGATCTTTCTTGCTTCCAGAAGCTTCTAAGAAGTTTATTTCCAATTTGACACCTTGGGTCAAAGCATCTCACCCAAAGGGACTTCTCTTTCCTGAAGAGGCAGAGAGGGTGCTTTGGTGTTCTGTTGGGCCATTGCTCAGACTTCCCACTGTTGGTCACAGTTGGGGATGGTGAGTCATCTCCTCCTCCACTGTTTGTCGCACTTTGTTCTCTAGAGTGTCTCCCCTGTATCTGTCTCCTGTTCAGTCCAGAGGGAGTGACCTAGTTGGGATCCAGGCATCTAGATCCATCCCCTACAGCCTCAGGGGTAAATAGGTCCATACCTAAAAGGTGGGGAAACCAGCAGTTGGACCTAGGCTGAGGGGCTATGCAGCTTGGATGAGATAGGCCTTGAGCCTTGTTCTGGGTCCATAGAACACAGTCCACACTGTGTGGAGCTAGGTGGCCACTCCACAATCAGATGGGCTGGGTGGAGCCAGGGACAGAGGACAAGCCTAGAGCAGGTACACAGGCTTCATAGACCTGCTGAGAGTTGAGCTGATTTGTGAAGGAGGAGGAGGGTTTGGGTGAGAGAACAGAGGGACTGTGAGTGTGCTCTCAGCTGGACAAAAGGATGAGCTAGGCAAAGGCACAGAGAACACAGAACAGGGCCCACCTCCACCCCTGCCCTGCCCTCACCTGCTCCTGCCTCCAGATTATGGCACTTTTTTCACCCTTTCTGACATCTTTGAATCTTAGCTCATCTCCATGGTATTTAAAAAAAAAATATGTAGTTTTTTAGTTATAGGTGGAAACAATATCTTCATTTTATTTTTATGTGGTGCTGAGGATCAAACCCAGTGTCCCACACATGCTAGGCGGGTGCTCTACCTCTGAGCCACAACCCCAGAACAGATTTACATATTGAGGAAGCAGAGAGAATTAACATACCACTAATGTGCCAAGATGCTGAGAGAGAGAGAGAAAGAAGAAGAAGAAGAAGAAGAAGAAGAAGAAGAAGAAGAAGAAGAAGAGGAGGAGGAGGAGGAGGAGGAGGAGGAGGAGGAGAGAAGAGAGAAGAGAGAAGGAAGGAGGCCAGGAGAGCCCCCAGGAGGAGCTCTAGTTAGGAAAACGTAGAAATGCTAATAACAACTTCTTTATTTCTGAATTTAAGTTGAGCTCAGTGGGTACTTTGGAAAGGCTTTGACAAGCTCCTCTTTCTTTCAGCCAATAAAGATTTTCATGTGGCCACATAATAACTTGTTACAGCACATTTTTCCATCTGCTGTTTAAATATAATTAGTCTCATACTGTAAACCCATCATTAATGAAACATAAATATTGTCTTTGCCTTTCATTTTTTGGGGTATTGGCTTATTTCACTTAGCATGATAGTCTCCAATTCCATCTATTTATTATTAAATATGATAATTTCGTTCTTCTTTATGGCTACATAATATTCCATTGTGTGTGTATATATGTATGTATGTATGTGTGTGTGTTTACACACACACACAGACACACACACACACACACACACACACACACCACATTTTCTTTATTCATTCATCTGTTGAAGGGCACATTGGTTGGTTTCATAGCTTAGCTATTGTGAATTGAGCTGCTATAAATTCTGATGTGGATGCATCCCTGGAATATGCTGATTTTAAGTCCTTTAGGTATATACTAAGGTGTGGGATAGCTGGGTCAAATGGTGGTTCCATTCCAAGTTTTCTGAAGAATCTCCACACTGCTTTACAGAGTAGTTGCACCAATTTGCAGCCCTATAAGCAATGGATGGGTGGAACTTTTTCCCCATATCCTCACCAACACTTATTGTTACTTGTATTCTTAATAATTATCATTCTGACTACAGTGAGGTGGAATTTCAGTGTGGTTTTACTTTGCATTTCACTAATTTCTAGAGGTGGTGAACATTTTTTTCCACATATTTGTTGACCATTTGTATTTCTTCTTCTAAGAAGTGTTTGTTCAGTTCCTTTACCCACTTATTGATTGGGTTATTTGGTTTCCTGTGTTCTCTTTTTATCTTGGAGATTAATGCTGTATCTGAGGTTAAGGTGACAAAGGTAAGGATGGACCTTCTGACCATCTGGTCCTGGATCCCACACTCCTCTGTGAAGTTCTGTACCAGGCAGGCCCTGAGACAGAGGTGAGTGTGTCGTGCATTATGTCTTCAAGGACAGTCCTGGGCAGGCAGAGGAGAGAGACATGAACAAATAGAATATTACATAGCTGATTAGCAACTCAACATCAGAAATATGTACAGGACCCCTAGAATCCTGGAACCTGTAAGCAGCCTAATGTCTCCAGGCTTCTGGTGGCTGCCATGGCCTGGTCCTTGCTTAATAGCATAGGTTTTAATTAGTAAGGTAACTGTTCCTTCCTGAAGGGTAGCTCTGCTGGCCCCTCCCCCTGTCCTTAACTTGAGCTGCTCTCCATGGTGTCTGGATACTGTCTTTCCTTTTTTTTTTTTTAGCCAAGTTGGCTAAGAGCCCTTTCTACCTGTGTTTCATACCTTGCAATTTCTGGAGTTCCAGTTACCTGTTGTTTTGAAGAGAAAAAACTAAAACCGAAAACCATGGAAGTCCAGTACTTTAAGGAAACTGCATCTCTTGTGACTTTCTTATAAATTCACGTTTCCTGTTTCATTTTGGAGGATTCAAAAAAGCCTACAGAAAAGAAAATGCATTTGACTTTAATTAACATAAAACCCTCAAGGTGTTTTTGATTTGGTTTTGTTCTGTTTTAATCACAGACCCATTTTACACAAATCACCTATAAACTTCCCACTGAACCCATTTTGGGCAAGGGTGCTAAGTTGTCCTGGATCATATTTAAACCAGTCAAGGCTGTAACTGCCTGTTTCACATTTCTCTAGCAGTATTGCTAAATCCTCACAACCCTCTGGGGAGTGCAGCCCCTGCAGCCTAAGAATAATCCTTACGGCTCCGACGTGACAGTACCTTCATGTTTCTATGTTTGCCTCCAAACAAGTGATGCAATTGAAGCAGGAGTCATGACCTGGAGCAGGCCATGTGTTTGGCTAAATATGAGACAGGAAATCGTCCTAGGAATCTCATGTGAAATCCCAAACACTAGTGTTTCTCTGGACTATAAATATCTCTTTAACTATAAATTCTCTCAATTCAAGGATTCTAAAACTGATCCCTTATTCTAGCATCAAACACCTCTTACCTTTCAGGAGCGCTGGAAACATAAGCAATTCAATGATCTATGTCTTTTGCAGGAAAACTTGCCATACTTTTGCCCCAAATCTACATCTTTGCCTTACTGGTGTGTGGACCCAGTATGGTGAGAGTCCTGCTGCAGAATTAAAGCCCAGGTTGAATGGAGTTGGGACTTACCTGTGCTCATTGGTGTTCTCCAAACAGGCCCACATGTTCTGCAAGGAATAAAAAATGATTTTCATTGGCAGAGTGAGCTTCTCATTCTTACCACTGCTTTGACTTAGTTTCATTAGAAAATGGGAAGTCATTGGCAGTCAGCTTTTCCCCTTGATTATCCTGTACGATGGCTTGTCATGGTGCATGTGATCAAACACCCTGCCATTTTGTGTTTGTGCTTGTGTTGGAATACGCAGTTTACCAAATGGAGGAGGCTTGTTAGATCCATAGAATATGACCATCAATGCTTTAGTAAAACAAGTTGAGCATATCTAATCCAAAATCCAAAATGCTTCAAATTCAGAAGTTTTTGAGCACCAGCATGATATTCCAAATGGAAAATTGCATACCATGAAACCTTGTTTCATGCACAAAATTGTTAGAAATATTGTGACCTTCATGCTAACTGGATAGGGTATATATGAAATGAAAGTAAGTTTCATATTTAGACTTGGGTCTCAGATAACTTCATCATGTACCTGCATATGTTCCCAAATCTGAAAAAAAAAAAAAATTCAAAATCAGAATGACTTCTGGTCCATAGCATTTTGGGTAAGAAATACTTGACCTGTATCTGTGAACAGTCAGGAGAGAATTCTGCTCTTTCTTGTAGTCTGCGCTACAAGTCACACGTCAGTTCCTCTTGGTGTAGGATTAAGTGTCTTACAAAATTCTGAAGTTGACGAGTCTTCTCCTCAACTAGATGTTTGGGTCTTGGTCGAGGGCATTCCATGTTGTGGGGAAGTCTTTACTATCCTTCTTGGGTGTAAGATTGAAGCCTTTTCCCTGCTGCAGCAGATACTAATCAGAGCATAAAACACACTTCCCCAGGCTGGAAGTCGCCTTTCTCCTGGTCTCCATGGCCCCACCTGTGCAGTGCCTGGAAGGACCCTTCATGCCTCTTACACCCCACACGGCAACCACTTTCGCTATCCCTCCTTATCTCCTCTATTCTTCCTTTCTTAGGTTCTCACCTCAGTCGCTTAGTTAGCATGATGGAAAAGTAATTGGAGTCATAAAAATGTAAAAATGACTCAAAGACTCCCTGGAGGACACCAGAGGGTGTTTTGAGTGCCTTTGGAAGAGGGAATGTGGTAAACATCCTCCTGCTGCTGGTGCCAAGTCTCAACATTTCTAGGAAAGAGAACACAGATGTTGACCCCATTTGGGAAGGTTTACAAGTGCATGAAACATTCTCTGCTGGTAATTTTATATGTGTGTGTGAGGGTTGGGAAGGAGGGGGGTCTCCCTGAGAGAGCCAGTGCTAATGAGTAGGATGGTTTTTCTTTTACCTTATCCCAAAGTAATTTCCTCCTTATAACTGCACAATAGATATTCTCCCGAATCAAAGCAGCTCTTCCTATCCCTTATATAGAATGCTGGTATCTTCTGATGTATTTATATGAGGAGAACCCCGAAATGAGATAAATGGAAATACCAAGTTATGCAGCACATTCCACAGATTTTGCTCAGAGGAAGCATTTCTGTTCACACAGCACCTAGGCTCTCCACAGAGCCCTGGAAGGAGACCAGAATAGTGGCAGGAATATTACAAATACTTGAGGCAGTGGGAAGCACGTTCTTTTTCATTTGAACTTGAAATATCAGTGTGATCACCATTTAGCCCTGACCATTGAGCTACAAAACAGTTATTTTAAATATAATATGTTAGCTTCCCATTACTGTGACAAAATACTTGAGACAATTAACTTATAAAAAGAAAAGGTTTATTTTTGCTCAGGGTTTTGGAGGTCCCAAATATAAAGTGGCCCCATTTCTTTGGATTGCTAGTAAGGGTGACACATCATAGCAGAGTGGCAAACCAAACTATTCACCTCATGAGCCAGGAAGCAGAAAAGAGAGAGAAGAAGAGACCAGAGTTTCACAGTCCTCTCTTCAAGAGCATACCCCCAATGACTTAAGAACCTCCCAAAAGTTCCACCATCTCCCAGTTTTACCATCTGGGTTACCAAGCCTTTGACACATGGACCTTTGGAGGATACTCATTCAGTGCATAGCAGTAAAAGACAAAGTTAGCTGTTTTTATCTGCCCATAGTTTGGTCCAATACCTATCATTCTGTATTTTACCTGGCTTTAGTAAAGGCAGATATAATCTCATATACATTTTAATTCATTTTTTAAACCATAAAGTTTTCTTAATGTGAGCTTCATACACACATACACACACACACTTCATAGCTGATATTGTTGGTTTCTAAATACCATTTACCAGTAAATGGAGCCATGGTTGCCTCCAGGTGCTTAGATAATGAAGAGGACATGTCATAACAATCTGGAGCCAAATACAAGGTCCAGATAAAATACCTTCTGTGAGGGGAGTCGGGTTGGCAAGCACCCTCAGCCAGGTGGTCCAACAGCCACCTCCAGGAAGCGGGCAGCTCAATGTGGCATGCCTTTGGAGTGGCACACTGTTGAGGATACAGCATTCCATTTGCAGTGATCCTTCCCCAAACCAGAGCTACAGCAAATCCTAGGGGACATTACCCAAACCAGAATTTAGACACATTCTACAAAGTGGCATAACTCTTCATAGTTGTCCAGGTCATAAAAGCTCCCCAGGAAACAAAAACTAACCATAAAAACTAAAACTGATTTCTGATGAACTAAAGAGTCATGACAGCCAAGTGCAGCTTGTGTCCTGGACTGGATCCTGAACCAAGAGAAACATTTTCTCCCCCTTTCTGTAAAGGACAGTAGTCAGACACGCAGCTGAATGTGAATGAGGTCTATAACTTAGCTCCCGGTGTAGATCAGTGTCAGTTCCCACATTTTGTTCACAGTGCTGTGGTTATGTAAGAGAGCATCCTTGTTTTTTAGGAAAACCACACCAAGCCATCCAGCAGACAAAAGGCCAGATGTGTTCAGCCCACTCTTGTAGACAGGAAAGAAAATGAGAATACCATAAACCAAACTTACTATCTGGGGAATCGGGATGAAGATATGCGGAAAGATTTTGTACTATATACAAATTATATGCAAGTCTGAAATCATTTCAAAATAAAATGCTAAGTGAAGAAAAAACACTGTTTGAAACCAAAAATATATACCTCTGTAAGCATAGATGTTTCAGTGTGCTATTCTCCAGGAGAAAAAATATGGCAGGAGGCAAAGTCACCAGAAAATGCCTCCACAATTCTCCATATTTAGCAAGAGTGTATCTTTTTTTTTCAGAGACTTTTTTGTAGTTGTAGATGGACTGAATACCTTTATTTTATTTGTTTATTTTATGTGTTGCTAAGACCAAATCCAGTGCTTCACACGTGTTGGGCAAGCACTCTACCACTGAGCTACAACCCCAACCCAAGACTGTATCTTCTAATACACACATCAGGTCAGACTCTGAGGGCATGCCCTGGCTTAGTCCTCTGGTGAGGGTCAGCAGCAGCCACCTAAAGGCAGAAGGACATTTGTGGCCATCAGTGGACCTTCGTTGCTGGGTTTCATTGACTTCTGGGGCCAAGGCATCTTTGGGAGCTGGTGCTGTTGGAAAAAGTAGACATGCCCAGAGTTCCTCTAGGGTCACACAGCTCTTCCAGGCACTCCACTCTTGTCAGAGGAGAAGTCTAGCACATGCTGCTTCTATTTCTTCTTTAATTTTAAAACATATGGAGAAGCTATCATGTGTTCATGTAAAACACTGCTAAGTAGATTAGTCTTTTCCATGCTCTGCTTTGGTGCATATTGACGTCATCCAAGGAGAAGAATTCTTGAGACTTTAGTTTTTGAGCCCTCATGTACGATGAAAGGCTCCTGAGAAGATAAAAGGTAAAAGAATGAATACCTCATCACCTCAAAGGCAGTGCCAGCTTCCTCACACTTTGGGCCTGATTTAGATGACCATCTGTACCTCTTCCATCTCAAGAGCCTGCATGAGGAAAATTTTGTTTAAATTTGTACTGCTGTGAACCTAAAGTTTAGATGCCCTCTTTTGATCTGCTGAATGTGAGTAGATCTTTCATTCATCCACGGGGGCTGATAATGGACTCTGAAAACAGTGGTAAAGTGAGTGGAACTAAAACTTAAGCCTTTTCAGGATGTGTTGCTGCAGCAGTTCAGGGAAAGCCAGTGGCTTGCATGGTCTCTTTTTGTTGGTGGGGGGGGGGGGGGGGGCAGAATGTGATAAGATTGACAGAGCTGGGAGGGCTTAAAGCACATGGGCAGTTGAATAGAGTCGTATAAGCTATATATGTGTGCACATATATACCTTTTTCTGTGAGATGAAACATCAAGTCTGAATCTCTCCCAGAGCCCTTCTGCTCCCTTGGCCATCTCAGATGCCCTGGGGTGGGCTGCTACCAATTGTTTTGAAGTGCAGTGCATTCAGAGGCTATAAGAAGTTAGTTGTGTTCGTTTCACCCTTGTACACACTGCTCCTACTTGCCAGGTCAGTGATGAGCTGAGATGGCAGTGGTATAACACAGGCTCCGTCCTGCGGCTCTGGCTGCTTCTTTCCTGGATGGCTATATAATCTCCCTTGGAGCACATACTGGGGTCCATGACCTGGAGTTGATGATGCTGGGGGTTGGTGGAAAAGGCAGTGCCTACTGCTGCCTGTGCTCGAGAGGACAGCCCGTGACCCCTACCAACCCTGTGCCCACAGAGGAGGTAGCCAACTCTCAAGAGCTGCTGGAATTGGTTTGAAGCAAGCCCTGGTTATTTTGTGCTCAGCTTGCTTACCTCTTTTGTAATCAGTTATACAAAAAGCAAAAGAAACAATTTTATTCCATTAAGACTTCAATATGTATCAAGACCATAACTGCGGAACACATTTAGGAATGGTAGGTTTTTGAAAACTAGGAATTGTATTATTAAAAAAAGGAATTGGAAGAAGGAAGACCAAGCCCTTCAAGAATCCAGGGTAGAATCCTAGTGCTGGTGATTCTTAGTCACAAACTCTATAGGGGGGAATATGCCAAACTATGAAGTAAGGAAAGTAGAGGAGATAGCTAAGGAATAACATTTTGATGGGAAAATTTGCAGTCTAAACAAGGTCTCTTTGGTGTCATTGCTGGGAAGTCTTATGCTATGATGAGTTTCAGTTATTTTCTAGGACCGTTTTGATTGCTATTAAGCAGTAGAAGTCTCTGAATCTGTCTCCTTCCACTATAAAAACCGTTCAGTCTTTGGACACACATTTGTTGAATCTTATTCATCTCTGCATGTCAAGTGATGCTGCGTGGCCACCTGTCCCAAAGGCTTTTTTTTTTTTAAGCAGCCAGGTATGCGTCCCACTCTCCCTGAAGGTCCTTTATCTCTTATCCTGCATCCATCTTACGTAGTATAAAAAGATCAAGTGGCTTTTGTAGAAAGCAAAGCTTTTGCCGTAGGTGTACGATTTTTATTTCATAGACTATAAGAGCCATCCATGCTCCCTGATGTGAATATGAAACCTGCTGCCCAACTAGCCAGGTCTCAGCTACTTAAGGGATGTCCACAAAACTATCAATGCATATGTTTTTGCTTTCTCTTTATTATAGATGCTTTTCTACTGAGTCTTATAGATGGAGTTTTTGTTTTAATTTCGTTTTTTGTTATCTCAGCCACTGAATCAACCAGAAACCTACTGGTGTGCTGTGATTTTTCACAGTCTAGCTTTTTTCAAAATCCAAAATTCTACTGAAAACTTCCAGAATAGATCAGGGCACTTCTGAGTGTGGACACACTTTAGGTGTCTGGGATGAAGCAGTCAGAGGGACAGCCCATGTGGGCCCAGAGAGGCTGGTCATCCAGACCACGAGTGTTGTCAGTGGGGTCCAGTCCTGAAGAGAGGTTGCATTTGATGGGAGCATGGAAGAGGCCATTTGAATTGCATCTTTGATGGTACTTCCTTCAGAAGAGTGGTTGGGCTATCATACGGCTATGGTTATGAGAACCACACAGTGCTGGTTTAAGAATGGAGAAATGAGTTCCATGTGCTGGCGTAGTGGAGATTGTACCAATAATCAATAAGATAAAGATAAATCTCTTTTCTTTGTTAGACAGTTACGAGCATGGCATCATTATTGAATTCATTGTACTATGACACTTTACAACTTATTTGGATGAAGAGTAATATATTTTTTAGCAATATTATGGGTTATGTCCCCCCAAATTCATATCATGGAGTCTTACCTCCAATATGTCTGAATGTGGCAGATGTATTAGGATGAGGTACTATTAGAGTAGGGTAACCCCTCGTATAATATGGCTGGTAGCCTTACAAAAAGGGGCTTACAAAATTTGAACTGAGATACACACACAGGGAGACTGCTGTGTGAACATTAGAGATTGGAGTGGTGCTTTTATAAGCCAACAAATGACAGTGACTTCCAGCAGCCCAGCAGAAGTTAGAAGAGAGGTACGGAATGGATGCTTCTGAGGTCCCCAGAAGGAACCAACCCTGCCATCATTGTGATCTTAGACTTCCATTTCTGGGAGGCAAGAAGTGCCTCTGAGACCCCCACAGTTTGTGGCACTTTGTTACAACAGCCATAGCAAATGAATACACATATACTAAAATAAATTTTAGATTGATTGATGGATGGATCTGTTAATTAAAAAAAAAAGTTAAGTGGAAAAAAATATTTAATTAGTCCTCAGACTAGGGAACTAGGGAATAACCCTGGGACTAGTGAGTAACACCTTACCTGTTAAAGCAATGATGGAATCACAGAGTAGAAGAGCGATGGATTTGACCATAAAGAAAATGAATGTCGTAAATTAAATGTTAAGCTGTTGCGAACATAGGAGAGAATATTTGCACTACTTCTTTTCAATATCCCGAGTAAAGAACTCTTACGAATCAATAAGATAAAGATAAATCTCTTTTCTTTGTTCCTTATCTCTTTTCCTCCAAAGACTTTTTCCACTTTCCGTTCTTTTAATTCCTCCCAAGAAAAAGACAGCTTTTCATACCTCTTCTTCCCTCTGCCCTGCTACCCTTGCTTCAGATTTAATGGACAGGAACTGCTGTCTAAAAGAGCTGCCTATTCTGTCCACCACCTGTCTATCCCACCTGCCTCTGCACCCACCGCCTGTGTTCCCATCCATGTAGGGACATGTCCCTGCATCTCCCTGGGGCCAGCCCCTCCACTCTCAGCCTCTGCCTTTCCCTTTCAAGGATGCTGCCTGCAGTTGTCCCTCTCCTTCCTTCATCAGCAGTCTTGTCCTCATTCCTGGGTCATTCCTGTCAGTGTCCAGACATGCCTTAATATGTCTCATCTGAGGGAGGCCCTCCCTTCACCACCCCCCTCTCCAGCTGCTGCTCCAGCTCTCTGTCACTTTTCTGGCAGAATTCTGGACCGGCTGTTTGACTCACTGTCTCCACTTCTCATCTCCTGGTCTTGACTTAGCCTACCCTAGTGATTATTTTAGTTCCACTAGTTTGCCTGAAATGGACCTTCTCAAGAAGACTAGTCACCTACCTCTGTCAAAGCCAGTGGTCCATTTTCGGGGGTATCTTCAGAGACACCTTGACAGCTTCTGATACAGCCTTGATTCTTACACACTTCCCTCTCCAAGATCCCATGATCTCTGTTTCTACATCTCTTCATTTGCTGTCTTGGTCTCCTCTATTCTTCAGTAAACTGCTTACCCTAAGTAAGGTCACTTGCAACCAGGCCATTATATGTTATCTCCATTCCCTGGATTGGGCTCTGTCCTCAAATACCAGGACTTATCCACTATTGGAAGATGCTTTACTTAGGTTTCTAGTTAGTATTTGAAATTTAGCATAAATGAAATATGGCTGAAATACATTCTGCTGAAGCCTCACAACCTAACACAATGGCTTGGCTGTCCACTCAGTTTCTCTGGCCAGTAATGCAGGATTTCATCCTTGATTTCTCTTTTTGACTCATGCTCGGATCCAGCAGACTGTCCATCTGTAGAATGTCCCATGTCCAGCCACTTTTGGCCATCTCCACTTAAATTTCTAGTCTGCGTCTGGGCATTACAACAGTTCTTCAACCGTCTTCCCACACTACCCACTGCCCACAGATTTTGTGCCATTTTTGGAGAACCAAATAAATCCTATGTTTCTCTCACTGTACCTCAAATTAAATCCAGACTCAGCCAAGGGTCTCTGTTCCTTCTACCCTCAGGATCTCCTTCTTGAAATCTTTCCTCGATTGCCATTTTGTCATCTATCATCACTCCCTCTGGGGTCCTTCCCAGGCCACCTTGGGGTGAGCAGTGGCCGCAGCCCTTCTCTAACATGATATTCTGCAGCGATGTCCATGCATCTCCTGAGATGAACTTGTTTGTTGGTACCTTTGTCCTCTAACATTTACCATGAGAATATGAGGACAGGATCAAGGTCTCCTGTCCTATCCCTACATCCATGAATGGAGTCCAGTACACCCCAGACATGCTAGCACAAAAGCAGTGGGGCTTGTTTCATGGAAGTGCCATGTGTTGCCCCAGTGGGATGGTTGCCCTCGCTTTGGCAGAGGAAGGATTAAATCCCAGTTCTTAAATACAGTGTTTTACATCCAAATCTGCTTCCACGAAATAGCAAAAAGAGGAAACTTTTTTTTTTCTAACCAAAATTCCCCAATCTTTTCAACAGACAGTTCCATCAAAAGATAGATCAAACCATTCTAAGGTGACCCATGGCCTGGGAATCAAGCCCAGAGTATTTTCTTTGTCTTCTACAGGTAGAATCACAGAGGTAGGGATTGTGTCCCTTGGAAGCTTCAAAATAAATAGGGCCAGGTAGCACTTGCACCATGAAAATATTTTGAGTGTCTTGATGGCCTCTGGAAGTAGTGGGATGAGGCTTACAGTGTATTACACTAAAGAGTTTAACTCAATACCCAGAATAATGGAGCAGCAGGAGGGATGGGGTGTGTTTTTAAGTAGGTTTCAGTGATCCTGCCTTTGTAATCCTCACTCCACCAAATTCCCTTTGTTGTCATCATGGTGACATCATAGTGATTTAAGCCAGAGGGTCCATCCAGTCTTGCCGAACCTCTCAGCAGCATCTGGCCTTTTCCTCTTGCTTCTCCCTCTGCCTAGAAACACCATCTGCTCTTCTTTCCCAAAACTTGGTCTTGGCTTCTGCTTCTCTTCCATGACTGTCCCATCTCAGCCTTCTTTGTTCAGTCTTCCACTTTCCCATTCTGAGGAGTGGCCAACAGGGCTTAGGGCTGAATCCCTTCTTCTCCATGTTGACTCCCTGGGTGACCCCAACCACTCTTGGATGTCCATTCTGAAAATCAGTTTACATTCTCATCCAGACATGTTTCCAGCTTCCACTTGGGATCTCATCCATGTACATGTCTAAAAGACACTTCAAACTCAACATGTGATTCTGCCCCCAAAACCTGATTCTTCCAAGATGCCCCATCTCAGTGAAATGGCACCGAGTCCTTCAGCCACCTAGGTCAGAACCTCTGATCTCCTTTTTGTCTTTGCTGTGGTGTTCCATACCACATCAGTCAGTGTTCCAGAACTGAACAGTCTTTCTACCTCTGCTACCAGAACCTAGGTCCGAGTTTTGCCTTCTTGCATAGACCTTTGTGGAAATTTCCACATCAGAAGGTCTCAGCTTCAGCTGTTGCCCAGGGTGTGTCCCCACACAGCACTCAAGTGATGATTTGAAAGCCAGCTGTCAGAGCATGGCATCTTTTGCATAAGGACTTTGCATTTCATGGTGGGAGCCCAAGTTTTCTCAGATACTAGTGAGGACCTCCTTTCCCTGGTACCTTCTGCTGAACTTTTGTCTTTCACTTTCCAGCATCTGACACTGTCTGGATTTTGCTTCTCTGATTGTTCTCTGATTTTTTTTTCTCTTCCTCATGCAGGTAGATCTGGAATAGATCAAAAAGTTTCCCCCAATCTAACTCCAATATAAAAATATAGTCTTTAATGGTTTATTACATTCTAGGTTTAATATTTCACAGTATGTTTGGTTACTACTTTTGAAAAAAAAAACCCTCTTAAAAATGTTACTTATAGAAATCCCACTTGTAATTGTGTAGTGCTGATTATTTTGATCTGCTTTTCAGGTTGCAAGATGTTATGATTGGATGCTGTATCTTTATAGCAAAGGTTTCTATGTAGAAGATGACAGATCTTAAGATTTGTTTTTTTGGTGCTGGAGATTGAACCCAGGGGTGCTTTACCACTAAGCTACATCCCCAGTTCTTTTTATTGTAAGATAGGATCTTGCTAAGTTGCCAAGGATCATACTAAGATGCAGAGACTAACCTTGAACTTGTAATCTTCCTGCCTCAGCCTCCCGATTACAGGAGGCAAGTGCCAGCAAAAGCCTAGCTTTTAAGAGGTTTTTTCCTTGTTTGTGTTGTTGTCTTAAGATGATTGTCAGTAAAGACAATTGCACTATAATTGTGCTATTCATACAAAATGAGCTCTCTTCTGTTAATAGGCATATTTCATCCTATGCACAATCTGTTCTGCACCTTTCCAGTCTATGGCATTTTAAAGCTCATTTAGAGACACCTGCATTAGCTGACTTTGTGGTCAAGCTCAGTGAAGGGATGAT
Organism: Marmota flaviventris; assembly: GCF_047511675.1. NCBI lineage: Eukaryota > Metazoa > Chordata > Mammalia > Rodentia > Sciuridae > Marmota > Marmota flaviventris. The sequence goes on from NC_092506.1 coordinate 124,672,133, forward strand.
AAACTTGCTGTGCAGCAGCATTCCTCTCTCATTTCCATCGTTTGGCCAGGTGGGAATGGCACTCACAGCAGCCACAGTTGAAATCTGTACATGAGACCTATAATTGGTCTTTGGTTCTTTATACTAATTGTTTTGAGGGTCACCCCTACCGGGGGGGAACCCTCTGATAAAAGCCATGCACTAGAGTCTAGCTTTCCCCTATACGTGTTCACATTGGAATGTCTGCTCATCCATCCCCACCTATCGCCATCCAAGGAAGCCAGTTCATCCACTTGGAGCATGACAGTTGTCAAACATAACACTTCAAACAGGATTAGGAGTCAGGAATAAGTTATGATTTATTAGCAAATGTTCTGTGTCCAACCAGGAAGAAAAAAGAAACTGGTTTTTCTAAATTATAAAAGCAACAAATGTTCCCAGTAATAACAAAAAGTGAAATTTACACTAAAAGAAGGTATATAATAAAAAATGAGGACACTTTCTCCTCACTTCCCAACTGTAGTCTCATTCCCCACAGATGAGCAGTGTAGACGGTATCCTGTTTGTCTTTTTTACAGAATTTATGTGCTTTTTCACAGTTTACCCCCCAAATCTCAGGAGTATCCCACTGAATGGAGGTGACAAGATTTATTTAACCAAATCACCTGTCAATGAGCAGTTCCATTGTTTCTAGTTCCTTCTTTTATTAACAGAATGAAGTGAACGTTCTCGTTCATAGGTCTTTGTTCATTTAATGGATGGGTGGATGGATGATTGGTAGATAGAGAGATAATTTCTAGTAGTGTCATTGTTAGATTAAAAGATTTATGTGTTATTTTATATGTGTAAAATACATTTTATAAATCACGTCAAAGTGCTGTCTATCCCTTGTCATAAAATGGAAAGGCATGTGATCTGGCCAGGGCTCTGTCATTTGTTGCAGTGTGACTGTGGGCAAGTTCTTCTCACCACTAGACTTGGCAGCCCTGGAGCTCAAATGACAGTGGTTCAGGTCATGGTGAAGGCGGTGTCCCAGGGAATCCGTCGTGTTGATTGGCTGTTTCTATAGTTCAAGAAACTCTAGAAGATGTTTACTGAGCCTGTCAGAGAGCAGAGGAACAAATCCAAAGAGGTTTGACAAGTGACATTTGCTTTCATATAAACCCTGGAAACCTTTTTGAGCCTGAGGACAGCAGGCAATTGGAGGATGGTGGTAAGATGTGCGCTGTTGGTTTCTGATATTTATTCCTTATGGCGTTAGACCTTCCCAGCTCATGTTATGTAGAACCTTTTCATATTCTTGGTTTTCGAAGAGTCACTGCCCACATTGCTGTGTTTTGGCTTATGTTTCTTCTATGTTTGTCCAGCGGACATATCTGCGTACGAAATTGGAAGTTGCCATAGGCCGTCAGCTCGGGTGATTTTTGCTTGGGCTGCCTAGTTTCTTTGTGTGCTGGAAAAACAGCAATCTGGGAAACCATGTGGTTTCAGTGAATGTATTCTGCTTTTTAAAAGAAATCTCGATAATTAATGTACTTAGTTCTTGCTAGTCATCAGTGTTTCTGTGATTCTGTAATCCATTTTAATGATGAATAAGTTTACTTTTCAAAAAGTTATGGGTAGTATATAGATTATATGTACAAACTGTGCTCATAGCAATTGTATTTTGGGGATGAATTGGATATGACCCTAAATGGCAGCTCTCTATGAAAGTTTTATCATGTCCTTCATTTTCTTTGTTGTTCAGAACTGGAAAAGGTACAGAACTTATTAATCTTCACCATCCTGAATGAGCTCTCTTGCCCCAATTTCTAAACTTCCAATAAATCTGCCAGTCTTCCTTCACCAAAGTGTCTACCCATTGCAGACCCCAGGTCTGTCTGTCTGTCATTAATGTGTCTGTTCAGCAGTGTACCCCACCCTCCCACCAACACCACAGTCACAGTGGGATCTTTGCAGACGGACAACTGAGCTCCAGTAGGCTGCGTAGAGGCTGATGTTCTGTTCTTGGTAATCCAGTGCTGCCATCCAGGGCACTGCTAGCACAGCTGATCTTAAAAAGGCTACTAAAAGTTACCTTGCTCAAAATTAATACTAGGGTCTCTCCTGCTTATGGATGGGTATAGGCAAGAATTTTTCCAAAATTGAGTTAAAAAAATAAAATCTTGTATTGTAAATTGCCCTAGTAAAACCAGAGTATTTTCTTAAAAGTAAATTCATTATACTCGATTAATTTTAGATTGTTTGGGAGGAACTGCATTGGGTGAGGTTGCAAATTCATTTCCCCACTATGTGCCTGACCTCAGCCTTCCCATAGCCACCAAAATAGTATAGGCATTAGCCTGGAGCCCTGTGATGGCCAGCCTTGTGGGACCTGCCTGGGCTGGTACAGACACACATCTGTAAGTCGGCCTGATTCCAGGAATGACCTCAGAGAGCTCCACATTTGCTCAGGGGATATTTTGTTGACCCCTGGTGAGATATTTGACTCGGACTGAGCCATGGTGCCTGCGTGTATTGTGTTATAAATATCCAGAAGAATGAAGATAACTGCTTGGTGGAGAAGAGATGGAAGTGCTCTTGGTAAAGAGACCAACCAAGCAAATACCTGCAGTGTCATCTGTAAAGTTTCATATTCTGGGGATAATGGTTAGCGATGTGAAAAGACACTTGAGAAAAGCCAGGTGGGAAGAGGAGACCCACATACCATTACTTTCACACAGCATATTTTTCTAACTTCCATTTTGAATTAATTTCAACCCTCTTGAACAGTTGTGGTAATAATACAAAGAGCTCATGTATTCTTTACTCTGATTCCCCAGTTGTTAATACTTGGCACATTTCAAGCATTTTTTTGTGTGTGCGTGTGCGCGCATGTGTGTATGCACATATGTAGAGATTACATTTATGCATGTATATACATTAATACATGAATATATAGCATTCTTTTCTCTGAACCATTTCAAACTAACTTGTAGATATCAATTCCCTTTACTCCTAAATACCTCTGTGTCCATTTCCTAAAGATACGGTTGTTCACTTACAGCAAGTACAGTTATTAAAATTAGGGTGTTTAGCATCAATAAAGTACAATGTTTTGCCTGCAAAACATGCTCAGATTTCCTTGATTTTCTCTATTATATCCTAAAGATTTTCTGCTTTTCTGATTCTTAAACCAATTGCATTCATTGTAATAAACTCTTTAATTTTTTTTTTCTTTTGCCGTGGCGTGAAACTCAACCCTTCCACATCTCTGGTAGCAGAGAGGTTTATTTTTTGTTTGTTTTTGGTTTTTGGTACTAGTGATTGAAACTGGGGCGGGGGGGGCCTTATTTTATTCTCTTTTTGAGTCAGGGCATCTCTAAGTCACTGAGACTGGCCTTGAACTTGCAATCCTGCTGCCTCAACCTCCCTAGTTGTGAGGATTACAGGCATGCACCACTGCATCTGGCCAACAGTTCTTTCTTGAAGGACCCAGTATGGTTTGTATGGCACATCCTTGGAGTTTAGTCAGGTCCTCAGAAGGGAGCATATGTCCTTCTCTGGATATCACCTCAGGATACTCATGTGATAATCTGTCCAGTTTGTACTGATATCAGTATTTAATGCTTGCTTTAGGTGTTGTCTGCTAAGTTTCTCCTTGTTAAGTTACTGCTTTTCCCTTTGTAATTAAGAAATAATTCAAAGGAAAGTAATTTGAGACTGTATTAATACTCTGTTCCCACCAGACTTTCATGGACTAGTTTTGTCATGTGTTAATGATTCTTGTCTTTCTAACTCTTTCATTCTGTGTTTTTGAGTTGATGTTTTATTGTAAGGAATGCCTTCTCTCCCATTTGTTTATGACATAATTATTATCACTTTAGTAAATGACTTGTACTCCATTAATATCACTTGCTTCTATGTTTGGTGCCTGTGGGAGCCTCTCTCAGGCCAGCTCCTGCTTCCTGGCAACCTGTCCCTAACAAACTGCTTCCTTACTACCTCATCAAGGATTTTTCTGCTCTGCAGTCAGCAGGGTTGGCACTGGTATGGATAACTCCTTGTGGAAGGTTCCCTGTGCAGTGTTGGAAGCTGAGCAGCATCTGGGACTTCCACCCAGTAGGTGACAGCAGTCCTCCAGCACTGCTGTCAGATGACAGTGTCATTACTGTCGTCTAGGTGATGTGGCACTACTAATGACAGCAGTTCCACACTCATCCTAATTCTGACAACCAGACATGTCATCACGGGGAGTGCAGATATCCCTTGTAGGCAAAATCCACCTCCCTCCCTCAGCCCCTGCTAAGAAAGGGGGTGAAGGAATGTTGTTTCTTTCCCGAATTTTATGTTTAGTAAGAGAAACCATTGAATTCTTCCAATAGATTGAGCAGGAAAAGTAGCAACATATTTCATTTAATTTAGTCATAGAACAAGAATAAGAGATACATAGAATGTTTAGGCTTTTTTTTTCTCCCTAGTCTATTTTCTAAATTTTAAGACTTTAAAACTGCACAAAAGTAGACAGAATATTGTGATGAACCTCCATGTCCCTCTTGCCTGGCTCCCATATCTGTCAGCCTGTGGCCTTTTGTCTCAGCCTTACCATATGAGCTACTGCCTTTTGTGATGTTTTGACATGAATTACAGCTGTTCTATCATTCATCCTTAAATTTTTTAATGTTTCTGTAAAATGTCATGCAGGGTTTTTTTGTGTGTTTTTGTTTTTCTGTAATGTTCACACATGGACCTAGCATACAGTAAGCAGGTGCTATACCACTAAGCTATATCTCCAGCCACATTTATATATATATATATATATATATATATATATATATATATATATATATATATATATATATATATATATATAATAAACCAGAAAATGCTAAAATGCGATTGTTCTACCTAAGACTTAAATTAAGAGATATGTTTTAAGTTACTTCTTTGCAGTCCTAGTGTAGCAAGTTCCACTAAAAGACTTTGCAACCTCAGGAAAGGTTTAGTGTCAAAGAGTTTAATCCCATTGAATACTCTGGTCTTGAAGACGCTGGGCCCAAAGTTGCACTGCAGACTACATCCCCTTTATTCATGCTTTGGAGATGCCTGTCCTCCAAAAGCTTTCTTCACCCCTTAGAGATTATCTGTTACCTGCTAAGAGATTCTCAGATGGGCTGCTTAGAGATCATCATCATCACCCACTTAGTGATCATATCAGGTTAGCCACTTAGAGATCAGTTGATCACTCACTTAAAGAGCATATCAGGTCCACCCCTTATAGATCATATGGTCACCTGCTTAGTTATCATCAGCTCTAGCCACTTAGAGATCATTGGGTTACCCACTTAGAGATCATATCAGATCAGGCACTTAGAGATCATATAGTCACCCATATAGTGATCACATCAAGTCTACCACTTAGAGATCATCTGGTCACCTGCTTAGAGATCATCAGGTCACTGCCTACAGATCATCTGGCCACCCTATTTGAGATCAGATCAGATCATCTACTTAGAGAGCATCTAGTCACCTGCTTAGCAACCATATCTGATCAGTTGCTTGGAGATCATCTGGTTACCTGCTTAGCGATCATATCAGATCAACTGCTTAGAAATCATATCTCAACCTCTTGATCATCTAGATGATACTGAAGTAGAAAACCCCTCCACAGCCCTCCCTTCAACCCTTGTGGTGTCCTGCTTTTGCACTCTGTTCACTTCCCGTTCCCCTTGATGGTCAGTATATGATGGGGGGACCACTTCCTTTTCTCAAACCATCACTTCCTTTTTCATCAGACCTTGGCTTCTGTAATTAGAAGACAAACTCCTAATTACAAGATTCCCAACTGTTTAAACCTGAAACTGTTCAAACTACCCTAAATATCTGTGGAGCAGAAGTTGCAGGATAACCTCTTTTCTGCCTGCCCAAATGCCATCTAGGTGCACGCTACAGAGGTGTTGATCTGGAGCTGTACCCCTGGCTGTCTTACAGGCACTAGATGCCCCCCTAGCAACCTGGCCACAGAAGAAGACACATGAGTCTGTTTCAAAATGATCACTTACTTAGTACTTAATCTATTAGGAACATTATGCTGCTTGACCCTCAAGCCTATGGGACAATCCCCCATTTTATTGCTGAAAACATCAACAGAGGGGTTGACACAGGCAGCAAGCAGCAGAGTTGCAGCTTGAATCCCAACTAGCAGGTTTCAGAATCTGTGCTGTGCCAGAATTTCTTTCCAATATTGTGCTTTTGAACAATTTGGACATGGGCAGGGGCATGTTCCACAGGGAAACTGTAGCTATTCAGAGGAGTGAAAACTACATTAGAGAAGGTGCTCACCAAGTGTTTACTGAGCAGACTGAAAACCCAGAGATGCTAAATGGACTTGTTCACAGTTCCCATCTGTTCTCAAAAGATTTGACTTTAAGCAAGATTATTCTACCAAAAATTTGGTGATCATTTCCATTCTTGAAAATGTTTCTTTATTGGAGATATATTATAATAGATCCTTATACTTAAAAATTTATTTAAAGAAAATAAACATACAACTAAGACTCATGGGTAAGGATATTCCTAGCAGTGCCATGACAAGAACAAACGATTAGAGAAAACTCCAATGGGAAACATTGGAGAATTTTTTGTGTTTGATTCAACTATTCTTCATGTTTGATACTTTGAAGACTATAAGGCATCAAAGAAATGTTGACCTGGTAAGATGTTGATGATATAGCCTGAAGCTACGTAAGTGTGATTGTAAAACTGGATGCAAAATGATTGCATTGTGTCTGTTTGTAAATATCTGTGCAAAGAATCCTGCAACAGTAAGTCTAGGAATTTTCAGTTATTATTAGGAACTTTTTTCCCTTGGTTGTTTATTGTATTTTTCTAATTTGTTACAATGAACACATTATTTTTGCAAAAAAAAAAAAAATAATAATAATAATAATAATAATAATGTATGTGTCTATGCCTGTGTATTTATGTATGCTTATATACTGTATGTGTATATATGTATATATTTATATATATGTATTTGTACATTTATGTATGTATATTGTTTGTATATATACATGTGTACGCATATTTGCATGCATATGTTTGCATATATGAGGGTGTACATGGACCTGTGCATACATGTATGTATCTGTATTTAGGTGTATGTGGGAGTGCACATGTACGCACATATCGGCACTTGTGCACATGTTGGTATGTACGTGTATGTGCTAGTGTGAACTTGTGTGCACATGTGTACTGTGCATGTGTTTTGTCTGTAAATGCATGTTTGTGTGTATGCTTTATACACATTCATGTTTGCACATTTTATATGTGCATATGAATGTTTCTGTGTGTGTGTGTGTGTGTGTGTGTGTGTGTGTGTGTGTGTATATATATATATATATATATATATATATATATATATATATGAGAATATGTATGTGTGTGTGTCAGAAGTTACTAATCTCTTAATAGTTCAGTTTTGTGGTCATCTCTGACTCAAAGGCAAATACATAAATTCTAAATCTAAATACAATAGGTTGGAGGTTGCAGCATCTTTCTGAAGTTCATTATTTTCTGGAAGGAGGGTGCAAGGATAAAATGCTCAGCTTTTGGTAAACCTGGCCTGTTTTCATAGTCTCCAAATATTCCATGGGTATTCCTCTGGGACGTTACCAATTTGAAGGTGACCGGGAGGGTTATGGTTATTCCTTCAATTGTCACTCTGTACCTGGTCCCACCACTGTCATGACAGTGCATGATTTAAGTGAAAATTTAAATAACAGAACTTGGTCCATATCTGGGTCTCCAGCACTTCCAGCCAAGCCATCTTTTGAATGTCAGTTTTCTCTTAAAATACACACACACATACACACAAAAAAGGAGTCATGTTTGGAAATAGAAATCTAACAGCAAAGCACAGTTATGTGCTTTTTCTGGAATCTTCACTCCAGTGACTCTAAGAGGGCCTTGATCTGCTTTGGGGAGACCCTTGAAGTGGTCCCCAACCCAGATCAGGATTTTCTGAAGATGACCATGCCCATTAAGGACATGAGGATACTTGTATCGATGGTCACAGCTCCCGAGCCTTTTATAGCATACAGTTGTCCCATTACCCATGCTCTCACTTTCCTCAGTTATTCAAAGTTAACTATCTGAAAATATTAGATGAAAAAAGTCTAGAAATAAATGTTAAGTTTTAAATTGTGTGTCTGTAAGGTGATGAAATCTCATGCCGTCACCCTGCATCCCACTTAGGATATGAATCATCCCTTCATCTGGAATATCTACCCTGTATACTCCACCCACCTGTTAATTATCTAGTGGCCATCTTGATTACCAGATCATCTGCCATGATATTGCACTGCTTATGTTCAAGTAAACTTAATTTTAGTTAATAATGTCCTTAAAGCCCAAAGTAGTGACACTGGCAGTTTGGATGGTACCAAACAGAAGCTATAAAGTGCTTTAAGCTTTTATTGTTAATCTATTACCATGTCTATAAAAATAAACTTTATCCTAGGTATGCACATACAGGAGAAAAAATCAAAATGTGTATAGAATCCTCAGTTTCAGCAGTTGCTAGAGATCTTGAATGTATTCCCTGCTGTGAATAAAGAGTAACTATACCTTCTTTTTGCTACTCTTCAATTCACCCATCAAAGATTCTTTTCAAAGTAGTTTTCAGTTTTATTTTCTATAAATGAGACCATTTTATAAAAATTGCTTTTGTCAAAATAACAGGCTGTACGTAGCCATTTTAGGTAAGTTAAAAATATATACCCAGATGACCAAATCGAAATAAATTCTTCCAGATAAACTTCTCTGCCTGGTATAAAACTGTTGTGGGGGGTTACTTAACTGGTAAGAGACCCATTCAGAACTGAGTAAAGTCCTGTTTGTGTCTCCAAACCCATGGTTGAATTTCAAGAACTATTTTTTTAAGTTATTTTTAGAACTATATCTCTTTGGGAAGAAGTTTGCAAGTTTAAAATATTTTAAAATCTCACTGAAAACTTGGAATCCATAGATTAATAAAGCAAATATTTTTTTTTAATTTTTTATTGTTGGCTGTTCAAAACATTACATAGTTCTTGATATATCATATTTCACAATTTGATTCAAGTGGGTTATGAACTCCCATTTTTACCCCATATACAGATTGCAGAATCACATCAGTTACACATACATTGATTTACATATTGCCATACTCGTGTCTGTTGTGTTCTGCTGCCTTTCCTATCCTCTACTATCCCCCCTCCCCTCCCCTCGCCTCCCCTCTTCTCTCTCTGCCCCCTCTACTGACATTCGTTTGTCCCCCTTGTATTATTTTTCCCCTTCCCCTCACTTCCTCTTGTATGTACTTTTGTATAACTCTGAGGGTCTCCTTCCATTTCCATGCAATTTCCCTTCTCTCTCCCTTTCCCTCCCACCTCTCATCCCTGTTTAATGTTAATCTTCTTCTCATGCTCTTCGACCCTACTCTGTTCTTAGTTACTCTCCTTATATCAAAGAAGACATTTGGCATTTGTTTTTTAGGGATTGGCTAGCTTCACTTAGCATAATCTGCTCTAATGCCATCCATTTCCCTGTAAATTCTATGATTTTGTCATTTTTTAATGCAGAGTAATACTCCATTATGTATAAATGCCACATTTTTTTATCCATTCATCCATTGAAGGGCATCTAGGTTGGTTCCACAGTCTAGCTATTGTGAATTGTGCTGCTATGAACATCGATGTAGCAGTGTCCCTGTAGCATGCTCTTTTTAGGTCTTTAGGGAATAGACCGAGAAGGGGAATAGCTGGGTCAAATGGTGGCTCCATTCCCAGCTTTCCAAGAAATCTCCATACTGCTTTCCAAATTGGCTGCACCAATTTGCAGTCCCACCAGCAATGTACAAGTGTACCCTTTTCCCCACATCCTCGCCAGCACTTGTTGTTTGACTTCATAATGGCTGCCAATCTAACTGGAGTGAGATGGTATCTTAGGGTGGTTTTGATTTGCATTTCTCTGACTGCTAGAGATGGTGAGCATTTTTTCATGTACTTGTTGATTGATTGTATGTCCTCCTCTGAGAAGTGTCTGTTCAGGTCCTTGGCCCATTTGTTGATTGGGTTGTTTGTTCTCTTATTGTCTAATTTTTTGAGTTCTTTGTATACTCTGGATATTAGGGCTCTATCTGAAGTGTGAGGAGTAAAGATTTGTTCCCAGGATGTAGGCTCTCTATTTACCTCTCTTATTGTATCTTTTGCTGAGAAAAAACTTTTTAGTTTGAGTAAGTCCCATTTGTTGATTCTAGTTATTAACTTTTGTGCTATGGGTGTCCTTTTAAGGAATTTGGAGCCCGACCCCACAGTATGTAGATCGTAGCCAACTTTTTCTTCTATCAGACGGCGTGTCTCTGATTTGATATCAAGCTCCTTGATCCATTTTGAATTAACTTTTGTGCATGGCGAGAGAAAGGGATTCAGTTTCATTTTGTTGCATATGGATTTCCAGTTTTCCCAGCACCATTTGTTGAAGATGCTATCCTTCCTCCATTGCATGCTTTTAGCCCCTTTATCAAATCTAAGATAGTTGTAGTTTTGTGGATTGGTTTCTGTGTCCTCTATTCTGTACCATTGGTCCACCCGCCTGTTTTGGTACCAGTACCATGCTGTTTTTGTTACTATTGCTCTGTAGTATAGTTTGATGTCTGGTATCACTATACCGCCTGATTCACACTTCCTGCTTAGCATTGTTTTTGCTATTCTGGGTCTTTTATTTTTCCATATGAATTTCATGATTGCTTTCTCTATTTCTACAAGAAATGCCATTGGGATTTTGATTGGCATTGCATTAAACCTATAGAGAAATTTTGGTAATATCGCCATTTTGATGATGTTAGTTCTGCCTATCCATGAACAGGGTATATTTTTCCATCTTCTAAGATCTTCTTCTATTTCTCTCTTTAGGGTTCTGTAGTTTTCATTGTATAAGTCTTTCACCTCTTTTGTTAGGTTGATTCCCAAGTACTTTATTTTTTTTGAAGATATTGTGAATGGAGTAGTTGTCCTCATTTCCATTTCAGAGGATTTGTCGCTGATATACAGGAATGCCTTTGATTTATGCGTGTTGATTTTATATCCTGCGACTTTGCTGAATTCATTTATTAGCTCTAATAGTTTCTTTGTAGACCCTTTTGGGTCTGCTAGGTATAGAATCATGTCATCTGCAAATAGTGATAATTTAAGTTCTTCTTTTCCTATTTTGATGCCTTTAATTTCTTTTGTCTGTCTAATTGCTCTGGCCAGTGTTTCGAGAACTATGTTGAACAGAAGTGGTGAGAGAGGGCATCCCTGTCTTGTTCCAGATTTTAGAGGGAATGCCTTCAATTTTTCTCCATTCAGAATGATGCTAGCCTGAGGCTTAGCATAGATTGCTTTTACAATATTGAGGTATGTTCCTGTTATCCCTAGTTTTTCTAGAGTTTTGAACATAAAGGGATGCTGTACTTTGTCGAATGCTTTTTCCACATCTATCGAGATGATCATATGGTTCTTATTTTTAAGTCTATTGATGTGGTGAATAACATTTATTGATTTCCGTATATTGAACCAGCCTTGCATCCCAGGGATGAATCCTACTTGATCATGGTGCACAATTTTTTTGATATGTTTTTGTATCCGAGTGGCCAGAATTTTATTGAGGATTTTTGCATCTAGGTTCATTAGAGATATTGGTCTGTAGTTTTCTTTCTTCGAAGTGTCTTTGTCTGGTTTAGGTATCAGGGTGATGTTGGCCTCGTAGAATGAATTTGGAAGTTCTCCCTCTTTTTCTATTTCCCGAAGTAGCTTGAAAAGTATTGGTATTAGTTCCTCTTTAAAGGTTTTGTAAAACTCTGCTGTATACCCATCCGGTCCTGAGCTTTTCTTAGTTGGTAGTCTTTTGATGGTTTCTTCTATTTCCTCAATTGATATTGGTCTGTTTAGGTTGTCTATATCCTCCTGACTCAATCTGGGCAGATCATATGACTTAAGAAATTTATCTATGCCTTCACTATCTTCTAATTTATTGGAGTATAAGGATTCAAAATAATTTTTGATTATCTTCTGTATTTCTGAAGTGTCTGTTGTGATATTGCCTTTTTCATCCCGTATGCTAGTAATTTGAGTTCTCTCTCTTCTTCTCTTCACTAGCATGGCTAAGGGTCTGTCGATTTTGTTTATTTTTTCAAAGAACCAACTTTTAGTTTTGTCAATTTTTTCAATTGTTTCTTTTGTTTCGATTTCATTAATTTCAGCTCTGATTTTAATTATTTCTTGCCTTCTACTTCTTTTGCTGTTGTTTTGCTCTTCTTTTTCTAGGATTTTGAGATGAAGTATGAGATCATTTATTTGTTGTTTTTTTCTTTTTTTAAGGAATGAACTCCAAGCAATGAATTTTCCTCTTAGAACTGCTTTCAATGTGTCCCATAGATTCCGATATGTTGTGTCTGTGTTTTCATTAATCTCTAAGAATTTTTTTAATTTCCTCCTTGATGTCTTCTATAACCCATTGATCATTCAGTAACCTATTGTTCATTCTCCAAGTGATGTATTCTTTTTCCTTCCTTCTTTTATTGTTGATTTTCAGTTCCATTCCATTATGATCATATAGGATTCATGGTATTATCTCTACTCCTTTATATTGTCTAAGAGTTTCCCTGTGACATAATATATGATCTATTTTTGAGAAGGATCCATGTGCTGCTGAGAAAAAAGTGTAACTGCTTGATGTTGGGTGGTATATTCTATATATGTCAATTAAGTCTAGGTTATTAATTGTGTTATTGAGTTCTATAGTTTCCTTATTCAACTTTTGCTTGGAAGATCTGTCCAGTGGTGAGAGAGGTGTGTTGAAGTCTCCCATGATTATTGTATAGTGGTCTATTAGACTCTTGAACTTGAGAAGAGTTTGTTTGATGAACATAGCTGCACCATTGTTTGGGGCATATATATTTATGATTGTTATGTCTTGTTGGTGTATGGTTCCCTTGAGCAGTATGTAGTGTCCCTTTTTATCCCTTTTGATTAACTTTGGCTTGAAATCTATTTTATTTGATATGAATATGGATACTCCTGCTTGTTTCCGAAGTCCATATGAGTGATATGATTTTTCCCAACCTTTCACCTTCAGCCTATGTATGTCTTTTCCTATCAAATGCGTCTCCTGTAGGCAGCATATTGTTGGGTCTTGTTTTGTGATCCATTCTACTAGCCTGTGTCTCTTGACTGGTGAGTTTAAGCCATTAACATTTAGGGTTATTATTGAGATATGGGTTGTTCTTCCAGCCATATTTGTTTATTTATGTTACTAAACATGGTTTGTTTTCCTCTTTGATTATTTTCCCCCCTTTACTGTCCTACCTCCCACTGTTGGTTTTCATTGTTATTTTCCATTTCCTCTTCCTGTAATGTTTTGCTGAGGATGTTTTGAAGAGATGGTTTTCTAGCTGCAAATTCTTTTAACTTTTGTTTATCGTGGAAGGTTTTAATTTCATCTTCCATCCTGAAGCTTAATTTCACTGGAAACATAATTCTTGGTTGGAACCCATTTTCTTTCAGTGTTTGAAATATGTTATTCCAGGATCTTCTAGCTTTCAGAGTCTGTGTTGAAAGATCAGCTGTTATCCTGATTGGCTTACCCCTAAATGTGATCTGCTTCCTTTCTCTTGTAGCTTTTAAAATTCTCTCCTTATTCTGTATGTTGGGCATCTTCATTATAATGTGTCTAGGTGTGGGTCTCTTATGATTTTGCACATTCAGCGTCCTGTAGGCTTCTAGCATTTGGGGTTCTGTCTCATTCTTCAAGTCTGGGAAGTTTTCTCGTATTATTTCATTGAATAGATTTCTCATTCCTTTGGTTTGAAACTCTGTCCCTTCCTGTATCCCAATGACTCTTAAATTTGGTCTCTTGATGTTATCCCATATTTCTTGGATGTTCTGCTCATTGTTTCTTAACAGTCTTGCTGAGCTGTCTATGTTCTTTTCAAGTTGAAATACTTTATCTTCATTGTCTGATGTTCTGTCTTCTAAGTGTTCTACTCTGCTGGTAGTATTCTCAATTGAGTTTTTAAGTTGGCTTATTGCTTCCTGCATTTCTAGGATTTCTGTTTGTTTGTTTTTTATAACCTCTATCTCCCTGTATAGTTGATCTTTTGCTTCTTCGGTTTGTTTATGTAACTCATTGTTGAAGTGATCTTTCATTGTCTGATTTTGCTGTCTGATGTCTTCCTTGAGACTCCAGATCATCTGAAGCATGTATATCCTGAATTCTTTATCTGACATTCCATCTGCTGCAGCTATTACCTCTTCTAACGTTGAGTTGACCTGCATTGCTTGTGGTCCTTTCTTTCCTTGTCTCTTCATACTGTTCGCGTTCCTTTCTACTTGGTGAAACTGTTGTGCTATTGAATTTTCCCCCTATATATTTATATTGGTCTTGTATAGTTGCAAAGTCTCCCTCGCAGGCGCGGGTGGCGGCTCTGCCCCTCCTCCAATTGGGGCAATGTGCCTACCATGCCGGCAGGCCGCTGGGCCTGCTCTGCCGGTCGGTAGCAGGTCCGCCGACCTTGCAGGCGCGGGCGGCGGCTCTGTCCCTCTGCGGGCCGCTAGGCTTGTTCTGTCGGTGGTCGCAGTTCTGCCTACTTTGCAGGCACATGCAGCGGCACTGCCCCTCTGCAGGCCTCTGGGGCTGTACTGTCAGTGGGTCGCAGGTCCGCCTACCTTGCAGGCGCGGGGGGGGGGCGGCTCTACCCTTCCTCAGGCCACTGGGCCTGTTCTGTCTCTCGGTTGCAGGTCTGGCCTGTTCTGATGGTGGTCACAGTTCCGTCTACCTTGCAGGCGCGGGGGGGAGGGGGCAGCTCTGCCTCTCAGCAGGCCGCTGCTCCTCTTCTGCCGGTGGGTCGCAGGCCCGCCTACCTTGCAGGAGTGATTGGAAGCTCTGCCCCTCCGTGGGCCACTGGGCCTTTTCTGCCGGTGGTCACAGTTCCACCTACCTGGCAGGCGCGGGGAGTGGGGGGCGGCTCTGCCCCTCATCAGGCCTCTGGGCCTGCTCTGTGCATGGTCACAGTTCCCTCTACCTTGCCGGAGCAAATATTTTTAAAGTAAACTTGAGTAAGTGTAATGGAACAGAATTATTGTGTATGTTCTCATGATGGCAAACACAGACATATATTCACATGTAGTTCTTTGGTTATCATTCCTTTTGTTTTAAAGTAACACCATCCATCTAGAGCAAAAGTGAAAAAAAAATCTTGGTAGAATTCTGTTCTTTCTCACTTAAATTAACTAAACCTAGCCTCTTGCATATTTCAAAGTCAGTTGAATTTACCTCAAACCTCCTAGGTATAAAGAACCTCCTCCCCACCAAATTTAGAAACATTAGGACTACCTAGGATCAAAAGCCTTTTAACATGAGCCTTGGAGTCCTCCTGGCAAGAAAGATTCTAGGTGCTGGGGTGCACCTTGCTAATGTTTCCTCGGTAAGTAGATCTTACCAGTCAAGTGACCTCTGCACAAGGGCAATGGAATGAGAGAGCCCTGAGTTCAACTTCTGGCTCCAGTACTTTCCATTCTCCTTCATGTTGTGCCAGGTTTGCTGCCTTCCAGAAAAAAAGCTGCACATCTGGTAAGGGGTGTGATATATCTGTTTCAGCGTTTGGTTTTCTCTACCTGCTTTGGCTCAGCTGTCTTCCTGCTTTCTTTGCTTGAGGTTCCATAGAATCACAATAAAACAGGGTTTGTACCACTTAAAATAGGACCCCATCAGTGTTCCATGGCGTATCCTTCCTCCTGAGGACAGCCTCCTCTTGGCTCTTTGATTACAACCCAGCTTCTCCAAAGTGTTTACTCCCCAGTATTCAGAAGAGGCTTCTGGAGTTACAGAAAACTCCAGCCTACATCCTGTAAGAGTTCCTAACCTAAGAATTACCTCGAGTGAAGAAGAATGAAGATGACACTAGGCCCACCAGCTTCTGGGGCAGACGCCCTACGAGGTCCTGGTTTCTGTATGGATGCCTGGGGGCAGGGAACCTCAGCAACTCTTGGTCAGTCTGTGCACCATGGGGCCGGGCTGTCTGCCCAGGGACATGTTGCACTGCAGACGGCTCTGAGGGAGGCAAAGAGCTGAGAGTGGCCCATTTTCTATTTGTATAAGGTGATTATCCCTGAGCCTTTGGCAGAGGCTCACTGCCAAAGTCAGGAGGTCTTTTGAATTCAGTAACGAGATTCCCTGAACTTGTAAGTCAGCCGGCAGCAGCAGCAAAGTCTGTCTGTTGCATAAAGCTGAAATGGGATGTCTATGCTGATATTAGGAACTGGAAGGGCCCAGAAGACCCTCACTGTGTACCTGCTGGGGACCACTGAGATTAAGAGCCAGGCATCCCAGAGTGGAGTTTGGACCATGGAGCTGACTCTACCCTCAGATCTAATTGCTCCTAAGCTCCTTCCTTCAAATTTGCAAAGAATGAAACACTTACTTCTCTGTACAGTGAATGTATAAAAAAAATGACCACGGAAAGTCTGGAAATGGTGGAACATTCTACCACTGCTTCATTGCTAACTTCTATAACATTAGATTAAAGTCAGCCAGCCTCAGCAATTTAGTGAGGCTCTATGAAAATCAGTGAAACCCTTTTTCTTTATAGAATATTTTATTAATGGCTGAGAGTGTTTCTTAGTAAAAAAGCATATCTGATTTCAATTTGTCATATGAGAGAGAGAGAGAGAGAGATCTTGCAAAAATTAAAAAAATTAATCAGTGACACTGTTAGTTGCCGCAGTCTGCCTGGGCACAAAATCACGAGCCACTCACAGCCTTGTAGATTCAAACAGCAATTCTTTATTCCTGAACTGTCACCAGCACTCTACACGCAGGTTCTGGGGAAAAAGCACTTCCACTGGGCTCTGCATCCCAAAATACTCTCTGAATCCCGCGAGAACTCAAAGGGAACTCAAGGAGTGGGCGGGGCCTGAGGCAGCAGGATACGCCCTATTCCCAGCAGGGTCCTCCTTAAACCTGGAACTGCCCTAAACCCAAGGAGCAGGCGCCTGAGGCAGCAGGATACTCCATTTCCCAGCAGGATACACCCTAAACCTGGACCCACCCTAATCCAGCAGGATTCTCCCTAAACCCGGATCCATCCTTGTCCTTGAGCAGGGTCACCTTACTCAAACATACATGCAATGTCACTGCAAATGACCTGGGTCCAAGGCAAGCCCATTTCCACAATGGAGAGTCCTCTGTCTAAGCAACATGGGGTAAGCTGACAAGGAAATTGCCATGAGTCATTCTTACTTTGCTATGGGTCTCAGCAGTTAGTGTCAAGGATTAAATAATTTAAACGTAATAGTGAGCTAGTTGGAAAACTCATCTAGGTTATTAACTACTGCTTGGGAAGTTAGTCTACTCTCCAAAATATAAAAGTTAGAGAGAAATTCTTTATTAAAGTGTATATAAGAAAAAAGAGGAGTTTTGACACAGCTTTTAGATGACCCAGACTGGGTCAACTTTAGCAGGTGATTAGGGTTCTGCAAAGATGATAAATCCTTGAGTTATTTGGAATAATGTGATTTTATCTAGTCTTCATAAATGAAGATTGTGGTCTAATATAAATCAGGCTTGGTAAAGGAAAAACATTTCAATGAAAAGTAAATGTATGAATAAACACATAAAACAATATTTAACCAAAAGTCAACATTCAGAATATTTATGCAATTATGTAATCACCAGTAATGTAAAAACAATGACAACTAAAGAAAAAGTGAATTAATAAAAAACAAATAAATAATGTAATGAATGAATTAATTAATGAATAGCTAACAAGTGCAAAGATGTAATGTGACTGGAATTGTCAAAGTCAGCTTGTAGCCATGAAAAAGTGTAAAGGTACAAAGAAATGGTGTTTTACTACTTACTGAGACATACCCTATGAACTATAAATTCCACTCCTAGGTGGGAAGAGTTAAACACAGAACCCATTCACCTGGCTCTCTCACTTGGGAACTGTGCAAAAAATTACCTTTTTCTTTCCCTCAAATTTTATTGCTGCTTCCAAGAACACTACCCTCTATATTCACGCTATCATTGTAGACTTGTAGCATGTGAACCCCTCTACTGTTCAAGTTTTTCTTCTTTTTTTCATTGCTCTTTTTCTCCCTACCCCCATATCATCCACCAATACTTCTTTTGTATAGCAAAATCTACATACTCAGCAATCACCAGTCTTATATCTTACTATATCAATTTCCTACCTTGTGCATGACCACTTTGAGATCCCCTCCATGAAAACATCAATAGTCCAAAGTGATCAGAATGGGGGTAAAAATTGCAGAATATTAAATGTCAGTTACACAACAAGAAAGCTATAAAAAGTGGGCTTCATTTAAAGTTGAAAATAAAAAGAAAATCTTTAGACTTCACTAGTTAAAATAAAGGATCAAAAATTTATGAGTCTCAATAATTTGAATTATACTTGTGAGTCACGTTTTTGGGGGAAGGGATATAAGAACATTGCTGAAGAGTTTAAAGTTCAAACTGTTTTTTTTATGAGACAAAGAATAGAAAAATTAAAAAAATATATTAAAGTAATTGTGATATCATTTTCATAAAAATATATATACATATTTATTCACAAATTGCTTTAACCTTATAAACAGTTATAAGTGTCAATACATTTCTCTCTGGGCGAGGTCCTATTATTGGAAGAAAACTTTGCCTTAAAATAACCCCATACAGAGGCATTTAATGCAATTAACAGGCCTTAAATAATAATAATAATAATAATAATAATAATAATAATAATAATAATAATGAAGAAGAAGAAGAAGAAGAAGAAGAAGAAGAAGAAGAAGAAGAAGAAGAAGAAGAAGAAGAAGAAGAAGAAGAAGAAGAGGTGAGGTGGGGAGGATTTAAGGTTGTGAAGAATACCTGTAATATAAGTTACTTGAAAAGACATCACAGGAGAATTTTATACATTTTCTGAAGACATATATGTATATATTATTTATAAAAAGTGTTTATGAGTTCTGTAGTGAGGGTGCACAAGTCCAATACAAATTTTTTTTCTTGAATTTTTTTTGTTGTAGATGGACACAGTATCATTAGTAGTTTGTTGGCTTTTTTTAATATTTAGTTTTAGTTTTTGGTGGACACAACTTCTTTGTTTGTATGTGGTGCTGAGGATCGAACCTGGGCCGCCCGCATGCCAGGCGAGTGTGCTGCAGCTTGAGCCACATCCCCCTCTTGGGTGGCTTTTTAATAAGGTGCTTCGTGTTCAACCAAGTACCTCATGCATGCTAGGGATGTTCTCTACAACTGATCCATAAACCTAGTCCCCAAAGTCCGTTCCTTAATGTATTTTTTTGGTGGGAGTATATGTGTGTAGTGCAGGGGATTCAATCCATGGCCTTATATAAGCAAAACAAGCACTCTACTGACTAAGCTATATTCTCAGCCCTGATCTGTAGTCGGTTAACAATGACAACGGAGCAGCCTGTCATTTAGACTTTGATTCTGTGCCCACTTGGCTCAGGTTGGAGGCAGTGCCTGAAGCCTTGACCAATCAGTCACTTAGGTGAGAACTGTCCAATCGTCAGGCAGCCAGTGATGAGGGGGAGGGCTTCCACAATCCTCTGTTCCCTTGGTGTCTGGAACCCGCCATTTTTTCAATCTTTTTGTAGCTTCTGTCCTGGATCCAGAGCCCAGGTGTCTGTGCTATGCAGAATCTGAAAAAAAACCACAGGGAGAACGCTGAGAACCTTGAGAGCCAGGAGATGGTAAGTGTGCCTTGTTATATTGAGACTGCTTAGGAAGGTGGCTTAAAGCTGACAGGAGTGGCAATGGTGGAAACTGGCAGTGATGGTTAGGGACTCCTCCTGGTTCTCTCCAGAGTCTTGTGGCCAGAGGGTCTCTCTGTGGTATCTTAGCCTTCACCTCCCTCTGACTAATCTAGTGAGGCTTAGATCAGCAGTTGAAAACCTGGGCATTTTGTTCCATAATTGTATGGTGTTTTCAGCTTCTTTCTAAAGCCCTTTGTGGGATTCCATGTGCCATGAGTCCAGCATGTCTCCAGATTGCATGGTGAAGACTGAGATAATTATCAAGAGAGAACTCCAAATCCATTTATTGTATTTATGCATGAGAGAAGTTGTTAATTTTAGGGCTTGTCACTCATCAGGGTTTGTTTGTTTATTTATTATTATTATTATTATTATTATTATTATTATTATTATTATTATTATTATTATTTGTGTGTGTATTGTTTTTTTTTTTTTTTTTTTTTGGTACCAGAAATTCAACCCAGAGGTGTTCATCCACTGATTCACATTCCCACCCCTTTTTTAATATTTTTATTTAGAGACAGGGTCCCTTTGAATTTCTTAGGGCCTCACAAATTTGATGATAGTGGCTTTTAACTCATTCTCTTCATGAGTCCTGAGATTTTTAAATGTAGCAAAAGCAGTATCTCAAATCCAAAACAAAAATCTGAAATCCAGAACTTCAGTTTAGCTCTCCATAGGTCTCAGAATAAACCCCTAGTTTTCTAGCTCTCTGTTCACATATGCAAATCTAGGGTTCTCTTTTCACAGGGAATAAGTATAAAATAGAATAGATAGTATAATGACCATGTAATGTGGATAATGGGCCTCACTCAAACACACCTGGTGGCTAACTGAAAGATGTTAATGAGCACCATTAAGGCTTATTTCAAATGTAAAAGGCCTTGAAGCCTTCAACAAAGTCCTTTGTCCCAGGGGTGATTCCTGATTGAATTTGAAGAAAAAAGGATGGGTCACAGAAAGAATGAAAGTGAAGCCACATGGTAGTCAGGATGCCTTTTCCAAAGCCTATTCTAAATGCATTATGCCCCATGTTCTGCCCAAAACTATCTGTAAACTTCTAAGATGGTACAGAAAAATGAGTTTTTTTTTTTTTTTTTTTTTTTTTTTTTCTGGTATCATTCCTCATACCACATGGTGGGAATTCTATTTCTTCTTGCTTAAATAGATTTTTTTTTTCTTCAAAATTTATGAGACAAGCACCCAGATTCAATTGGCAAACTGAGAAATTTTGGTTCATCTCAAAAATCCACTTTCAGCATTATGGATCATTATTTTCCCATGTTTTATTTCAAAGGTATGCATCATTTATAATGTTTTTCTTCAAGAACTGGAGGACATTTTTAAAAGATTTTAATTTATAATTCTGAGATTTTCTCATGAGAAGAAAGCAGAATAAAATTAGGTGACATTAAAAAGAATGAATCTCTCCTAAATGAGGTTTATGTGTCCCAATTAAGGATTTTTATAAACTGTAATGGGTCATCAATTGAGGGTTTATGTATTTATTAATTTGTTTATTTATTTATGGTCAGACAATCTGGGGTTGTGGCTCAGTGATAAAGCACACACCTAGCACGTGCAAGGTCTGGGGTTCGATCTCAGCACCACATAAAAATAAGTAAATAAAAATAAATAAATAAATAACCCACAGAAACATTCCAAATATTTCAAGAAACCCTTTTATTCTGGTGTGGCAGGAAAAAATAAAAGTGGGACTAACTTGAATTTAAATTACATGCAATTTCAGTCTCTCTCTCTCTCTCTCTCTCTCTCTCTCTCTCTCTGTACTGGGGATTGACCCCAGGGCCTCATGCTTAGAAGGCAAGCACTCTACAAGCTGAGCTATTTACTCAGCCCCATTTTTTGGGGGTGGGAGACCAGGGATTGAAGTCAGCGGCACTCTATCACTGAGCCACATCCCTACCGCTATTTTGTATTTTATTTAGAGACAGGGTTTCACTGAGTTGCTTAGTCCCTCACCATTGATGAGACTGGTTTTGAATTCATGATCCTTATGTCTCAGTCTTATAAACAGCTGATATTACAGGAATTCATCACCATGCCTGGCCAACTTCAATCTTTTTTTTTTTTTTTTTTAAGAGAGAGTGTGTGTGACAGAGAGAGAGAGAGGGAGAGAGAGAGAATTTTTTTAATATTTATTTTTTAATTTTTCGGCAGACACAACATCTTTGTTTGTATGTGGTGCTGAGGATTGAATCCGGGCCACACGCATGCCACGCGAGCACGCCACAGCTTGAGCCACATCCCCAGCCCCAACCGACATCAATCTTAAGGGCTAAAGTACACACAAATTAGATCAAAGTCCATGTCAATATCTTGGTACTATATATATAAAGTTGTTGATAGACCTTCTATTTTATTTACTTATATGTGGAGCTGAGAATTGATTCCAGTGCCTCACATGTGCCAGACAAGTGAGCTCCACTAAGCCCCAGCCCCCTGGTACATTTTTTATGGGGGATATTGGAGATTGAACTCAGGAACACTTGACTACTAAGACAAATCCCCAGGATTTTTTTTTTTTTTTTTTTTTAGAGACAGGATCTCACTGAGTTTCTTAGCACCTCGATTCTGCTAAGGCTAGCTTTGAACTTTTGATAATTCTTCCTCAGCCTCTTCAGCAACTGGGATTACAGGCTTGAACCAACACACCCAGCCCCTGATACATTTATAATAACTGTTTTATGTAGATTTTAACCAGTAGCCTTAACTTTTTTTCTAATATATATTTGATATCAATACATAACCCAGAAATCAGTGAAACAGAATCTATTTTTTATCTCCAACACTGCTTTTGGTTATGTCAGTGTCTGAGTTAAGATTCTCCATTAGAGAATTTATTATGTCTTGTGTTCTCATTCTGACCTCCCATAGGACCTAGTTCTGAGTTTTAGAATATCTGAAACAAGGTTCCCAGAGATTCCAAATTTTTTGAAGTATTTATAAAACACCACTCTCTGAGTCTTGCCTTCTAGGGACCAGTTTGAATTTTAAGTGTGTAGCTTTTGAAGGGATGGACTAATTGGATGCTTTGCAGCGGGAAGGCATTTTCTGATATACTTTCTATCTAAAAGATACTTTATTTGTTTTCTTTTATTAGATACTGTGAATAAAGGTACAATAAAAATAGATGTGAGGCAATACATTTAGCAAAAGGATTTCAATTTTTTACATATATACCCAGAGTTATTATTACTAGATTTTATGGCATTTTTTTTTTACCGAGAATTATTATTTATATCTTTTATTTATTTAAATACTGGAGATTAACCCCAGGGCACTTTACCAGTGTGCTACATACCCAGTCTCCAACACTTTTATTTATTTATTTATTTTTGAGAGAGGTTTTTACTGATTTTCTTAGGACCTTGCCAAGTTCTTGAGGCTGGACTTTAACTTGAGAATGAATCCCTAGTTTTCTACCTCTTATTCTCCTAAGCCACTGGGAGTACAGGCATGTACGATTTTGCACTGCTACCCCAAATTATTACTAGTGGATTATGTGGCATTTTTATTTTGGGCTTTAAAGAACCTTAACACTTTTATAAAAATATATTTATTAAATTTATATTGTCACCAACATTTTTACATATTTGTGTACCCTGGAATCCCTATTAATTATGAGATATTTGCTTGGTTTTGTATGGTTTGGTGCTGAGTATTGAACCCAGATGTGCATACCACTGAGATACATCCACATTCTTTTTCATGTTATATTTTGAGACAGGCTCTCATTAAGTTGATTGTAGTCTTATTATGTTACTGAGGCTGTCTTTGTACTAACAATTTTCCTGTGTCATTTTCCATAGATTCTAGGAATTTCAGGCATATGCCACCATACATGACAATTTTAGATTTTTATAATAGCCATTCCAACAGCACTGCATAGGCTGAATAAAATCTATTTGATTAATGCATTAAATACCTGAGGCAATTTTATGTGAAGTAGCCAGTGTAGGAGTGTTGTGTAAAGATTAGCAAGGATTGTGGAATGTGATAGACATTATTATCTAAAGTACATATATGGGGATGGGGATGTGGCTTATGTGGTAGTGCACTCGCCTGGCATGCGTGCAGCTGGGGTTCGATCCTCAGCACCACATACAAACAAAGATGTTGTGTCCGCCGAACACTAAAAAAGAAAAAAATATTAAATTTTTTTTTCTCTCTCTCTCTCTTTAAAAAAGATAAAGTACATATATGAAGACAGGAATTGATATGAACATAGTTTATATACAAACAGAGGTATGAAAAATTGTTCTATATGTGTAATAAGAATTGCGATGCATTCCACTATCTTGTATTTAAAAAATAAAAAAAAAAACTCTTTATATGTTTTTCTGAAAATCAAACTCAGTGCTTTGCACATTCTAGCAAAGTAGTCTACAACTCAGACACAACTCTAGCCCATGTACCCAGCTTTTTATACTCTCTTTGTAGTAATCAGAAACAACTTTAAAATTAAAATTGCATTTATATCACTTTTTCTAGTACAGTAATGTATTACTAACTAAAATTATTCTTAGTATTTTTTAAAAATAATCTAATGGATGACTGTTATTTTTTCCAGATATTATTTTATCACTTCTTTAGGGTTTGGTGAATGGTCTTTTTTTTCAGAATATAGATGTCTTCTATTATCAAATGGGTCCATGCTAACTGTGTTGAAAATAGTGATTCTAAAAGTTCACACAATCTACACATTTCCAAGACTATAGGGGAAAGGGAAAGACAATATTCACAACCAAGAAACCATTTCCCATGGAAGCATAGTATCAGTGTCCAACCTGGAGTGTAATCCAGATCTTTCAGTGGTAAGGTTGTTTAAGAACCACAACGATAGGTTTTTGAGATCCTCTAAAGTACACTGAATGGCTTTAAATCACTTACTCTTCTTCAAAATAAAATTTCTGCTACCTACTTAAAAAATAAAGCACTATGAATGAGAAAGGTGAATGAGACTTAAGTTCTATGGAGGTACTGAGGTGGACCTTTAATTATAGTTTATAAATAGTCAAATAAGAATGGCCTTAGGGTTGTCTTATCTTTTCCAAGACATGATATGGAATCCTTAGATGAACTGACATGAAAAATGAAAATGCATTTCAGAGAAGTGATATCACAGAAATTTTCATGGTAGAATCTTGGAAATGTTTGAAAAATATATTCATATAGATATGCATTTCTATAGAAAAAAATAAGTGATAAGTACATGATTATGAGGGTAAATTCAGTGTGCCTCATGCATTGTAGGTTGAAGGTAATGATAAAGTAGTAACTGAGGAGATCCAGAACTCTATAATTGTGAGAGACATTAATAGCAATTTAGAAAAAGAAAATATAGTCAAATCCCTTTAGATTTGCCTATGTCCTCTGTTCCTCTTATGAATTTGATTCTGTCAAATGAGATTATGTGGGTATGGTACTCTGTGAATTTATGTTTTCTTTTGTTTTTAGGATTATGTCAGGTAGGTCATGTCTTAAACTCACTTTGGGGGCCCTTTTACCTCCTGTTTTGGACTGCAGAGCAGAGACTCACCTCACTCATTCTGTGCAATGAATTGACTTTTGTCAATCTTTGCAAACAATAGTTGGAAGAACAAGCATATTGGAGGGTCTTTCATATCCTATAATATGGTTGTCAGACCCTGTGGGTTAAAGAGTAGTTACTTGCTATATTAGAAACATCTTCCCTATGAGAAGGGCTTATCTATATATTTTTTTGTTTTGGAAGCCCCATAAAAACAGAAGAGAAGCATTTATGGTTACAAACAATGAAATGCCAGAAGCCATTAGATAGGAGAAAATACAAAAAAAAATAAAATAAAATAAAATAAAATCTTCTCATAGAGCTTTTATAGGTAAAAAGTTTATTTCTGTTTTGTGCAAGAAAACTAAAATTTCTCTTTGGCCTGACAATATTTTGATATTTTAAACTTGCTTGCAGTTTCTACCTGTGTTTTGAATTCACCTATGCCTGGCTATCCCTTACCAGATAACAACCCTCTATAAAACCTTACCGGTGCCTCATAAATTCTGGCTCCCACTGACCAAATAACAATTCTCTCTAAATCTCAGTGGCAGCTCATAAATTCTAATGTCTGGAGCTGAATTTATTTTCTACCTTGAAATGTTAGCCATGTAGATCCTTAACCTGCTATTTGCCTTTGTACTATGATTGTCAAAATCTTGTTACCTGTACGTACCTTAGACACCCACCTCCTTTGTAACTTTTGTGCTGTAAAAACTTTTTTCTGAAGATCAGGGGGATGATCTCTAGCATAGAATCTTGTAAGAGACAGTCCTGGCCAGCTTTTGTGCACACAATACTATCTTGATTTAATTTGATTTAAAATTTGAGTTGGTGGTCTTTTCTTTGTGTTTTGGTTTAACATTAACCTTTTTTTAAACTTCACTGTAAATAAAACCAAAGAACACAACAGAACTCCTGTAAATGAGCCAGGTGCATACAAATAGTCATTCTTTACTGAAAGCACAGTGTTCATTATAGAAATGATATAAGCTTAAAAATTAAAAGATATCTCAAATATCAAGGGAGTTTAGGATTTAGAAATTTTTTCTTTCAGTATATAGGTAGTAAAATAGGACAAAAGAGAAAATGTGAAGCATAAATATATTAAGTGATATGTGAAAAAATCACCAAAATATTTATTACAAAAAATCATATCTACAGAAATGGTTCAAAAAAGCAGTCTTTTTGTCAGGAATAAACATTTGGACAGGAATGGAAGTTTTGATTCTCTTTTTAAGTAATTTTACTCCTAGTGAATAATCTTTACACTATTTCTACATTTTACTGGTTGGAATTAATTATAATTCATATATCTACAAAAAAGGTACTGAATGCAGAAAAATATTATTGCTCATGTTTAAATCACCTGCATTATCTGATCTTTCCCTTTTTAAACCAAAAATCTGCATAAAACCATCTCTTAATAAATATCTCTATCTCTCTATATTAGCAGCAACTGAGTTATAAAATTTGCTATGATAACTTGTCTCTTCATATACTTAAAGACTATGAATTTGCTGCTTAGCACTTAGGTATAATTATCTCTAATGTTCTCTATTTATTTATGTCTCTATGCCAAGTTTTATACCAAGCTCTTAGTATGTGCTTTAATTACTCTGTGTAGCAATGTAGGATTTATGTCTTATTTGTGACACTTTGTTCCCAGAACTGTGTCTAAAGGGAAATATATACAAAATGATTATCCAGGAAAAAAATCTATCTAATATTATATTTTATTTTATATTTATTTATATGTTTATGATTACATATTTTTATTATTTAGAAACACACTTTGGTATGAAACTACTGTGATACTAATGTATTTTGGCTTGAATTGGTTGTAAGAAACAAACTAAAAAGACATTTCTCTGTGTTGGTTGGTGATTTCTGCAACCTTAGGAACCTAGTGAATAATAGCAGAAATAAATAAGTAACTATCTAGTTTGAGGCAGAACCACCAAACTAGATGATGTTTTGCTTCTGCTATTTATCTTGATTATTAGAAACATACCTTTAAATTTACATGGAACACTTTTGGAATTCTGTTCTGTTAGTTCTTCTAAAAAAATCAATGAAAGTGAAAAATAATGCAGGAAAGATAAATAATTAATTTCAAACAATTCGTTTCTTAAAATAAATATTTTTTTTTTCAAATCACAAAAAATACTGAAATGTTAGAAAAGTTAAAAGCTTTAGAAATATCCTAAGGCAATTTCTCTTTTGCTCAGAACAGTAGACTATGTCTCCAACTCATTCTTCTCTAGAATTGAACTGTGTGCAAATATGAAAAAAAAAATTGCTAAGATGCCCTACATGTCTTATAAGTTTTAAAATCCTGACAGGAGCTCAAATCTGCCATTTTTCTACTTTACAAAATACAAAATCTTAAATTTGTATACTTAACAAACGTTTGCAGAAGTGTAATTCAAAATGACCTAAAAAAATGAAAAAAAAAATATTGAAGGACTGACACACTGATCATGAGGGACTTATAATATTGAATCCCTTATATTAAATTTCTTTTTATCATTGTCAAAATTTTCCACATTTATAATATCAATATATTAATCAAAATTTTTATGGATTTAATAACAAATATCTAATTTCCTATTTTATTCAGTCTTCTAAAAATCAGTAGTAATTAATATTAATAATTTAATTCTCATACTTGCTAAAGTATGCAACATATATTTTAAAAGCTATAGCCATAGCAAGTAAAAAATCCAGCCTAATTTCCTTTTAAGTTTTGGAGCCATCTCATCATAAAGGCATGAAAAGTTAATTTCTGCTTCATTATAAATTTCTGTGATTTGTAAACTTGCTTGAAATCCCTACCAATGCCTTGAACTCACCCATGTCTGGTTTTCCTTGATGAGATAACAACTCTCCCTGAAACTTTAGTGATGACTCATAAATTCTGGCTTTCTCTGACCAAATAACAACTCACTCTGAAACTTTAGTGGTGCATCATAAATTCTGATGTTGTGATCTAAATTTGCTCCCTAAGTGCTAAACAATTAAGACCATAAACCTACTAAGTGTCTTTGTATTATGCTTGTGAAAATCCTGTTGTTTGTGTAAGTTCTCAAGTCACCCCCCTTTTGTAACTTTTTGTGCTATAAACCTACAGTCCTAGAGAACTGGAGTGCTGAATTCTTTTCCCATGGGTTTCAGGAGAGATTGTTCCCCAGAGACCAAGATCAATGTAAGAACCAAAGAGGTTTTTATTGCAATCTAGGTCAGTCCTCCACACACACAGCAACTGGTGGTTTATAGGACCTGAGCCTGGGGTTTTCAGCAGATTTATAACTATTTGGGGAAGGCAGGTACCCCACATACATCATAGCATCTCTTAGCAAATCATCACACACCTTGGGAAAATCATAAACAACTCTAAAATATGATTAGCACATTCACTGGTGGGAACAAGTTGGGTAAGCATGATTGGTTAGTACAAGATGGGGATTCATTTGAACAGATTGGCTTAGGCCATGAGGGGAGTATATTCTGAACTATATGGTTTCCCAAAATGTTATCAACCACCATAAACTACTGGAAGTGTCATTTGGAATCCCAGGAATTTTCCCTTCTCATGCTGATTGGTGGCTGCCAGGGGGTTGCTATGGATCCTCACCTAGCCTGACTGAGTCAGGGACACCAGGCACAGCAGATCTTTCCTGTTATTTGTAGATAAACAACTCAGCCTGGTGGGTATGAGCCTAGGAGTGCTTGGGTGTGTCTTTCCAAGGATAAGAGTCATGCACTCTTCTTTGGACAATCTTTGCTCTGAGGTAGAGGCTGGTTTCTAACCTTTACCTTATGTATTTTTATGTTTGTTTTTAGCTGTAGCTGGACACAATACCTTTATTTCACTTATTTATTTTTATGTAGTACTGAGGATCGAACCCAGGATCTTGCACATGGGAGGTGAGCACTCTGCTGCTCAGCCACAATCCCAGTCCCTTATGTGTTGTTTTTATTGGGCACTTTTTCTTTAGGGGTTTTCTTCCCAGTTCAAAGTTCAACCTGTCACCTAAAAAGAACAGAGATCAAAAAATAAATATATAAAATTTGATAATTATTGTCATTATTTTATATTAAATCCTGAATAATATACAAGCATATAAAATCCATAAACTCAAATTACTTTATATGTGTAAGGGTCCCGCGAAACGTCGGAGAAAGAGAACACCAAGTGACAACTCATGCAATTGGCAGAAGGGGGATTTATTGAACCAGCATGCTGGGGCTCCGTGCCCACTCAAGAAGGGAAAGCAGCCAGAGCCCCGAGCAGGGGCTGAGCACTGCTTAAGTACACTTTTTGGGGAGGGCAGAGGGCTTTGTATACATCAGAACAAATCATCATTAGGCACGGGAAAATTGAACAACAACTCCTAAACCTGATTGGTTCATTCATTGGCGGGAACAGGTCAGGCTGGAGTGATAGGTCATTCCTAAGGAGGGGGTTACATTTAAACTGATTGGTCCAGGCCCTGCAATGCCTATGTGTGACCACACAGAGCCCTATACAACCAAATAGTCAGGGGAAATATTTACTGGGCAGTTCTAAGCATTGTCTTAACAGCTACAGATATTTCGGGTTTTGCAGGTAGCATAGAAACCTAACAATACCTCCTTTACATTTTAACTCAGACCTTCCTTGCAGCTTAGAAACTTTTACAACACCTGGTCTTTTACCCTTTAACTTTTACGCTTTAACTTCAATTTATTTTACCCTTACATTTGTAAGTTTAAATGAAAATGTTCTGTTGGTTGGGTTAGTTCCCACTTATGGGAAACAAACTTGCTTTAAAATAACAGCAGCCTGAGACTCTGGGGTACATTTCTCAGATTAAACAAAAAAAAAAAAAAAAAGCACTCAAAGACCTGAGATTCTAGCCTTTATTCATGCCTGGATTGGATAATATTCCCTGTCACTCAAAAAATTGTTCACTTCTCTCAGATTCAATGTTCATGATCTGAAGCCCTTTCCAATCAAGAGCATTTTGTGGGAATTGTCCAAAATTGTCCTGTGTCATCAGGGAGGGTGGGCTTTTCACTTCTTATCTCCTGAGTCCTCCATTTTTGCCATCTGTAGTCTCACACTTCAGAGTCACATGTTGTTCTGCTTTGCAGAAACTGAGGATCCCAAGTAGCCCTACTTCTGAGAACCAGGAAATGGTGAGTGTGCATTGGCCTAGCAAGGGAGGCTGGTGGAGAAAGTCTATTGGAACCACAAGACTGGCTGTGTTGAAAGCAGGAGCTAGCAGATTGGGACTCTGGGCAGTCTCTGGAGTCTGAAGGCTTAAATCCTCCACTGGGCCACTATTTCCTCAGTCCTACTGGCCAACCAGATGGGGAACATGTCAGTGGCAGAGACTCTGCTGCCTTCCTTATGCTCAAAGGGCATCCTCAGAATCTGCATAAAATACTATGTGGCAGGTGTGTTCCTGAGGCCAGTGTCTTATCAGATGCTGGAGATTGACAGGTGGAATAATTATCAAAATTTAATCTCCAAGTTCCATTTTCCTGCAGGAGAGGAGCTGTCATTTTGGGGTACCTAATTTCCTTTTGAGCTAACTAATTTTCATTTTGACATTCTTTTATTTTTAATTTGTTCATTATTATTATTTTGTTAAAGTTAGGTGAACTCAGGGATACTGTACTACTTAGCCATATCCTTGGTAGTGAACCCAGATTTATAGATAGGTAGTTAGTGTAGTTAGGCAAATTGGGTCTAATATCCAGTAAAATCAATAATGAATACCGTATTGAGAATGGAGTCCAGGATAGCAGGAATTGAAATCATGTCCCCAAGGCCCTGAGCCCATCCCTAGGAAATTTTAATGAAGCAGCTCACAGCTAACATGGAGATGCTAATCCAAAAGCCCTTCCAGCCCAAATTACTCCTTTAGCCCACCTGTCCTCCACACTTTGGGTCTTCCCACCTACATTCCAACACTGCAAGATAAGAGAACAAAGGACAGGAATGTGACAGGAATGTGGGATAGTTGAAGGAAGACCTTAGCTATAAAAAAGCTAAAAAGACCTTAGTTTAAAAAAAATCCCTTTCATGGATTTTACCTCTTTGGTCCCCTTTTTCTTCTGGGGAGAAGTCTTTTCTACTGTCCTTTAATAAAGCTTCTACTTTCCACTCTAAACGTGCCTTGGTGCACTTCTCTGGTGTTATACTTCAGCATTGGGGAAGCAAGGACTCTTCATCAGTAAACAGCCCTAACAGGTTTAAATTTATTTTGAGAAAGGCCCTAGCTAAGTTGCTGAGATCATTTTTGTTATGGTTTGATTTATCTAGAATTTGCTATTGCAATAAAGCATACTGTTTTTACATACATATGTATTCATATGGGGATCTTATTTATATTGTGATTTTTTTATTATTGCAATATTATAATTTCACAATATATATGAATAGTAGGCCATGATAAGTTCTTTTTTTGCTCTTATAATTGAAAAGGTTTTGGCTAAAGTTACATATAACTTTGTAGATGAATTTTAAAAATTTATGCTTTGGTTTCTTCATTTAAAGTAAAGCTTGATGATTTTTTTTATTATTGCATTATTCTTGTATTTAATAGTCAGGTTTATTTTGACATAACAATAAAACATGAAATATAATTTGCTCCCCTTCAGTATCCAGTAGTTCCCCTTTCTCTATTCTCCTATTTTCTTCTATCATATATTTATGTAAAGTTTTTTGAATTATTGCTTTATAGAATACACATAAAAGTAGACTTCACTGTGATATATTCATATTTGTACATAGAAGTTTTGGTGAGATATATTGTCGGTTAATTTGGGGGAAAATTATCACCTTTGTAATGGTGAGTTTCATTATTTACATGGGATGTAAAATTCAGTCTTTTATGTGCTTTTTGTGACTTTTATTTTCTCATAAGTTCTACATATTTTGTTTCTAAAAATGTACACATGTGAAATACCACTTGCATAAGGCACCTATGTAAAATTTATACATAGTGTTTTATGCTCTTTTTTAAACTGGATATATTATGAAATGTTACTGGCCCCAGTGACCATTTTTCCTACAGATTATTATTTGTCTCTTCCAAGATGTATATTGTATTGAGCCATGCCCTTGGGCTCCAAGTGTTTGGATGAGTACCATTGCATACTTACATGTTGTCATGATCACATATGCTCTAATTTCAGTAAGTCTCTGTGATGGGGAGTATCATGTATATTCAATAGCAAAATAGTTTCCACAAATAGATACTAATTTAAACTCCTTTTGAGTTAATGATTATTAATTTATTTTAAATGTTCATCAATATTACTTAATTTTTCTCATGATGGGTTTTTATTTTTTGTTTCTTAAATTTCTAAAGATTTTGAATTTTTATAGTTAATAAACATATCTCATGTATAAATTTGAAGTTCAAACTTCTGTCTTTTATATATTTTTGCCTTAAAAGATGAGAAAAGGATCCAAAAATGCAGCTAGAGATTGATTTCAAATCAATAAAAACATTTAAATTATTTTTTAAAATTGACTTTTTTTTTACTCATTTATTATAGGTTTCTTGTATAATTGTAAGGGTAGATTATTTAAAGTGGATTCTAGGGCTTATCTTTGTTAATTACTACAGGAAAAATAAATAAGAAATTTCTCTACACTATGGCTGCAGGAAAATGAATAAATTTCTTTCAAATCATATGGTAATAAAATTGTTAAATGACTCCTTAAAATTTTTTTTTCTGTAATATTTTTGGCAGTGAATCATGAATTCTATTATCTGGACTTTGGAATTTAATATAAAATCATATGGAATAAATTTGGCCAATCCTATAAATATCCATCCATAATTTGTTGTTTATCTAATGACATGTTGTGGAGATAGCAACTAATGAACATATTTATTTTTAGAAATAGTTACTTTTTTGCTTTTCAGTTTCTTATAAGCCTTTTAGATTTATTTCCTTACTGAGCTGAGTCACTCAGGGCCACTGATTTTTTTTTTTTTTTTTTTTTTTTTTTGTAATCTCGAGACATTTACCCTTCTAAGAAATCTGTCCTGTGAGCTCTGTTTCTGAAGAGTTTCTTAATATGAAAGAAAAAATGTATTTATGTTGCCCCTGAAATATATTTTCAATGCACTCTCTTCAAAATGGAGAGAAAATAATATTTCCCCAGACTGACATCCCTGTGTCAGGAGCTGACAATACATTGATGGTCTTTGAAGAAATTTCATACAGTTCTGTCTCTGGGTAGTTTTCTGTGGACTGCTGAATTGCCATTTAGTATCCAGATACCCATGTTTTTTCATCTGTACTATGGGAATAATTTTAGAGGGCACAGATGAATAATGCTCTTCATGAGGCTATGAATTACCTGTATGTTCTGTAGTGCACAGCTGACAAAGCCCCTGGAATACACTGTGCAGATTCTATTTGGTTAACCATTATCTGCCACTCACATAAATTTTCTTTCAAAAGCTTGTAATAACCTTTTCACTTTAGGCATCCATGTCATCCACATTCCAAAGTATAAAAGTTTGAATCTTTCTTTTCTGAATTCCAGGTTCCATTTCTCTTGTGGTTCAATGTGGTACAAATAATTATGTTCTTTTTTTCTTTCTCTTACACTGTGTTTCTAATAAAAATGTTCTCTGCTCTAAATCTATATTTCCCATGTCCAGCTATGTTTACAAAATGACATAGATAATTATATTTGATAATTTATAAGAACTGAGAATAATTCTTGCTCGTGTTTCCCTTCATTAGAAACTGAACCAGAAGTGTTCTTGGTACTGAAAAGGGAGGACCATAACCAATCATATATAAAAAAAAAATGTTGATTAATTGTATATTCTCTTCTAAAAACTCTCTGTTCAGATCCTTGGCCCATTTCTTGATTGGGTTATTATTATTATCATCATCATCATCATCATCATCATCATCACTATTAGTATTATTTTCTTAGTCTTTTGAGTTCTTTATGTAACCTAGAGGTTAGTGTTCTATCTGATATGTGAGTGGTAACATATTCCTCCTAAAATGTAGGCTTTGTCTTCACCTCACAGATTGTTTCTTTTGCTGAGAATAAACTTTTTAGTTTGATTCTATCCCATTTATTGATTATTTGTTTTAATTCTTGTGCTATCAGTGTCTTATTGAAGAAATTGGGGCCTAATTCCCACATGATGAAGATTAGAGCCTGTATTTTATTCCATTAGACACAGAGTATCTGGGTTAATTCCTAGGTTCTTGATACACTTGGAGTTGAGTTTTGTGCATGGTGAGAGATGGTGGTTTGTTGAAGAGGCTATCTTTTCTCCAGTGCATGTTTTGACACCTTTGTCTAATATATAATAATTATAATTTTGTGGGTTAGTCTCTGTGACCTCTATTCTTTACCATTCGTCTGCTGTATTTTTTTTTTTTTTTTCAAATGCAATGCTGTTTTTGTTACCATTGCTCTGTAGTATGGTTTAAGGTCTGGTATAGTGATGCCACCTGCTTCACTCTTTCTGCTAAGGGTTACTTTAGCTATTCTTGGTCTCTTATTTTTCCAGATAAATTTCATTGTTGCTTTTTCTATATCTATATGGAATGCCATTATGATTTGGATCAGAATTGCAGTAAATCTGTATAGTGCTTTGGTAGTACTGTCATTTTGATAATATTAATTGTGCCTATAGATGAGCAAAGTAGATCTTTCCATCTTTTAAGGTCTTTTTTGATTTTTTTTTCTTTAGGTTTCTGTAGTTTTTCTTGTATAGACCCTTTACCTCTTTCATTAAGTTGATCCCCAAGTATCTTTTTTTTGAAGTTATTGTAAATGGGATAGTTTTCTTCATTTCTTTCTCAGAAGATTTTTCACTGATATACAGAAATGCCTTTGATTTATGGATGTTGATTTTATATCCTGCTACTTTGCTAAATTTATTTACTAGATCTAGAAGTTTTCTGGTGGAGCTTTTGAGTCTTCTAGGTATATAATCATATCTGGCATTTGCAGGTAAATGGATGGCATTGGAGAAGATAATGCTAAGTGATATTAGCCAATTCAAAAAAAAATTGCCAAATATAAGGAGGCTGACTCATAATGGGGTAGGGAGGGGGAGCATGAGAGAAATAGATGGATTCTCAATAAAGAAGAGGGGTGGGATGAAAAGAAAGGGGACATGGGATTTGCAAGAATGGTGGAAGGTGATAGAGACCATAATCAAAAGTACATGTACGAAGACACAAATTTGTATCACCATACTTTATATACAACCAGAGATATAAAAAATTGTGTTCTATACAAGAAATAAGAATTGTAATGCTTCTGTTGTCATTTCTTTAAAAAAATTGATAGAAATATGAAAAAAAATTGTTCATAAATTATATACACTAAATATGTTCAATATATATATATCCTCATATATGTTTATATATAGATCTAGGGAAATGCAAGTCTCTTTCCTGAATTTTTAAAAATCAATTAATTTATTAATTTGTTCTAACTTGCTAATAGAGCAGAATACATTTCACTTCATAGTGCACAAATGGAGCACAAACTTTTATTTCTCTTGTTGTACAGAAAGTATAGTTACAAAACCCATGTAACTCTACTTTGTGTATAACAAGATTTTCATCTCATTCTGCCATCTATAACATCTCCCATCACCTCCCTCCCCTTTGTCTTATTCAAAGTTTCTTCATTTCTTCCATGCTACCTTCCACTTCCCTCGTTGTGGATCACCATCCACTTAGCAGAGAAAACCTTAGGTCTTTGGTTTAGGAGGATTGGCTTACTTGCCTTAACATGATACTCTCCAATTCCATCCATTTATTTCCCAATTCCATAATTTTATTCTCTTTTAATGCTCAGTATTATTCCACTGTGTAAATAGACCATATTTTCTTTATCCATTCATCTATTGAAGAGCATATAGATTGGTTCTATAGTTTACCTATTGTGAATTGTTTTGCTATGAACATTGATGTGGATATGCCTCTGTATTATGCGGTTTTTAGCTCTTGTTGGTCTAAACTGAGGAGTTGGGTAGCTGGGTAAATTTTGGTTTCTTTCCAAGTTTTCTAAGGAATCTCCTTATTCTTTTCCAGATTGGTGTCACAAATTTCACATTGTTACAGTGGGGCTTTTTCCTCACATCCTCACCAATATAATTCATCTTCATTTCAAGCTCACTTTCTTAAGGGGATTTCATCATAGAAATAAAAAGAAAATGTTATAGACAGGCCATTGGATCTAAGGCCATGTCATAAAAATAAAGAATATTCCATTAGTCAATTTAAATAATAGACTCAAATCTTTGGATCTGGGGGAAATATATATATATATATATATATATATATATATATATATATATATATATATATATATATATAATACAAACACACACACACACACCATACACTTTCTGGTGAAATCTCCTTGCCCTGACTCAGGGCAGTTTCTCTCTAGTTTTTTATATCTCAGGAGAAATATTGGTAAAAAAATAATAAATGTATCATTCACCTGTACAATCAAAAGAAGTGATCATGTCCTTCATCTTCCTGAACTCATAACTCTCAAATATGGTTCTGTGAACTGAGATTTTCTGGAGTCTTGACATAGTTTTGAGGGTGCTGTTCCAAAAATACATATACTTTACTAGTAATATTTTAAATACATAATGGTAATTTTCACATAGTGGAAATTATGGGTTATACTATAAAATTCAATTTTACTTTTTATATGAATTCTAAAAAAATAATTATCTTTCCACCTCATATAATTTTAATGTTCAATCTGTTTCCATACAAGAGAAGTTAACTGAAATTTTACAGGATTGTCACTGTATTATTTCCATCCATAAATAATATATTTACATATATACTCTACACATTCAAAAGGCCTCATATGCAAGTTTAAATGCAAATGCTTTTCTGGGTTGGCAGGATTTTACTTCTCCAAGGATACCTTGCCATAAATTTGATGCAGCCTAAGGATCTGGATTTCAATTCCCAGATCCTCAAAATAAAATAAATGAATAAATAAATAAGTGTACAGACAAGACCCTACAATTGTGACATCATTTATTTCTGGATTTGAGGTTTATCCTGACTCTCAAAAAACTCACTAGGTTCAGATTGAGCATATGAAGACATAAGTTGTGTCCAATCAGGACTCCTTATATAAGCATTGTCCAATCTACACATATTCAGTAAAGAGAAGCAAGTTTTGACCATCTGGTGTCAAGTCTGCCAGAGTGGGTATCCACTTCTAGGCTTCCTCACTTATGTTCAGTGAACCTGATTTTTTTTTCTCCTGTATAGGTACTTTGTGATTTATAGAGAGGACATGTGGTTCCTAAAAATAGAGTAAATGATGAGTGTGCAGTGAAATCCTGAGACTGGATGGTGAGTCTGGTTGAAACTGGCTGCACTGACTATGGTGGGAACTGGCAATGGTTGGCTAGAATCCCTGGTGTAATCTTTGGTTTCTGCATTCCTGTGTCTTCTTCTGAGAAAGGTCAGCCATGAATTTCCACTGGCCAGTCAACTGGATCATATATTAACAGTAGACACTGGAAGTCCTATAGTATCCTATAGAATGTCTTCAGCCCCTACCTTAAATTCTATGTGAGAACATTTGTGGCAATATTTCCGAATCTTCTCAGATTGTGTTGTGGATTCTGGAGTGAGGAGATCATCATAATCACAAATCCATGTGTTTTTTCCTCCAGGAGCGGGGTGAGATACTCTATAGGTATCTCAGTTTTTCTTTCCTCCTGAATTCATTCTCCTTCTTTTTGGAGATTGTGGTATTGTGGATTGAGCCACAGGTACTGTACCACTTTGCTACATACCTGGTACTTTTAATTTTTTTTATCTTCAGACAGTTGCTGAGTGTGATTTTAAATTTATGCCCCAGTATTGTGAGTTGCATTTATATATAAAATTTTAGCTTTCTGTTCAATGACAACTTCCCCCTTTTCCAATATTATCAGTTACATTTTTGCAGTATTATCAGTTATTTTACCCATATTATATTTCAAATGAACATGGTATTTTCAATTGTTATACCCAAAACTGCAGGAGACTTTAAAGTATTTTTTTCTCTCTGGGTGCAATGATACATGCATATTAATTCCAGAGACTCAAGTGGGCTAAGTCAGTAAGATTGCAATTTCCACTTAAACATCAGGAACTTAGGTAGACTAATTAGACAATTAGAAAACCTGTCTCAAAATTTTAAAACATGGCTGGGTATGTACCCCAGAATTAACATGCTGCTGTTTCAAATCCCCAGTACCGTAGAAAAAAAATCAAAAGCAAAAATTTTTGTTGTTGTTGTTTATAAGCATTTTACATAATTGAAAAGTAAAGAAGAATCACTTGATCTTGGAAAAATCATGTGTTTCTACTCTTCCTTTCTGTCTCCAAAGTCAGACAACCTGTCAGAGTGTCTTTATGCTCATTTGTGAAATGTATATGAGAGCATTCTCATTCCATACTCTGGTATTTTCCTGGAACTGTGTTTCAGAACTATGTAATATGAGGTTGCCACAGCTGGCACATCTAATGCCTCTCATAAGTCCAGACCAGTACTTGGGGCTTTTCTTGTTCAAGAGCAGTATAAATGTAGAGAGCTTAGTTTCTCAAAGAAATAACTTATAGAACTCTCAACTTCCATTTTTTTAAAATGTCTTCACTAATTTTGTAGTCTAGCACATTGTTTCTTTCTTCCATATTCATATAATTGGAGTACTACTTACTTTTCCACTTTTTGAGAGTAGCCATTCTAACAGCTGTGCTCATGCAGGAGATCTTATAATTGGATGGTGAACTAAAATTCTGATGCAAGCTTTTTAGATTCCAGGGTGCCTTATGCTCACTGGAAAAAAAATTGATATGCACCTATTTTAGAAATAAAGAGGGATCTGTGATTTAACCATTTTTCTTCACTAATATTCGAGATTTTAGCCCATTACAATGTTTGCACACCAATGTGAAAACCCTTCTTTTTGTTCTAGGGAGATTTGCACTTGCACAGTTACCAGTGTTTTCAATGCTTTGAGGTTTCATATGTAGTCCATTGAATGGAAAAAGTTAATATCGGGACAAATTACTTACAGAAAGAATTGGTTAGGTCTGGTATTATTAGTAAAGTGAGCTGGGTGAGAGAGATCAGGAAGTGCTAAACTGCCACTTGGGCTTTCAGTGGTGGTCTGTATTTCTCTGTTAATATTTTGGTACTGTCTAGATAAAAGTTCAACTGCCAGCAACAGCTATTTGCATTTTTAGAAAATGTTGGCAAATCCCTCTCAGGGATTAAGGGGTTCCCTTAAGATTTAACACCTCTTCCACTCTGGTCTAATGGAATAAAGCCCATGGATCTTGCATGGCCTTAGAAAACCACTTATTTTTTTCCTTCCTGGAGTAAATACTCATGTACTCATGTATATCTCATTCCTTCCTCTGTGTGTACAGATAAATTAGCATTTAAACTACAGGGAATTTAGAGTTAAATAATATATTTCAAACCCAAATCAATCTTCCTTTATTTATATTAACACTTGATTTGGGCATTTTTTCCAGTAATTTTGCATATTGCTCAAATTAGGAAAATCTTCAAGTGCATTCTACTTATGTCTTTTTTTTAAAGAGAGAGAGAGAGAGAAAGAGAGAGAGAGTTTTTAATATTTATTTTTTAGTTTTTGGCAGACACAAAATCTTTGTTTGTATTTGGTGCTGAGGATCGAACCCGGGCTGCACGCATGCCAGGTGAGCGTGCTACCGCTTGAGACACATCCACAGCCCCTCTACTTATGTCTTGCTCGATATATTTTTTTTCAGTTTTCCAATTTGTGTGCCTCTAATTCCTTTACAGTTTTAGATG
Source organism: Marmota flaviventris (assembly GCF_047511675.1). NCBI lineage: Eukaryota > Metazoa > Chordata > Mammalia > Rodentia > Sciuridae > Marmota > Marmota flaviventris. Next base: position 124,712,382 of record NC_092506.1, read on the forward strand.
GACTCAAAACAGGAGTATATATTTATTTGGTGTATCCGTAAATGGAGGGAGGCTTATATTCTGCTTTTATTTATTTTTATTTTATTTTTTAAAATTATCTCTCTTTATATCTGCTGTTTGGTGGATGCTTGTGTATAATTCCAGTGTCACACACATTCCGCATACAAGTCGCTTTTGTAATCTATGCCTTTTATTCTCACATCTACCTTGAGGTTGGATTGTAGCATTCACTCACATTAAATATTTTATTGATATGTTTTGATTTATACACGTATAATAATTAACAGTAAAAAGATATTTGTATACATATGAATTGCCCTAAGTTGTTTTCTGTATTGTGATTTCTTTATCTTAAAATTACTACACTGTTGTAATATTATAACATGCATTAGTGTCAGGTAATGATCACTAGTACATTTGCTCTTATATATGAGAGAGTTCTTGTCTAATTTTATATACATTCAACTTTCCAGGAAAATTTTAGAAGTTTTTGCTTTGATTTATTCTTTAACAAAAAGCAAAGAATGGTAAAGTTATGACCAGTTTTTATTAAAGAGTACCTTGAGAAAAGTGATCATTTGTATAATAGTTTTATCCTTTGTAAATATGTTGAATATTTGAGTCTTTTATGTTCTTTTCTCTATTTTTATTTTCTCAAATACTGCATATTCTTTTGTAAACATACTTGCATATGAAATGCAACATTCATGTGACATCAGCATAAAATATACATGGTATTTTATTGTATTTGTCAAACTGGATATAATACATCAACAAATATTCTAGCTCCTAGAAATTACATTTTACAAAATTTAATAATTATTTCTTCCTCTTTATCCATGCCCCTTGGTTTCAACTCTGGAAGAATGTGGCTGTATTCTTATGTACAGTTGCTGTAATTTTAGTCTATGATTACTGTGTGGGTGTATCATATACATATGATTACAAAACAGTTTCTACAAATGGATAATAAAAGCTTTAATTATTATTTTCCTTTTTTTGTGAATGCATTTATTCCACATATTCATCAATACTATTTAATTCATCTATATGATGTGATTTTATTCAATGTTATCTAATTTCCAAAGATTTTGAGTTTTTATGATTATTGAACACTTAGATATATCCTTTTTATTGTGACTCTTCAAGAATTTTTTGTTTTTCTTTTGCAATCTGTTGTATTTGTTCTTCTTATAAGCATTTGATTATATGTGAGGAAATTAGGGTTTTTTTCCCTTGTCAGTTTTGCAGCTTTTAATGTAATCATTTGATGAATACATTTTTTTGTATTAATATTTTGTAATCCATAAGTTTAAGTCTGTTATATTATATAATTTTGAAAAAAAATATATTTTTTTCTTTTGTGATATTAGGAATTCAACCAAGGTGTCTTAATGCTGAGCATATTCTCAGCTCTGTTTTAAATTTTATTTCCAGATGGGGTTTGCTCAATAACTTCAGTTGGCCTTAAATTTTGAACTTCATGCCTTAGACTCCAGAATAGTAGATATTTCAGGTGTACACCACCATATGAACCCTATATTTTGTATATAAACTTTTGAGCTTTGTACTTTCTTATACATTTCATTATTATTTATTAATAATTTATATTCTGCATTTAATGTGTCAAAATATGTTGTTATGATTTATGAGTGAAGGGATAAAATAGCATTTTATTATCACACTCTTTTCCCAATATCCTAGCATGTTTTAAGAGTTTTGTTGTCGGTGTTTTCTGTAGTTCCACCATTTATATTATTATGAGGTTTACCCTGATTGATTTTACTTCATAACATCAATCATGTGGCATCATGGTATTTTGGTCAGCAGTAGACTTTATGTACAACCATGGATCTAGCAAATATCTTAGCCATGTACTAGTCTATACCATCTAGATTCTGTCATTGCACTCAGAGAATTGGAAAATTGCAGAAGACTCTTAGGATAAATTTTCCAGAGTGTATTTCCATAAAGTGAGAAATCATTATATATGCCTATATTTGCAATTACACACTGTATAATTGATATATTTTTTATTTTTTTAATTTTCAAATTTGCTAGTGCTTTTTTAATTGTAACTGCTTTTTTTAAAATTTGTATTGAAGATTGAATGCAGGGGTGCTTAACAATAAAGCCACATCCTCAGTCTTTTTTTTATATTTTATTTAGAGACAGAGTATTGCTGAGTTGCTAAGTGCCTCACTAAGTTGCTCAATACAACATATATAAGACAATATTATATATAATATTGTCTTATAATTTATGATCCATTTTTCTTATCCTCCTTAGTCACTGGAACTACAGTTGTCCATCACTAGACTGGGCTCATTTGCTTTTTAAAAGCACCAACATTGATACTGGTTACTGTATTATGTTTATCTTTGATAGCTTCTAATTTTTCTCTTTTGCTTAGACTTTCTTTACTTTTAGTTTTTAAATTTTACTTTTTAGGGGCTGGGGATGTGGCTCAAGAGGTAGCTCACTTGCCTGGCATGCGTGTGGCCTGGGTTCGATCCTTAGCACCACATACAAACAAAGATGTTGTGTCCACCGATAACTAAAAATAAATATTAAAAAAATAACTTTTTATTGGGATGGATGATTTGATAATAAATCCTAGCCATTTTATGGCTTATAATATTTTTGTGTATGTTTTATTTTCACCTCAGGTAAAAATGAATTCCAATTTTTCCAGCTGTATGGAGGTCTAAGTGAAACATAATAACCTGTATGAATATTGTTAAAGAAATGGAACCACAATTTTACCCAGTTTTTTGACTGCACTGTATATGCCCAAAGGACTTAAAATCAGCGTACTACATTGACACAGCCACATTTATGTTTATAGCAGCACAATTCACAATAGCTAAGCTATAAAACCAACCATTCAATGATGAAATGGGTCCATTCAATGATGACAGGACAAAAAAACTGTTGCTTATGTACACAATAAACTATGAATTGGCCATAAAAAAGAATGACTTTATGATATTTGCCAGGAAATGGATGAATCTGGAGATTTTATGTTAAGTAAAACAAACCATTTCTTTAAGAGCAAAAGTTGAAAGTTATTGCTGATATGTGAAATCTAAAGCTCATAAAGTGGGGAAGGGTAAGAAAAGAAGATCAGTAGATTGCACAATGGTAAACAAAATATAAATAAATGAATAAATAAATAAATAAAAGGGACAAGGATAAAAATATAGAAGATATATATCTGTAAGTGAATCCTACCATTGTAACCACCAATAAGAACAAGATTTTAATTAGGATAAGACATATCACATGTTTTCATAATATCATAAAAATTGATTTTACTGTCAGGTAGAACTAGAAAGAACAAATAAAAAAACAAATTATTTGTTTTAAGAGCTATATGTATATTCTATTATAAATATACAATATAAACATCGATCAAAGTTTGTATATATATATATATATATATATATATATATATATATATATATATATATATATATATATAATTTTGTATGTTAATAGATGTTAAAATTATAGAAAGGATAATTCAAACAGGATTGTTGTTGCTATTTTTTATATTAATAACACACATAAAAAACATAAAATGTTTGAACTTAAATAAACTGTTAAATATTTCCATTAAGTGGTCTGTCTACCTTGTTGCATTTCAAAATTTCTCTTATACCATTGATGTTGGAGTTACTAGACATCTCACTACACATTCAGAATAGCTAGCTCTATTAGAGAAATGACAAATAAGATTCTACACACTAGTAAATCTCTGATTAGTGGTTGTACAATTAAAATTTGAGGGTTCCCATTCTTAATTACCATGATATTCTCATCTGAAAAATATGTATAATTTAGATCAAGACATAAAAATGAAAAATATATATATATATTTTTGTGATAATGCCTGAGTTTTATATTGTGTTTCATAAATGTGGTGTATGTATACTTTTTTGAACTTCAATCACTTTTTCTGCAGAAGTGCACTACCTACATGATAGTCTACTAACTCTCATTTCAACTTTAATTACATTACAGACTGTGCAAATGTTCATGTGGTCAATGTGTTATTTATTTACCTATTCTTATTTTAGGAACTGTTAACATTTATGGATATAGCCATTGATTTTACTGAAGAGGAGTGGGAATGCCTTCAGCCTGCTCAGAAAAAATTATATAGAGATGTGATGCTAGAGAATTATAGAAACTTTGCCTTCCTGGGTAAGTTTAATTTCCCTTTAAAATTATTAACTACTAATTATTATTTAATTTACTTCTGTTGCAGAGTATCTTATGGGAACTTCTCTATAAGAATGAGTTTCAGATTTGTGTTTCAAAGAAAAAGGGCATAAGGGCATTTTTAGTACAGATATTCTTCACTTTAGATAAGTAGTACCTAGTATAATTTAGTGATGTAAACTACTGTACACATAGCAGGGGACACAGTTGAGTCATTCAAATGTCAAGGAGAAAACCAAACTGAAAAATGTTGAAAGAGTAGTTATCCAGCAGAAGAAATTTTCAGAAGCTTTGGTTTATTTATTTTGATTGTAATCATTGAACACATACTGCCGTATATTTATCACATTTTCAAATTCCTTGTTCTCTGTTTTCTTCTTTAGTGATGTCCCAGTTTATTCAAATTAGCCATCAAAACTTACCTTTTGTTCTGAGAGCCAGCATGATCTGTTTCATATCTTCTTGTAAGGAAACTTTTAAAGAAGCAAAGAGAAGAGAGAGACACACACAGTGAAAAGGAAAAAAGAAAAAAAAATAACTGGCCACCCCTCTTAACAGCTGCACATATAATACTCCAAAATTACATACCTTCTGATATCATGAATACATTCTAACCCAGGTTTTCTTTAAGCCCAAGTGCTAGCTAACCAATATTAGGAACAGTTAATACAAATATAGAGCCCCTTCTCCCTAAGGACATTACCACAGAAACTAGATAGTGCACCTGTAGAGTTGTCTTAATAGCTTCAGGGAGAAACTGTTGGGCATTACAATTTTGGGACTCAGGGTGCCAGTTACAATCACTCCAACACTTTCCTGTCTATTCCAAGGTCAGAATACATAATATCTCCCCTCTTTTTAAAGGCCTTTTGAATAAACAATATTACTTATCTCCGTAATGCTGGTGGGGGCAAAAAATAGGGCAGACATAGACAACAGCAAGTTCCAACATCAGTAAACATCCACCTATGAATATTTTTGACCCAGATGAAATTGAGTAAACATGAAGTTAACCAATCCAACAAGTCCAAAATCCATCATCTTGTTCAACCTTATTAATGATATCTTTAAGGTAATCTAAGTCTTTTGAAATAAAATTACTATTATAACTTAAATTGAAGGAACACATGTTATTAAACTTCTGATATCCTTTATGATGTAACAATAACAGACAATCAGTTGCAGCATGAATGTCAAGTATGGCTTGACAATGTTGTTTTTGTTCTTCATTAAGCATATTTACATCCATGGAGGCATGACTAATACTGTTTATGATAGCATAGGCGAGTTTCATAGAAGTTTTATAAGCCCCTAGAGCTAGTCCAGGTAAACCCACTAAGGAGAATGTCAACCTATTAAATTCTGCCTTAGAGAGAAGCTTCACTGAATCATCACTTTTTTATCAAGAGGAATAGATCTTATATGTATAAATTGCACAGGATGGTGACCTATTAAATACTACGTGGATGGTAAGGACACATTATTCTGCTAAGACAACAATGAGACATTTTTTGCAGGTATATAACAATTTTATGCAAGTGAGTTAAGATATTGTAATGGGTTCTAGAAGTTCAGGATCTGACAGTACTGATTTTCCCAGAGCTGGTGTACAGAAACAGAGCAAAATTGTTATTAAGACCAAAGCATTTACAGAATTTTGTGTGAGTTTATCAATCAAAGCAGTAACAAAGTTATCTAGAGTACATTCTAACCCCATTTTAGCCAACACCTGTTGTGCTGAGGCTGTTAATGGTTTTATATCCCCCGCCCAGTAACTAGAATTAACTAGAATTCATGTATCTTGGGGTCCTATTTTAATGATTCTTCTCTTTTGAGAAGAATGATTATTCTCTTGTTTGGATGAACTCTTATCTTCCAGGGTTAAATGAAACTTAGAAATCAGCTTGTGAAGTCCCTGATGTACATTTGTAATTGCTATTTTTCATGCATGAAGGTAGAGTCCAAACAGGACATGTTGGCATAAGAGTAGCAGTTTATGCTTTTCCCCACATGATCAAAGGCATAGGATCTTGTCATGCTGGTCAGATGGAACCTCATATATTACATAATTTTTTTGGTAATGGCTTTTTTGAGAATAAAATGTCTATTCAATGCAGATGACCAATTTTGTGTATTAACTTTATGTTGTATATTGAGCACATTACCTGTAAATAAAACAATATTTAATGCATATTAATAAAAGAGAGGCTAGATCTTTGTTTGTTTCTGTTTTAAAAGGCAAATATTAGGATACAATTTGCTCACTCAACAAAGCTCGTCCAAAAGAATAATGAGAAATTTCATGATTTAAAACTATATCTCATTGATTAAAAATTATGCAAAAGGATGAGATGTAAAGGCAGGAGCATTATCCATCTTTAAACAAATAGGGCCTCTAGGAGCAGATCATGTTTGGTTTCTTTCCATGCTGTCTGCTGGAACTGACTTGACATTTTCTTTTTTTAGATTCGATTCTGTTAGTATTTTTTTCTTTTGTTTTGTGTTTTCAAATAATGCATTAGTAATCATAAATATTTTGAAGTGAATGAATCATTATAATTTTATTTTGTGATTTTTTAATATTTTTTATTTTTTTTAAATTTTGATTAGTGATTTAATTTCTGGATCATTGTTTTTTTATTGTGGTATGCTTGGCTTCTTTTCACACTTCCTATATATATAGGAAATGTGAAAATATATATGGAGTCTTTAACTATAATATTAACCCTACACAAAACACAGTATATATACATATATAACACTTCTCTTTATATATTCTTTAGATTTTTAATTTTTACAGTATTGTACAAGTTGCTTAGACTTTTCTTAAACTTGGTACTTCTTGATAAGCCTCTCCCATATTGGTAGAATTTCAGATTTGCACACTAGTAATGCCCCTCTCATTTTTTCTTAAAGAATTATTCACATAAACATTGTGCTCATTGATGTTAATATTTTTCAATTTCACTCCCTAAACTTTTTTTGAATAGTGATTTAGTGTTCTTTGAGTAATTCATAACTGTCAGTCTCCTTATGTTAAATTCTTAATGTTTTTTTTTTTCTTTTTTGTCACTTGGATTTAGCCATGCTTATCTTTGTTTATATTTGCTGTACTATTTTTTATTTGTTCATTAAAGGAGCCATCAGTAGATTATATAGTCCATTTTTGGGAAAAAAGTATAGAAACGTTTAAATAAATAAAAATAGGCAAGAACAGTGCTGCATCCTTGTAATATTTGCTAATTGGGAGGCCATGAAAAAGTACTTCATTTGAGAGAAGTCACAGAAATTTAGAAACGACATGGCTCTAACAATTTTAAAAAAGACTTGTGTTGTAGTTTGTGATATAGAATTTTGGGGGGTAATCTCAAGCATTACACATGAAACATTAAAAGTTGGATGACCTAAAGATCCAGAATTGCCAGTACTAAATATGTATCCATGAACAATTAAATCAGAAAATTGAAGAGATACCTCTGCTTTTGTGTTTAGTGCAAACATTTTTCTCAGTATTAAAGCTAGGGTCAAAATGTGTAATGTCAAATGTAGCCCATCAATGTCGAATGTGTAAAAATATGTACATATATACTATTATTATTTAGTTATAAAATATTTTGTCTCTTAAAGTGTTATGAGAAATATATGCAGGACTTTGAATTAAGTGAAAGGTGGCAGGCAGATATTAAGTTGTAGGAGCATTTGATTCACATGTGGAACTCAGAAATTAAGTGAGCAAAATTTTGCTCACCAGGTACTGTGTTTTGTGTAGGGTTGATATTATAGTGAAAGTCTCCATATTTTTATTTATTGAGCATAATAGGGTCAAGAGTTTTATTTTACCACATAGTGAGTGTATTATGTTCTTCATAAATACTAGTAGAAGGAATATAATACCTTGTAAGAACAAAATTGATAATTATATGAAATAATGATTGTGTTAATTCATTCTATTTAGTCATTTTACCTTGTATATATAGTATAAAATACCATGATATATTTATAGATAAACAAAGTTGTATTTGTCAATAAAGGAAATTCTCATATCACATGAATGTAAAAATATAAAAATCAATTTAATATACTTGACTCTCATGTGTTGAATTCATCCAAGTATTATGGCCATAGGCTATGCAAGGTTTTTATAGTCTTTTAAAAAATGTTTTTTATGATAAATTTTATAGACATATTTGTGTATATTTCTTAGTAAATTTTTTGTTCATATTTCTTTTTAAGAGTCCATTGCCTCTTTACACTTGTTGAATATTTATGGAATTATCACTCAAATTCTGCTAGTTATTTTCATGTCTCTATGTCATGGTAGACAAAAAACATTTTTTGGACATTCTTTAAAAAAGCCAGAAATGTTTGTATATGTTTTACATTTTTCTTGTTCTACTGACAGTGAAGGTAGCTGGTAAATATTGCCTAAATACACAATACTATCTTATTAAGGAAAAAAGGCTGTTAATGATACTTTTCTACACTTTATTATATTACTCTTCTTTATGATGTACTCCTCTTGGATACTGTGGTCTCTACAAGAATTTTGGTAATATTCTCAATGTAATTTTGTCTGTATATTTTTTATTCAACTAATATATATTTTGGATTTATGGTGACTTTGGACTTACTAATATGCTACACTCCTGATGTACTTATTTTACCTTAATTTCATGTTACGTATGCAAAATATATTTATCCCAGTCTAATAGTTATTGTTTTTATTTTTGTTTATTTCAGCCATGACTCCTAATCATACCCAAGTATATTCACCAGAAAAGGGCCTAAAACATATATTTCATGAAGTGATAAGTGCAAAATATAGAAGTTGTGATCTTGAATATTTACCGAAAAAGAAAATAGGGAAAACTCCAAGTGAGAGTGAACACCAGAAATCATATAAAAAATCAGGCCTTGTTCTCCACCAGAGAATTTATACTGGAGAGAAGCCCTACAAATATAAAGAATGTGGCAAAGCTTTTAGTAAAAAAAAAGGTCTTATTTACCACAGAGGAAACCACAATGGAGAAAAGCCCTACAAATGTAAAGTATGTGCCAAAGCTTTTGGTCAAAAATCACACCTTATTTGCCACAGCAGAACTCACACTGGAGAGAATCCCCACAAATGTACAGAATGTGGCAAAGCTTTTGGTCGAAAATCACACCTTATTCGCCACAGAAGAACTCACACTGGAGAGAAGCCCTACACATGTAAAGATTGTGGCAAAGCTTTTGGTCAAAAATCAGACCTTATTTGCCACAGAAGAACTCACACTGGAGAGAAGCCCTACAAATGTAAAGAATGTGGCAAAGCTTTTGGTCAAAAATCACACCTTATTCGCCACAGGAGAACTCACACTGGAGAGAAGCCCTACAAATGTAAAGATTGTGGCAAAGCTTTTGTTGAAAAATCAGAACTTATTTACCACAGCAGATATCACACTGGAGAGAAGCCCTACAAATGTCAAGACTGTGGCAAAGCTTTTGGTCGAAAATCAAGCATTATTTGCCACAGAAGAACTCACAATGGAGAGAAGCCCTACAAATGTAAAGATTGTGGCAAAGCTTTTTGTTACAAATCAAGCCTTATTTGCCACAGGAGAATTCACACTGGAGAGAAGCCCTACAAATGTAAAGACTGTGGCAAAGCTTTTGGTCAAAAATCAAGCCTTATATGCCACGGGAGAACTCACACTGGAGAGAAGCCCTACAAATGTAAAGATTGTGGCAAAGCTTTTGGTCTAAAATCAGACCTTATTTGCCACAGGAGAACTCACACTGGAGAGAAGCCCTACAAATGTAAAGATTGTGGCAAAGCTTTTGGTCGAAAATCAGTCCTAATTTACCACAGCAGATCTCACACTGGAGAGAAGCCCTACAAATGTAAAGACTGTGGCAAAGCTTTTGGTCAAAAATCAAGCCTTATATGCCACAGCAGAACTCACACTGGAGAGAAGCCCTACAAATGTAAAGATTGTGGCAAAGCTTTTGGTCAAAAATCACACCTTATTTGCCACAGCAGAACTCACACTGGAGAGAAGCCGTACAAATGTACAGAATGTGGCAAAGCTTTTGGTCGAAAATCAAGCATTATTTGCCACAGCAAAGCTCACACTAGAGAGAAGCCCTACAAATGTAAAGAATGTGGAAAAGCTTTTTGTTACAAATCAAGCCTTATTTGCCACAGGAGAATTCACACTGGAGAGAAGCCCTACAAATGTAAAGACTGTGGCAAAGCTTTTGGTCGAAAATCAGTCCTAATTTACCACAGCAGATCTCACACTGGAGAGAAGCCCTACAAATGTAAAGACTGTGGCAAAGCTTTTGGTCAAAAATCAAGCCTTATATGCCACAGGAGAACTCACACTGGAGAGAAACCCTACAAATGTAAAGATTGTGGCAAAGCTTTTGGTCAAAAATCACACCTTATTTGCCACAGCAGAACTCACACTGGAGAGAAGCCGTACAAATGTACAGAATGTGGCAAAGCTTTTGGTCAAAAATCAAGCCTTATTCACCACAGCAAAGCTCACACTAGAGAGAAGCCCTACAAATGTAAAGAATGTGGAAAAGCTTTTGGTCAAAAAATAGACCTTATTCATCACAGCAGAACTCACTGGAGAGAAGTCCTACAAATGTAAAGAATGTGGGGCTGGGGTTGTGGTTCAGTTGTAGAGTGATAGCCTCGCATATGTGAGATCCTGGCTTTGATCCTCAGCACCACATTAAAATAAATAAGTGAAATAACGGTATTGTGTCCAACTAAAACTAAAAAATAAACATAAAAAATGAGAGTAAACCTTATTAACAACAGAATTTATACAGAAAAGAACCTCTAAAAATTGAAAAAAAAAATGCAGCAAAGCTTTTAAAAAGAAATCAATTATTTTCACCACTAGGCTACTTATTCTGGAAAGAAGACATATAAATGTAGAGAATGTAGAAACATTTTAAATTATATATCATAAATTACAAGACATCAGAGAAAGCACATTGGAGAGAAGCTATAAAAATGAGACCATTGTACCATTACTCTAAGAAAGGGACAACATTTAATCCTCATCACAATAACCATAGCATAGAGAATGTTTTGAAATGTGAAAATTGACTATGTGACAATGCCTCCAAAATTTATTCACCAATACTCAGAACCTGTGGATACGTACTGGTTAGAAAAGATACAAATGGAAAAAAAATATAGCTACATGTTTCTTAAACACTGCTTATTTTTGGAAAATTCATTGTGCCCAGAAACCCTAAAAAGTTAAATAATATATCCAAAATGTATTTAAATTTTAAATTCATTGAACATCTGAAAACTTATACTAGTAGTGAACATTGAACAGATTTTGTCCAAAATATATGCCTTATATAACAGTGTAACATTTATAATAAATGTGAGAGTATAGTAAAGTTATTATCTATATATTACACCTTGATGTATATGAGGATCAGTAAAATACAGAACCCATTTAAGTTTAGAAAACAAGTAGTTGTCTTTAGCTTTTGCTTAAATTTATTAAGCATTATCAAGTTATTTTGTAGAAATAAGAGTCATAAATATCATACATGCATAGTGAAGAAACGTCATCTTTGAAAGAATATAATTGTTATTCTAAATCAAAAATTACTATTTTCACTTTTGAATACTGAGAAAAGAATTATATGAAATCTATTTTTTTGTTTAACACTCAAGTGTAATATTTTAAACTTTAATTTTTTGTTGTATTTCAGTTTACGTTTAGGTATTTTTATACACTGAGCCACATTCTTAAGCCCTCTCTCCACTTTTTCAAATTTTGAGACTGTATTGCTAAGTTGCTTGAAACCACACTAAGTTGCTGAGGCTGAATTTAAACTTCTGAAACTACTCAGCTTCCCAATTTGCTTGGATTACAAGCATGGACCATCATGCCAGGTTTAAAGTGCATCTTTTTTACCTATATTTACCTTATGTATGCAATATGTCTTTATAACTGAATATTTGTTTATATGTTAACACTCATGTATTGCATCCTGTTGTTAAATGACAGATATAATAGTGTTCCACTTGACTAAATGTTCTATGTAACAGTAAAACATACTGTTGAGTGAATAATACTCTAGCATCTGTTAATACTTTTACACATTTTAATCAAACTTAATGTGGAATACAATTTGCATAAGTCAGATCATTATTTTTTTCTGTTTGTATTTATGGTGAAATTAAGAGTTATAAGAAGGATATAAATATAGGAAAATTAGCCCCAGATTTTCATATCTTGAATTATAAATTTTAAAATTTTAACTTTTTAACATTTTAACATTTCCTAGTGATTTTAATAGACTGAATTTCCACAAACTTAAAGGTAGCTCTTTCAGGAGAGAAGAGCTTTATCTTTCTTGTGTGCATAATGGTCTTCTAGACTTCGTCCTCATTGGAGACTTTTCATTTTCTGTGAATGAGGTCAATGATCAGTGTTTTCATGTACATTAGTAAATTCTGACATCCTTGTTATTCTATAGGTAGTGTTATTTCAGGGCAGGAATTAGAGAAATGGATGTGGAGTCAAGGTTGAGTGAGTCCTTATACTTATGACAAAATAATCAATGAGCTATGTTTTATAGTCTCATTTTCTGAGGACCAAGTAGTAAGAGGTAAACTGAGAAGGTTGTATGTAAAGATTATGTTTCTTATCATAAAATGTTGACTTTTCAGCTACAATAGGGTAAAAGCTTCTTATACACAGAATCCATACAAAAATCATATTGAATATCATTCACAATTTTATAAACATTACATATAATTCATGAAGAACAAAGTTTACAGCAACATATGCTTAAGAAGAAGGTCTGAAGAAATTGTACACTCTCCAATATAGACATATTCATACTAATTTAATTATACATGAAACTACACTAAATGAGAAGAAAAATCAATTACACCAACACACAATGATATAGAAATAAAAACTTGTAAATACTTAAGCTAGAGACCAATACTGGATGAAGTGTGTTTTCCAATGCTAGGGAAAAATGGACATATAATCAGTTAAAGGTAATTGAAGAAAGATAAGTTACCCACTTGTAGCTACAACATCATTTGAAAGAAAAAGTGTCACAAAGTAAGCAAAGATTATTCACTTCCATTTGTATGCTTTGTAATATTTTCCAAAAGTATTCTGCTTATTTTATTGCAGTCAAATTGGGAAACAATCCAGAAAGTTAAAAAAGACAAGTATTGCTCTTCTGGTTTTAAAAGCAAGAAAAGGAATAGAGTGAGATTTATTGAGCTAGAAAAATTTACTCATTAGAGTTAAAAAAAAAAAAAAAAAGAACTGAGATTACCAGAGTCTAAGTATAATGTATTTCAGCCTTCCCTGGCTGCACAGGGAATTTTTGCTTAACAAAGAATTTGTTCACGAATCTACGCTTAAAGAACATTTCTGTTTTTAGCCAGTCTTTTTCATTAATCACAATGATGTACCTTTCAACAGTTTCCAGCCACAAAAATACACAATTTCAGAAATCTTCTGGTTCATCCTCCATATATTCTTCCACAATATTCACTGGACAAGATAATATAAACCTTTTGTCAGCCCCATCAAGGCATTCACTTCTACTAATTTTAAGGCCAAACATATAGTGCATAGAAAAGTATGATACATGGAACAACATAATTTTACTTAGTAAAAATATTTTTTTTTCATGAAAAATATATCCCAACTCCTTTGTCTTGGGATTACATTAGAAAAAAATATGAGGTAATTATACTGTGTATTATGACCTTAGGCTATGAGCCTTAAAATTACCTTAAAATACAAAAAAAAATTATATTAATGTTTATTTTTAAATATAGTTTTTATATTTCAAATATTCAAATTCCACAGCAATCAATGATACAAAAATATGAGAAAAACAACTGCAGTTTGATATCTCATCATGACATTTCAATACCTGCTGTAGATTGCCTGTGGCTTCCACTTTTAATTTTAAAAAATAATGATTTTTCCATACAATTTGGGTGAAGTGGAGGTCAAAATCTCCTGCATTGTTTTCCTGAGCAAGCCATCATACTTGAAACAACTGAAACCCAAATCAAAATATGTTTACTCTACATTCTAATTATATCAGTTCTTAACTCATCTAGCATAAAACAAGTCCACGTTCTTCTGGTTGAATATCTTGAGCTCAAAGATATGTTACCTGAGAGCTAAAAAAAGTATGACCTAAATGAAGAGACCTTTTTTGCATAAGGCAAATCACACTTTTTGTATTTGTTTTTTCTGCCTGTGAAGATCTACATTTATTTTCCTACAATGGTATTATGATTGATGGTGACTTGTGTGATTACAGGAAGCTTAAAATGTGTGTTTGAGTCCTTTCCCTGGTAAAAAATACTATAATTTGTACTCTAATAGGAGACTCAAAATGGTGCTAGAAAAACCTATTTTTTAATCTGCCTCTTTATTCATGGTTTTCTAATGGTTTTGATCTAGTCAGTTCAGACCATTTCTGATTAATGGGTGTCATCAAGATGTAAATTCCCACTATAATCATTAGCAATGAGACAATTCTTCCCATTACAAATAAAAACATTCTCATAGAGTCTTTGCTATATTCTAAGGAACAACTCTTGCTTTTTCTTTACTAAAAAAATAAATTCAACATATTTGAGTCCCAAAGTAAATGGCAATACATTAACCTAAGCACCATGAGGAACATAAGAAATAAAAGATATCACCTTTGAAATATAAAAACAAATAAGAATCAGAAATGCTAAGCCATTACCATCTAAACTATACAAGTGCTTTTAAAATGTAATCTTAGATGTTCTACTCGCTCTCATAGTAAGATGCCTTAGACTCAAAGATATTTAATCACTCACTAAAGTCACTCAGTGAATTCATAACAGTTCTTATTCTAAAGCTTTTACAGAATTTTTTTGATAATACATTGCAAAGTCTCACCTGTCTTCTTTAGAAATAAGACACAGAAGTTGTTTTAGTCTGTTTTATAATGTTATAGAAAAATAGCAGAAAAAGGCCAATGTATAAAAAGAGATATAAATGCATAAAAATATTTTCTGAGAGGCTGGGGTTGTGGCTCAGTGGTAGACTGCTCACTTGTCACATGAAAGAAGCACTACATAAAAATGAATAAATAAATAAAATAAAGGTATTGTGTCCAACTACAACTTGTAAATAAATAAAAATATTTTTTGAGTACATAGTTCTGAAGATTTAAGTGCACTGTACCAGAATCTTCTCAGCTCCTGTGACAGCTCCTTCACCTGCATTACACATGAGGTGGCATTATGGTGAGGGCTCATTTGAGAGTTAGAGAGAACATAATGAGACAGGAAGTCAGAGAAATTCAGAAAAAAAAGACTTGCTCTTTTGTAACAACTAGCTTTAATAAGAACTATGTTGTGCCCCATGAAAGTTACATTAGCCCTTTCCAAGAGCATCTCCCCCAATGATCTCACCACAATTTACTAGATCTCACTACTTAAACATTCCACTATTTTCCAACTCTTTCCCTTTGAAGCTAAGTTCCAAACACACGAGCATTTGGGGGACATACTCAAATCATAATGAAAGTAATACGAGAGAGACAATGGTAAAAATGAGACATAGAATGTGATTTCTTAGTAGTTATAAAGATTATAGGTACTGCAATAAAATGCTTTAGAGTATAGAAATTATTTTAAGTTGATATTTTATTTTAAAGACAATAGGGAATTTAATTAAATTACTTTTTGAAGAATGAATGAATTTGAATGTGACAAGACTAATGGGCTAGGTATATTAAAATAAGGGAAAAGTCTGTGCAAAAACTCAATGAATGTTTAGTAAACCATGCCTAGGTATAAAAAGAGAATGCTGGGCTTTCTGATTATGCTATATCAAGCCAAAAGTTTACTGGCTAAAATCTGGTGGCCCTCAAACCAGAACAAATATTCCTATAAAAGATGCAGTGGACATCAGTCTCAAGAGCTTCCTACTTAAAATATCTGCTTCCAAAGACTGCATAATTCATAGAAATTCTCAGGAGTATTATATTTCTTTCAATTTCAATTTTTAGCTTTCTATATAGTTACCGCACCATCTCATGGCCAGATCAATATTTTCTTGAACTTCTTCATATATTAATATATACACTATCGCAGATATGTTTGTTTCTAGATTGTCAGGGATCCCTCCTAGTGAATTCTGAGATGTGTGAGAGGTTGAACAAGCATAGAAATTTGCTTATGAAAAATAAGCCATGTTGTAGGTGGGAAGTAAAAGGAGAAAAGATGCAAAAGTCCTCATCTGAATTTGTATGTGCTGATACTACACAAGGTTATTCCAATGATGTCTGGTTTGGGTTAAGGAAGCAACTTTTCTTATACATTATGACACAAAGTTCATCAAATATCATTGTTACAGACTTTTTGAGAACACCTAAATTTTATTAGTAATTTCTACATTGAAAAACTACTGTTACCTTTAAACAAAACTATCCATTTCAATAAATCTGAAATAGTTCTTTAATATTGCAAAACAGAAAATTGATGGCATTATTCACTGAATGCCAATATTTTCCAGTAGCACCTCACACCACAATATATGTGCCTTATATAGTTTAACACCTATATGGATTCTTAACACAATGGATAGATAATTAAAGTAAAGAGTTAAATGAGACTCAGAAACAACTAATTATAGTAAAAATTATTATTACCTTATTTCAAATACCAGTGCACCCTTTTGCATTTTTTTCCCAAAAGTTAATTTTTTTAACCTTTGGTATGATATTTCACTTTATTTAAATACCATGATAAATAGTTCTGTTTTTTATATGTACTCTCTGATGCATCTCAAATATATTTGCATACCCCAAGACCTTAGCAGATTTCTATACACATTATTCACTAGAGAAACAGTAGTTACTTCTGAAATCTATACTGCTCTTTTCAAATGAGGTCTTGCAGTTTTTTAAAAAATATCTGAATTTAGCTACAAATTATTGAATATTATAACAATCTTACTATGTGAGTAAGATGTGGGTATAATGAACCAATAATAAATAAAAATTGCATGCTGCATTGTTAGTAATTCTCCAAATTTTTTTTTTCAAAAACAGACACTCTGATGTGTGGTTTTTGTCAACTATTATATAATTAATGAATGAAGCTCAGTAAATTAATAATTGGAACTACATACTTGCTTAGGGTGACTATCATCCATTGTTAAAAAACCTTTACCTATATAAAATTTTAATACTGTATGTACCATTGTGATATAATGGAATTTTGATAAAATTTACATTAATAATGCTAAAGTCTTTCATTGAGTTTTATATCAGTTTATGAAATCAACTTACTATATGTGATTTCCTCAATTCAAAGTGTCTTATGCTTTAAGAAACTGTTGGGCAATGCAAATTAAAGTTAACATTCTAATATCAAGAGCAGAAGCACCATAGGAAAGATAAAAACAAATAATTGGGAGATTCCACCATTATAGATGTAATTTTCTCAACATCTTTTCAATGTACCTAACCCACTATTGATACCAAAATTAATGAGCAAACTCTTCTCATGCTGATTGCGTATGATGCTATTATATAAAATGAAAACAAGCAAATGTGTCAGAGATGCATTTTACAACATTAGTTGAAAATACAATTGCTTGTTCAGTATCTCACTGACCCCAGCAAATACCTTCTCAGTGTGCAAGATAAATGGGTAAAAATTTTAAAAAATCAAGTAAAATTTATGTTAAAGAATAGCAACTATTTTTTAATAAGGAAAATGCTAATGTCTTTTGAAACAACATGACAATAAGCTGTGCCCTATCACATAAAGGAAAGCAACAATTCTGGTAAACTTCTTCATTTTATTCTTTGAATATGCCAAGTATTCTTTGGCAAACTTCCACATATATTGTTTTAATTTCACAGGTGTAAATTATATCTGGTTTCCTCTAAATTGCTACTTATTTAATATAAATTTGTTGATAAATTATTTCTGCATGTGCTGATAGTGAAATATAGTGAGAAATGGAAGTCATTTAAAGCTCTATGAATTGCAATCCCAGAATGCTGGGAGGAAACTGTATATAATCATGAGAAACATATTGAGTACTATGAATTTGTTCCAGATATTTATTTCCCTTAGTATCCACTTTTCACATAAACTTGTGCTTTTAAATGAAGCTGACTATTAAATATCATAGAAAAGGCCATCAGAGTAACCAGAAGAAGAAGTTTAAAAGAGAAACAGTCAAATCATAAACATCTGGTTGAAACAAGAACTGACAAACTGTTGGATCTTAGCTTTTGACTTTACTAAATTTTCTCCTATCATTTTTTTTATTATGACTAAGAGGAAGGTACTTCTATTAAAACCATGACCAGAAAAATTTATAGCAATTTGTTTTTCTAAAACATGGATAAAATTGACGTGCTAACTCAGGATAGAATCTAATGAGTAAATCTTGTTATGGTAAGAAAAAAAAGTATAACTACCCAACATGAATATTGGCCTTTTCAAGAAAATAATATTAGGGTGAAAACCAATTTGGTAAGATAGTATTGAATATTTTATATCAAAGAAAAGGCAGAAATATTTAAAATAATTTTGATTATTAGATGCATGTAAAAAAAAAAGTAGTGTCCAAGCCTGATGTGGTGGTACATTCCTGTAATCCCAAATATCATAGAGGCTGAGGCAGAAGGATCACAACTTCAAGGCAGCCTTGGTAACTAAGTGAGACCAAGTCTCAAAATAAAATATCAAAGAATTTTGTATATATATGAGTGATAAAGCACCCCTAGTTAAATCCCCAGTGCCATATAAAACAGTAGTTTTCAAAATTTACACCCAAATCAGCAGCCTACACTCTATCTGCAAGTATGTAATGTTTTAAAAGGAAACTAAATTTAGCCATACCTACTACTAGTTGTCTGATTATATTGATCATAATCTTGAAATATATACATAGAAGACCCTTCACAATGTTTTATGTGTTCCCATTATTTTTTCTAATTGCAATGAGAAAGGGAGGAAAACCAATTTAACTTATGGGGCCACTTCTTTTTCTTCAGGCCTAATGAATCAAATATTAAAAGGATTTAGCATTTAATTGATTATCGTTTATGATATGTGTTCTGTGATTTCTTTCTTAATCTACATTGGAAACTTTATTATTTCTGAGTATCAGCATCTGTGCAGGCCACCACACCCCACTCTATTTTTTAATAGTTACAAGTCCCTGTGTTCATGCTTCCTCAGTTAGTTATTCTCTTTTAAAAATAATTATGTGTTGAATTCTTTGTCTACAGAAAATTTATGAAGGTTAAAAACCCTTAAGCATTTTCACAAGTTTGACTTTAAGATAGTTTTCATCACAAAACACACACCAGAAGTAAGAATAATTTTTTTCTCTAATTTATTAGCCTTTCTGACATCCAATATCAGGACATGAATGCTGCACATGGAGGGATTTTCTTACCATCAAGTACAATCAATACTACTTTCTTCAATCCCATTAAATTTTACAAAAAGTGCACATTTTACTGTATTTCATATACAGAACTTGGCTTTCCATTATTTGTGTTTAGTGCATTTTAACTTTCTTTTTTCATCACTTTGTTTTTCCTGTATTTTCTAATATTCAGTTTTTTTGTGGTGAGAAAAAATAGATCACTAGAATCTTCTAACTTTTGCTACATTCAATCACTTGACTATTCACTAGCTAATATTTCTATTAAATGATCATTTTAAAGGTAGGACTGAGGTATGCTAACAAAACTGTTTTCAAGGTCTACTGCAGAATCAGCATAACTTTCTTGAGCTCTGCAGTTAAAACCACTGTTTCTGTCCAAAAACTCTGCTCCCTTTTTTAAAATTTTTTCTTCTATATTGAGTAACTCTTTATGAAATGAAGCATGGAAAATAGCTTTTTAGGTTTTTATTATTTATGAAAAATCTATTTTTATTTATCATTGATGGACAATCTGCTTCATTTTAGAATACAACCTGGTTCATTTTGAATACTATTTTTCCTTTAAATCTTGAGGTTATTCTGTATTTATCATCTATAATCCATCTTTAAGGATAAATACTTGGGTTTTATTCTTGCTTTCTTGATGCTGACCATGGTTTTTCATTTCAGGATATTTTCTTTGTTTTAAGCATAGCTACTTGAGAAAATATGGAGATATATTTAGCATATTTAAATTTTATTTTCTTGATTAAAGCACTAAATAAAAATAAAATATTTCCAGACCTAATTTTCTTTTCAGTATATACATGTAGGAAAATGGATAAAATATGAAAAACAATATATCTGTTTTACAGACACCAAAAACAGGCATAGCAGGTGAGTGAAACCATAAGCAATAAGTGCAGACTGGTTAGGCGAACTATAACTTTCTTTTAAAAATGGTTCTTAATAAGTGCATTTTGATAAAACTTTGTTAAAACTTATGGGTACAGGAAAAGTAAAAATAATCAAAGTATACCACTGTAAGAAATACTTGAGGTCTGGCACCTGAGAGAAGACTGTGGGGGAAACTTCATGTTGCGATAGGAAAGAATCCCCCACTTTCTCTTCACCCTCTCACCCACTTAACCTCACCAGAAACCACCAAGACTCCCAGAATAAAAGGTCTCAAGTTTAATAGTCACACTCTTTCCAACTACAAAAAGCAGTTAAAATTCAACTGAACAAAGAAGCTAATGTGCAAAGTTAAGGGGATCTGAGACATCATATAAAAAGTTAGGTTAAAAATAATTCTGTTTTTTATTGTGTGTGTGTGTGTGTGTGTGTGTTTTGTTTTGTTCCAAGGGTGTGGCTATTCCTTGGTCACCTGAACTCAGCAAAGAAACTGTTATTTTGATGAAGTGTTAGTGGGTGACCCACATTAAAAAAATGTTAAAAAATTTTTAAAAACCCTAATTACCAAAAAAAAAATGTTGCTACTTTCTCCCTCTACATTTTGCTTTTTAAAGTATCTATTAAAAAAACTCCTTTTTTCATTTTAGGTGGACACAATATCTTTATTTTTATTTATTTTTTTAACATGGTGCTGAGAATGGAACTCAGTGCAGCACGCTACTACTTGAGCCATATCCCCAGCCCTAAAGTATCTTTTCTAAGTTTTGATTTTTATTTTTAATCCTGAAAAGTAGACAGTAAAACAGCTTCTGGAAGAATTTACAACCAAGTGCATGAGGGTCTGGGAAGCTGAGAGTCTGAAGTAGGACTGGGAGGAGCAGACCGGAAGTATGACTAAGGAGCAGACTTCCCTTAGTCACTGGAGGCCAAATATAACTAAAAAGAGACAAAAATCAATAAGTGTTTGTAAACCAGGAAATGACACAGATTATCAACTTAGTATCAGTTATAAAAATTTCATGTAATCAAGAAAATAGAGAAATCATGAACAGGATTAGAAAAATAATAGGTGTAATTTTTATTTTTAGAAGCTTATTGGTGATACATAAAAAATAAAGATGAATTTTATGTTTTGATTTTAAATGGAAGGCAGAGAGATATGGAAGTCATATAGTACTTCACAAACTTTACTTCGGTTACAAAAGTATAATCAATTGATAAGTTCTATTTATTTTGCTCTCTATCTTCCTTGGCATTTCACCTGAGGTCACAGAGTGACCAATAACTAAGCAAATAAGTAACCAAGAAGATAGTCACTGAAGTTACACTCTTTCTCAGAAAACCCCAATCAATTTCAGAGCAAAGGTGTGATACAACACCTATTCATTTCCTTATTTGGGAAAAGGTCCCTTTTGTGAATCAGATAGAAGAGGAAATTGGCCAACCTCTATCAAAATATTACTAGAAATAAATATGAGTTATCTTCATTTAGAAGTAAAGTGAAATAAAATAACACCATTGTACAGTATCTTTCAGGATTACCCTTGAAAAATAAAAAATGAAAAAAAAAAAAAAAAAAACTCTTTCTAAAGAGCAGAATACTTGGCAGCACACTTCATCCTTAATTTCACATGGAAAAAGAAGTTACCTCAGGTAAGAAGGTACATAACAAGGTACATAAAATAATAGGAAGAAATCAAGACTTGGTCAATGGTTTAGAAGAAACTTATGAAGACTATAAAATTTGGGGGGTACAGTAATAAGGATGGATCTCTGAGAGAGACAATGCAGTGTAAATATCATAAGATTTCATGCTATGACATACCAAAGCATATGCATCATGGACATTTTACAAGACAAACAATTTGACAACTTGACTTGGCCAGTTGTTTTTATCCAGCCTCTGATGCTGCACAGGATGAATGAGGACTGAGTACCATAGTGGTTTCCAGTCACCATATTTTATCTATCAAATGCTTCTTCCAAATATCTAGCCAGCTAGGAGGAGAGGTCTATCTCTAGGTTCTTGTTACAGCATCATTCTTTTCATCATTCTCTCATAATAAATTAACAAGTGGACATCTTTTAATGCAGAAATAATTTTAACCAGAAAAACCCACACTTTTTTTTTTAATTTTGCTTTTACAGACAATAAATGCTAAGCAAGTAACACTAATAAAGTGTCAATACATCATGCCTAAAATTGAATCAGACTACACTTAACAAAAATAATGATATAACTATTGGTCTATGACCATGGGATCCACTGTATTATCATCTAAAAAAGAAACAAAAAGCTGCTGGCCTGGTAGAATTCTGGAACAGGTGATGGTGTTGCTAACACTTCTTAAATTTCACATCATTATATCAGTTTGTGCTACCAAGAGACACACTATATAGATCCAGGAACCAGAGTGTCAAATTTTAAGAGTCTTAACTCACCATCACTCCTACTAATGCTCTTGGCAATTATATTTTCTTACGCCATGCTTCTGCATCCTCCACTCTTAGAAATCCTAATTATTTAAGAGGACACTATTCCAACAGGATGTCTAACAAAATTCCAACTAAAATTTAAACTGCATTTGAGGACTCTAAATTCTATGTACTAAGAAAACAGAAAGCAAGAGGAGAAATTACAACCCTAGCTAGGTGAATTCACTCTCCTCACCAGAAGGACATTGATTCCATGTTGCAATGCTAAGCAAGTACCACTAATAAAGTGCCAATACATCATGCCTAAAATTGGTTCAGACCACACTTAACAAAGATAAAAATATTACTATTGGTCTATGACCATGGTATCCACTGTATCCAAATATAAAAGTCTATTGTATATTTGAAGATAAAAATCAGATGATTCAATTTGAAAACAGATGATCCAATTCTCTACTTTTTAGTATTTACTTTCCATACAGGAATTGTAAAAGTATCAGTGCAGGAGTTGTATCTTGAGAAAATTATAGTAAGGAGCCTCAAATGATTTGGGGATGAGTATAGAGACCAAAGGAAGTATGTTTAGTGGATCTGAAATGAACAGCAGAAGAGACACAAGATGACCATTAATTTGACATTCAGTCTTCACAGCTGTCAAAACTGTAATTAATTGCACTGTTTTCCATTCTCATAAGTTTTCTTCAGGAATAGAGTCTCACCAGTACCATAAACTAAGTAAAGAACTTAGACTGAAAAATGAGATTTTTGTGGTGTCACTATAGGGAACTATGCTTTATGGCACCATTAGGACTGAAGGATTCATTTCCCAGACAATTGCTGAAAGTGGTCTTTTCAAAATATTTTCATTAGTAGAAGATCGTTTTTCTGGCTATTACCATTTAAGGCTTCCTAAACTCAAGATTGTTTGAGACTCATGTAAATCACACTCCATGTCTCAAGTAGGAAATATATAAGAGTGCAATACAGATCCATAATTTCACTTTGAGTAAGCAGAAGCCTCCTTTGAGATTAGACTGCAAACCCAGATTCTGTGTGCCCAAACATGCTTTCTTCCCTTTATTTCCATTGTGCTGATCTGAAGCACACTAACTTATGGACTTCCAAGATGCCTAGTCATGGTCTTAATCCACCTCCTGGGAAGCCCTAATTAGAACTCAAATGCATCCTTCATCTACTTCCAGACTTTCTGTTTTCCAGAAGTTCTTGGAAGTCTTTTGTCACTGGAGATTACCTCCTCTTTTCATTGTGGATGTTTATCTCATTTTATGCTTCTCTTTTACTGTTACTTTAATTTATTGTTAGTAAAATAGACTTGTATATATTTTTTAAAGAGAGAGGAGAGAGAGAGAGAGAGAGAGAGAGAGAGAGAGAGAGAGAGAGAGAGATAATTTTTAATATTTATTTTTTAGTTATTGGCGGACATAACATCTTTGTATGTGGTGCTGAGGATCGAACCCGGGCTGCACACATGCCAGGCCAGCGTGATACTGCTTGTGCCACATCCCCAGCCCCAGACTTGTATACTTGAAGATCCAGATCTCTAAATAAAATGGTTAGCTTAGTTTATGGGCTTATAATACACAATAAAAAATGTTCAATACATTTTAATATGAATTTAAATCCATGATTAAAATTGGAGGAAATAAAATAGGCTTCATTAGGATGTAATTCTGCACTACAAAATTTCATTGTTTTTAACAAAGGATAAGAATTTTGGAAGATAACATGACAACAAGAAAAAGAATCACTATTTTTTATATATAGTTGTGCTTGAAAGAGAATAATTATGTCACTATAAATTGATGATATAATATAAAACAAAAAGCTTTATAACCAAGTTCTGTTTATTTTTGACAAAACATATTTGAAGCAAAAATACCAAATCCATGAATCTCCTCAAAATACTATACAGTGAATAGCATTTCTACACAAATCATGTAATTTTTATGATATTATGTAAATTTTCTAGACATAGATGTAGAAGTTAAATACACTAATATTATTTCTCAAGGCACATTTATTCTGAAGCACAGTTCCATAAATCTGCAAATACAATTAAATTTTACTTATTATACAGAGATCAGTACCTCAAAAATTACCAAATACCTGGATATATTTTCTTTGACAGATTTCTATTTCCTAGACAATAAGGTCAGCTTTAATATAATATATCTCCTACCTTTTCAGTGACACAGAATTTTTAAATTTTAAGTAAACTTCTCATATAGGCTCAAAATTCACCATATAACTATGGTACTAATGAATTAGTGATGGATGTTACAAGAAAATTTCTTAGTTCTTTTAAGAGAATTTTTTGAAATGAAACACTATATGAACACATGATCCTTCAAACAAATTATGATAATGCATGCACAGCAATAAATTTGGAATAAAGAAGGTATATATATTTATTAGCTACAGGACTTTGAAAACACATGCTTTGGACCTAAAAGACAGTTATTTTGCTTTGTAATTGTAGCATTATTATAGCTGTGTGAGGAGTTTTAGGTCTATGTTTTTGTTTTGTGATCTCATGTGCTTCATTTATTCAGATGTATTAATGTAATATATGCTTATATGAGTTATATGCCTCTTTCTAATTATAGAATACATTTTTAGAAACTCTTGGTAATCATACAGTTTCTAAATTAGAGAGCAATTACCATGCAAGCTAGAAAATGCACAGTGGCTTAAAGAAATCCTCATCCCAGAGTCCAGCCTTAGAGTTTTCACATTGTTGATGATCAATAAATTTATATGTTTCATAAAGTTAAGATCTGTTTAATCTTAAAGTAAAGAAATAGGAAGCCAGAGAGGTGCTTCTTCACAGATATCAAGCTGTCATTACTGGGAAACCCAAGAAAAAGTCCTAGTGGGCAGTCTGTCCCTCTGATTGAGGTAGTTATGTAAAACTCAAGTCCTGCTTTTCTTCCCCACAACTTTGGCTTTCCTGTGTCACCTTGTTCTTTGTGTTTCAGTGACCAGAGAATGAAATAGGTTTGCAATTATTTGTTCATGCTAAAAACAAAAAACAAACAAACAAGTGAAAAAAGAACTAAAAAACAACTGAGTTTGTGAAAACATCAGAAATTTATGTACAGTTATCAGGATAGGATGAGATTCCACTGACCTAAATGTTCCTTTAAGAAAAATTAGAATCAGACATTTCTGTTGTGACAGAAATGAGAAAGGGCATATATGTATTTATATAGTCTCATATATATACACACATGAAACTAATACATAAAGAACGAATGAACACAAATATTCCTCCTCTAAACTTGGAAATTATATTCCTGTGTATTTTTAATCCAGGAATGGGTAATTACTAGTACATTCATTGATTTTCAAAAATATTCCGTGTGCTTCCAAACCCTTTTATCATGATCCTCTCATTTGTCATTTCCTAACTTAAAGAGTACAGGGTGTGGACATTTTTAATCTTTTGAGTTAAATTGGATCCAAAGACTTTATGATAAATATAAGTAGTTTATGGCATTGTGATATTGCCCTCTATGAAATGAATTTTTTAACATAGAATATCATTTCCTTCTAAAATTTAAAAAAACTTATAATTACTCAAAGTATAGAATTCATATGAATAGTAGTTCTATTTTATTTTATAATATTACAAAAGCAAGTTTATAAATAAAAAAATGCTAAATTACAGATGAGGATATGGCTCAGGGGTGGAGCACTTGCCTAGCATGTGTGAGGTCCTGAGTTTTATCCTCAGCACCACATAAAAATAAAATAAAGTTTATAAAATATCAAGGTAAAACTCATGTCTTCTTTTATAATATGTATACAAATAAGTAATTTTTAAAATCTCTAGATGACATTCCATATTTAAGTTGTATCACTAGAACTCATTAAAGTTAGAACAAATGGAAAACTAAAATTAATCATTTTTCCCTATTAAAAATGACTAATTTTAGAGGATATAAATTAAAGAAGCAAACGTTGTTAGAACAAAATATCCTCAGTGAACCATACAGAACACAGTTTTCTGGATTGAGTAAGACCTATCCTATTATTAGGGATAGATGTGGATTCACCCAACACATATTTTTCTCACTTCAGTTATCACCCTCTAATATCCTCCAGGTGACATTCCAATATTATTACCAAATTATGTCTGAATTATATAATGGCAACTGTGTTCCCACCATACACAGCTTTCTTATAGATTCAGAATTACCATATATTATCAAAATAGTTCTTGATATAATCTCATGTTGAGGTTTTCTGGGGTAGTATGTTACTTTGATTTCATTTTTCTCTTCTTGATTAAGCAGTAGGAACATATTGAAAACTCTACAATTTTCAGTGAATTGAAATGGAAGGATTGCACAAAAGTAAAGAATTGCAACCATCTGAAAAAATGAATCTCAATGTAGTAGGAGTGCACACCAATGTATTTTTTTAGTGCTGTCTTTTGACCATTTACTACCCGACCTAATGCCTTTAATATATCATCTAAGATGACACAGAGAAGCATGCCCTCTAAGGCGATATTTTTATTTGTATTTATAATTTTTTATTGAGTTAAAATGTTACCTTGATGCTAAATCTGATCATCTTGTATGACATATACAGAGTCTTATTACATATATTCTAGAGGTATTGTGTATGAAAGAAGAACACATATGGATGTGTTTCTGAAATTAAAAGTCCTCAGTAGAAATTCTGGCCATTGTTTTAATTATGCAGTTCCTGATATATGTGATTTAATAGATTTAAATCTTTTATTTTAATAATGGCTACATATGTTTTTGCTTCAAATTGTTTTCATAAAGTTAAAATATTCTAGCAATATGTGTAGAAAGCTCGTTGGCAGTATTTTAGGCCTGTCTTTGAATCCCCAATGTAGCTATCCACCTTGCATATATGTTATTATCATGACCAGAAAAAATATCTTAAGTGACCAAATTCCAACTATTGAATATCAGTAGAAATATTTTATTATTGTCTTCTCCTCAGTCATCTGGAATAAAGGTGGTAATTCAAGTCACAGTTTAGATAGACTCAAAGTCATTCCATTGTAAGGTTTTTAATTAAAGATCAAGAATTTGACCCAAGCGTAAAAGATAAACTTCCATAAAATCCCAATATTCATCTGCTTGAAGGAAGCAGAATGTGTTTCTTCAGTAAAGAAACCATACATAAAATTGATACAGAAAATTTGATGTTCATCTGATGGAATATTTTCTATAAAAGGCATGTTGTGTTTTAAGTCAAGTGTCTGAAATAGTAGGTATGTGTTTTAAATTGTTTCAAGCCACATATTTAAAAACACCAGTCATCAGGGCTAAGATTGTGGCTCAGTGGTCTAGTTTTTGCCTAGCACATGTGAGAAACTGTGTTCAATCCTCAACACCACATAAAAAATAAAATAAAGTGTAAAAAAGGTTTGAAAAAAATAGCAGTTATCAGAAAACCATGTGGATGAGGCTAAATTGTTCCATGACTCTTTAGACCTTTTAGATATAAAAGACATAACAATAAGAGAAACCAAAATAGTGAAACGTTTATGAACATAGGATACCATTTTAAAATCTGAGGTAATGTAGATATTTGGTTAAAACATCAAAGTGTTGATTTCTGTTTATTTTAATTTTTAACTGGAATCTACTATTTGTACTTGGATATGAGACCCAGTATTGTAACTCAACATGTGTATATAGTGTGTAATTATCAGATCAGGGTAATTTTCATCTCATTAAAATTATTCTTTTTTTAAAACCTGCAAATTTCTTGATATTTTGTTTTGTTTAAGAAGTTATTATAGAAAATAATCACCTTATTGTGCTTTAAAATCTAAGACTTACTTTCTGGTCTTAACTTTTTTTGACACTTCTTACACAAAATCAGTCTCTTTCTCATTCTTATCATAAATCTGGTTAGCACTTCTGTTTTCAGTTTCTGTGTAATCAACTTTTCAGCTTCAACACATGAATGCCACATGCAGTATTTGTGGGAAAATAAATGTCATTACTAGGAAAAATAAAATATTATCCTCAATAAATAATTTGGGAAATTGGCATAATTCTCTGCATTCACTCATTCAGTGTTTTGAACATGTCTCTAATAATAAATTTGGAAAAAGAATAAAAATATATAAATCAAATATACATATGTTTTCAAGATCTTATGGGTCACATTTGGTCAATGAGAGTAAGTTTTGTGACATTTATTTTTATAAAAATGGCATATGCTAATTCTTATAAATTTATTTATAATAAGTGTATATATTATATGTAAGTTTTTGTATTGTGAATTTAAATAGATCTATATTTCCATGGAATAAATAACTTTAAAATTTGTATTAGAGTTGGCTCAGTAACACAGGCCTGTCATTCCAGTGAATGTGGAGGCTGAGGCAGGAGTATTGAGAGTTCAAAGCCAGCCTCATTAACTTGGTGAGGTCCTGAGAAACAATTTAATCCTGTATCAAAATAAAAAAAAAAAAAAAAAAAAACAAGAAAGAAAAGAAGACCCAGACTCAGTGGCACACACCTGTAATCCCAGTGGCTCAGAAGGCTGAGGCAGAAGGATTATGAGTTCATAGTCAGCCTCAACAATGGTGATGAACTAAGAAAATTAGTGAGACTCTAAATAAAATACAAAATAAGGCTGGTGATGTTGCTCAGTGGTGGAGTATCCAAGAGTTCAATCTCAGAAGGGCCAAATAAAATAAATAAATAAAAAGTGCTGGGGATGAGTGGGCCTGTGGTTCAGTGGTAATACAATTGAATTGCATGGCATGTGTGAGGCACTGGGTTTGATTCTCAGAACCACATATAAATAAACAAAATAAAAATCTATCAACAAAGAAAAAATATTTTAAAAAACTGGAGGTGTATCTCAGTGGGTAATCACCCAAATGCACTCACCCTGTATCCCTTCTCCAACTGGGATGCCCACCCTGACACATGTGAAAGAACAATATCTCAGCCTGGCCACCTATCCAGCAGTTTTCCTTTAACAGCCCATGAGGACCCATTCCTCACTTGATGCCCATCCTTTCACCCCACTGTGTGACTATGCACTGGGCCTACACTAAGCCACCCGAGCACAACTGTTTGTTAAGGTCCAGGTGCGGGTATCCCTAATTCATTCCACTGGGACGTTATATTTTATAAAATGGTTTTCTAATACTTCAAAATGACAGGTTTAGGGCTGAAAGTACAGTTCAGTAGTAAAACGAGTGTTTCCCATGTGCCTGGCTCTGGGTTCCTCTGCCACACGACGGGCGTGAGCTTCATGAAAGAAGATTCAGTGCATAAGAAATTGCTAGAGAGTTTTAAATTAAAGAGACAGACTCTCATACCTTTAATGCAGCTCTGAGATGGCTTCTCCTAGCTCCTTCCTCCAGCCACCTAATCTGTTGTTGAGGTTTACAGAAGAGACTAGCGAGAGAGGTAGAGCATGCCAGGGAGTGAGCTTTTATTGGGCAACAAAAAAATTCAAGGGAAAATACCAGCCAATGAAGGATAAGGGGGTCAGCATCTCAAGGTCAGGGCTGGCAATTGGGTCTTCAGGTCAGTGGCCAGGCACACCTCTGCATGAACAAGCCCTCGGACCTGGGAAAGGGTGGGGAAGGCTTTTTAACACAGGCTGTGTTTAAGCCCCTCTCACCCAGCCAGGGAGGTAACTCAAATCACATGTAAGAATGGCCTCCTACAGGATCCAACTCCAGCATGTAAAAAAAAAAAGCCAGGCAGGCCTGGTGGCACATGCCTATAATCCCAGTGACTATAGAGGCTGAGGCAGGAGGCTCAAAAGTCTAATGTCAGCTTCAGCAATGTAGTGAAGCCCTAAAAATCTTAGATAGACACTGTCTATAAACTATAAAAAGGGTTGGGGATGGTTGTTCAGTGCTTAAGAAATCCTAGATTCAGTTCCCACAACCAAAAAACAGAACCAAACTCAAACTAAAAATGAAAAACAAACTGTATTCCCCAATATTATTTGCAGGTAGGGGTCTCTATGATTCTGTGCTGGCCAATGAGATATCAGTGGAAGCCACTGGGCCTCTTAGATCTTTGTTTTTTTCCTTCTTCCCTTTCCCCTGATTGCTGTATTGAATGGACTGCAGAATGAAAAACAGAAAGGGTTCTGAGGCATGATGGCATAGCTGGATAGCCATAGCAGCCCAGACTGCCAACCACTGGGCTTTTTGATTTTCAAGTAAAAGGAAATCTTTTTCAGTATTTGATGGGTACATTTTTCTAGCACTGGAAAGACAGATGCATTGATTTTTCTCCTTGTTCTACTTTCTGTTCATTGTCCTCAGGTTCAGGAACAATGCAGGTCAAAAGAACCAGCCATCTTTGTCACCAATTCTTTTTCAGGTCTCTGGGGATGGAGTGGAAGTACAACACAAAACCTCTACAGTACCTAATCTGAGCCCTTGGGACAGAGTTAGTCCTGAGTCATCTCCAGGATCCCTCATCTGTCCCAGAATGTTCACAGAGAGTGAGTATATTTCCTCTTGTTGCCAACACTCAAGTCCAAAATCCCAGGACTCCCATGGCTCTCCTGAGAACTGTTCCACAACAGACTAACACTGGTCCCAATCTCAATTCCTGCACTGATGGGACATTGGGAAAGTGATTTTAAGCAAGCCATACTGTTCCCAATTTTGAAGTGGGTCTTCTCCAAAAAAGACTTGAATCTAAATGAACACAGAAGGAAGAAGCCTGGGTCCAAGGACTGAAGATGAACCCTGCCTCCAGAGAAACCTAGGATTTTAAAAGATTTCCAATTAAAGTGAGGTGGCAGGTAAAGTATAGACCTTGACATAAAACAATAGGCTGAGAGCAAAATGTCAGATGTGGGCAAAGACGTATGTGTGAGAGACTGATGTTTCACAGCCTCCACAACAGGTAAAAATGAATGCTAAAATTGTAATATGTAACATAAGAAAAAGGAACCACATTTTTTCTTTTTTATTTCTTTTATTTTTTTTGTACAAGTGTTTGAAACTAGGGGAACATAACCACTGAGCCTCATCCTCAGATTTTTTAATGGTATTTTTTAGCTTTTGAGACACATTGTTAATCACAATATTGGGGTATTCTTATATCAAACAAGCATTTTTATCACAAAATAAATATGTCATGTTAGCAGCTACTTCTCTTTTACTGATTTTGTTTTTTTCTTTCCATAAATTCAAGTGAAAATGCTGTTTTTTTCATATTTAATAACTTTTTATAATTTTAACCATTATTTTTTTTGTTTTGTTTTTATGTGGTGTTGATATAACCCAGCACCTCGTGTGCACTAGGCAAGCACTCTCCCACTGAGCCACAAACCCAGCCCACATTTAACCTCATTTTAATCAAATTATTTTCTTTCTTTCTACCCATCCTTGTTTTTTTTTATTCACCCTCCAATCTATGTGACTAAAAAGTCCTGGGAAATGATACTGCCTTATGTTAATTCTGGTGTTTGGGGCACTGGGTTTTGGCAAGATTTCCACCCCTTGCCCAGTTTTGCAGGGTTCTGCTGTATATTTTGAATTCTTTATAGAAGCCTTTAGCATTTTTGTGGAACAATGAAATAAGTTTCCCAAAGTATGGCACTATTTTTGAAAGGTTTGGAGATATTGAATGACATGATGAGAAAAGCACCTGGCATAGTGTGGTTGTGTGATTTTGAGAGGACACAAATTTCTTTGTGAGATCACAAATGGTGTTCTTACCTAGAATGTCCTTTCCTTTGCTCTTTAGCATACTTCAATTTATCCTTTAATACCTAGTTGAATGTGAAGAATTTGCACTCCCAGCCAATACCTATACCCAGCCTACTGGACTCCTTCTCTTTGTTGTTTTGCAGCAACAAAGAAACAGCAGGAAGGCTTTCAGTGTGCTCATATAGCAATGGGGTTCAGTGAGAACTATAAATGGGTTTTGGCCACTGAAATCACCTGGCAAAACCCAGCTCCTGGTTTTATTAAACTTTACTATCAGATTCCTTGACCTCCCCAGTGTCATTTTTTTTTAAAAAAAATAAATCACCCAGTTCAGTTTCTGCAGCTTGAAGCCCAAGTCCCCAACTGCTTCCCTGTCTCTATGGCATTGGATCAGGTTGTCAGAATAAACCATAGTTATACAGAAGTCATTATAAAGAGGCTTTCTCTTCTGAGACTGAACCTTGAGAAAGATGGCCATGACCAGATACCTATGCTTCCTCATTCTGAGATGCCCCAGGCTGGCTGGAGAAGAGATCATAGATGACTCTTGTTTGCCAAATAGCTGTGCCCATCCTGTGCTGAAAGGGGGAGAAAAGGTGCTGAAGGCCACAGAGCTTAAAAAAAAAGCAGAAGGCCATGTCCTTTGAAAACATGCTTTTTAAATCTGGCTGGGCTCTTTCACAAATAGGACAGGGACATTGCTAGTTGCTGTACAGTGCCTCTTCTGCATCCATAATACAAAGACAGTGCTGAAAACATGCTCACATATATGCAAAAAAGTATTATCATCAGTTGGAATTCTGTAAATGGAGATACTCTGTGGTTAGCAGAGTGGTTCAAGGTGAACCATTGAAGATGTGGGGTTCAAATGTGACCAGAGCCCAAAGGTAATTGTCCCTTAGACTCAGTGGTGTCACAACCATGGATATCTCAGCAAGATCTCTTTCATTCATTTCAGATGGAGTTTTCAAGGAGCAGTGGAGAGGCCAGGTTACAGTGAGGCTGGTGTAGGAGTGAACTTGCTGGAAAACCATGGCTAATGAAGAAGAGCAAAGCCATTTTGTATGCTAGTGGATGGTGGTGGAATTGGGCCAAGCCAGAATGCAAAGGTTCCAGGGCTAGAGGGAAACCACCTGCAATCCCAGAGTGTTAAATATGTCATCAGAAGATGAGTCATGTGGACAGAATGCAGAGGATCAAATTGGTGGAGTGGGTGTGGCTCTCAGAACAATGCAGGTAAGAGGCCAGATGCTGGGTGGCACCTATTAAAAAAGTGGAGAGGACCTTGTGGGCAGAGCTGGTGAGGCAGAGTCAGGCTGAGTGAATGGAGCCCAACTCCTAAGAACAGTGGGCGGGGAGAAGACAGGGGAAGCACGTGGGAGGCAGCACCCCACCCAGGACCCCTTAGGTGAGCACAGCCTAGGAACCAGGAGGCACAGTAATGCAGGAGCAGAGGGCATGGTGGGTGCATCCACAGGAGGCAAATGGAGTCAGGAGAGGCATCCATCCGGTAATTCTGTCAGGATTCACTATGGACCCAGAGGGGAAGCAGGGTCTTTGGCCTCTGAGATAGTAATGTGACCTCAATGTCTGCTCCATTGGGGGCCTCATTTTCTCCTCTTACCCACTGAGGCAATGGAAGGAGGCTGAAGATGCCATGGCACAGCCTTTCTTTCTTCCTCCCACTCATTGGATGCTGTGCACTTTCTATATTTTCAGGTTGGTTGGGTCCCATGGGGTTTCTTGAAGGGGTCCTTGGGATATCGCCTGAGACACTTTGTTTTTGGGGAACAATAATTTTTTTTTTCCTGTGTGTTCACAGAGACTTCTCTTGGTGCCTGCTGTTTACATGTTGGGACCCTGAAGTCCAGAGAGGGTGAGCCTGTGATGCAGCCATCACTTGCTGGAGTCTGATCTGGATCGCACAGTCCCCTTCACTCACTCACTCACAGGCAGGGGTTTCATAGCACCTGGGCAATAAAAAAAGCATTGATGAGGGAAGAGGCCTTGGCTCTTTCCAGGTGCTACTTTGGGACACTCCCTAAGTCTGTAAAGTGGGACACAAAGTGACATCTGACTCTCAGGCTGGTGTAAGACCAAGTTCCAGCTTCATGATTCTCTAAAAGGCAATTTGCAATGGATGGGGCAGGGGATCTATTTTGACAGTATTATTATTTAGTATTTTTTTAAAACATTCATTTTTTTTTAGTTTTAGGTAGACACAATACATTTATTTTATTTTTATGTTATGGTGAGGCTTGAACCCAATGCCTCATGCATAATAGAACACTCTACCTCTAGGCAAAACCATAGCCTTCATTAATTTTATATATGGAAACATAACTGCTTGCATTAAAAACAAAACAAACAACAACA
Organism: Marmota flaviventris; assembly: GCF_047511675.1. NCBI lineage: Eukaryota > Metazoa > Chordata > Mammalia > Rodentia > Sciuridae > Marmota > Marmota flaviventris. The sequence continues at coordinate 124,747,512 of NC_092506.1, forward strand.
ACAAAAAAAAAAACTATAGTACCAGGCTCTGTCCTAGGCAGAGAGGACACAGACATGAACAAAACAGCAAGGAATCTCTGCTCTTATTTTCGTGGGGGCTACCATTCCCCTGCACTGACCCAAGAATTCAGGCACTAAAGAGACATGAAGTACTGACCCCCTTTAGGCATCTGATCTAATGTTACCATCCATGGCAATGTTTTACCTTCTCAATTATTCTAAAACACACCCTTCTCCATATCATTTAGCTGCCCCAATCCTTTCCTAGCTGTGAGATAAAGGTCTCCTTAAAGATCCCTTCCTTGCTTGCTTCTCCAGTTGCATCTCCTCACCCCTCTTTTAGGTTTCAAGAATTCCTGTCTCATCCCTAATTGTACTTACTGCTCTGCTTAATGTGGGTACTTTCCCATTGTTAGAAGTGCTAAGTCCTAATTAGACACTAGATGGTATCAGAACTGTACTTTTGACATTTTTCTATCTTCCACCAGAGTATCTGCCTACTTATTGGCTGGCTTGGTTATGAAATACTTTAGAAAACTCTTCAGTACTTGCTTTACAAGCAGCTTTTTATGTTTTTTTGTACAAATCTTCATTAATTGTATGTATGAAATTAATCATCCAGCTATGAAAGGGAGTATTACACTAACTACCCAGTGTATATGTGTGTGTATGTGTGTGTGTAGATATATATATATGTGTGTGTGTGTGTATATACACACACACACACACACACACACACACACACATATATTTTTTTTCAAAATTTATTCAGAAGTGGGATAAGGATTTCAATTCAATCATGGCCTCTTTCTACACCTGTTGTGCCTGGAATGTTTCAGGAGTCCTTACTAATATTGCAGGTATTTCTTTCTATTTTCTATGCTGTGATTATTAAAAGCCATTAAATAGAATAAATATATCTCAGAGATGCCAAGTGTTATCTCACTTGTAGTTGTTCATTGGGCATCTGTAGGCCTAAGTGAATATTCACAGCTTTTTGGCAAAAGCATTCCTGTATGGAGCAGAAAAACCACATGAGGCAGGAAAAAAGTGTGTTAGTCTTGAAGAAGGCTTTTGTGTTGATGTTTGTGATTTCTCCTTGATATCCACATAAGGTGAGAGGAGAGGACTGGGAAGAAAATGAATATTTGGAAGGCAGGGGAATGTGAAAAATACTGCAATGAGACTGAGCATGACTCAGGTTTGGGTGAAGTTATATAAGTACAGGGAGCATTTCTCTGAGCTGGGAACACACCTATATTTAGCCACGGAGAAGGAAATAATATGAAGAAGACAGAGTGTGGGCATTCAGTTAAGGAGATAGAAAACCAGGAAAATGTAATGACATGAATTTCTGGAAGAGGTGATTTTAAAAAGAAAGGCAGAACCTCTTGTTCTAAAAAACACTAAAAAGTGAGCCACAGGGTGACAAAGGAGGGACCTTGAGTTTTGGTGCCATAGGGGTTTCTGATAATCTCAGTGGAACCTCTGTCCTCAGGTGGTGGGAATTGAAGCCAAATTGAAGATTTATGGAAAAAATAAGGTCAGCATAGTGAAGGCAATAGCTGGAGGTCATTTTTCTGGTTGTTTACAACGAGATAAAGGGAGACTCAACCAGGTGTTAACATTTATGTTCTCAGAGATGTGGGGAGAGTTCATTCCTGCAAATGTTTGTTTGTGACTGCAGAAATCTTTTTTCTATTACCATGTTTATCACCTACACCTTAGAGTTGATTTTTTAGAAGTAATATGGAAGCCCAATAGTAATTTCTGGAGAGTAGGAAGGGTGCTGGGGCAGGGCAATCAATGAAAGTAGAAGATAGATAATTAGATATGATCACTGTGTACCATGCATTTGGAAATATTATGCTCAACTCCATTAACATGTGCAGTAAATATTTGTTAATTAAAAACAAATTAAAACTAATTATTCTATTTGATCACTGAAAGGTAGGCACTCAACACTGAGGAAGAGAGTATCCTTATGGTTTGTTTCCTGCTTGTGAAAATGGTCATTGTTAGTCACCTATAAAGATAATGGATTAAATAATTTTGGAAGAAATCGTATGATTTCTTTGATTTGAAGTGCCTTGTTGTCACAGCATGATGAGGTTATCTGATGGTCACTGAAATATTTGAAGTGCTACAGTCCATCCACTGTCAAGGTAGTTTGTGCCAAGTTCATCCTTTGGGACTGTAATATTTTACTTATTCTTTCACTATTTGTTGCAATCAAGTCACTGAATCTGCCCACCCATAAAATGACAAAGATACTAAGCTCCACATGCAGGATGGGATGCTATTCTCCTGTATTGTTTTGAACTCTTGTATATGAAAGATTTTTTTCCCATCATTTTTATCAATGTAGTCAATATTTCTCAGTAAATATACATTTATTTGTTGCTTTCACTTATAATTTAATATTAAAGTTTTTTATTTTATTGCTCATATTTTCCAGCTTTCAATCTTTCAGGATTTTTACTTTAGTTCTTATGTCATTTATCAGGAATTCACATGTGTGAAACCTTGAGAGACTCTCCTCCTACTCTTCATTCTCTTCCTCCTTCATATGTTAAGGCTCATTTTTTTTTTTAATTTATCTTTCATGATGCTAGAATCACCACTTTCTCCAGGGAAATATACACCTTTTTACTGGTATTTTTAGGGCAACTTGTGTAATTTGTCAGGACCAATGCAAAATGAAAACTTAGACTCCCTGTCTAAAAGCAGGTGACCTCTACCATTGACATCATGCCACAGAAATCTATTTCTTTCTTCTGTGATCTCTTCACATGTCATTGTACAATTTGTCTTTTAATTGTCCTTCTTACTACAGAATTTTAAATTATTAGCAAGACTTCTAACATTCATCTTTTTGTATGCCATATCAATTCTAAATGCAAACTTATGAGAAAGTCACATTGGAGAGCTTACACATCCATGTTGTGTTCATTAATACCAAAGCAGTGAATATGTTACACAGAACCAGTGCAATTGCATTTATTACACCCTGATAACTGTGAACAATTTCTCCAGCTGGTTTGTTAATGAGTTTGAAAGAGCTGGGAGAAAAGTGACTGTGGATTACCCTGCTTTCCCTATCCCTTCACATCCTCAGCTGGAAAGTTGGGTTAACACAGTGAAATACCTTGAGTGACAAAGCTGTCTTCTTTCTATATTTGAATCTAATTCTGGTTCGACATTAAGGTGTGTCCTACCTGGGTTTCATCATGCTCCCTTTTTTTTTTTATACTTGTGGATAGGACATGGTCACTTTGTACCCAACTCTCTCTTAGCTCCCATATTTCCGTGGCCCACTGGAATTTGTGATAATGGGAATGAAAACTCAATGTTTATGAGGTGTCCAAAAGCACTATACCTGCAGGTTACATTTATGTGCTGTGTTTATACCTGTGGTCCATTGCCTTCTTGGAATTTACTTTTGAAAATTAAGTAGTAAGATAAAATCAATAAAAATTATGATAGCAACAGTGAATATTCAATCAAGAACAGGTCCACTTTGAGCAGGAATCCTGACTGTGTAGGAAGAGCATCATGGGGCTAGTCCTCCTTTCCCTGCCTTCTGGCTTCAACACTCTCTTCATCATCTTTCCCTCCCTCAGTCCCTTGTATCCTCCCTTCCTCCCTTGCACAATAGTAAGAACACTAAGTAGGATATATGTACTCTGAAAACATGTAAGTGAACATTATACTATTGTAAAGTGTAACTACAGAATTATGCTGCAAATATCTAGAAGTTGTTTATCTTATGCAATTAAAATTTTATATCCATCGAAGAGCAGCACCACATTTTACCCTAACCACATTTCTTTGCAAACAGCATGCTACTCTCTGTTTATATTTATATATTGCAACTACAGATTGAACCCACAGCACTTAATTACTGAGTCACTTCCCCAGAGTTTTATTTATTTATTTATTTATTTTAATTTAGAGTCTGGGTCTCACTCAGTTGCTTAGGGCCTGGCTAACGTGATGAGGCTGGTTTTTAACTTGTGGTCCTCCCACGTCAGCTTCTCAAATCACTGATATTCAAGGTATGTCCCACTGTACCCAGCTCACTTAATGGTTTCTCATAGGGATATTTTGTATTTCAGATTTTATACTCTTCTCAGGTGATGTGTCAGTCATTTCTCTCATTCCAACAGTTGAATCTCTTCGCTGTTCATGCTTTACTGTGCTGTGTAGAAGCTTTTGGTTTAATGGAATTATACTTCTCTGTTCATGGTTCTCTTCCCTGTCCTTTTATTGTCATAGCAAAAGGACCATTACCTAGAGCTATCTTGTAAAGTGTTTCTTCTGTGTTTTCTTTGTATGTTTTGCTCACAAACTTATGCTCTTCTTTCTTTTTTTCTATTTTAGATTAAAAATAGCAACTTCATCTGCTTGTGTTGTATGGCATGATATTTTAATACATATAACACTGTGTAGTGATCATATTTGTCACCTTAGTAGGATGGGAAGAGATTGGTAAATGGGACCCCAGTACAGTCTTCCAGGAATTATACAGGTTCACCTCTCACTTTACATTTTCTCCTCTTTGAGTTGATGTTTGATATGATGTAAGATAAATTTTTGTTTTCTTTCTTCCCTGTGCAGATATTGAGTGTCCTCAGCACCATCTGTTAAAGAGACTAACTATCCTTTATTCATTCTGTATTATTGGCCCCATTCTCAAAGATGATTGTGCAGTGAATGTCTGGGCTTACCCTTGTTCTCTTTTCTGTGCATTGGTCTATATGTTGCTTTCTATTTCAGTAAAACAGTGTTTTAATTATTGTATTTTGTAATTTATTTGATTCTATCTTTTTGGCATTTGTTAAAATTAGCTATACATAACAGTATAATGCATTGACACAGCATACATAAATGGAGTATAACTTCACATTTTTTTCTTTTTGTACATGATGCAGAATTACACCAGTCATGTAATTGCATAAGCATGCAGGGTAATAATATCTGATCCATTTCATGATCCTTCAAAACCGCATACCTCTTTCCCTCCCTTACTAACCTCTCTATAAATCAAAGTGTATTTATTCTTCCCTAGTGCCTTCCATTGTGAATTAGCATCTGCACATCAGATAAGATATTAAGCCTTTGAAATTTTGTTATTGGTTTATTTAGCTTAGCATGGTATTCTCAAGTTATATATGCCAGCAAGTGGCATAATTTTATTATTTCTAGGGTTGAGTAATATTCCATACACACACACACACACACACACACACACAACACACACACAAACACACAAACATACAGCCACACAGGCTAATCTATCTGTGTGTGGCTGTATGTTTGTTTGTGTGTGTGTGTGTGTGTGTGTGTATATATATATATATATATATATATATATATAAAATATATATAAATGTTATATTATTTATATTATATATAACATTTTATTTATTCATTTATATGTTGAAGGATACCTAGGTTGGTTCCGTAGCTTAGCTATTGTGAATACATTGATATGGCACAAGCAATGTATGAGTGTACCTTTGCCTCCCACATTCTCATGAACAATATTATTGCTTGTATTCTTGATAATTGCCATTATGACTGCAGTGAAATAAAATATTGAAATAGCTTTTATTTGCATTTTTCTAATTGCTAAAGATGATGGTCTTTTTAATGTGTTTGTTGATCAATTGTATTTCTTCTTTTGTGAAGTGTCTTTTCAGTTCCTTCATCCATTTGTTGATGGGTTATGTCTCTTTTTTTTGGCAATAAGTTTGTTGAGTTCTTTATATATCTTGGAGATTTCTGCTCTATTTGATGTGTTTGTGCTAAGGATTTATTCTCCCATTCTGTAGGCTCTCTCTTCATGTTATAGATTGATTCCTTTGCAGAGAATAAGCTTCTTAGTTTGAATCCATCCCATTTTTTGATTCCTAATTTTACTGTTTGTGTTTTAGGAGTCTTGTTCAAGAAGTCAGGTCCTAAGCTAACAGGATGAGGATGTGGACATTTTTTTTTTTTTTTGTTAGGGTCTCCATTCTCATGTCTAAATCTTTTATCTACTTTGAGTTGATTTTTGAGCACAGTGAGATATAGAAGTTTAATTTCATCTTTCTACATATGGATTTCCAGTTTTCTCAGCACCAACTGTTGAAGAGGCTTTCTTTTCTCCAATTTATGTTTTTTTCACCTTTGTCTAGTATGGATTGGTCTATATGTCTTTTGGTACTTTTTTTTTCTTTTTTTACTATGTCTCTGTAGTATAGTTTAAGGTCTAGTATTGTGATGCCTACTGATTCACTCATTTTGTTGAGAATTGCTTTGGCTATTGTGGCTCTCCTATTTTTTCAAATGAATTTCATGATTGCTTTTTATAGTTTTATGAAGAATGTCATTGGGAGATTAAAAGGAATTGCATTGAATCTCTATAACTATTTTGTTAGTATCACCATTTTGACTATGATCATTCTGCCTATACAAGAGTATGTAACATCTTTACATTTTCTCAGATCTTCAATTTCTATCTTTAGTGTTCTGTGGTATTCATTGTAGAGGTATTTTACCTCTTTTTTAGTTTGATTCCCAAGTATTTTATTTTATTCTTTCTTTTTCTTTTTGAGGCCATTGTTAATGGGGTGGTTTTCCTAATTTGTTTTTACATTGGATTCATTGCTTCATTGCCGCAGTCCGGCTGCAGCAAACTAGCGGGCGGGGGGGGGGGGGTGATGAACAACTTGTGTACATTGATACAGCAGGAATGGGAGCTGTTTACTGTAGGACAGGAGCGGTATTTATACATTCCACACAGCTTATCTTATTAGCATAAACTAGATACAGCAGTCAACCAATAAGGAATCTCCACACTTAATGGCTTGCTTTTGTTACTTCACAAACCACTTCCTCTGGCATTTTGCCAGGCGCCATCCAGCCTTGTTTACAGACTCTAGCATTTCTCTGGCAAAATGCCAGGTGCCATCCTGACTTGTTTACAGACTCGAACACTTCATTATAAAAATTCATTTGGTTTCTGAGTGTTTATTTCATGTTATACTATTTTACTAAATTTATTAGTCAAGAAAGTTTTCAGGTGAAATTTTTTGGATTTTCTAAATATAGAAGCATGTCATTAGCAAATAGTGATAGTTTGATTTCCTATATTTTCTATTCATTATCTTTAATTCTTTCTTCTAATTGTTTTGGATAGAGCTTCAAGGATGATGTTGAATAAAATGACAAAAAAGGCATCTTTTTGCTTTTTTTCAATTTTAGAGGGAATTCTTTAATTTTTTCTCCCTTAATAATAATGTTTCTGAGGAGCCCCCCACAGAAGGGCCAGGCACAGAGCCCACTGGCAGGGTGGGCCCAGGACTGACTGGGCAGGGGAGGGGGTGGGAGACCCCAGGACAAAGGCCCTGGCCACCCTCCCCCAGCAGAGACAGCCTTCGGTGCAGCAGAGGGTGGAAACACTTTTCTATGGTGATGAGGCACTGAGAAGCCTGGGCAATAGCGTCAGTGGCAGTGGCAGCAACTTTGTGTCCCTGGCCCACTTGTCCCTGAGGCGCCAAGATGGGCAGCAGGCAGCGTGGTGAAGAATGATGCCCTGAAGCTGAGCCTGAAGGAACAGGTGCCAGCAGAGCCAACTCTGCCCCCCCATTTGCAAACAGCACACACAACAGGTGCCCCCTGACAGCCTGCTCTCCAGCCCTACCTGAGGCTGCTCAAGCTCCCCTCTCCTGAGCTCCAGTGCCTCATCATCCAGACCAATGGGCTGGTTACCACTACACCGAGGAGCACACAGTTCTTCTACCCCAAGGTGTTGGCCAACGAGAAGCAGGAGTTCACCGAGGACTTTGTCAAGGCCCTGGAGGATTTGGAAAAGCAGCACCAGCTTGGCGAGTGTGCAGCCCCACTGCTGCTGCTGCTGCTGCTGCTGCAGCCTCTGCAAGAGGACCCTCTGTCAGGCATCAGGCGCCATACCCTCACCCCCCAGCTGACATCGGTCTTCAGGAACCTGAGCAGCTACAGGGGTGGGGCCGGGGGTGCTGCAAATGTCCCCTTCACCTCCAATTCCGTTCCCTTCTCCCCGTCACTGCCGCCCCCCCGCCCCCCCCCCCCCCGCGCACTGGGGCTGCCATGCCTAGCTGTGCTCAAGGATGAGCCACAGAAGGTGCCCGACTTGCCAAGCTTCAGCGAGAGCCTGTGGATATCGCTCATCGACATGGACACACAGTAACACATCCAGGCTGAGCGCAATCGGCTGCTCAACCGCATTGCAGCCTCCAAGTGCCCCAAGGGCAAACTGGAGCATCTCTCCCTGGAGGAGAAAGTGAAGAGGTCAAGAGCCAGAACACAACCTGGCGTCCACCAGGAGCCTGCTGACTGAGCAGGTGGCGCAGCTCAAGCAGAACGTCCTCAGCCATGTCAACAGTGGCTGCCAGCTGCTGCCCCAGCATCAGGTGCCCTTGTACAGAGCCCAAGCACTGGGTGCATGCGCGGCCCCCCTCCTTGAGGGGCGGGCTCACAAGGGGAGGGAGATGGCGTGAGCGCCCTGGACTTGGGAGGGTGCAACCCTGGCGACCACCTCCCCGAGGGTGCCCAGGACTCGGAGAGGGCCCGGTCCCCAGGGATCCCCATGGGTGCCCTGGGCTTGACAAGCTGGACCCCCTGCTCCTTTAGGGGGGTGGAGTCCATGACCTCCACCCACCCCCCCGCCTCTTTTCCCTGCGCTGCTGCCAGGTGTTGCACAAACCCGCAGGTTGCCCCTTCCTACACACCACTGCGGAAGGGGTCTCTATGGGGCACAGCCTCCAGGCTGCCTTTTCTTTTTCTGTTTTGCTTTTGGGAAAGAGAAGAACAGAGTGTTAGATTCTGCCCCATTTATGTTTCTATTCGTGAACAAATGGTTGTGTGTCCCTGTGTGTTTCCTTGTGTTTTTTTTTTAAAGAAATGGGAAAAAGAAAAAAAAAATATTAAGCCTTTTCCTTGCTCTCACTACCCACTTTTGTCCTTCCAACACCCCTCCTCCCTGCCCTTTTTGTTCTTTGTTTTTGTTTTGCTAGGAGTCCACATTCCTGTTTGTAAATCTTTGTTCCCTGTTTTCTGTTTTCAGTAAAGTCTCCTTACTCCAAAAAGAAGAAGAAGGAAGAGGAGGAGGAGAAGGAAGAGGAGGAGGAGGAGGAGGAGGAGGAGGAGGAGGAGGAGGAGGAGGAGGAGGAGGAGGAGGAGGAGAATATTGTCCATGTGTTTACCATAGATAGTTTTTATAGTATTAAGACATATTTCTATTATACATAGTTTTCTAGTATTTTGACTATGTATTTAGTCAAATGTTTTTTTTTCTGCATTTATTGAGATAATTTTTTTTATTCTTGTCTTTACATCTATTTAATTAAAAATATGTTTATTGATTTCTATGTATTGAACCAACCCTGCATCTCTGGGACAAAGCCCACTGATCATGTTGTACTATCTTTTTAATATGATTTTGTATGCTGTTTGCCATAATTTTATTGAGAATTATGACATCTCTGTTCATCAGGAATACTGGTCTGAAATGTTCTTTCCTTGATGTGTCTTTGTCTGGTTTTTGCATCAGGTTGATATCAGTTTCATAGAATGAGGTTAGAAGGTCTTTAATATTTTCTATTTCATAAAATAATTTTAGAAGAATTGGTGTTCATTCTTTTTTCAACTTCTTGTAGAACTGGGCTGAGAATTCCTCTGATCCTGGGTTTTTCTTAGTTGTTAGGCTTGTGATAATCCCTGGCTTGTGAGAATTAATGTAATATACTCAAGACTTTATACTTTAGAGGAGAAATGCCTACTCTAACATTAGCCTGCTTTAGCAAATGTTAGTCCTCAAATAACAATATTGTTGAACATTTTTTGTTTTCCCCAGAAGAAGACTGACATCTCCAAGACTCCTTTCTTTAAACATGTATGTGAAAATGTGTATGTGTGTGTGTGTGTGTGTGTATCCAATGTTTTGTGATCACTTGGTAAAACTGCATTAAATAACACAGCCATCACATCAATTTGGGTACTTTACTCAAGCATTTTAGCCCACATCTTAAATTTTTGATCCATACAACAGTTTTAGCTATAATTTCTATCAGAGTCTCTACATGGAAATATGAAATAATGAGATAAAATATTTTAACACTCTAACTCTCCAATATTATAAAATTTATTTCTAATTGAATTTAATGTTATTCATACTTCACATAATTCTCCTGAAATAAATATAAAAACTTTGAAATAAACAAAACACAAGTATATCATTCAAGGGAAGTGACAAAGACTGCATGAGAGCAGGTTGAAGATTATAAAATATTTCTGAATTAAAATCTAAGTTCCATGAAAAGTTGAATCAATATTTTTATGTTTGTGTATTGAGATAATTACTACACTAAGACATTTAGGTGTTTGTAGAGTAGGAGGATATAAGATACTATTGCAGTGTTAAGAAATAGGGAAATAAGAGGAGCTCTATCATGAACATCATGTTGAATTTTGCTGAAAACCCAAATGTGAAGCCTAGGGATGTTTTGTAGAAAGCAACAAAGTTAAGCAAATAGATCATCAGTTTTCTTGCTTCTGAGTACAGTCTAGAAGGTAATAGTTTACACACATATTTGTAACAAATTCAATAAAATGCTTCATTTCAAGGGAAACTAATAAACCAGGCTGTGGTTGAAGGAACTATCAAGTTCAACTTGTTCAACTGTCTTTAACACATCTATAACCGAGAAGAAAAAATGACTATTTTCCATGAATAAACTCAGTAATAACAAAAAGTTTTCTCAGATAAATGGCTACACTTTGAAAAATATTGCAATATTCATTAACTCTGGTTCTGCTTACAGAATAGTCTCAGAGTTCCTGAAAGACTCATGGGTACAAAGAAATATATATGAAGGTCTTATAGTCTTCTTCAAAAAAAATTCATTTTTTTCCAAGATTTAGCCATCCTGACATCAATGTGTGGATTCAGATATTTGGGGCAACGCTGTACTCTGATGATCCGTTTACCTTTTTCTTTTAAAATTACAAAAATTTCTGTAGAAAATGTTTACTTTACCCAAACACCCAAAGTGTCATTCTTTGAAAGAATTTAAATTGTCTTTGAAGAGCATTTTTTCTTGAAAGTTTTCAATGAACAAAATCATCCTTTGATATTTGGGTGAAAAATCAGTGAAAATTCCTTTGAAAGTTTGAATACTTCTCAGAAAAAGATAAAATACCTTTCTCTAAATTATTATAAACTGCTCTTATTACAGAAAAGTCAGTAATGTAATAGAAAATAATTTGGTATTTATTGATGTTGTCTTTTTTTTTTTTTTTTGGTTGTTTGTTTTTGGTTGTGTTCCTCGCAAAACAATGTAAGACCTCTCATTAGACCCTGGACGTGTATGGCTTGTTGTATAAGAAAATAAATTAAACAAACAATCAAACAACAACAACAAAAAAAAAACTAATGTTTTATGTGAGTGTGTATACTTTTAAAATATATTTTTCAGGTTTTTCAACTAAAACCAATTCAGAGTAATGACACCTAATATAAATGGATATGCCTCCCATAGAGCTTTATTTTCCAAATGACTAGTTTGTGAGAAGTAAATATGAAGAGTGAACTGAGACATCTTCTCTTAGAAAGAAATCAAGGAATGAATGGAGAGTGAGAGATAAGATGGAAATAACCAATAAAATGAGGAAGGAAGAAAATAGAGAAGAGAGAAAGAAAAAAAGACATTTGACTTTTAATTTTTTTTCATTTGGGAATGAAGACAGGTTAAACAACTTCTTCCTGAGGGAGCCAGTTTTCCTTCCAATTACTCCCTTTCCATTATAGTCCATCTTCTCATTCTCTCACACTCATCATGTTGAATATATAGCAGATATACATTGTGATTATGAACTAATCTGTGCTTGAAGATAATTTCTTCAGCCACTGTACAGTCCAGCTTAGCCATGGGCAGGTAGTTTAAGAACTGTGGAAAAAAAGAACTGTGGTTGCCAATCATGCAGGATTTTCTTTTTCCCATTCTAGGAACCAAAATGAGAACCTCTTTTCTGTTAACCTTAGCTGAGAATGTAAGCGAAGGTCCTGACTGGCCCTGATTATGTCCAACTCTACTAAATATTGTTGTGAGCGTAATGGAACTTGATCTGGACAGAAATGACTCAAAGTCCCTGTTATCTGTTTGGGGTAGGTTAGTGTTAGTAACTACCAAAGCTCAGAAATGCAAGATCTACCCGAAAAGGGTTAATTTATTAAAAAATGAAGAAAGAATATGGAGCTCTCAGTATTACCAAATGCCTACTATTTATCAGATCAATTGGACTGTGTTTCTCAGTAATATCACCCACAATTTATCTGGCCTTTAATGTGTATCAGCACACCTCTTTACTTGGACTATCTTTATTTATTTCAACCAGAGATTTATTGAGTAAGAAAAAGAAAGTACTCTAATTTTATAGGTAGTATATTGGAAGTGAGGTAGACTTAAAAAATCTCAGATAATTTTCACATGAATATGAGTGTAGTAAAAAATGTTTAGAACATCTTTTCCTTAGTATTCGAAGAATTACTACCTATGTAGCAGAGTGATGAATAACCATTTTTTATTGATGTAAAAGCATCTTTTGAATGTAAGGTACTAGTTTATTCACTAAGGACTTATGTTCACTGTTCTCTAAAAAGATAATGAAAATTGTAAAAATAGAAAAAAAAAAGAAAGAAAAATAAGGTTGTTGGAAATTATTTATTCTTAGTACAAGTTTTATTATTGAGGACCAGTCCTAGGGCTGTGCATGTTTGAGGCAAGGAAAATCAGCAAACCTTCTCTGATTGTTTTAATGAACAGACTTTATTTTAAGAAGAGTTTTAGATTTACAGGAAAATGAAGCACATAGTAAGTACCTTGATATGATACGCCTTCCCTTATTTAGAGTTTTCACTACTTTTTTCTTTCTATATGACTGAGAAATATTTGATATAAGCAAAAAATCAAAATATTTTTCCAATAGTTTTGGTATTAAGTAATTATTAATGGCAATGAATAGTTTAATTATTTATTAAAACACTAATTTTACAGTTTTTAAAGCATTGACAAAGAATAATGTCAATTTTCTTCATGATGGTGTCTTACAGAGTATATTCACCACACCAGAAGTCCCTGTTCTTCACCTCTTTAGCATCTTGTACTCTCCCTGATTTCTTGGCAATGTTTAACATTTTTAATGTTTTGACTTTTACATAATCTCACAAATATGACATTTCAGACAATATATTCTTTCTGGCAAATATAAATTTATGATGCCTACATTATTTTTATGTTTGATAGTAAATTTCATTTTTTTTAAGTTTTGAATGACCCTCCAGTGTATGGATGTATCACAGTGTTTACATTAATAACAGGTAAATAGCTACTAAAGTCTCTCTTAGCTGCTTCCTGTTTTGGGCAATCATGAATGAAGAAGCTGTGGACATTTGTATGTGGGTTTTGTGTGGACTTAGTTTTTAATTCCATTGAAATAACAGTGAGAAATACAATTAGTGAACCATATTAAGTGCATATTGTAATTTTAAGAAGCTACCAAACTGTCTTCCACAGTGGCTGTCCAATTTTGTGATCCCAACAGCAGTGTACGAGAGTTCTTCTTGTTCCACATCTTTGCCAGCTCTTGATATTGTGAGGTTTGAAATTTTGTAAATTTTTATAGGTTGTTTAATTTGTAATTTATTAATGACATATAATATTCAGTAATTTTTTCTATGCTTTCCAAATATATAGTTTGTTTTCTGAGGAATATATTTATTTCTTTCATTCAAATGTAAAACCATTGTATTAGGGTAATACCAAAATACAATAAAATATACATATATAATTCATATTTTGTCATGTTTGGACATACCTATTTACCAATATAACAGTGACCACAATCAAGTTTTTTACATTGAGAGTTTATGCATATGTTTCTTGGTGCCCTGTTGTAATTTCTACCTCTTGTTTTAATTTCTCCTCCTCCTACAGTGGGGAGGGGGGTGGCAAACCAAACCAAACCAAAACAAACAAACAAACAACAAAAAAACATGGACTTGTATTGTGATACATGATACAGTAAATTGTAAATCACACAAATTAATTGTGAGAGCCTTAGTCTGCATTGATGGTGACCCTGGGACAATCAGTCATCCCTCAAACTTAGTGTACTCATCTGTAAGATTAGAAGTCTTCCAATCAGGACTCAAAATAATGGAAAGATAAGGACAAAGTAAAAAATGAATGTCTGACACAGAGAAAGCTATTGAATTCTGTTATCCAGTGTTACCATCCAAGCTTTAGTCTCATGATGCAGAGTACATGTGGGTGACTACAACTCCATAGTTTCTTTCTTTTTATTATATTTTATTTGTTATTTTAAAATATTAATAATGATAGGAAATATTTTGGAATATTATGCATACAGTGAGTATGACTCATTGTAGTCAGAATTCTATATTTGTGATTCTACATCATGCAGTTACTCTGGTCATCTGTTCAAATACAAAGATAAGAAAGTTATGTCCAAACACATAGTTCATTTCTGTAACCTCTGGCTATAATTGTATAGACTTCAGTGTTTTCACAATTTTTTTTTTCTTATTGGTGTTATTGAGGTTTAATTCTCATAAGAGTGCCCATCAAAAAATTAATTAAGTATTGACATTTACAATTTTGTGGTAAAATTACCACAATTACCTTGTTTTAAACATTTTAATAACTGATTTAATTAATTTAATCTGTTAATCAACCACTTAAATGCCTTCCAAGTCCCTGGCAACAAACTCTCTCCTTCCTAACTCTATGATTTTCTAATTTTGGATGTTTAATATAAATGTAATTATCTCTCACCCATACAATCAATAACTGATTCCTACATGGATGGATTAAGAAAGAATCTGCTAATGTGCCCCTTTGGATGACATCCTAGGAAGAGACCTTTGTGGTAACCACATGGAGCTATGCACTTGAAGGAACTAACAGTCCATTTTGGGTTCAATGTGCCTTGGTCTCTGGCCAATCTAGATGGACATGTGCTTGGTCAAGTAGCAAATAGGGTGTCATATTGCAGAGGTTACTGTACAGTCTGGTAACTCCTTCCATGTTAGTCACAGACTTACTAAATGACCCAGCAATCCTACTCTAAGTGTACACCCAAGAGAATCAAAGGTATATGAGTATTCACAGCAGCATTATTCAAATAGCCAAAAAGTACAAGTGATTCAGTCAAATAACAATACAGATTAATAAATATGGCATTTCCATCTAATGGAATGTTGTTCTGCAATAGAAAGAATGGAATACTGATGACATGCTATTATATGAATAAACCTTGAAAATATTAGGCCAACTCAAAGAAGCCAGTCATAAAAAAGACAGGGTCTCACTTAAGGCTCTGATTTTATCCTTGATGAAGGAAGAGCCACTAGGTACTTTGTCCCAAGTGCAGACAGCCACACACCTCTCCAGGCACAGTTAGAGAAAGGTTCACTGAAAAGTTCTAAGGTGAAGCCAGGTTTCTCAGCATGCTTTGCATGGTTCCTCCCCCAAGTTCCCTGATGTCACAATTCCTTTCAACACCTATTCTTCTAGTAGATCCTCCAGACAGAAGGCAGCATCTTCCAGGATAGTTCTTGTCATGCCATGTCATTGCCCTGCCCGAACTTCTCCATTCCTGCCTTTCTCTGGACCTCACCAGAGAGCCACTTTCAAGGTTGCTCAGGGCAGAGCTCAATGCTCTAAGGCAGCAGGCCCTACAGCCTCTAGGAGGTGCTCTTCTTAGAGTCATGGGCTAATGGAAGAGAGGGGACTCAGGAAAAAGTGCATCATGTAATTTATATCACAGAATTTTCCTATGGGTACGTAAAGTATATACATATTTTGAATAGAGGTTTACATGTCCCAAATGAAGGTGTCATTTCTTATTTTCAGAAATCTGTCACTTTAAAAAACTCTAATAGAAGGCCACATTTGTTATATTTATGACCTTCATTCAGTTGTATGTTGAAAACAAAAGTTGTATGTTTTCCTCTGACCCAATATTAATATCGCTAATGGCATAATGACTTATTCAACCAAAATTTCAGGCAAGGATTTATGAACAGCCTGCCATCACCAACTAAACCCTCCCAAATGAATCCTCAAATGAACACCTCACCAGGATGGATATCCCAGCATGTGGCACCATCTAATATATGTATTGAAGTTGAGTCACCTGCCATCCTCACTGACAACTCACCTCTCTGTTCTTTTAGACTCACTGCTCCTTCACTGGAACCCCTCAGTTGTTTGTTTTCCATTTTAAACACTGTATTGTGGTTAAAATAGACATCACATAAAGTTTTACATGTTAAGCATTTTTTAAAAAATATTTTTTTAGTTGTAGATGCACATAATAACTTTATTTTTCTATATGTAGTGCTGAGGATTGAACCCAGGACCTTGCATGTTCTAGGTGAGTGCTCTATCACTGAGTCACAACCTCAGCCCTCAAATTTTTTTTAAACGTAATTCTTTTCCTCAATATAAATACTCTCAGGTCCATAGCATATTTGAGAAATATTGTTATCCCTGAATATATGAATTTAATTCATTTCAGCAAAATTCTACCATATACATTTCCTCTATTTTAGAAGAGTAGATGGTGGCCAAGTGCTAGGAAATACTTCTTCAGGCCTTTGGTAAAACCACTATAGAATCAAGGAATCCCTGTAATGAATAGAGTATGTGAAAATAATTCAGGCCTAATTGTTATTGGTTATCTATTTTGGGCTTGTATTTATTTTATAATGTAGATATCCTCATTATATTTTTAGATTATTATTAGTGGTTATTAGAACATAATCATGGGCTGGGGTTGTGGCTCAGTGGCAGAGCTCCTGCCTTGCATGTGTGAGGCATTGGGTTTGATTCTGTATCCTACATATAAATAAACAAGTAAAGCAAAGGTCAATCAACAACTTTAAAAAGTCATAAATAAAACGCTTAATCATATACCTATTAGTTTCATTCACTTGTACTATATTTATCCACATTAGTCATGTAAAAAAAAGACTATTTCTTTAATTATGACAGCGTGAATATCAGGAGGAGGATTCCTCTTTAGTTGTGGAAATTTTGATTTTTACAATAACAGCCCAATTATTTAGGTAAAGTACATGTAAACATGTACTGTATATATTACTTTATTTTATTTAATACTTCCTTATTTTTCTATAAATTGCCGAATTTTAATATTGTTTTATTTTATTTTACTGTCATTTTTTTAGAGCTGTAAACAATGTTGGAACCTGATTCACTAAATGCTGTCATATTTAAAAGGGCCCTTCAGGTTTTTATTCTGAAGCTATAATTTTTTATAGGACTGTATCATGGTATTTAGGCATCAGTACTGTTTTCAACATGAAATTATATTATTTTCGGTTTCTTGATGTAAAACATGAACTATACTAGCAACTATTCTCCTACAGTAGTTAGGGCAGAAGTAGTTCTTGATTAATATCAGTGGGGAATAGTCAGCCCATTTTATAGAAACTTTGGATGTAGACTGCCATCCACTTATTTAGAGCGAGTAATGTTTTATGCTGGAAAGTAAAAATTATTTATAGGATTGATTTAACAACCAATGTTACTTTTGAGAGAAAAGTGATTAGATTTATTGAACTTATAGAGTTTCTTTTTCAAGGCCCAACTTTTTCCTCATTTAAATTAATTGTGGGCTCAAGTATCATTGAAAGTCTTCACTGGCCATCAATTGTGATAAAGCTACTGTTTATATTTAAGAAGAAAGTTATATTACTGTATTTATTTTAGACTTAAATATATAATCTTCACAAAAAACTGAAGAACATATTTATACTTGAAAAAAAGCTTTAACCACTAATTCTTAATTAGGGTATTTTTTATAAATGTTCTTTCTTGGTCTCTATCAGGGAAGCATTGTTCAAAGTGTCACCTCTGGACTGGTGCAGTTTTGGAAATTATTACTTATTTGAAATGATATAGAAATTGAACATAAGAACTTCAAACATGTTATAGTAGTTTAGCAGAGTCATTTTATGCTTATTGAATCTAACAATAACAAAATTTTGAGTTATGTCTTTGTTTCTTTATTTCAGTGTCCTAATAATTTATTTGCATTTTACAAAACTCTCCCTGGGAACAAAACAAAGACTAGAACACTCCCCATATCAGCATCATGTGTATGAAATAAAGAAGATGTAAGAAAAAACAGGGACAGAGTGAACTTAAATTATGGTTTTCATAAGTTTTCTGAGAATTGTAATTTTTTTCTGTATTCAAAGTCTCCTATTTCCATGACATGTTTAATTGTGTTTCCTGGCTTACTCTTAATATGCTCTAGTTATAACTTTTTTTAATGGAAAAAGTAGCAGATTTTTATTATCATTATCAATGCCAAACAAGACATTAAATCAATTAAAATCTTTCATTAAGCATAAAATTACTTTCACATTTGCTACAATCACAGTAAATAGGTTTCTTTGTATAAAGGGACAGTCTTTGGAATTTAAAATATCCCCAACTGAAAGATTACATATTTAAAACTCTGTCTGTTGCTCATATAATAGTGGATTACTCAAATTAAATGTTATACTCTCTTAAATAAGATAAAATGGAAATAATTCACTCATAAGATTTATAAACCATCTTTATTTATAAAATACTATCCTCAGAATTATAATCTCATCAAGCTTCAATTGGAGCAAAATTATAATCACTTAAATAAAAGCACATAAACTAAAAATGAGAACTATATTACTTTTGAAGGCAGATAAAAAATTATTGTCAAGTTTCCTGTTGTACTTCTGAATGTTCAGTAGCAGAATCTTTTGAAGGTGGAATCCACCCTGAAGGGAACTCACTTCTACTTTCAGAATGCAGGGGAGAGAGGAAATCCAGCTCTGGGGGGAGATAATGAAGAAAACATCATGGTCCCATTGAGAATGGAGGGGGTGGTGGCCTTGGTTGGAAAATATTCTTGAGATGCTCCATACATGTTTTCTGGAGGAGGTGGAAGAAAAAAAGGTCCTCTTCTCATGAACTTACTCCTTGGATCCATTGGAAACAACGGATGTTTGATATGAGGGAAAGGTAAGAAAGCAAAGCCAGAGTCAGTTGCTTGGATTTCAGCAGGGAGAGACGAATCAGTTTCATTGGAATCACCAAGATCAACTTGGTATCCTTTCTACTGGCTTTCATTTCTGAAGATGAGGCCCATCCAATTAATCCAAGGGCAGCATATTGGAACTTCTGACTTCTGCTTATCAAGATGGTTTACTACCATAATTAGAATAACATCCATCTTGCCTTTGTAGAGGAAGATGTGGCTGGTGGCAGGATCATTATCCTATGGGCCTGTTCCCATGGAGGTGCCAGGGGCCCAGCACCAGAAGGTGCTCTCTGAAGATCACTTCACAAATCACAGCTTGATTCTCTTTTTGAACTGCTGATAAGATGGTCCAGAGGATTCTATGGGCCCCTTGGCCTCTTTCTCCTCCCAATGGCACCAAAGGTGAGAGTATGAGTGGACCCTTCTTTTCTGAATGAGAAGATCTTATTTCACATGAATTTTGACTCAATGGTGAGGAACTATTTGGGGAATTCTGCTGGCAAAGACTGAATATGAAACATCAAGCACAGAAGGATATTTTTCCACAAGTTTAAATTTGAAATCCATTTCAGTTTATTTTTGTCTATTGAGAGCATTTTGTTTCCTTAAATCATTGAGGTATCTTTCAGCATTCTGAGCTGCCAACACATTATCATGTGCTTTTTTTGTTTTCATAGTAAATAAAGTGTGCCTGATAAGAACAAATGGTTCTCTCGAATTCTTCAAGATCGTTGGCTTGCTTTCTATAGGTCTCCAGTGGTTTAATTATATGGCTTATCTTTTCCTCCACTTTGGAATGTTTGTCCTCTTGCTCTACCTGGTAATTTTCTTCTCTTATTAATTTCCTTTGGAGTTTCATTACATTTTCTTGATATAGTTCCATCATGACTTTAAGTTTATGCTAAAGATTCTGATTTTTGACTTTCAAATTCTGTATTTTCTGCTTGCAAAGTGTGCTGTATGTATACACATGGACGTATAACCAATGTGATCCTGCAATCTGTATACGTGGAAAAATGACAATTTATACCCTATCTGAATCAAATGTATGATATGTCAAGATCATTGTAATGTCTTGAACAACTAATAAAAAATAAATAAAAATTTTAAAAAAGAGAATATAAAAAAGATGCTTGTTCTGTCTTAAGATTGTTAATGTTCTATAAGGTCTTCCTTTGTTTTACCTACTTCAGATAATAAAGTAAAAATTTTATTTCTTTCTCTAAGCTTTTAAAAGAGGCATTTAACTTAGCAACATAAACCAGTTTTTAAAGCTCCTTTTGGCTGATCTTCTAAGTGAGCACCAATTTCTGATTCACTTTCCATTTCCAATTCCAAGTTACCACCATCTGTTAGCACTTCTCCAAGCAGAGGAACCCAATCTTTCATCTGCAGCAAGTGTTCATTCAGAGACTTAATGTGATTTTCTTTATTTTTTAAAACTTGTTCTGCATGTACTTTAGAGTGTTCATGTGCCATTTATTAAGGCAATTCAGTTTTTCTTTTCATACTTCAACTTCTTATAAAAGCTATTTTTGTCTTTCCTGAAGTTGGGGATTTTTATTCAAAGAATTTTTTATTGCTACCGTAACTCCTTTATTTATTTGACATATTCTCAAGGTTGTTTTACTTTCAGGTATTTGTGATTTGAGGAATTTTGATTTATCTACTAGAAACTTAATTTTTTTTATATATCCCACTATCAATTCATCCTGTTGAGAATGTTTAGTTTTCTCTTCTTGTAGCTCTTTTTCTAGAAAGAATATTTCATCCTCAGGTTTAGATACAGATCTATCCAGGTTTTTATATATTGCCACCAATTTTTCTGCTTTTATTGACTCTTTCTCCAAAATGGCATCCTTTAAAGATGACTTTAAGCCATATCCACAATATATAAAGAGCTCTTACAATTCAATAATAAAAGATAACATAATAAAAAAAGGCCAAGGATACAAACAGATATTTCTACAAAGATACAAATAGCCAATAAAACACAAAAAATGCAGTCTCACTGGCCCTTGGCAAATACAAATCAAGTGAGAGGCCACCACACACCAACCGGGACATCTACAGTGGACAGTAACAGATGTCAAGTGGCATATGGAAAAACCAAGACCCTCAGACATTCCTGGTAGGAGTATGGCAATAAAGCCAACTTACTGGCAGTTCCTTGGAAGGTCAGTGGTGCTGTGTGACACAGCAGCTCTACCTCTCCACACAGATCCAAAAGAAAGAAACTGCAGTCCCTGCACATCTGCGGCAGCATCACTCCTACAGCCAAACCTCCCAACGGGCTGGGGCTGATGAGTGCACAGATCCATGAGCTGGTGAAGGCCCCATGCAGTGGGCGCTCCTCAGCCACGGGGGATTCAAGGGCCTGGAGGACAAGGGTGAATCCTGTCAGTCACACCCCACACAGCCACAGATGGCTAAGGGACAGAAAGCAGCCTCCCACTGCCTGAGGTCAGGGTGATGGATGGGACGCAGCAGCAGAGGGGCTGTGGATGGCTGACAGGGATGGGGGTTGCAGTGTTCTAAAACCGACTATGGTGGCAGCCTTGCGATTTTGTGGACACACTAAGCACTGCTTGAGTTTTCCAGGGTGTAGGAGCTGCATCTCATAGAGGGCTGTTCAAAACCCCACCTGGGACTAGGCCACAGGCTCCCACTGGGACCAGGCCACACCACTGCCTATGGCCTGGCGCCTATGGCCTGGAGCTAGCCTGGCACGGGAGGCACTGGGCTCCCTCCTTAGCCCCACACAGAAGAAAACGAGGAGGCCAAGTCCGCCATCCAGACTCACCACCTAAGACTTTTTAAAAAGACTGGATGCTGCAGAGGCCCACGCCTGTCATCTCAGCAGCTTGGGAGGCTGAGGCAGGAGGATCGTACCTGGAGGCCAGCCTCAGCAAAAGAAAGATGCTAAGTAAGCAGCTCAGTGTGTCTCTGTCTCTAAATGCATTGGGTGGGGGGTGGGCCTTGAAGCCAGGTGCTGCTGGGGTGGACACTTGCTGGCTCTGGCCTGGGCAGGTCCCTGAGTCAGGACAGCCCCACGGGCTCTCAGCAAGTCAAGACGTCCCACTGCCGCTGAGGTCCCACGTGCAAAGCCAGGAGAAAAATCCCTCAGCCAACACTATACCTTCTTCCCCTGTCCCTCATGAGTTTTGGGGTCAGACATGGGTCTGCGGGGCAGGGAGCGGGAAGGTCCCCTTGGGAGCAGCCTGTTGGCAGCAGGTCAGAAGTCGCCGACAATGTGCTCATGTCCCAGATACTCTTCAGCCCCCTCCCCAACCCCATCTTGCCCAGAGCCCTGGGTCCTGGCCCAGTCCAGCATTGGTCACAGCCCAGCCTGCCTCTGGGCTGCACGCTCCCTGGACACCAGGTCACAGCCCCTGCTCCTGGGCTTGGGGGGCAGGGCCATGTCCCTCAGTGCTACTCAACCATGTCCCCGGGACTAGGCACCAGAGTCCTATTCTGGAGACCACGGGGCTCCATCCCCACAGGCAGGTTCTCGGGCCAGAAAGCTCCTTCCCGTGGAGCTTTCTCTGGGGCTCAGGGTGGACAGAGCAGCACCCTCTGAAGACACCTGCTGGCCAGGCCAGGGACCCTGGGAGGGGGCTGTGAGCAGGGCTCCCCAGCAGAGGGTGCCATGTATCCATGTGGAGCCCTCGGCCAGCCAGGCAGGACCCAGATAGGGGACCCAGTGAGGGGACCCATTGATAGGGACCCAGTGAGGAGATCCAGTATGGGGAACCAGCGAGGGGACTCCTACAGTATCAGGTGGTGGCTGAAGGGCCCCCGGCCCCCAATGCTACTCAGAGTGCCCTGAGCTCCCCCAGCAGCTGGCCAGACTGACACCAGCTGCCCCCAAGCTGCAGGAGGTAGTTTCACCCTGATCTTGTTCAGTCACGTCAGGGGACTTGGGGGGACCACACAATGCTGCCCATGAACCTGGGTCATTCACTCAGATCCCAAGGGCAAGGGAGCACCCAGTGGCAGGGACTCGTGGGTGGCCTAGTGCTGTGGTCCCCTAGCTCCTGAGATGGGGCTTCTCCATTGAGAGCAACTGAATTTCCCACTGTCTGTCACTCAGCAGCCAGTCTGGGCAAATGGGGGGGTCACTTCTGGCTCTAGCCGTCCTGAGACACTTGGACCACAGGGTTCTTTTCTAATTCCTGCCCCAGCATGCATTCTCGGGGACTCGTCCCCATAGCCCTCGGCTGCTGGGGTGGAAGAGGCCCTCCTGCCACCTTTGCTGAGAAGACCCAGGCCCAGCTCCTGTTGAACCAGGAAGACAGAAAACCCTGAGGGCGCCACCTGACCACTGAAGCTGCTGGCACGAGGGGAGGCGGGAGGCCTCCAGCGCAGGGGCCCAGGGAGGAATATCCCCCAGCTGTGGCACAGATAGCAGAGCCACTGTGCTAAAGGTGTGTCCACGCCATTCTGCACAAGACCCCCTGTCCCCACAGCCTGGAGTAGCTATACTCAAAGGCAGGCTGAGGCCAGGCAGGGGCCAGAGGCCCCACTGTGTCTCCAGGAAGGTCTTACTGTCCTTACTGGTTTTGTTCCTGGAGAGACCTGCGTTCTCCTCAGTGTTTAGAGCAGCTCAACTCACAGTAGACAAGCTACAGAACCAGCCTAGGTTCCCCACAGCAGATGGACGGATAAAGAAACTGTGGTCCCTATACACAGTGGAATATTACTCAGCCATAAAGAAGAATGAAATGATGTCATTTGAAGGTCAGTGGATGGAGCTGGAGAGGACTGTGCTGCTTAAGTAAGCCAATTCCAAAAAACAAAGGCTGAGTGTCCTCTCTGACATGCAGATGCTGACTCACAATAGGGGAGAAGAGAATAGAATTTAATTGGATGAGACAAAGGGAAGGGAGGGGAGGGACTGGGGGATGCAGGAAAATAAATGGATGTCACTTTCCCATGTTCACATAAGAACACAACCAGGGACACCCCACAGTAGGGCCAGTCACAGGAATGAAAATCATACCCTGTGTAGGTGACATGGCAGGATGCATGCTGCTGTCATGGGGAGCTAAGAAGAACCAATTCAGAGACAAATCTGTGTTCCCACCTATGCCAAGGGACAAGGTGCAATGTCATTCAGTGTCCTCATTGAAGATGAAACGGGTTCTGCTGGCCTCTGGATGCCAGTGTGAGGAACCTGACACTCAGGTCACCAGAGGGGCCCCACCTCCTCAGGCCTTTGCTCCCCACGGGAATGTCGAGCCTCAGAGGCCCATGGAGACCCTGCCCATCAGGGACATGGCAGCTGCGGCCTTCAGTCCCCCTGCTGTCTCCTCCCAGGGGCAACATGCACTCCCTTCATCCCATCCTGACTTGTGACATCATGGGAGGGGACAGACCCGGGCAGCAGGGACAGCTGGCAGCACCTACCTGATAACACAGTGGCCTCGATTGGAGGCAAAAATCACGATGGGGGCAATGGAAGATTCCAGAGCTCAGTGCAGGGAGTTGAAGCCCTCGATGTCCAGCATGTGCACCTCGTCCACAAACAGCATGCTGGGGACCCTCTCAGCCACGCCCTGGTCGATGCACTTGTTCACCACCTTGTTGACCTCGCCTTGGGCAGGGTCCCAGCCAGTGGGGGAAATGTCACCTGCTCTCTTCTCCACACCTAAATTCAATCAAGACCCAACCCTGCAGCCTGGTTCTCCTACTGGCTCTCTGACCCAAGGCTGGGTACTGGACCCATTCCAGGTTTGGTGTCATCATTTGTAAACAAGAATCATGCCAGTTGTGGTGGCACACGCCTATAACCCCAGCAGCCTGGGAGGTTGAGGCAGGAGAATCACAAATTGGAGGCCAGCCTCCACAACGTGGTAAGGCCCTGAGCAACTCAGTTGAGACCCTGTCTCTGAATAAAATACAGAATAGGGCTGGGGATGGGACTCAGGGTCAAGAGCCCATGAGTTGAATCCCTGAACCCTCATCTAAAAAAAAATAAAACAGGCATCATCGCCCCCAAATGCCACAAAACGCCTTTTGTGGAGCTGTGTGGGGCACAATGACCAGGAGCTGCCCCATCAAGCCCTGACCCTGATGCCAAGACACCTCATTTGGGAGCTCCAGGGAGATGTGTTTTCAAATGTGAATTCCCCTCTGCTGCACTCAGTCAAGGAGCTCTTTTGGGGGCCGTGCATGACAATGCTTAGGTTAATGAGCTTTCCATCAAGTGCAGTTAGAATCCTCTCCCCAGGAAACCTGAGCAAGGAGGGTCAGAGCAGGCCCAGCCTTGGCCCCAGAAACATCAGCCCTTACAGAACAGCAGGCCCACCTCAGGTCTCAGCCCTCACCTTCCAAACCAGCGTCCCCTGTCATCAGGATGGAGCTGTTCCCAAAGAACCGGTATCTGAGGCCTGTCCTCGCCCAGAGCCATGATGCATGGCTCTCAAAACCGAATTCAGAGACAGATCTGCTCTTGGCCACTCATGGAGGAGCTTAGGCTGCTGCAATGCCTCAAGGCAACAGTGGATTCATGTTGAACTTACATTTTCAGGGAGTAAAGTGGTAATGGTCCGGAGAAGGACACAAAATTAGGGAAGAGCCAGGCGCGATGGCACATGCCTGTCATTCCAGCAGCCAGAGAGGCTGAGGCAGGAGGATCACAAGTTGGAGGCCAGCCTCAGCAACCTAGCAAGGGCCTAAGCAACTCAGCCAGGCCCTGTCTCTAAATAAAAAATAAAAGTGCTGGGACGGGGCTCAGTGGTCGAGGGCCCCCGAGTTCAATCACCGGCATCAAAAAATAAATAAATAAATAAGTCCATAAAGGAGCAAGGGAGACCCACTCCCTGGTGTCAAATTCGGCACCTTTCTGGGACCTCAAGAGAAGCAGATGCTGACCTCTGTGGGGCCAGAGCACACAGTGTGGCCATGGCTTCTAAAGGGAGTGAAGACCCAGAGCCACGCAGTGGGAGGCGCTCAGAGCCAGGAGCTTGTCAGAGAAGGGCTTCAACTTGGCTCCAGGCTTTGGCTTTGCCATGTGTCCTACCTGTGATCTCTGTCTTCTTTGGTTTCATCAACTGGCCCATCATGGACAGGACATCTTGTCCCCCTGTACCTGAGAGGACTTTCTAAGGCAGCTACCAAAGCTCATCCTCCTTCCTCCTGTGGGTCCCTGATGTCACTCAACTTGGAGGCCTGAGGTGGACAGGCCCAGCACACTCCCCTGGAAGGGATGAGGGGCTTCTGAACTCAGAGGGATCCCCTTGAGGTTTCCCCTGACCTGCAAGAATCAAGCAGAGTCGTGCGTGGTGGAACATGTCTTTAAAAATCCTGGCAATTTGGGAGGCTGAGATAGGAGGACCGCAATTTGGAGGCCAGCCTGAGAAACTTAGTGAGGTCCTGAGCAACTCAGCAAGACCCTGTCTCTAAATACAATATAAAAAGGGCTGCGGATAGGGCTCCATGTGTAAGCACCCTGGGGTTTAAGCTTCAGTACAAAACAAAACAAAAAATACTTCCGGCCAAGAAGGAAGAAACTCCAATCTCAAGAGTCTCTGGCCTCTCCTGGGAAAAGCTCCAAGGGACTAAAAGAAAAACCAGATTCCCAGCAGAAAGCCCGTTCCTGGTGGGGAGGAGGAGGCCCCTTCAGGATGAAGAGCAAACCTGACTCTCTGTCCAGTGGGGCCCAGAGCAGCGCCAGCTGGGAGCTGGAGGATTTGGAGCTCTTGCTCTATAGAGGCCAGAGCCTCCGTGAGGCTGTCTGAAGCCCTGTGAAGGCTCCCGCCAGGAACCCCCAGCCCGGGGTGGAGAGCAGCCCCCAACAGGCTGGCAGGCGGCCAGGGGCAGACAACGCCCAGAGATCAGCGGTGACAGCATCTGGACATTGGGACAAAGGGGCCGAAGCTCATGTCGTGCTCATTGCTGAGCCTCTCAGAGGGCTTTCAGGAGGACAGCACGGCCCTGACAACTGGTTCCCAGGGCCTTGGGCATGTGCTGGCCCAGCAGAGCCTGTCCCTGGGGCCTGGTATTGGCCACATCCAGGTCATGCAATATCCCATTCTGGATGACCTCCTTCTTCTTGTGCATGTCGCCCTTGGGCAGGGCATGTCCTCATCGGCCTCCAGGGTGAACTCCGTGGCCTCTGCCTTTGCCAGCAGAGCCATGGGGCACCGGGACCACACAGAGCTCAGTGACAGCCAGGTCTCTGCTGCCCACCGAGGGCCCCCAACAGCAACCTCTGCCTATGCCCCACAGCCGGGGGCCCCGCTTTGGCTCCCAGACCCGCCCGGGCCACACCTGAGACTTTCTGGAAGATTCTCTCCCCTTTCATTTCACTCCTGATAAAGGAGCATCCAGGGGACTCACTGGAGCCGGGGTCCCGGGCTTTTCTAGGTGGTGATTTATGGGTGACACGAGGCCTTAGGCTCATCCATGCACCAGAGAGGTGCAGCCACCATGGGACGCAGCAGCAGATAGAAGACGAGCCACCTGGTGCAGTCCCCAGGTTTAGGACTCAGGGAGGGACACCAGGGAGATAAAGGAAAATGGAAGATGCTGCCTGGTGCAGCGGGAAGGGACAAAGGCTATCTGGTCCCTGTCCCCGACAGGGTTTGCATCTTGCACACTCTGCCTGCTTAAGTCATGAGGAGAGGAAGACAGAGAAATCCAAGGTGACTTAGGTAAAGGGACAGCTGCTGACCTTCCCCCACCCACCACCAATGAGCAAAGTGACACCCTAGTTACCCAGTTGTCCCCCTGGCAGACCCTCATGTGTAACACTGTCCCCGGGGAGCATACCTTCACAGCCCCGATGTTGGCCTCCATGTAGATGACGTCATTGGCCTCCACTCGCTCCTTCTGCAGACTTTAAAAAATGCTGGAGTTCAGCTAAAACCAAACCAAACCAGACAAAGGGGGACTCAGACCACCCTGATGCATGTTCCAGTTCCTCCTGACCCTGAGGGAAGGCACCTTTCCGGAAGAGACCTGAGAGGCCAGGCACAGCAGTGCACACCTGTCATCCCAGGGACTCGGAGGCTGAGGCAGGAGGATCGCCAAGTTGGAGGCCAGCCTCAGCAACTTAGCAATGGGAGACTCTCTCTCAAAACAATACAAATCAAAATAAAAAGGGCAGGCTTCTGGCTCCCTGCTTAAGCACTACGGGTTCCGTTCACAGGACTAAACATCCATGGGAACGAGGTCCCTTGGAAGGTCATGACAATATTCTAGAATTAAGATGGAGAGTGTAAACAATGTCATGCATCAAAATCCTGTGTGCTACACAAACTTAAAATGGGTGGATCATGTTCACAACTGCACCCCAAGAGAGCTGCCAGAAGCTCAACAGGACCTGGCCTCTTTGGCCTCGTTGGGGCACTGTGCAAACAGGAGCAGGATTGGGGAGTCCCTAGGCAAAAAATTCATAAGCCTCCTTCAAACTCAGACACTTCACAACTCCACACAACACACCTGAGGTCCTTCTGTCCCAGTATCTCATCCATGTGGAAAAACTGCCCAGAAGGACATGAGTTTTGGGGGGGCTGGGGGTACCAGGGATTGGGCTCAGGGGCCCTCAACCACCAAGCCCCATCCCCAGCCCTGTTTGGCATTTTATTTAGAGTCAGGGTCTCCCTGAGTTGCTTAGGGCCTTGCTTTGGCTGAGGCTGGCTTTGAACTTGCGATCCTCCTGCCTCAGCCTCCCAAGCTGCTGGGATCAGAGGTGGGTAGCACCTTTGTTTTGGAAGACAATTTTCCTCTTCTCTGTTAGGCTCATTTCTTTGAGAAGCTGGTCGAAGCAGAGTGATGGATGGCTCAAATTTCCACTGTGTTTCTGTGTCCTCTCTCCTACAGGGAAGAGGACAATTTTTCTCTTTTCACCTCAGGCACTTTTATTCGGTTGATTTTCCAGAAGAACTTTCTCAAGGTGTTATTCTTGAGAAGGGGCCACCTTCTCAGAACCTCATTAATCCAGGATGGACAGGATGTGATGAGGGATTAAAGAGATAAAGACAGGTTGTGGAGCCAAGCTCCTGAGATGAAGGCCCCATTAGGAAACAGAAAAATAGCCCTTGGAAGAAGTGACATTTTCATGATCTCCATAAAGCTGTGACCAAGAAACTACCTCAGAGGATCAAAGAATCATCAAGTTATAAAAGGGGGAAAGATGGAGAGATTCTATGGTGGATGGAGAGTGGTCTAGAGATGAGAAACTGAGCCCCAGAGAGCTCAGAGGACATGCAGGTGTTACCCAGCACCAGAGGACTCGCAGTCACCCTGGCCCTCAGCCAGCACTGGACACAGGATGACTGTGGAGCCTCTTTCTGAGCCTGAAGACTTGATCTGGAAAACAGGGGAAATGAGATTCCTGGCACCTGCACACACGGGCACACAGCTGTGATGAGCCACAGGTAAAACACCTCCCCAAGCCCACAGCAGGGGACCTGGCCATGCAGCAGGGGAGGTACAGAGCTACTGTGAGTCAGTCATAACACAGTGGATGAGTAAAAACATTATGAAAAAGAAAGAAAAAAGTAAACAAAATTATGTCCACTTAGACTTTTTGGGGAGGTGAGGGGGCAGTTTGGGGATTTGAACCCAGGGGTGACTTATACCTGAGCCACATCCCCAGCCCATTTTGTATTTTATTTAGAGACAGGCTCTCACTGAGTTGCTCAGGGCCTTGACTAAGTTGATGAGGCTGATCTCCACCTTGTGATCCTCCTGCCTCAGCCTCCTGAGGAGCTGGGATGACAGGCATGCTCCACTGTACCTGGCTGGCCAATGGTTGTCATTTGGGGGATGAGATGGCATTAACAATTTCTTGACTTAACCACACAACTCACAGAAGCAATGAAAAAAGAAAGACCTACCTTATGAAGGGACCTCTGTCCTAGTCCTTACGAGGTGTCCCTTTATACTACACGGTGTTATCCTGAGTGTCCCATATGGCATCAACAGTGCAGAGGCCAAGGAAAGGGGGACACAGAGGTCACACTACCTGCCTGTGCCACAGTGCTGAGGACAGGGCTCAGGACAGACTCCCCTTGAGCTGTGTGGTGCCCTTGGCTGTCTTGAGCCCTATGATCACGTGGCTGATGGTCTTGCCATGGGGTTCTCGGTCTCACATGACGTCAGCTCCGTCACCTTCCCCTCATAGACCTCCTTGGCCTCCTTTATCCACAGCCCTGGAAGGGATGGCTGATGGGTACATGGTGAGAAGTGGGACCATCCTTCTCTTCACATACATCTCCTCCTCACCAACAACCTTCTTACCTCAAACTGCCACAGCACAAGAACTGACAAGTCACCTTACAGTACAACCCAGTGACAACATCATGGGTGGAGAGCAACTCTTCTGGGAGCGGTGACACAGGCCTGTCATTCCAGCTCAGGAGGCTGAGGCAGGAGGATTGTAAGCTGGAGGCCAGCCTCAGCAACTCAGTGAGGCCCTGATCAACTCAGGGAAACCCTGTCTCCAAATAAATTCAAAACAGGGCTGGGAGGTGGCTCTGTGGTTAGGATCCCCGGGTTCAATCCCTGGTGCCCCTCCTCAAAAGAAAAAAAAAAAAAAAAGGTCGCTGCTCTCCCAACAAATGGGGAGGCCACAGAAGACTTCTGCTGGCAGGTGGCCATCAGGATCCCTGTGAGCTGATATGGAAATATCCCAAAGGCAGAGACACACAGCCACATGATCAGACACTCAGGCCACTTCCCTCGGTTCAAGGGGGGCATTATCTTATCACCCTATCCCTTGCCTTCTCTTCTCCAGAAACCCAACCAGGACAAGGACACTCAAGACTGGAAGCTAAGGGCCAGCTCTCCTCTGCCTGTGATCCACCTGAGAGCCTATAAGTGGGGCTTGTGGAAAACATCCAACAGGGTAGCCACATTCTGTGTTTGATGAACCAAATTCACAGCTCCTGAACCCCAAAACAAACTTCCCAAACAAAGCCCGAAGCAGCTGTGCACACCTTGAGTCCAAGTAGCTGCAGAGGCTGAGGCTGGAGGATCATGGGTTAGAGGCCAGCTGCTAAGAGCCAAGTATATGATGCATGGCATTTTTGGTTGAAAGGTGACGCCAGCTAGCCATTGAGATGATATGATTATGTTAAGATTTGCATTCATATGGATATTGGACTCCTGCTGTTCACCTAGGCCGGCTACGGGACTCCTGGAGAGTTCCCATTGGTTGGGGAAGTACAGTAGGAGGGAGTTCCGGGGGAGGAGCTCGCTCGGCGGTCCGAGAGGAGGCCGCGTGGGTGGAAAAAATCTTCCCGGGTGGTACCGGACATTGGCGGCAGTTTCAAAAAATAAACTTTGTTCCTGCTTGAGTGGCTCGTGATTTTGTGCCCAGCCAGACTGCGGCAACTGGTGGCCCGCACGGGGAACGCCTGAAGTTTGGAGGTGAGTAAAATTGCTCGCCCCTGAGGGAAGGCAACAAAATGGGTGACCATTTCAAAAAACAATGTGTTCTCGTTTTGATTTATCTTGTTTTTGTTTCAAGCTGCCTATCCCTAGAATTTTCTCAGGCAAACTGGGAAAATTGGTTGGCTCAAGGTTTGAAGTTGTTCGGCCCTGAGAAAGAGAAAATTGATACAACTATTCTTTGTTCGGTTTTTGTTTCATTCTGTTTCGGTTTTGTTTTATGCTATCTTATTGGGTTGCGTTACCTGTATAGTAGATTAGAAACTAGTAAAAAACAAACCGAAAGACTGTTAAGTAAATTGTTAGAGGTCCAGACTATGGTAGAAAACATGTTAGGTCAAGCGAAAGAGAAGGTCTCTCAAGCTAGTCAGACAGAGGAAGATTTGAAGAAAGAAAGCTTAGAGGAAAAACAACCATCAGGCGGGGAATTACAACAGGAGGCTGCTACTAACCCCGTTCTATCACCAGAGGGCGTAATTCAACCAACAGCTCCATCTACAGCTGAGCGGCCCTCAACTCCCGTAGTTGATGGACGGAATCCTGAGGCAGGACCCCAAAGATTAGCATGCCCTGTACTTGAGCAGGCAGGAGGGCAACGAATTCACCGTGCTTTAGATTTCAAAACAGTGAAGCAATTAAAAGAGGCTGTAACAACCTACGGGCCGCAAGCATCCTTCACTGTGAGCATGGTCGAATCCATTACCAACTTAGACATGACGCCAGCAGATTGGGCTAACATGTGTCGATCTGTGCTAAATGGAGGACAATATTTGTTATGGAAGGTTGCCAATGAGGAATTTTGCATGGAGACAGCTAGGCGAAATGCAGCATCCAGTTACCCTCAAAGAAATCTAGAGATGTTATTAGGAAAAGGACCTTATGAGGGTCAACGGCAACAAATTGAATATGATCCTGGCGTATACGCACAAATTGCTGCAGACGCAGTTAGGGCATGGAAAACTTTACAGGGGCATGGAGATTTACAAGGACAATTATCTAAGGTAATACAAGGAGCTAATGAACCTTACGCTGAATTTGTAGATAGGCTTATTCAGACAGCATCTAGAGTATTTGGAGATACAGAACAGGCAATGCCATTTATAAAACAACTGGCTTATGACCAAGCAAATCGTTGCTGCAGAGAGGTCATCAGACCATGGAAACATGAAGATTTAAACACATATATTAAATTATGTAGAGACATTAATGAACAAGGGCAAGTCTTAGCAGCAGTACAACAGGCTTTAGATGCCAGGCCAAAAACATGCTATAATTGTGATCAAACAGGACATTTTAAAAGGAGTTGCCCCATAGGAGGAGGGTTTAACAAGGCTAGGTATCAAAGGAATAGAATACCGGGTATTTGCCCACGATGCCGTAGAGGGAAACATTGGGCTAATGAATGCCATTCTCAAACCACCATAGAAGGTATTCCGTTATCAAAAAACAGACAAGGACCAAGTGTTTACCCACGATATCATGGAGAAAGGCATCAGGCTCCATTGCCAAAAAACGGACTGGAGGGCCCAATGCTCCGGGGCCCAAAACCACAAATATACGGGGCAGTGGAGGAACCCAGCAACACCATCAAGGTAGTGCCCAGGACACATTATCCATTAAATCCCTCATCAGACAAACTAGTGGGAGCGCAGGGTTGGACATCTGCGCCTCTGCCAGAGCAGTACTAACTCCAGAGATGGGAGTTCAAATCATTCCCACAGGAGTAAAAGGACCTCTTCCCCAAGGAACAGTAGGCTTATTATTGGGACGCAGTTCTTCAACACTAAAAGGACTTATGATAAGTCCTGGGGTAATTGATCCCGATTATGAAGGTGAAATAAAAATTATAGCTAGTTCTCCAAGAGGTATATCAGTAATTTCACCAGGAGATAGAATAGCACAGTTATTAATAATACCCAGCCTACATGATAAATTTTCCAGTCGTACTGTAGAAAGAGGTTCCAGGGGATTAGGCTCCACAGGTGTAGATTGGGCTATGCTGTCTTTAAATCTAGATTCTCGCCCAATGCTAAAACTAAATATTCAAGGACATGACTTTAATGGGCTACTTGATACAGGTGCAGACCTTAGCATAATATCTCGTCAAGAATGGCCAAAACACTGGCCATTACAACAAGCCACTCAAACGCTTCGAGGCCTAGGAGTGGCAACTAATCCCCATAGAAGTGCAATGGTATTAGATTGGAAGGATCCTGAAGGATGTGAAGGAACTATACAGCCCTATGTATTGGATCATCTTCCTATAAATTTATGGGGACGAGATGTCCTAGATCAATTAGGTTTGACATTAACAAATAACATCAATCCTAATGCGCCCACTACTAGGGCTAGACAAGGCTTTAGGAAAGAAGAAAGATTAAGAGAACAAGAACAAGGTATGACAGCACCAATTCAAATAAATCAAGAAACAAATAGACATGGATTGGGTTTTCAGAAAGGGCCACTGAGACAATCAAAATTACTTGGAAATCAGAAAGACCAGTGTGGGTTCCTCAGTGGCCCCTGACTAAAGAAAAGATACAAATAGCCCATGACCTGGTCAAACAACAATTAGCGGAGGGACATATACAACCTTCCGTATCTCCCCATAATACTCCCATTTTTGTCATTAAAAAGAAATCTGGTAAATGGAGATTATTGCAAGATTTAAGAGCCATTAATAATGAGATGGTTATTATGGGACCTGCTCAATCAGGGATTCCCCAATTGTCTGCTTTACCAAAAACCTGGTATGTTTTAGCTATAGATATTAAAGATTGTTTTTTTTCAATTCCAATTCATCCCGAGGATAGTCCACATTTTGCATTTACTATCCCTGCACTAAATCATGAAGGTCCTGATCAGAGATATGAATGGAAAGTACTCCCTCAAGGGATGGCTAATAGTCCAACTATGTGTCAAATTTATGTTAACAAAGCAATCCAGCCACTTAGAAATCAAAATCCTGAACTACAAATATTTCACTATATGGATGATGTGTTATTGGCACATAAAGATAAAAACACATTGCTAGAATGTTATGCCACACTTACAAATTTATTAAAAAATTATAATCTAGAGATAGCAATAGATAAAGTACAATTAAATCTTCCAATTAATTATTTAGGGGTTTTATTATCCTCAACCATGGTCCGTCCACCCAAAATTCAAATACGAGTAGATCAACTCAAATCACTTAACGACTTTCAAAAGTTATTAGGAGACATAAATTGGATAAGGCCTTATCTAGGCATACCAACAGGAGAGTTGGGACCTTTATTTGATATTCTAAAAGGTCCATCAGATCCAAATTCACCCCGCATGTTGACGCCTGAAGCAAGAAAGGCATTAAAAATCATTGAAACATATATGGAAAATATGCATTTGGATAGAATTGATATAAGTTTGCCTTTATTATTTATTGTACTGCCAACAAAAAATATACCTACAGGAGTATTCTGGCAAGAAGGTCCATTATTGTGGATACATTTATCTTATTCTCCTAATACTATTCTTACTAGGTATCCTGAGGCTGTAGGACAATTAATACTCAAAGGAATAAAAGCAGCCAAGGGAGTGTTTGGGATTTCTCCCAATAAAATTATTACTCCATATACTATAGATCAAATTGATGAGTTAGCTAATGAGTTAAATACTTGGGCAATAATCATGTGTAAATCTAATGTTTCATTTGATAATCACTTACCGTCTAATCCTTTGTTGTCTTTTTGGTCTAAACATCCTGTAGTTTTTCCAAAGATGACAAAAAAACCCCTATCATGAATGCTCCAAATATATTCACTGATGGGTCAAATAATGGTACAGCAGCAGTAGTTACCCCTGATCAAACTTTTACATTTTTAGTACCCAAACAATCAGCTCAAAAGGTAGAGCTTAATGCAGTATTACAAGCTTTTATGATGTTTAAAAATTCTGTATTTAATTTATTTTCTGATAGTCAGTATGTAGTTAATGCTATAGTATCCCTTGAAGATGCTGGTAGGATTTCCCCTTCTTCTACTGTTTTCTCTTTGTTTTCTACTATACAAAGTCTAATCTGGGACAGAAAAGATCCATTCTTTATAGGACATATCAGGGCACATACAGGATTGCCTGGAGCCCTTAGTTTGGGCAATGAGTTAGCAGATAAATCTACACATGACATACATATTTTCTCCACAATACAAGAAGCTATAAATTTTCATAAAAGGTTCCATGTCAATGCTAATACTTTACAAAAGTGTTTTAAAATAACTAAAGAACAAGCCCGACATATAATAAAACAATGTCAAAATTGTGTGACATTTTTACCACAAGTTAATCTTGGAGTCAATCCTAGAGGACTGATACCTAACCATATTTGGCAGATGGACGTCACACACTTGCCAGAATTTGGAAAATTAAAATATTTACATGTTACAGTTGATACTTCTTCCGGATTTCTGATGGGCTCCCTTCATGCTGGAGAAAAAACTAAAGATGTTATAGCTCATTGCTTACAAAATTTTGCCACTGTGGGTGTTCCAAAACAGTTAAAAACCGATAATGGTCCTGGTTATACGTCCACCTCTTTTAAACAATTTTGCTCATCATTTGGCATTACTCACATAACAGGAATTCCATACAATCCACAAGGACAAGGCATAGTTGAAAGAGCTCATCAAACTATTAAAATGTACTTATTAAAACAAAAGGAGGGAATTGGAAAGGGGTATATATCCCCCAAAGATAAACTTAAAATAACCCTTTTTACTCTAAACTTTTTAAATTTGGATTCATCAGGGCTTAGTGCTGTGGAAAGACATTTGTATCCAAAAAATGTACATAAGCCTAAGGTACTTTGGAAAGATATTCTAACAGGACAATGGAAAGGTCCTGACCCAGTGATAGTCTGGAGTCGGGGCTCTGTTTGTGTTTTTCCACAGGAAGAACAGCAGCCGATTTGGATTCCAGAAAGACTAACTAAAACAGCTCCTACAGAACAAAAGGAAGATGATTCCACTCAAATCCATAACAGCTGATATCCAGATCTCCAGCTTGGCTATTCTTACATCTGTGACAGTGATTAACCAGGATGTTTTTTTCAATATCTATTTTATTATTGCTTTTTCCCACATCATAAAGTTCTATTTTATTTTTGAGCTCATACAGACCTAGGTTAATGTTTTTTTCTGATCAGTTTTTTTGACTGTGGAGTTTTTGAACATTGCAATGGAGATTTCACCTAGGTAAAGCTACAAGGCCTTTACTATTGTCTTATGTGTTATATGTTACGTGTGCACACTTCTGTTTTGTGTTGTATGTCTGTATGTGCGTATGTCCATATTTCACATATGAGGGGCGCTCATGCACATGGATCCAAAAAAAATTTTTTTTTTATTATTCACGTGATTTTAATAGTTTAATTTAATTTGGGTAAACAGCTGTTGAGGATTGTTCTAATATATGAACAAATAGAAGGTTAACAAATCTGTTTGTTTACTTTCACCTTTCCTTTTCATTATATTTAATAATTCTGTTCAGGATAATGTAAATTGTTCTAAATATTGTTGTCTTAGTACCTGTTGAAATGTTACATATTTTTTTTTTAGCATCATTGTCAAAATTCCTATTTTCATCCCAGTGCCGGTGAAGACAAAGATAAAACCAAACTACAACTTCTTTGAGAGTTATCACAACAAACCGTGTAAGCTGATACATCAATGATTTATAACTCAACAAGTAATGCTCAATCAATGAGTCGATTTATTTTGGAAGGATATGGACATATTGATAGATTCCTCTGCTTTGAACTGCTTACAGAACTTGCCTGGACTATGTATCACTTGTATGCTTTATTTTGGGAGGATATGGACATATTGATAGATTCCTCTGCTTTGAACTGCTTACAGAACTTGCCTGGACTATGTATCACTTGTATGCTTTGTGATCTATTTGTTGATGCAGCGAATTATGGTAGTGCTAGCGTATCTTTGCTGATGTGTCACCAGTGATGTAATTTTTCCTAGGAGCCGTTAATTGACTTGGTGTCATGACATTTCTGTATCCTCCTCCCTTCTACTAGTGATGGTCTAATTTTGGGGGCCAACAGAGGTGAGGTAAAGAACCTCATCCCCCCACCAGCACCAAGGCCAATTTTGGGGGCCAACAGAGGTGAGGCAAAGAACCTCACCCCCCCACTGGTACATAGGCCTATCCACAAGTATGGCTATATGCTGGACCGGTAGTCAGTGACGGGTATGATCCAATTGCAGTGGTATCAACCTAAGACAGGAGGCTGACGCCTAAAAGTCAGTTTTCCGATGACGGGTAAGAACCATATGTTGAATTGGACAAACCTAACAGGCACGGTCCCTAGCCAGATTGCTTGTTACTTAAACAGAAGGGGGGAGATGCTAA
This sequence comes from Marmota flaviventris, assembly GCF_047511675.1. Lineage (NCBI taxonomy): Eukaryota > Metazoa > Chordata > Mammalia > Rodentia > Sciuridae > Marmota > Marmota flaviventris. The sequence continues at coordinate 124,785,471 of NC_092506.1, forward strand.
GAGCCAAGTATATGATGCATGGCATTTTTGGTTGAAAGGTGACGCCAGCTAGCCATTGAGATGATATGATTATGTTAAGATTTGCATTCATATGGATATTGGACTCCTGCTGTTCACCTAGGCCGGCTACGGGACTCCTGGAGAGTTCCCATTGGTTGGGGAAGTACAGTAGGAGGGAGTTCCGGGGGAGGAGCTCACTCGGCGGTCCGAGAGGAGGCCGCGTGGGTGGAAAAAATCTTCCCGGGCGGTACCGGACATTGGCGGCAGTTTCAAAAAATAAACTTTGTTCCTGCTTGAGTGGCTCGTGATTTTGTGCCCAGCCAGACTGCGGCAGCCAGCCTCCACAACACTGAGTCCCTGAGCAACTCAGGGAGACTCTGTCTCTAAATCAATGCAAAATAAGGCTGGGGACGGTGCTCAGGGGTCGACGGCCCCTGGGTTAAATCCCTGGTACAAAAAAAAGAAATTTTCCAGACAACATGAAGGTATCAGAAAACTCTATCAAGCTTGGAAAATTCTGGGCTTTTAAGCCTACTTTGATTTTTTTAATAGAACCATTTCTATTTTGCAAAGAGGAAATTCCTCCAAATGGAATGCCTGCCCATACTCACTGTGAGGGGACAGTGACATTAAATTTCTCCAGGAGAGGAAGAAAGGCATCCCCAACTCTCAGCCACTCATATTTGTCTAGAAGTTTCTTGGTGGTGACAAGTAGACAGAGGAAGGCCCAGTGGACCATGGGCCCAGCTTTTGGCCAAGAGAGAGGCTGTGGGCGCTGTCTCTGGCCAAGACAGCACAAAGGACACAGGTTTCATCTGCTGGCTCAGGTTTCTAAGTCCCTGACAGGGACTTTATCACATCAAGGAAGTGGCACAGACGGGGACAGATGACCCTCTCTCCCTCTCTCTGCAGCTTTGCAGGAATTCAAAGATGTGGGAAAAGCAGGCTTCTGTCTGAGGGGACACCACAGCTTGCCCTTTATTCTGTGGTAGGATCTAGAAATTTCTCCTCACCTGCTGCCACCAAAAGCCCTGCTGTGTCCCCAACCACACCACTCCAGGGGCCACTCCCATCAAATGTGCCTGGTGACCTCTACTTTTTCAAATTTTAAAGCATTTCAGTTCCCACTGAGCCATTGAAATACAAGCAACTGTGTGAAGGCCAGTTTTATCAGGTTTTTGTCTCACAAAAATGGGGGTTTTAAATTTTTTTTTAAGTTGTAGATAGACATAATTTCTTTATTTTTTCAATTATTTTTATATGGTGCTGAGGATGCAACCCAGGGCATCACACATGCTAGGTGGGTGCTCTACCACTGAGCCCCTGACCCATCCCAGAAAAATGGTGTTTTTTAAATTTAAGTTCTTAAAATATTAATATCCAGGTATTTGAAAGGTAGTAATATCTTACTTGTCACATATTTTTCTTGGTTCCTTTTTGTACCAGGAATGGAATTCAGGGGCCCTGAACCCTGGAGCACCATCCCCAGCCCCTTTTATATTTTATTTAGAGACAAGGTCTCACTTAGTTGCTCAGGGTCTGGCTAAGTTTCTGAGGCTGGCCTCCAACTTGCTATCCTGCTGCCTCAGCCTTCTGAGCTGTTGGAATATGGTTCATATGTTTAACTTATGAGTTGAATAAAATCATTGGCACATGTTTAAATAAGGAAAAGTAATCCAGGCACCGTAGCACACATCTGTAGCCATAGTTACTCAGCATACTGAGGCAAGAGGATGGTTTGAACCCAGGAGTTCCAGGATTGCCTGGGAAACATAGTGAGATCCTGAAAAATAGGACATGAAAAGGGAAAATAAAAGAAGATATGAAGAAAAAAAAATAGAGAGAAAATTTTTAAACGTAAAACCCAGTTGTATACATGTATAATCCCAGCATCTCAGGAGGCTGAGGCAGGAGGATCGAGAGTTGGAGGCCAGCTTCGGAAACTTGGCGAGACACTGTCTCTAAATAAAATATTAAAAGGGCTGGGGAAAGGGCTCAGGGGTGAAGTGCCCCTGGGTTCAATTCCTGGTACCAAAAAATAAAAATAAAAAGCCTAAGTTCAATGTGACACAAAGCTTAGCTTCTAGACACAAGTTCAGAATTAGAACTCTTCAGTTCAGCATTAGTGTCACACAGGGGCTAGGGGTGGCTCAGCAGCCATGGTCTCAAAAGGAGAGAGAGAGAGAGAGAGAGAGAGAGAGAGAGAGAGAGAGAGAGAGAGAGAGAGAGCCTGCCCCATACTTGAGTGCTTACAGGGACCTGCTGGGGAAGATCAAAGGCAGAGCCAGTCCCACAAAGAGGAACCACAGGAAGATAGAGTGCCAGCCACGGGGGTACCAGGTGGCTGTGGGGGGGTGAAACAGGGTCCCATGATGTCTCCCCACTTCCAAATGCTGCACCCTCCTACTGCGTTTTCTTTCCTTCAGCATTAAATCAAAAGTTCCCCAAGTAGACTGCTTAGTCTTTTTATTTATTTATTATTTATTTGGGTACCAGGGATGGAATCCAGGGGCCTTCGACCACTGAGCCCTGTCCCCAGCCCTTTTTATATTTTATTTAGAGGCAGAGTCTTGCTGAGTTGCTCAGGGCCTCAGTAAGTTGCTGAGGCTGGCCTCCAAATTGTGTTCCTTTTACCTCATCCCCCTAAGCTGCTTGGATGGCTAGCTACTCTTGCCTGTCTTGTCAACAGCACCAAAAGAACATGAGCATTTTTAAGATGAAAGGATTCAAAGCACCGGAGAAGCAACAGCCATCTTTCACACTGATGTGATACTCACCAATAGCCCTGCGGAAGTTCTCCATCAGCACCTCTGTCTTCTTGATCTCCATGAAGTAAACTTTGCTCCCCACCAAGGAGCAGAAAGGCACCTTACTCCCCAGCTCCTGTGCAATCGCCAGAGAAAGGGCTGTCTACAGAGGCAAGAAAGGAAAGGTTTTCATTTTACAGTCTTGAAAACATAATTCAAACCCATCTATAAAAATATTTATTCAAGAGGCTGAACATGGTATTGCACACTTGTGATTCCTGAGACTCAGGAGGCTGAGGCAGAAGGATGGCAAGGTGGAGGCCAGCCTCAGCCACTTATCAATACCCTGGGCAACTCAGTGATACCCTGTCTCTAAATAAAATATATAAGTTTGGGGAATGGGGCTCAGGTGTTAAGTGCCCCTTGGTTCAATCCCTGGGACCAAAATAAATAAATAAATAAACAACACTAACAAATCAGGAAGGATTTATTACATGACCTTTATTTTATGTTAAAAGGCCAGAAAATAATGGATAATACATGAGGCCAAATCTGTAAGCGGTGGCTTGGTCTGCACAAGCTCCCCCTGACAGTGCCCTGTGGTCAATTATAAATTGATGCTCAGTAACATAACTTTGGTTGGAAGATACTAAAGAGAACCTGGTGAAACAGACATGTCATCAAATACCAAGTTTTAGAAAGCATATGGTCTCAAGTGGGTCCAGGACTGGGAAATGCCATGGCCTCTGAGTGCCATTTCATCCTCCCTCATCTCTGAAATAAGAATGAGGTCAGACCCTAGGTGTGTAGGCCAAGCAGAGCCTCCTGAGATGCTGAGGGCCTCACTAAGTTGCTGAGGCTGGCCTCCAACATTAGATCCTCCTGCCTCAGCCTCCCTAGCTGCTGGAACAAGGCCAACTGAAGCTACTGCTTCAAAGATGGACCAGGGAAGGCTCCTCTTTTCAATGCCCATTTGGTTTCAGCTCTGAGCAGCCGACATGGGGAATGATCAGCGAATGCTGTCAGGAAAAATCCACTAGCCCATGGGGCAGAGGTTGGTTCTAGTTCTGATCTTCTCCCTGTTTTCTAGGGTGGTCTTGAGCACACAATAGTGCTAATGCTGGACAGCCTCATCTGGCGAACTAAAATACTGTTTAGATTACAAGAAGCCAACAAGCTGCCCACAGGATGGTTTGATTGGGACCACGTAGTTTTATATGTGCCTTTAAACTTGGCTTTTGTGGGGGGGGGATTGAACGCAGGGGCCCTCAACCCCTGAGCCCCATCCCCAGCCCTATTGTGTATTTTATTTAGAGACAGGGTCTCCCTGAGTTTCTGAGGGCCTCGCTTCTGCTGAGGCTGGCCTCAAACTCGCTATCCTCCTGCCTCAGCAACCCAAGCCAGCCACTGGGATTAAAGGCATGTTCCACCGTGCATGGCTCTTGCCATTTTTTGAACCCTAGGAACTTTCCTGTTAAAATCCAACTATTTGGTTTCTGTTGAGAAACCAGGTCTGGACACAGTGGCCCTCTTTAGTGAAAGGGCACCACATCCTTGGGCTTGAGCAAGTCACTTTGCTTACCTCGCTGCCCGAATGCTTAGGCACCTGAGTTGGCAAGCCCAAAGCATGTGTTCTAATAGCAAAGGGAAAATGAACACAGAGGGATGCGATTCCAACACCATGAGGCCCAGGGGAGGCCACAGGTGGCAGTGCTCATCTGTTTTATTTTGATGTTCCTGGGAATGGAACCCAGAGCCTTGTATGTGCCAGGCAGCTGTCCCACCACTGAGCCTCAGGCCCAGCTTTCCTTATTTAGAGACAGGGTCTCACTGAGCTGCTGAGACTGGCAACCACGTTGAGATCATCCTGCCTCAGCCTCCCATGTTGCTGGGTTTACAGTTGTGAGCCACTGTGCCTGACTCTTCCCTGTTCTTTCACAGCCCCCAACTCCCCATTCTCAGTTTCCAGTGTCAAAGACAGTGCCCACTAGCCACTGAACAGCATCCCTGCCTCCTTCCACCTAATACTGAAGGGGTGACCATTACCCTTCCATTCAAATAGAAACAATACTTGGTTAAGAATGGCTCCTTTTCTGTCCAGCTTTCTCCAATTAAAAGCTCATGGAAGGGGCTGGGCTGGGGCTGGGGCTCAGTGGTGGAGCACCCGCCTAGCATGTGCAGGGCCCTGGGTTTCTTCCTCCATGTGACATAATAATAAATAAATAAAACAAAGGTATTCTGTCCAACTACAACTAAAAAACTATATTATAAAAAAGAAACTCATGGAAGAAAGGCACATATACCTACCCTTTCCTATGGAGCTCTTTATATCTCACTGATCTTTCCATAGCCTGTCATCTTGAAAGTCTAACTTGTATTTTTTTAATATTTTAATATTATCAGGCCTCCCAGCTGATCAATCACTACCCACCAAGACACATCCCAGACCTTTATGTTGTTTATTTTTGAACAGGGTTGCATTATTCATATTTATTTTTAATTTTTTTTTCTTCGAAACAAGTTTAATTTTGTTCCAGCCCTAAATTGGGGGAAGAACTTAAATCTTAAAAAATTCTCAAAAATCAAGCCATTATAAAGTTAAGCACCCCTCCCCTTAGCAATAAATATTGAACTGATATAGGTGACGGAATTAATATAACTGATTTAGGTGTAGATGGACACAACACAATGCTTTTATCTTTATGTGGTGCTGAGGATCAAACCCGGGTCCTGTCCATGCTCTGCGAGCCCTCTACCACTGAGCCACAATCCCAGCCTGCTAACTTGTATTTTATGGATTAAGAAACTGAGAGCTGGGTGTGGGGGTGCACTCCTGTCATCCCAGCAGCTTGGGAGGCTGAGGTGGGAGGATGGCTAGTTGGAGGCCAGGCTCAGCAACCTAGCAAGGCCCTGAGTAACTCAGCAAGACCCTGTCTCTAAAATAAATACAAAAATGGCTGGAGATGGGGCTCAGGGGTTAAGCACCTGAGTTTGATCCCTGGAAGCCCCCCCAAAAAAATAGGAGAGTCTTTTCTCTGTTTTTTGGGTACAGCCTTGCAGTGCAGGTTTTTTGGCAGCATCGCTGGCCACTAACACTGGAGTCCCCCCATCATGTTTTGAAAACCACAAGAGACAACTCTCCAGATAGTGGCAAAGATCTTCTGGAGGGCAAAACCAGCCCAGGTTGAAAATCACTTCAGAGCTAATCTCACCTAGCTGGACTTCCAGAAAGAGCACACAGAGAACAGGAACAGGCCACAGCTCAGGGGTTCAGAGCTGGCGACTGTCCACACCAACGACACCAAACAGTGAGTCTCAGAAAGCCCTGTGTACATTAAGAAAGGGAAATCAGGGGAGGGCGCCCTATCCAAAAGTACCTCCAAAACATCCAGAAAGGAAGGTTCCAACCCTGAAAATCAGACTTCTTAAGAGCAACACTGGAAGACAAAAAGTACCAAATAACACTGAGTAAAACAGCACTGAAGGAAACAGCTATCATGCTGGTGCTGTGGCGCAGGCCTGTCATCCCAGCAGCTCAGGAGGCTGAGGCAGGAGGATCAAGAGTTGGAGGCCAGCCTCAGCAAAAGTGAAGCCCTAAGCAACTAAGTGAGACCCTGTCTCTAAATAAAATGTAAAAAGGACTGAGGATGGGGCTCAGGAGTCGAGAGCTCCTGGGTTCAATTCCTGGGGTTCAATTCTTGGTAACGCCCCCCCCAAAAAATGGAAGACGACTTGGACAAGCTAATGTTCCTGTAAGTGCACACTGTATGGCATTCCAGCCTCAAAAATTTTCCCCCAGATACAGGACTTCTTCATCCACCATCAGACACCACAAAACACACCCTGGCAACTCCATATGTACAACTTCAAAATTAGAATTCAAGCTTTTTTCACAGATGATTGTGTTTCTGCTTCTGAAAGGTCAAGTGGCCTGCCCCAGGCCTCCCAGCTGATCAATCAATACCCACCAAGATGTAGCCCAGACCTTTATGTTGTTTATTTTTGAACAGGGTCACATTAAGTCACTTAGAGCCTGGTGAAACTGCTGAGGCTGGCCTCCAACATGTGATCCTCCTGTCTTAGCCTCCAGAGTCACTGAGATGACAGGCAGGGGCCACCACCCCTTGTAAGAGCCCACTTCTTTACATACAAGAGTGCAGGCTCCTACTCTCCTGTGCCAAGAGGCCCTTCCAGAGAACAAGCCATGCCCAGACCAGGAGCTCTGGGAAGCCTGAGGATCTGGCCAATCCCCTTGCAGATCCCAACAAGCTCCACTATGTGTCCTCTTTTGTCCCCTGGAAAGCCCAAATCGGGGGGAATTATCAAACCCTCTGCCCAATTCCAGCATTTATAATCAGTCAGCAGTTTGAAGCTCAGACTCAACTGAGCCATTTTGTGCCATCAGGAGACTTCCTGTTTCTCTGCCCAGAAAACACTAGAAGCCCCTTGAAGATCAAAATTGTGTTTCTGTTATTTGTCAATCATGCACGTAGCCAAAATAGTGGTGGGCAAATTTTGCATTCAAAAAAATACTGGCTGACTCATTTTCCCCCTCCAAAAATGTGCCACAGAAGATTTTTAAATATTTTTTTAATTGTGCATGGACATAATATCTTTGTTTCATTTTTTTAATATTTATTTTTTAGTTGCAGTTGGACACAATACTTTTATTTCACTTATTTATTTTTATGTGGTGCTGAGGATCGAACCCAGGGTCCTGCACATGCGAGGCGAGCACTCTACTACTGAGCCACAGCCACAGCCTGTCACAATTTTTTACGAGGCCCTGGACCAACAGAAATGGATTTTCAGTTGGGCGCGGTGGTGCATGCCTATAATCCTACCACTCAGGAGGCTGAGGCAGGAGGATCACGAGTTGGAGGCCAGCCTCAGCAACATAGCAATACCCCCAGCAACTTTAGCAAGACCCTGGCTCTAAATAAACTACAATCATGGGAAGTGACTCAGTGTTGATTGCCCCCAAGTTCAATAACTGGTTAAAAAAAAAAAAAAGAAGAAGAGAAAAGAAAAGGAAAAGAGATACATTTCCCAAGCAAAGGAGACTTGAAAGAGTTCAAGGACCATCCCAGAGACCAGACCCCTCTTAGGACTTTCCCCTCCCTCTGACCAGGATGATTTTCATTCTAGAAGTATGAGTTGAGATCAGATTCCTTTCTTAAACACACATGTGACCCACGTCGCTAAACAAAGACTAGTTAAGATGCATATTCCAACTGGCTTCAACGTGAGAATCGTCCTCTTGGGCAGCAGAAATCAACGAGAACACAAGCACCTTTCCAGTTCCCAGGGGTCCGGCCCACAGCAAGGCTCTTCCTGCCATTTTCCTGCTTTCAATTAATTCTTCTATGATGTCACATGCCTGCAGCACAGAGGGGAGAAATGGTCACTATTACTGTGTTTCAGTGGGGAAAAAAATGCAGTCCCTGGTCCAAACAATTCACAGACTCGTCCAACCAACCCTGAGAGCCAGCACCCTCCAGGCACAGCTCTGGGTGCCCAGACAGTGGAGGTGAGAGAGGAAAGTCTGCTGGGCACAGTGGCCCACACCTGTGATCCCAGGGACTCGGGAGGCTGAGGCAGGAGGATCTCAGTTCAAAACCAGCCTCAGACAAAGTGAGGCCCTGAGCAACTCAGAGAGACCCTGTCTCTAAATAAAATGCAAAATAGGTCTGGGGAGGGGCTCAGGGGTTTAGGGCTCCCCCCGCCCTCCAAAAAAGACATAGACAAGAAACCAGAGGCTTTTCTTTGGCCCTTTCTGTTACTAGGAGACTCCAAGGCCACAGTCACAAGCTCATATAAATTGCAGGTTTCTGTAGCTGCTCAGCCTCCAGGGAGACCATGGGCCATGACTCTAGGGTCCAGCAGCTTAGAGGTGGTGGAGTGCAAACCTCCAGCTGTCATTACTAAACTCGGTGGCCTATAGATAGGCCATTTTTTTCTGCAAATAATAATAATAATAATAATAATAATAATAATAATAATAATAAATACCGTAACTGAAGGGACTTGGTACAGTTGCCACTTAACAAAAGTAGAACTTACTGGTAAAAGGATGGTTAGGGTTAGGGCACGATGGTGCAGGCCTGTCATCCCAGGGCACCTGGAGGCTGAGGCAGGAGGACTGTAAGGTGGAGGCCAGCGTCAGCAGCTCAGCCAGATCCTGTCTCGGAATAAACACAAAAGGGGCCACAGTGTGGTTCTGTGGGCAGCGCCCCCGGGGTCAACGCCGGGCACCAAAGTGACACTGAGTCGGGGCGAATGCCAGGAAGGTCCCCACGCCCCCCAGCCCCGCCCGCCATCCCTCTCATGCATTCTCCTGGCCCAGGAGCCCCGAGGCCGCCTGCTTGACCAGGGCACTCTCGTTGAGGCCCAGCCCCTTCCCGTGGCTGTGCGAGGCGATGCGCGGCATCTTCGTGGTGCTCTCCACCTCCTCCATCTTCAAAGTGCCAGCCAGAGCCCAACCAGTGCAGGAGCCACTACCCTGCACCCGCCCAGGGGTTACCAAGGGCCATTACAAGGGCGGCTGGCAAGAGCCCGCCTCTGTCGGTGCCCCATTGGAGGATATTGGAACACCGCCACTCTCCATTGGCTCAGGCATGTGCTCATCGCAGCTGCCGGTAGAGCTCCACCCACACACTTCCCGCTGTGTCTCTGGGTTGACTTCCCTGGCAACAGGTTCTTCCAGCTAGCTCTGAGGGTGTGATTGCAGGAGGGAGCCAAGAGTTTTGCTGCCTGGCTGAAGAGCTGAGCCCAGGGGGTGGGTGGCTCCGAGGAGCGTTATTCTGGGTGTTTATTTGGTACCAAGGATTAAAACCAGGGGCTCTAAATCACTGAGCCCCAGCTCCAGCCCATTTTGTATTTTATTTAGAGACAGGGTCTCATTAAGAATCTTAGAGACTTGCTAAGTTGCTGAGGCTGGCCTCCAACTAGCGATCCTCCTGCCTGAGCCTCCAAAGCTGCTGGTATTAGAGGTGTGCGCCACCATGCCTGGCACTTACTCAGAATCTTAATAAATGAGTGAGAATTTATCAGAAGCAAATGGCATTGCACCATTTTGCAGATGAATAAAATGCATCCAGAGAAATACAGAACTTCCAGGGATAAGTGAGTTCACAGGAGGGTGAAGACACGCCCGAGATCCAGCCCAGCTGTGGGGGCTCCTGACTCCCATGTGATTTCTTTGTCCTCTCTAGTCTGACTTTAAAATCTAATTATTTTATTCTAATCATTGACATCATTATTGAGTCAATGTTTGCCTCTATCCCTATACTGCTTTACATTATGAAGGTGGAGAACACATATTTACCATTTTAATTTTAATTTTGGAACGTGGTACACAGTCTACAAACAAGCTTCTAGATAAGACTTCTGATGAATTCAAAGAAGGTTCTAGAAGATATCCCCCTGCACACGCACATACACTGTTGAATCCATGCTCTTTAGTTTTATACTATGGATTGAACCCAGAGGCACTTCACCACTGAGCCCCATCCCCACTCTTTTTTATGTTTTATTTACAGTCAAGGTCTCACTGAGTTTCTTAGGGACTCACTAAGTTGCTGAGGCTGGCCTCCAGCTTGCAATCCTCCTGCCTCAGCCTCCCAAGTCACCGGGATGACAGGAATATGCCATTGTGCCTGGCTTCAATTATATTTTTATCCACTAATAGGTACTAAAATGCCAGATCAATGCAATGAAACACACACCAATAATCCTATGGAGAACTACCTTCCAGAACCGTGCACTGGACAAACCATCTATCCCGTCTCTCAGCTTCTCACTCCCATCAAGTTTCACCTTAAGTCCTTCCACCTCTCTTCTCTCCAGCCCAAGACTGAGGCCCTCAGTCACTTGGTTCCCAACTCTTTTGCTCCCTGCCTGCCTTGACCTCTGTCCCATCTTATCTTTGAACCCCCAAGCCTGGGATCAAGCCTGCCTTTCCTTCTGTACTGCTGCTCAGGAGGAGAAAGTCACCCAGGGTTCCCCAGGAGCCCTTGTGTCATCATAGCCTCCGACCTCAGCTGAACACTCACAGCTGTGCAAGTGATGATCTAATATTGTATTAGTTAGAATGTTAGTATAACTGCATTAATGGAGAGATTCAAAACAATGGTGAGTAAAGCAAAATAGAAGTTATTTTTCTCAGTTGGGCATATTGGTGCATGCTTGTAATCACAGGGCTCAGGAGGCTGAGGCAGGAGGATGTCCAGTTGGAGGCCAGCCTCAGTAACATAGTGAGACCTAGTCTCAAAATAAAACATTAAAAGGGCTGGAGATGGAAATCAGTAGTTAAGCACCCCTGGGTTCAAGCTCCAGTACAAAAAAAAAAAAAAATTATGGCTATCTGCAAGGGATTTCCAAGAAAGAAAAGCAAAGCCCGGGACCCAATGGCTTGACTCAATTTTGAATTCTATGATATATTTAACGAATGAACACCAGCCAGGCAAGGTGGTGCACTCCTGTCATCCCAGCAGCTGGGGAGGCTGAGGCAAGAGGATTACAAATTAGAGGCCAGCCTCAGCAAAAGCAAGGGCCTAATCAACTCAGTGAGGCCCTGTCTCTCAGTAAAATATAAAAAAGTGCTGGGGATGGGGCTTCGTGGATAAGTGCCCCTGGGTTCAAATCCTGGTGCCAAAACAAACAATGAAACCAAATGCATTTCAAACTCTTATCAAATAAATAAATAAATAAAGAGGAAGAAATGTTTTCTAATATGTTCCCATGAAGCCAGCGTCATCCTGGTAACAGCATCTGGTAAAGATTCTACAAGCAGAAAAAAAAAAAAAAAAAAAAAAAAAAAAAAAACAAGGTCAATATCCCCATGAACATAGACACAAAATTTTTCACAAAAATCTGGTATTAGTAAACTAAATTCAGTGGCAGTTTTTCTCATTGATTGTGGTCCTAGGGAGGGAACCCAGGGATGCTCTACCATTGTGCTGTATCCCTCGCTCTCTTTGGTGTTTTTATTTTGAGTCACTGTCTTACTAAGGTGTGGAGGCTGGCCTCCAACTTGCTTGCCATCCTCCTGCCTCAGCCCTTGAGCCACCTGGATGACAGATGATCACCACTGTGTCCTGCTTGAATGAGATTCTGCCACTGCATCAGACTTCCTGCACCTCTGATTCAGTGTGACATTAGCAGATCTGTTCAGTTCTGGGGGTGACAGGGAGCTCAGCTGGAGGCCTGAAAGTCTGCTCTGAGGTTGGTGTACAACCCACTGAGGATCACACAGGGTTAATGGCAATTGCTGGCAAGGTAGGTCCCCTCTGAGAAAAGAGAAATTTCCATTTCACTCCTGAAAGCATCTTTAAAGCCCAAATTTCAATCAAAGGGGAAAGTATAATAACTTCCTCTGGGCAAATTTATAATGAATCCAGGATTAATTGCCCTTAATAAAGTTGAATTCAGGACTGGCTGTTTGTAAAGAAGTCTGAACCACCTCAGTTTCAAAATGGCATTGAAAACACAGAAATAAGCCAGCATCCTATGACCATGAAGAACAAATTCCAAAATCATCCAGTTCTGCAGGCAGTTTTCCAGCAGTCATGTCCCCAGGGATGGTGCCCAGCTTGTGGGACTGAAGGGGACATGGGGAGTGTGCTGTGGAGGAAGATGCCTATATAGGCTAGTGCTCTGGGGGTGAATCCCACTCAAGTTGGGGTCATGGTACATTTACACATGTCCATGCATCCTCAGAGATGGGTATGGTGGCACATTCTCTCATCCCAAGAGCTTGGGAGGCTGAGGCAGGAGGTTCAAAAGCTGGAGGCCAGCCCCAGTAACTTAATGAGGCCCTGAGCAACTCAGCAAGACCCTGTCTCTAAATAAAATATAAAACATGGCTGGGAATGGGGCTTAGGGGTGAAGCATCCCTGGGTTAAGTCCCCAGTACACACACAAAAAGAAAAAAAAAAAAAACAGGAAAGAAGACCAGCAGCCCTCAGAACGTGGGTGGCCTCAGGAGGGCTGACCTGTGGGCTAGCCTTTATGCTCAGTCCCGAGGCTGGCTTTGAACTCAGGCATGTGGCTGGTGTGGAGGGACATGGGGCTGATGAGGGTCTTGGGCACATCTGGACCACAGATGGCTGTAGAGATATTCTTACTCGCCTGCTCTCTCCAAATGACAAGAAGATAGAGAAATGTTGACAGAGGGCTCCAACTTCAAGTCAACCCTTCAACAAGCTGGGAACCATAAATGGTGAGCCTTAGTTTCTAAATCTGTGAACTACAGCCAAGGACAGGAGCCACACTGCCTACTGAGAGGTCTGTGGAGAGAATTACAGACTAGAAAATATGGAAATACTCATGAAGCTTTAAAAAACTGTTCAAAGTTGGTGACAGGTAGAGATTCAAAAATGTCTGTCAGGTATTTCTACAGATGATACTTGAGATGTGTGGGTGCTGTGAGTGAAAGAGGATAATATGTGTTTTACATCTGAGTCAGAGAAGCCTGTTCTGTTTTGCTGCCCACCATAATCTGTTGAGATAGGTGCAGAGTCTCACACTCATTACTCATGAAAATAAAACAAGGTTTCTGAGCATGGAAGGGACTTATCCAAATTCCCACAGCTCCTCTGTGATGGAAATGAGGGCACATTGCACTCTGCCATTTGGGCTTTTGTAGAATTTGGTACAAAATCCTTTCTAAAGAGTCAGATTGACAAAACTGGGTGGGGAGCAGACTGGGTGTGATGTCACATGCCAGGAGCCTTGGATTCAAGTGGATTATTGCCAGTTTCTGAGACTTGAGTGTCTCTTTTTCCCTTTCCTGTTTTCCTGAGGAGTATTTGTGTCTTCAGATCAACATTCTGTGCTCTCCTTTCTCTGATATTTGGCCACCCCTGTCCTTGAGCCAGGAATTTTCTCCAGGAAGAAGCCAGGTGGTTATATGATGCAAAAGATAAAATCTAGCTTTTGGGCCAAACAGATGTAGTTGGATTCCCAGCTTCACCTTTTCTTAATCTGGGACATTGCACAAGCCATGGTTTCTGAGCCTCAGTTTCCTCATATGAACTGACTCCTCTGTGTCTCTGAGATGCTTTCAAAATTTAATGAAACACAAATGAAAGAGCCCAGCCTGGGGCCCAGGACTGAGCCAATGCTCAAAGAGAGGGGGCACCTTTTTCATTCCCCCTCCACGGAAAAAGTTCCATGGGAATATAAGATCAGTGTGTCCCAGGGAGCAGGCAGGCAACACCTTACTAGCTATGGCCACCAGGGACCTGAGAAAAAAGCAAAGATTCAGTGAGACGAGTCCAGAGAAGGTGGTGTGGAAAAGTTCAGAAACATGTGGCTAATAATTCCCTGGGAGAAGAAGGAAAAGTTGCTTCTATAAAAAAATCTATGTCAAGAAAAAAAAATCGAGGGAATCTTAGGGACAAACACTATTCTGTACAGAGTTGATAGGGCCTTGAAGATTATCTTATCCAGCTCCTTTGACCCATGTGGAAATTGAGGCACAAAAAAGGAGGTTACTATTGGGGTCACAGAAGGCATTCATGGAAGACTTCCAACTTCCTCTAGTGTTCTGAAAAACCAGCCTCTACCTCAGAGCAAAGCCTGTCCAAGGAAGAGACATGACATTTGTCCTTGGAAAGACCCACAGAGCACTCCTAAGCACATTCCCACCCTGCTGAGTTGTTTATCTACAAATAACAGGTGAGATCTGCTGTGCCAGGTGTCCCTGACTCAGTCAGGCTAGGTGGGGATCCATAGCAGCCCCCTAGCAGCCACCAATCAGCATGAGACAGGGAAATACCTGGGATGCCAGTGGTTTATGGTGGTTGATAACAAGTTGGGAAACCATGTAGTTCAGCACATACACCCCTCTTGGCTTAAACCAATCAGATCAAATGAATACCCCTTTTGTACTGACCAATCACCCCTACCCAACTTGTTCCCTCCAGTGAATGTGCTAATCATGTTTTAGAGTTGTTATTTGATTTTCCTGCGGTGTGTGATGATTTGCTAAAAGAGGCTATGATGTATGTGAAGTCCCTGCCCTCTCCAAAAAATGTATAAAAATGCTGCAAACTCTGGGCTCAGGGCCTCTCAGCATCACCAGTTGCTGTGTGTGCGCACGAGGAGGACCGAGCTAGCTCACAATAAACACCTCTTTGCTGCTTACATCGATCTTGGGTCTCTGGTGGTCTTTGGGGGTCCTGAATTCGAGCATAACAGTTCATGAAACCTCCCATGCAGGCTGTTTGGGACTGAAAGAGGGCCTACCTGTGTCATGGAAAGGGAGATAGAACTGTAAGGGTCCCGCAAAACGTCAGAGAAAGAGACCACCAAAGTGACCACTCATGCAATTGGCAGAAGGGGGATTTATTGAACCAGCATGCTGGGGCTCCGTGCCCACTCAAGAAGGGAAAGCAGCCCAGAGCCCCGAGCAGGGGCTGAGCACTGCTTAAGTACACTTTTTGGGGAGGGCGGAGGGCTTTGTATACATCAGAACAAATCATCATGAGGCGTGGGAAAATTGAACAACAACTCCTAAACATGATTAGTTCATTCATTGGCGGGAACAGGTCAGGCTGGAGTGATAGGTCATTCCTAAGGAGGGGGTTACATTTAAACTGATTGGTCCAGGCCCTGCAATGCCTATGTGCGACCACACAGAGCCCTAAACAACCAAATAGTCAGGGGAAATATTCACTGGGTGGTTCTAAGCATTGTCTTAACAGCTACAGAAATTTCGGGTTTTTCAGGTAGCATAGAAACCTAACAATACCTCCTTTACATTTTAACTCAGACCTTGAAACTTAGAAACTTTTACAACACCCGGTCTTTTACCCTTTAACTTTTATGCTTTAACTTCAATTTCTTTTACCCTTACAGAACCTGCTCCTATCTTTTGGTGGTCAGAAGAGAAACAGGAAAGAAGGTGGGTCCATTGGCAGCATCCAAAGCCTGTACCCCAACATTTCTGTCCAAGGCCTGGTGGCCTTGCAATGACTCTGATCTGCCAGTTGAAGCTGGCTGGACAGCCCTACCTGTCTAGAATTCTTCCTGGCCCATCCTGCCATGAAATAAGAAATTCTGCACTCAAAGAGGGGGCTGGGGCAGGCAGGATGTCCTTGGAGGTCCTTAACAGCTCTGGAAGTCTTCACACAGGGTCTCTGGAAAAATGAGAGGTGATGTTCCTGCAGAAGAACCCTTAGAAACTTCTGTGTGATGGTGACACATACCATTTCTTCTTCCATAATCATCCATGCTATAGTCCTGGCTCAGGTCAGACAGCCTGCCATGCATGCACTTTATTTTAAAATACCTCTTGCTTTATCTATATCTATATCTGTATCTATGTATCAATCTCTCTCTATATCTATCTACCTACCTATCTACCTATCTATCTATATATCTATATATCCATACATCTATATATCTATACATCATATCTATCTATATCTATATATCTGTATATCTATATATCATCTATCTATCCCTGTGAATTCCTGAACTCCCAGTCAGAAGAAAGCACTCAATTCTGTCTTTGAGTATGCTGATGGTGATGTGATTTCTCAGACAGAACCCTCTGAGCTCTGCAGCAGAAACAAGCCCCCTCCTGATGTAATTTAAAAGAATAGCCTCCCAATTTTCTCATCTCTTTGCTGGATACACCTTATCCAAGGACAGGATAAGCCAATGTTTGGTTAAATAGCTCAGAGGTTAATTCTCAACAGATGTGAGAACTTTTTTCTTACATTCCTCCACTCTTAGAGGGAATCTGGTCAGCTCTTCTTGCTGGATTCACAAGGCTACCTTTGGCCCACATGTTCCCCACTCTTCAGGCCTTCACACCTACATTCGATCACTGAAAGATAACAGAACAAAGGACAGGAACCCTGACAGAAATGCAGGAAAGCTAAAAGAAAACCTTAGCTATAAAAAGGAGAAGAAGACCCTTCCACGGATTCCACCTCTTGGGTCTCCTTCTTCCTCTGAGACGTCTTTTCTGCTGTCCTTTAATAAACTTCTACTTTCCTCTCTGACCTTGCCTCAGCGTGCTTCTCTGGTGTTATACTTCAACATTGGGGAACCAAGGACTCGTCACTGGTAAACAACAACAACACTGGTGTCCGAAGAAGTGAGGATTTCTGTCCTTTTTTGTATTCTAGGCTTCCTTTGTTCTCATGCCTTTTCTTCTTATTTTTCTCTTTTCTGAATCCTTGACTAGGCCCAGAAATAGGCCAAGTAATTCTTGGTGGGGTGGCCCAAAGGTGGAACACAGGTGGGCTGAAGGAGGAAGAGCAATACAGAGAGCGAAAGACAAATGAACCACCTTAAAGCTTCCTGTAAAGAGGGGGAATTCTTGGGACAGATTACCTTGGTTACAGGTGGAGGGGTGAGGTTCTTGACAGGGGTCAAAGAAGCACTCTGAGAGAGTTAAAATTCTTCCCTTATTGGACAGTCTCCAAATGGTTGGAATCATTCAAAATCGGTCTTCTTGATTTTGCCTGACTCAAGTTATCTATCTGTACTGACTGCCTGTCTAATTCTGGCTTCATGAAAACATTTGCTTTTCAATTTTCAGTATTTTCCCTATAATTTAACATTGCAAAAAAACAAAGAAAAAGGAACCATTAAATCATCAAGGAAAACAATTAATGGAATGCACTTGGGCCCCTTCCCTTCAGTCTCTGGACACTCTCTCAGCATTCCTGCTTTTTTTTCTGCCAGGGTCACAGGAAGCACCTGGGGTAACTGTGTTAAGATGATGAGAGTCACGGCCTCAAGAAAGAGTGCTTTTGTAAAGTGATCCCAAATAAATAGTGAAGGAGAGAGCAGAGTTCAAAACTAGGATCTCCTAAGCCCTCAGGCACAGAATAGGCTCAGTATTCATTTCTAGTTTTTTTTTTTTTTTAATCTTCATACAGATTTCCAGATTTGTATTAATTTGCAGATCCACTGAAAGACCCAAGCAACCTCATTCTACTTGGGACCTCATTTTGCTCTGAAACTTAACCTTTGACCTACTATAGTCCTAAAGTCAGGAAAATACCACAGAAAAGCTCTGTGGAAACAGTTCTAAAAAAGCCGCAGATGGTGATCGCTGAAGACAGGCCAAGATATTGTAATATCTGAAATTCCAGATGCTCCCATCTAGGTGTGGTGGCCAATATCTAAACTAGAAGCCCTGCAGCTGGGCTCCTGCCCCCCTTGCCACACCCTCATGGTTTAAACCAATCATTTTACTTGCATCAAACCCTTGAACTAAGAATCCTTTCCATATTCTTAATCCGCTAATCCTGTTTTAGAATTGTTGTTGGATTTTCCGCGGTGTGTGGTGATTTGCTAAGAGATGCTGTGATGGATGTGGGGTGCCTGCCTTCCCCAAAGAGTGTATAAACTGCTGCAGGCCCTGGGCTGGGGCCTCTCAGCGCCCCCAGTTGCTGTGCATGGAGGACTGAGCTAGCTCGCAATAAACACCTCTTTGCTGCTCACCTTGATCTGGGTCTCTGGGGGTCTTTTGGGGGCCGCAAATTAAACATGACAGCACCTGGGTTTTAATCCTTCCAGGTCACGATGGTTGGTGGAGAGGATTCCAGGAAGGGCATATGGATAAAAGGTCCTGATCCTGGGCTAGGGCTCAGTGACCCAGACCAGTCCGCTATCCCTGGGGTGAGGGCGGCGGAGTGCAGAGAGGAGGAAAATCTCGCTAGTACTGGCGGTGGTGGGGCCAACACGTGAGCTGCAGGCAGCAGCAGTGTTCGGTGGAGGCTGAGGAGGTTAAGGGGGGGTATTTGAGGAGGTTGAGAGCGGCAGAGACCAAGGCCGCAAGGGGAGTGGGTCGGGTGGGTGGCCCGCATCTTCGGAGGTAGCCCAACAGGCCCGAGGCTACAGCAGCACTGCCCAGCGCTGCCCAGTCCCTGCCATTTGGGGACCCAGCACAGGGCAAGGCACCAGGTGCCGTGGGCCAGTCCCCCTGGCCATTCAATCCTTGCACTCGGGTGCAACCCTGGGGCCCACCTCAGTTTCCCAGGGTGGCGGGGTTGGCACTGCTGGCCATGGCACTACCACTTTGCTGTGTACCAGGCACTTAACTTGTGCGTTTCCATGCTCAGGGTGCACAGAGAGGTGCAGCGCCCTGCCCAAAGTCACACTGCTGGGATGTGGTGGGATGAGCTTCCAATACCCGTGCAGGCCTGCACACTTCCTGGCCTCTGGTCCTTCTCCCAGCGGTGCTCACAACTGGTTCCCTCAGGTCCTGGTGGGGCTGCTGAGGGTGTTCTGGGACTTGCTCTGAAATTGGATGCAGCAGAGTGTGTGAGTTCCTTGGGACAGGCTTTTTCCATGCCTTTGTCCAATTACTGGAAGGTATTCCTGTTAGGTGCCCTCTGAATCTGGCTGCAACCAAATAAAACTGTTTCCCCATCTTCAGTGCTATCTTAGGTGCCTTGCCTTGTCCATCACTACAAAAGTATACTTCTATACACTTAAACATTGTTTATATTTTCATGAAACGGTAAACAGATGAGATTAATTGTGTACTTCAAATAACAAAATATCACTTATTAAAATGGAATAATTTGCCTAAGTTCAGAAATTTACAAGGATTGTTTTAAAGTGTGAATAAAGAAGAAGTTAACAGATGGGAAAGAGAAATTAGAAGGTTCTAAGTATGGATTTAGTAGAAGGAAAATTTGTTTTGGGATAAGAGAGTGTATGTGATTAAGTAAATCAGAGGGTTTAAACAAGTGATAAAGAAGGTCTGTTTATGTTGGCTATATAGGATTCAGTAAGTCATAAAGAAGGTCTGTGTAAGTTGATTATATATGTAAGTTTTTTGAGCAAGTAATCTTGAAGTAATTAAGCATTATACAACTGTGGTTAAACCACAACTGTTATTTTGCAATACTGTAGTATGTTATTTCTTTAAGAGCTAAACTTGATTAATATAAAATCAACTATAGTAATTGTGGTAGTATTACTCTTTTTTGTATATCAAATGTGTTCATGTTTTCCAGGTATATAAGTCTTTAAATTAGAAGCTCGACAACAACAACAACAACAACAAAAAAAAAACCTTATATCAAGCTGGTGTTCTCCAAACTAAAGTTGCATGGTAATTTTAGACTTATAAGAATAACATATTGAAGATTTATTTATATCATTTAATTTTCTATAACTGGACCTGTTATCAATAATATAAATATGAAGTCCTATACACTGGGTAGAATTCAAATGTAACATCATATTTTGTTAGCTAGTATTCATGTAACATCAAACAACAATATATGTAAACTTTATAAAATGATATTTAAGAAACAAAGATCAACTTCAATACTAGAACACTTTACCTAAGATTTATAAAGAGCCTTGCCTTCCCTGAGATAATGTTCTGCCTACCATCTTACTATATATCAGAATGACTCCAAAGTAGCCCTGACTTCAGCTAAAAGCCAGTACTCTTAATTTAAGGTGAAACTGACTTTGCTGGATCTTTAAGATCAAGAATTAAAGTTAAATTAAAAAGGCCAAGAAAACCAATATTTGACTCTTGCCCTCTGAGTCAGTCTGAATCTAGGGAACAGGGAACTTCTATAAAGAGCTTTGCAACTCTGGACCACATAACCTCCTGATCAGGGAGATTAATGAGACCACTGGAGAATGAAAACCCAATCAGTGAACTTGCCGTGAATAGGAGGGTCATTTGAGACAGGAGATGCCCCTGATTCTTCCAAGGAAAGCCACATGGTCAAGCAAGATCTGGACCCCTCATTGTGCAGATAGTACTAGCAGAACTAAGAGGCTGCTTTCAAGTTCTCCCACAAGTGATCCCTATGGGAACTCAGCTGACTCTTAATGATAGAAACAAAGTCAATTTTGACCAGCTTCATCTTAAACACCTACCAAAAACAGTTAAGCTAAAACACAGTAATTCCTGGGAGTAATGAAGGACAGGAACAGCTAGAAAAGAGGAGACAGCAACTAGGCCAACAGAACTCCAGGGGTGGTGTTCAGTCAAGTGTGGCCTTGGCTCCTCCACCTCACAGGACCCCTATTAGTCCTCTTTATGTTTCTCCTAATAGAACTCTGTATGTTAAATTGCCTACAGAAGTTCCTGCAAGATCAGATACACAAATTCACCAACCAGCCGGGCAATCAACTACTTCTTTAAGACTACCAGCCCCTGATGCCCAAGACAGAGACCTACGACTCATGACCAACTCTTCTAGTGAAAAACCAGCCTATACCTCAGAGCAAAGCCTGTCCAAGTAAGGGACATGACCATTGTCCTTGGAAAGACCCACAGAGCACTCCTAAGCACATTCCCAACCTGCTAAGTGGTTTATCTACAAATAACAGGAGAGATCTGCTGCACCAGGTGTCCCTGACTCAGGCTAGGTGGAAACCCATAGTAACCCCCTAGCAGCCACCAATCAGCATGAGACAGGGAAATACCTGGGATGCCAGATGACCCTCCCAGTAATTACATGTTGGGAAACCATGCAATTCAGCATGAAAACCCGTCTTGGCTTAAACCAATCAGTTCAAATGAATATTTGTAACCAATCACTTCTACCCAACTTGTTCCCACCAGTGAATGTGCTAATCATGTTTTAAAGTTGTTATTTGATTTTCCTGCGGTGTCTGATAATTTGCTAAGAGATGCTATGATGTATGTGGGGGTCTCTGCCTTCTCCAAAGAATGTATAAAACTGCTGCAAATCCTGGGCTCTGGGCCTCTCAGTATCACCAGTTGCTGTGTGTGCGCAGAGGACCGAGCTAGCTCATAATAAATGCCTCTTTACTGCTTACATTGATCTTGGGTCTCTGGTGGTCTTTTTGGGGGTCCCGAATTTGAGCATAACACTAGCTCTAGACACTCTTTCCCACCTAACACCCTTCATAACCTCTTTTCCAGATATTACAACCTCTCTTTCACTTCCTAGAAATGAGATCTGCTCTCTGGCAGGCCCACTCTACTTGGTCTGTCTGCTCTACAGCATCCCCACCATGAAGCATCAAACCTAAACTCCCCACACATCAGATGAGGAGCCACCAGTCAGATGAACACTGGCAGATCAACTTCACTCACATGCCTAGGCACAAAGAGCTTCACTACCTACTTACTTTGGTTGATACATTCTCAGGTTGGATAGAAGATTTCCCTACATCCAGGGAAACTGCTGACACTGTCACCTCAATCCTCATCAAGCAGACCATTCCCATGTTAAGAATTCCCACCTCCTCCCAGTTAGACAAAGGTCCAGCCCCCACTTCTCAGGAAACAAGCAGACCAGTGCCTTCCTGCAACATTCATCACCTCAGTCCCAGCACAACCACAAACTGAATTGGACCCTCTTCAACTCAGTCTTACTTCAGGAACTACATTCTCAGTTGTTGCAACCTTGCTGGATGGGACCCCATACAGTCATATTTACTACCCCAATGGTGACCAAGCTTTTAGACATTCTCCCTGGTACCATGTCTCCCACCTGAAAAAGGCACCTGTTCCAAATATCCAGTCCTGGACTTCCACCACGCCCACTAAACTCAAAATTTCTCACCAATCCTGTTCTTCTTTTACTAATCATTAAATTTCTTTCAAGTTTCTATCCCAACCACAGATGGTGCTTTAACATCCAAGTGACATGGCATGAGGATTACACCACCCACTCTCAGTTTATGGGTCAATTGCCCTTCCACTGGCTGAAATTGGGCTGTCACCCTTAACATTACTGGATTCAACCAAGCTACCTCTGATACTTCCTAGAGTCCCTACGACAGGACCAAAGGCTGATACCAAGGATCTCCTCTGCCCAGGACTGATTTGAAGCCATCGATCACTTGTGGTTTCAAGGAACTTTTATGGACTTTACCCCTGCCAAAATAACTGTTTATAGCCACTGGGTGTTATTTCTGGCTGCTTGGTGTTCCCAGACCTGTCCCTGAACATTCCTCCACTTTCTCCCCTAGGTCCTACGCTGCCCACCATTAAGCAGGATGTAGCCAGAGGATTTTATGATTTCCCCATGTCACTTAGAAAAACAAATGGGAGGAATGTTAGGTTCAGGACAGGCTGAACCCAGTTGTATGTAGGGCAGGCTGAACGGATGTTAGCTGCAGGATAACACATGCCCCCCCTCCCCCTGTTCTTTATCACCTGTTTACATCAAGTCTGAACACTCGACCCCCACCCATCTGGTGCAACAGAAACCCACATCTGACCCCTGCACCATCTGCCTGAAGGCAGAAGAGGATACCCTTAGCAACTACTGTGTAATCCAATCATTGTCCACCAACAAGGCAGCTTGCAGACCCAGAGACCCCATTAGAATTTGGCTTTAAAAACTCCCTCCTGCTGGTGCCTCCATATCTTGTTCTCTCTTTCTCAATCTCTTTCTTCACTCTCTCTTTCTCTCTCCTCCTCTTTTGCACTGCTGCAATAAAGATCTCTTGGTCACTCCGAGTGTTGTGGTCACTTTCCTTTCACTTCTACCCCTAAACTATCATTTGGCCCTGTGTGAGAGAGCAGAGGTGGGCTTAGAGTGATCTTTGTACTCCAGAGGTGGTGTCACTCACCCAAGGAAAGTGAAATACTGGAGCCCAAGCCTTGCCTCAGGCAAAGGAACGTTTAGATAACCCTTGAAGCATGGGATTTCAGTCTGGAACAGTTGGTTGTCAACCCCAGAACCAAGGTTCCTCTCCTTGGTATTGAATGTTTATCAAGCCCACTTTGCTACTGAGCAGTGAGGTTTGTACACAACAGAACCTGCCTACACACATAAGTGAAAGTCAGTGTGATACATTCACATACATGTAGAAGAGAAATAAAGGGAGGACAATATATGACATGCATTGCAGTCTCACTTATAACCAGAAACTTCAGCTGTAGTGAAAGACAGCATGCATTCGAGTGCTTGCACCTGCTGCTAGTGAAGACGTTTGAGTTGGTTAAAAAAAGAAAGAAAGAAAAAGTACTAGGATCTAGTTCAAACAAGAAAATCCAAGAGGGAGATGAAGATGGAAACTAGTGTTGGGACACTTAGTGTTGGGACAACCTTATTTAAACTAATAAAAAATAGAGGCTAGATTGAACTAGGGATGACACGCCAAGGTCAATTACAGGCTGCCTCAGTCTACCCACAGGTTGTACTATGACCCTTCCATGGATCCCTTCAGTTGCCACTAATAACAAGTAAAATATTAGCAAGATTGTAATTTTTAGATTCATTGGGGTGATATTTATGTGCCATCTCATACTGTTAGCATATATACTAGTCTATGTTTACTCACTATAATTTTAAATTTATGTTGAGTTAATGTGTAGTGTGAAAAAATGAGCACTAATTTTCATAAAGTTTCCTTATTCTCCTGAAGCTCCCCTTACTACTTTGTGTTACATAATTAGAGGCAAGGGGTAGAGTTTCCTATAAAAACTTTTAAATATTGTGTCTTAAAATAATTGTCATTTAAAGTGGGCTTGATTAAACCATTTTAAGATCAAAATTCTTGTGACCAGATGAATCTTGATAATACAGATCCATCCCACCCAAGAATTGTGTGAAGCCTAGATCCTGGCACCCAAACACTAAATTGGTGTCCCTCAATATATTTGATAACTAAAAATTTTCCTTAAGGACTGTTCTGCCTCTTTGAGAATACTATTGAGAACATATCCATTACCTACTTTATTTTAACAAGAAAGTGATGACAAACAACTTCTTTCTGGGAAAATTATTTTTTCTGATGTGTCTGACATATAAAAAAGGCTATGATCTTGTTTAGTGACACCTTTGTCAATTATTCTAGAATCTTGGAAGGCAAGGTTATGTTTGTCTGTGTTTAATGGGAATTCACATTAGAAATGTTGACATCTAAACACTAATATCATTTTAGCAGTTTGATGTGAGAACAGAGTTGGGAAGTGACAGCCGTGTGTATGATAGTAGTTCTGAGTTGAGTAGAATATACATTCATGTCATCACTTTGGCGGGGTGGGTTACTTACTAGGGGTTGAACCCAGAGCCACTCTACCACTGAGTTCCAGCCCTTTCTCCCCTTCTTGAAATGGCAGTCTGAAACTTGGGATCTTCCTGCTTCAGCCTCCCAAATTCTTGGGATTAACAAGAAAGCAGCACCATGCCCAGCTGTAATCACTTTTAAAATAACCCTTTCTACTTACTGGTGTTCATATTAGCAAATTTGAAAAATGCAGATAGATGTACATACACCAGATCTCATGGTATGACTCATTACAAATTATCTTTTCATTTGAAGCACTGCTAGTTATGATAGAGAAAATTAAAATAGCATTTAGCTCAAGCTAGCTACAATGTAACAAAAATTTCTTCAACTTGTTTAACTTTAAAAAGGATGTTTATTTTGACTTTTTAAAAATCTTGTAAAGTGTTTGTTGCTTATTAGTATTGAAAGGTGCTGTGGAAACATGTAAGTAAAGACTTCTCGGAAGAGAATATATTTTCAATTGTGTAGAGATGTATTGAATCTCTTTGACCTGAGAAGCCAGACAAATTGAAAATAATTACTTTTTTTTTATTTTAAGCAAGAAAAATTTCCCAGAGTAAAAGAGGTCAGTACTGTTAAAAATACTGTTAAAAAATCATTACTTTTTTTCATATTCACATATTCCTATGTAAACTAAATAAATAACGAGTTACAAAGATATTGAAAATGTTCCAGTTTCTAAGCATGGAGGAAATGTCATCAAATGGACAAAACATGCATGCCTTTTTGGAGTTTTACATTTGAGAGACATAAGAGTTAATTGGAAGAAAAACAAATAATTTACCATACAATTCTGTGGTTTATAATTAAGGCATTTCATTGATTTTTAAGATGCACATCTGAGATGGATGGAATCTTAAAATTGGCATGTTGTAACCACATGGAAATTTTTCTTCTGAGTTGAACATAGAATAAGAATGTTCTAAGTGTCTTAAAGGTGGTGGCATCTCAGAGAGAATGAAATAGGAAATATATAAAAATGTCAGCACATTGGTTAATTTTTAGCATCCAAAACTATTCAAAGGTGACTTGTAAAAAAAAGTTACAGATTTCTATATCCTTCTTTTTTTTTTTTGGAGGGGGGTGAGTACCAGGGATTGAAATCAGGAGCACTCAGCCACAGAGCCACATCCCCAGCCCTATTTTATATTTTATTTAGAGACAGGGTCTCACTGAGTTGCTTAGTGCCTCACCATCCCTGAGGCTGGCTTTGAATTTGAGAGAGTCTTGTCTCAGCCTCCAGAGCTGCTTGCTGAGATTACAGGCATGTGCCACCACATTTCACTTCTAAATCTTTCTGTCTAAACTAGAATCTTTTTTTTTTTTTTTTTTTTTGCAAAGGTCAAGAATGTTTTATTGTGGCTTGGGTGGGGAGGGGAGCGCTGCAATTGTTGCGAGCCCAGAGGTGGCAAGAGGGAGGGGGCCAGGTCTGGAGGCTGAATCCAGCTAGCCAACCAGGGCCCTGCCCATTGGCTGCCGGGTGGGGCGGTAACCATGGCAACGGCCATTGCTAAGCCAATCAGGGCATCACCCGGGCTGTTTCAAAAATCTCCCTGCAGCGCTTGGGGGAGGGGAGGCCAGAGCTGCGCATGGGGGAGGTGAGGTCAGAGCGGCGCGTGGGGGAGGGGAGGGGAGGTCGTGGCCCAGCAGGGAAGGTCCCCCTCCACGTTGTCGCGTGTGGGGCCTGGGCGCTCACTTGCAGCCCTTGGGCACCTTGGGGACACTGGGCTTGTCTGCCTTCTTCAACTTCTTGCTCCCAGCCGCTGCCTTCTTGTCCTTGCTGCTGCTGCTGCTGCTGCCCTTGTCCTCTGTGGCAGCGGCCTTCCGGGGTGCGTGCTTGTTGGCTGTGGCACCCTTGGTGGGTCAGGGGTGCTGCCTGCTTCTTGGGTTTGTGCACTGTTAGCTGGCCGTCAGCTTTTGGCAATTGAGCTTGAAGGAGCCGGTGGCGCCTGTGCCCTTGACCTGCAGTAGCAAGTCACTCTGCACCAGCGTGCACCAAGTACTTGAGGTAGGTGCAGCTGTTCTGCTGGTTGAACCCCTCCACCTTCCTGGCCTCTGCATAGATGCCCACCAGCGACAAGCTTCTGCTTGCTCAGCCTGCGCACGTCTCCACCACTAGCTGGCTGACCGGCTGGTTCTTCTTGCCGCTGCTTTTATGCTTGGGGCCACCACGGCCCTTGTCGCTGCCCCCCCCCCACCTCGCCGCCCTCCCCATGGCCCCCTTGGCGCCCAGGAGCTGCAGGGCCTTCTCCAGCTCCACCAACATGGTGGCCAGCGGGTTGGTGGCAGGCAGTGCCAGGAAGAGGAAAGTGGGGGGGGGGCGCTCAAGGCGCGGGTCCTGGGGCTGGGTGGCAGGGCTGGGGACAGATGGACGAGCTCCATCGGGGAGCCGGGGTGGTTGTCTGGGGCAGCTCTGGGGCTCAGGGAGGGCTCAAGCTCGGTCCGAATCTCACGGCTGCTGTGGCGCCGCTGCTCCAAAGCTGCCCGCCTTCTGGATGTGTGTGATGCGCTCTGCTAAGCTACAATGTTTTATTCAGAAGATTCCTGTGAAAGACCCCAGCCCAATAACTTTAGGCCCAGTAATAAATCACCAGGGCTTGCTTCCGCACCTGCACAGACGTCAGATGTATTTTTCAGAAAATCAGTTAAGTGTAACCGATTAAGAAAGGACAGGATGGTTGGGAAAGGAACCGGCACGGTTGGGCAAACGGGATCATACAATGAAAAACCATACAATGAATAACAAATGGTTTTTATATGGTTTTTCCAGGAACCTATAGTGAAAAACAAGTTTACCCTTTAAGTGACCTATATGCTGGATTCAAAAGAGCCAATGAGATACCTGTTACTGTGCTAGGAGGGAAACTGACCACTGTACCCTATAAAAGATCTGTACCCCAAAGCCCGGTGTGCCAGTTCACCGAAGCTCCGGCTGAGGTTTCGCTGGGCACCCGCAGGCGCCTGTGTATCAATAAATCACCTCTTGCGTTTGCAGCCAGTGCCTCGTGCGTCTTTCTTGGACAGGGAATCGGTGGGTCTTTCACCTGTACAGATCTTTCTCCTTGTGTAAAACAAATGGAAGACCAGTGTTCATCAACATGAGGACAATTTTTTGAAAAGGGTTTGAGGGAAACAAACTTCTTGGTGCTTTTCCATGAAAGCACATGGTGGGAAGTTAATGCATTTGAGGTTAAGTTGTTCACACAACACAGGCAGAATTTATGGAATATGGATTATTTTTGTTTCTTAGCCCAATTTCTGAAAGTTTGTAGGTCCACTTATAAGTTTTTTCAAGTGAGACATCCTTAAGTTGAATTTCAATGATTCATAGTTGTTATTGTTTTTATAAGAATGTATTTGAAAACATTTATTTTCTGTGTACAGTTTATGTAGGAAACTAGCTCCATGATATCTCTTGGCTAGGAAGCCTGTATAAGGACTTTTTCCATCTGATACTGAGGACAGGTTTCATGGGAAACTCAACCATATGAAGGTTACATACCTTTTTCCCCCAGGAGGACTTCAGCTTTGCTTATCCAAGTGTGGTCCTATGTCCTGGAGCTTGTTTGAAATGCAGACTGGTGGCGTATCTGAACCTGTGGGAAGAACCAGACAAGATATGTGACTCTCAGACTTGAGGGTATTACCAGGATTGCTGGACTAGTACAAAGTTTCTGATTCAGTAGTCTGGGTGGGAGCCTGAGAATTTTAATTTTAACAAGTTATCACATGCTGCTGATGTTGCTGGTACAGGGACCATACTTGGAGAACCATTATATTAGAGTGTCCTCATTGTACATTTTTCTCCCCTTTCCAAATTTCTTACTCATTTAAATAGCTTTTTAAAAACAGATTTTCATATTCTTTAACTTGATTGAAGGGGGAAAAAGCATTTTTTTTTTTTGTAATGACCACACCAAGATTGCTTTTCAGCATCTAATTTCAGAGCAAAAAATCTCTTTAAACCTTAGTTTTAAATCTTATCTATGGGTGTCTCTTTCTCTTCTTTCTGTAATATTCTTTTTAATGTTTAAAAATTCTTTTAATGTAGATAACATGTTCTTATGGTTCAAAAGTTAAAATGACACAGGCATGCTTCGGAAAATGTGATTTCCAACTGCTTTGCCCCCCCTTCACCCCTCTTTTTTAGATAACTACCTTTAATTTATTTCCCATAGATGTCAATTGTTTCCTTTTATAGTAGGAGAAATGCCAGTGTACTATATTCTTTTTATATAAAATGTGGTATACTATTTAAGTAATTCTATCCTATTGTTTTTTCTTTATATGCTCTTTAGATTTTTTCCTATTAGTATTTATTTAGAATGAATATAATATTTGTTTATAGAAAACACTTAAAAAAAACAGCTGTGTTTAAACAGTGTCTATTAAGTGCCTTGTTTACTTATCCAGCCCCCCCCCCCCCCGTAGTGTTTGGGTTGTTTCTAGGTTTATCACAGACCATACTATGGTGAACCAGCTTGTATACATATCATTTTATACATGTGCAAGTACATCTGTGGGATACATTCCTAGAAGTGGGATCACCGTGCCAGTGGGCATTGCATTTATAATTTAGTTAAATGCTTCCTTTCTTAGGTGTTGCACCATTTTAAACTCCCACAAGTACAGTTGCTCCTCATTATTCATAGAGGATTGATTTGAGGACCCCTTTGTGGATGCTGAAATACAAGGATGCTTAAGTCTTTTATATAAAAAGCATAGTATTTGCATATAACCTATGCACTTTCTCCACATACTTTTAAATCATCTTTAGATTTCTTAGAAGACTAATACAATATAAATGCCATATAAATAGTTGTTACACTGTATTGTTTAGGGACTAGTGACAACAAAAAAGTTGGTATGTGTTCAGTATGACAATATTTTTAAAAAATATTTTCACCTATGATTGTTGAATTCAGTCTGAATACCACAGATACGAGAGGGCAGATCTCAGTGTATGAGAGAGTTCCTATTTTTTCTGGGGCCTTTCCAATGTACTGTGTACAACCCTTGAATTTGTTAACAGTTTGATAGATGAGAATTATCAATATAGAGTAATTTAATGTGGATTTCTATCATTTTTAATAAGGCTCTGCATATTATGCTTAAAAACGAATTGTATTTTTTTTCTTGTGAACTCTCTGTTAATTTTTTTTTTTTCACATTTCTGTTTTGGGTTGCTTTTTTCCCATTATCAATTTCTAGAAATTTGTAAATTGGAGAGATTAGCCCTGTGTGATATCAATTCTAGTTTTCCCCAGATTTTCACTTATTTTTATTTACCTTCACATATTTTGATATACAAAAGTCTTACATTTTTTTTAAAATTTTACAGTTTATATTAATCATTATGGTATCTTGATATTTTTTAAAAATATTTCTTTATTTCTATGTGGTGCTGAGGATCAAACCCAATGCCTCACAAGTGCTAGGCAAGCACTCTACCACTGAGCTAAAGCCCCAGCCCAGGTATCTGGAGTTTAAGTCACTGAAAGGCCTCCAAGATTTTTAGAATTTGCCCATGGTTTCTTTTAGTACTTTTATGGTATCACATTTACATTTAAATGTTCAAATTATGATTTATTCTGGTGTTCAGAATGATGCATAGGTTCAACTTTATCTTTTTCTGTGTGCCTGTTATTTTCACCTGTTGCTTTTAGAGCCCTTCTTTGAATCTCTTATGGTGTTGTTAAATTTTGGAGGTATTGGGGTGTCTCTGGGGTTTGTATTCTATTAGTCTTTTTCTTCATATACCAGGATCACATTATTGATTTTATAAAAGTTTTAATATCGTTTAAAACTAGTTTCCCCTTTTTGCTTTTCATATTCCTGGGAATTCTTGCTTGCTTATTTTCCCATGTACTTTTGAACTGTTTTCTCTAGTTCCAGGAAAACAAAAATCTAAAGGAAATAAACATCAGATTAAATGTATACATTTAAAATCTATTTAACTTCTCCAAACTTTTTTTTTCAGGTTCTTAATAAAGGTGCTATGAAAGAATGTAAGACAGGAAAATAATTAAATATTTTTACTGTGGTAAGTGTTTTATGATTTTACATTTTAAAAATTATTTTATTATTATTATTATTATTATTATTATTATTATTATTATTATTATTATTTTAGTCTGCTTCCTTAATGTGTAAAAGGGATATTGTTTTAGGAGTGTTTGAGTTCATACAACCTCTGGGTAGTAAGGTGAATGCCAATAATGTGGGCTGTTTGAATAATGATGTTTGTCTTTCCCTATCTCTATGACTCTAATATTTTAATTTCTATTATTTTGTCATTTTAAAATGTGGTTCTGAGAAGGAGATTCTGTATTACATTTACTTGCAACATTCAATGAATTCTTTCCTCTTAAATAGGAAGATGAAAAGATTTGAAGTAATTTTGGTGATATAGAGGCACTTCTTTCTCTTAAAAGTTTGTTGTGATTTTTTATTATAATAATTAGAAAAATTTTTACCCATATAAAACAACATAATGACAAAAGTAAACCCTCAACTCCTGCACAAAGAAATGGCCACAATTAACTCACTTTTGGAAACTTATTGATGGATATGAAAGTGTATATAAGATTTTAAATACACAGCAGTCTCTCTCTATATATGAAGCTATGTGGTCATTTTTATAGTGTTCTATATATATCTCTATTTGTGAGTTGAACCTGATGTGCATAATCATGGGTGATCATTTTACTGGCTGCCTAGTTTTTTTTTTTTTAATTATTTTTTAGTTGTCAATAGATCTTTATATATGCAGTGTTGAGAATCAAACCCTGTTCTTCACACATGCCAGGCAAGTGCTCTACCATTGAGCTACAACCCAGCCCTGCCTGCCTAGTTTTCTATTATTTAGAGGCATCATACTTTATCTAGCTACTCCTTTCATAGCCATTTAGATTGTTACTTGTTTTTCTTTCTTGTTAATAGTGGTATATTGATTATGGTATACTTATTCACTTATCTTCATAGAGGTATAACTGCCAGGTCAAAGATTATATACATTTTTTAAATATTGATAAATATAGCTAAGCTGTTATCTGTAAAAACTGTCCCCTTCAATGCCCATGAGAATCCTATTTTCAAAACCCTTGCTCACACCAAGTTTTGTTAATCTTTTTAATCTTTGCTAATTCAATAGGGAAAAAAGTACATTTTTGAGATAACATGTGTTTTATTGGTACTGGGGATCAAACCCAGGGGTACTTCACTTGTAAATTAGATCCCCAGCACATTTTATTTTATTTATTTATTTATTTATTTTTTTTTTTTTGAGACAGGGCCTCGCTAAGTTGCTGAGGCTATCCTTGAACTTGTGATCCTCCTGCCTCAGTCTCCTGATTTTCTGGGATTATAGGTGTGTTTCACTGTAAACTATTAAGGAAACCTTGTGTTATTCAAAGATTTCTTTCATTCAACATTTTTATTAACAAAAGAATTCTCTTCCTTAAGAACATACTAGTGATTCTTACATGTCAGATATTCTTAGGCATTTAATGTGATGAAAATATTTAAATATATTGAGTATTTTTTAGGTCTTTTGCCTTGATTTTAACTCATTGTTAATATTTGAAAACTTGAGGATTGGGGATGTGGCTCAAGTGGTAGTACACTAGCCTGGACTGTATGAGGCACTGGGTTCAATCCTCAGCACCACATAAAAATAAAATAAAAGGATTGTGTCCACCGTGAAAAAAAAAAAAACAAACAAACAAACAAACAAAAAAACTAAAAAGCAAATATTAAAAGCATTATTTGAAAACTTGATCAACCAGCTATAATTGTTTTGAACACAGAATGTTTTCTTCTGCAAAGAGTAGTACTTTTGTGTTTTATTCACCTGAAGGAAAGCCTAAAGTAACTTTTAAAATAAATTTCTTAACAATTTCCAAACATGGATACCAATGGCTGAATAGCATAAAGAATATTATTTCTGTAATTGGGTGATAATATAGTTTTTATGAGTTATGTAAACTATATGATTGTCCAATCATGTCTAAAACTATGTGTATCTCTTCTGTCCAAAGATTTTATCACTTCCTGATGAAATATGATTTTTAATTTTATGTTTGCTTTAGATTTTATTTCAATCAAATAAGAGTAACATATAAAGATGGCCTCACATGAAGCAGATTCACAACTTTATCATTGACCGACTGTTTATTCTTTGAACTGTCTTCTATATATAAAGTACATCTAGATTGCCTTTCCTGAGAGTGCTTTTCTTTTCACTTCAGTTAACATTGTTTACTGAATAACCCAAGGCTGGGACAATATGGACCAACTGGCGATTTATTCACCAGTTTTCATTCAGCACTGAATACCTACCTAAATGCTAGGCATCCACAGACATCAAAATCATTATTTACTTCTTTGTTTAATTTTTTGGTACTGGGAATTGAATCTAGAGGCACTTTACCACTGAAACACATCCCCAGCCCTTTTGTTTATTTTTTAAAAATTTTTAGACAGGATCTTGCTAAGTTGCTTAGGGCCTCACTAAGTTCCTAAGACTGGCCTTGAATGTAGGATCCTTCTGCCTCAGCCTCAACCTCCCAAAGGTTGATGCATATTATCATTATTATTTAAAGATGCAAAAGAGAATAGTATACATTTTAATTTAGAGCAGACTAACATGGTTTCTTTTAAATTTCGATGTGCATAACTGTATGGCACTTGCTGCCATAACATTCAATGGTTACTTTATTTCAAATTTTGATGTGGACTATATTTTATTTAATTTTTATAATCACATGTGTCCTGTATTTTAAATCTTTTTTTAAAGGGCAGAGTAAGTATTTAAACTGAGTATGCTGCTGGTTCCTGTTTAAGATCTGTTTATGTTTCTCAGTATAGACATGGCAATATTTTATAAAATATGTTGTTTAAAAATAATGATAAAGTAAATGCCCCCCAAAATAAAGTAAATATAATTGTATGGTTCACATTTTTTAAAATAAAAGCAGAAAATTAGATTGCCAGACTTTGAGTAGAATTAATAAATTTTTGTCTGAGTCTTGCCTGTGAAGATTTTCTGACTCCTAAACCAGTTTTTCACAGCCAAAGTAAATAGAAATGGAACAATTAAAGATTTAATAGATTTAAGAAGTATTTTAGTCTCTATTTTATTTACTTTATTCTAATATTTCTATTAGAGTACAGGATTCTAAAGAATACATGTAACTTGTTTTAATTATTATTTTTGCAGAAGTCATTTGCATGTGAAATTTTTAAAATCAATTAAATAATACTCTATCCAGTTTTATTTGCACTTTATTTTGCCTAACAATTGTTTCTTTTTTAATATTTATTTTTTAGTTGTATGATTTATATGTGGTGCTGAGTATTTAACCCAGGGCCCTGATGTGCGAGGCAAGCACTCCACTGCTTAGCCATAACCTCAGCCCCTAGCAAATATTTCTTAATACATAGTCTGAAATTAAATCAAGGCAGACTTGAAATTACTGAGTCTTCATTATTGGGCCAAATTAATGAGGTTTTCCTGGACTTTTCCTTCTGGTATCTTATTGTGGCTAATGATGTAATCTTATTTGTTTTCTAAAATATTGAAGTTTTAGGTTTTTGAAACTTTTCTGTGAAAGTACAGGGATTTGTTTATACAGTGCCTTTCATTTTACTTATGAGTTAATTTCTTTAATTTTGTGCCCTAAAACCTACTAAAAATATTCCTGGAAAGTGAGGGATTAAACAGAATTTGTAATAAAAATGAAGACCTTTTTCTTTATTTCTCCTGTTAGCTGCATTTGTTAAAATTTTTATACTACATTTAAATAAATATTAAGACTTTATTACAGGGCTGGGATTATGGGTCAGTGTAGAGCACCTGCCTGGCATGTGTGAGGCACTGGTTTTGATCATCACCACCACAATAAATAAATAAACAAACAAACAAACAAACAGACAGACAAATAAATAAATAAAGCAATTATGTCCATCAACAACTACCCCCCCAAAGACTTTATTACATATTAAATGGGTGGGATTTTCTGTATTTGAAACAGTTTCTTTCTATATTAGGCATAAAGTTTAATTTAGACTGGCAGAGTAAGTGATCATTTGTTTGGAAAGAGGGGTAGACAATCTTTGGTTAGTTTCATTCTGTAACCTTCCAGCTAATTGTTGAATTGCATGCTTTTTTTGTTCTTTGCTCTGTCTACTTTGGATTTGGTTTTATGGTTGGTTGAAATAGAGATTTATTGGTAGGAACATAGATTATTTTCCCATTTTAACAGATTGTGTGTTTTTCTGACAGCTTATTCTGTCACAGGCAGAGTGATTCAACCAGACCCTTGTGCAGAGGTGTTAGTATATGATTTGGGCAGCCATTTTCAAAAATAACAGCTTTATTGATATATAATTCACATTACCATCAAGGTCACTCATTAAAAGTGCAATTCACTGAGTTTTAGTATATTCACACAGTTGTGTGCCTATCCAGCTATCTAATATGGAAAGACATTTGCCATACCCAAAGAAGACCCATGCCCTTTAGCAGTCAGTCTCCACTCAATCTTGCTCCATGTAGGCATGAATCTTCTTTCTCTCTTTGTGGATTTACTTGTTCTGGACATGATATATAAATGTAATCATTCAATATATGGCCCTTTGTATTTGTTTTTTTTTTATCCTGTTTTTTAGGTAGCACATATTAGAACTTCATTCCTTTTATTGCACATAGTGTTCTGTTATATAGATACACTGTAGTTTGTTTATCCATTTATCAGTTGATGGATATTTGGGTGACATTCACTTTGTGGTTCTTATGATCATGCTGCTGTGAATATTTGTGTTTTTGAGTTGACTTCTGTTTTCTTTTGGGTAGATACTTAGGATTGAAATTTATGGGCCATAAGTCACTCTGCCAGACTGTTTTATAAGGTGACTCAACCACTTTATATTCCCATCAGCAATGTTTGAAGATTTCATTTCTCCATATCTTTGCCAACATTGTGACATGGTGTTTTTCCATATTAGTCATCCTAATGGGTATGAAGTGGCATTGCATTGTGGTTTTTATTTGCATTTCCCTGATAAATAATGATATTCAATAACTTTGTGTACTTGTTAGCCATTGTTTATCTTTGTTAGGCAAATTCCTGTTCAGATTCTTTACCCATTTTAAAAACTGAGCTGTCCTTTTCTTGTTTAGTTTTAATAGTTCTTCTGTATTCTGGATATACACAAATGTTCACTTATCAGATATATGAAGTATATATTTTTTTCTTATTCTATAGTCTTTTCATTCTTATAAGGCCAATAGGTTTTTTGTTCAAGTCCAATTTACCAGTTTTTTGACTGCTTATGCAGTTTTCTCTGAAATTTTTCCATAAGTTAAAAAAAAAAAAACAGATCTTATTTCTCAACATCTTCCATTAATTTTTCTTCCTACACAAACAATGATTATTTAGTTAACTACACAATGGGTTACAGATATTAAAAATATTTTTTGTTTTCAAATATTTTCATCACATTTAATGAAAGAAACCCAAGTTTTCTAACTTGATATCCAGTGCACTTTTAAAAAATCTGCTTAGCTCAGAATGCACACATTATTCTGTAAATATTTACAGGTGTCTAATGTATTCTGAGGACTTGACTGGGCTTGGAGATCCAGGGATGCTTGGAACATGGTCCTGTCCTTAAGGAACCAGAGGTCATGTGCCACACTACAGATTTCTACAGAGGGTAGTGGCACCAGTGGAGAAAGAGGGGCACTGTCTGGGTGAGAAAGCCTCTCAGGGAGTCGGTGCTGGTGCTCTGTCTGCAGAGATTCATTGGTGATCAGAATCTTTTCTTATAGCCTATGATTCTTCCTTTTAGACATTTGCTGCTGCTGTGTGTTATGTACATTGGCACCAGTTATTTGTAACAGCAATATTTAGGGATATTGATGTAATGAATTGTAGACATCAATGTGATGACTTTGATAACTAGAAGCAAGCCAGAAGAAAGCCACATTTCTTTGATTTCTTCAGGTTTTCAAGAATGGGAACATCCTACTTACTAATTAATTCAGTGTGGTGTGTGTGTGTGTATCTGAGCTCTGACCAAACCCAAGCAATTTTGGGTAGTCAGAGCTAAAATGTGAGTCAAGGAGGAACAGCTGTTTGACTGGAGGGAAGATTGTATATAGATATTTGGGTGAGACCTGTTAAGGAATTTATATCTTTCTTTAATAATGGAAAGCCATTGATGAGTTTGGTTGTGTGTGGGGAACATGGTCCCTCCTGTTATCTGTTCCACAGAAGCTGTTTGTGTGGACTAGAGACAGGAGACTTGTGGGGCTGTGGGACTAGTCCACATGAGAGCCAATGAGGACCTGAGCTAGGGCACTGCTGATAGATGTGGACACACAGATTGGAAATGTTTAGAAGGTGCAAGTCAGAATTCTTGGCTGCAATCAACCATCATAAGTTAAAAGGAGGATTATTGAAGAAAGAAGACTTCTGAAGAAAGTTTCAAAGGAATGAAATTCCACAGAAGCCAGCATTATTTTAGGCCCTTAGGGGCTAAGGGACAGAGCAGGGGCCATACTCAGGCCCTCACACAAGAGGGAGAAAAGAGGGTCTCCTTCCACCTGTGCTTTTTAAAATCCCAAGAGCACTCTTTTTTTAATTTATATATATTTTTTTAGTTGTTGATGAACTTTATTTTGTTTATATTTATGTGGTACTGAGAATCAAACCTGGTGCCTCACACATGCTAGGCCATTGCTTACCACTGAGCCACAACCCCAGCCCCCAAGAGCACTCTTAGCCTTGGGTTTTGTGACCCTGCTCAGGCAGAAGTTTTGCTGGGAGCTCTGCACCCTCATCACTAGCATTCCCAAAAGCGGGGAAGGATTGTGGAGCAGAGCCATCTATTCCTCTTTGGTTATTCAAGTTGGCTTGGGCAGATGTTAAGATCTGAAGGGGAAGGTTAGGAATGCCTCAGAAGTTTGTGGCCTGGGTAGACCATGATGACAGCATTTCTGTGCAAGAACAAGGTTCACAAGTGAGTAGACTAGAATGCAGGAAGTAAACAGAGTTCACTTTTAGACCAGCTTAGTTTGGGATGTGCCTGTCAAGATGTTATGTTTCTGTGACAATTCACTTGACTTCATTCACTAATAGAAGCCTCTCTAGGGTTTGGTTATTTTTTTTGCTATGACTTTCCAGAGACTAGCATGGATTTTCAGAGGTACCTTTATTAGCTCTTAGATAAAGTAATTAAAATTTATTTTATACAGTGCAGCTTATTCTGTTTTTATGTTTTCTTTCTTTTTTTTTTTTTTTTTGTACCACGAATTGAGCTCAGGGTGCTCAATCACTGAGCCACATCCCCAACTATTTTTTTTTTCTTTTTTCTTGAGACAGAGTTCTGTTAAGTTGCTTAAAGCCTCACTAAATTGCTAAGGCTGGGTTTGAACTTGCAATCCTCCTACTTCATGTTTACAAGCCACTGGGATTATAAGTGTGTGTCACCAACCTGGCTGAGCAATCTTTCTTAATGGACAAAGAACAGTAGATGCTGTTTACCTGTTCTTGCTCCTATGTTAGTGAAGTCTGAATTGAAATTTCTTTCTGCATCTCAAAGAGTACAATATACTGTACAGCAACTCTAAAAGGGTGGAAGTTATATGGTTTCTGAGAACTTCTTTTCTGGATGTAAATCCATGAAACATCAGTGTGTGTAGCAGTTAAATAGGAATTTTGGTCAGAGAACAGTGGAAGGCTGGCCTGGAACTACACTGTTACTCCAACAGCATCATTCAAACACTAGCATTTTGGGCTGGGGATGTAGCTTGCTTCACATGTGTGAGGCCTTGGGTTTGATACTCAGTTCCACAGACAACTCATTGTTCTGTTTTCATTAATGAAATACAAAGTCATTTTTGGAGGAATGAAGGATAAATTACTCATTTATATATCTTATGTGTTATAACATGACACAAATCATTTGCTTATGTGATAAACACTACTACATATAAGATCAGAATTGTTTTGAATATTTAAAGTCACTTTATACATGGTCAGTATTGAAAATAGCATTGCAGGTAAGGCCATTTCATAGATGTCATTTTACTTAAGAGATCTTGATCTTTCCTAGCTTTGCAAGATATGACAATGAAGGCTAGCTGAATGCTAATACTTGGAAGATAAATTGTTGCCCACACCAGCTCTGCCACTATGTTGTTTCTCCTCCATGCCAAGGCATATGGTCAGATTAAGGTGAATTCGAGAAAAATAAATTTGCTGAGATTAAATGGGAGGTACTCATGGTGGGATGAATCCATATTCTCTGGCAGGTGTGGTCCTATTTGGGGCCCTCTTGATAAAATATTCAAGATATACTCTGTGCTGTTAGTAATGGGAAGTAGCTCAGTGACCTTGGACAAGTATATTAAGGTCAGTGACACTCTACCTGTCTATAATATTCTCCATTATAGC
This sequence comes from Marmota flaviventris, assembly GCF_047511675.1. Classification (NCBI taxonomy): domain Eukaryota; kingdom Metazoa; phylum Chordata; class Mammalia; order Rodentia; family Sciuridae; genus Marmota; species Marmota flaviventris. The sequence goes on from NC_092506.1 coordinate 124,824,682, forward strand.
ATTGTTGTGATGATGAGCAGAGCTGCTGCATATCAACTGGTAAGCACAGTGCCAAGAACATTTCAAATTACAAGTAGATCTTACTCCACACAACAGTGTTTTCTTCAAAGTAAAATGCAAAAGGAGGGCAGTAACTGACATCAGAGGTATCAGAAGTAACCACAAATTGGCTCTTAGCTTCAATGGAACTCAAGCTGTAGCAGGTGTAATTTCACAATTTTAATTAAAATCAGTATCAGAGGTGAGATGTAAATTTTCATAATTTTAACTATAAGCACTTAAATTTCTGTGCTTTTTTCACAAATTTACCTAAATCAAGCCATTTTCATTTGTAAAACTCCAAAAATCAATAAATAGAAGATGAAATAACTGAATACTATGGTTGGTTTCATCTTTTGTTTAGTGGACACTGCTTATCAGTGAAGATGAGAATACTTGGATATTGTGCTTGCAGAGCTCATGGTCTAGGTTCCATGGTTACTGAACACTCAGGATTAGTAGTGTTTAATGTAGATATGAATTTGGGTATGATGTGTTTGGAACACGGGCAGAGTAATCATGTCAGTCAAAATTCACTAAAAGCTTATGGTTTAGCAAAATTGTACCTTTTAGAACACAAAACATGACATTTCTGAAGAACCTGAAAAAATTAGAAGAAGAGTAACTTTCTAAGGGAATTCGAAGCACATGCCATCCAGTTATCACTGACAAGTGATTTTTATATATTTTTGTGTACATGGCATGAGTTTGTTGGGTTCTTTAAAAAAAAATATTCACTAGTTCTAATCAGTTATACATGAGAGTAGTTATACATTGTACACAAATGTAGCAGGTGTTGGGTTCTTTTAGAGAAACAACCTTAAAGGGTAGTATCATTGCAAGGGAAAAAGATAGTGGATGGTTTTCAAAGGGACATCCTTACTAAGCTGTAAAATGTCTTGAATATTGTGGCAGAGCTATAGATGGTTATATTTATGATGAATAATTAAGGTTGTATCTTCTATAAGATATAGTAATTTCTATTCTTGGTCCAGTTAGCTGAGTTCAGTAATGAAGAATATGCTGTTAGAGTGTTATATTTAATACCCACTATTAGAATATTTACTTAAAATTTCCAGTTTGTTATTGGTATCTTAAAAAAAATCATTTGGGGTCAGTCTTCACATCCTTTTATATTTCTAAGCCAGAATGACCTCTTAGAGCTGGTAGACTCAATACTTGCTGTGTGTGGAATAATTTTTAATCTTTTTTCTGAGTTCACTTAAGATATGAGATATACTTGTCATTTTGGAATTCTAAACTGTTAGGATACAGTTCTCCAGTCTTGTTATCGTTGAAATTTAATATTTTAACCTTTAATTATAAGAGTCACTGTTCTATGCTGTGGTATGTTTCCATTGCTATTTTTTCATCATGTGATTTAAGTGTTGCTAAACTTTACAAGTTATTCCAAAAGAAGACATGGAATAACTTTGTAATTTGGTGCTGTCTATTCTGCATGAAATCCAGCACTTTCAACAGTGCTATGTGCAGTAAATATTTATTTGAATTAGAGATTTGCTTTAGGGCAGCTTGCAAAAGTAATATTTTCAGTATTCAGTGACTGAGCCTTCAGTACTGACAGTTTAGCTAAACATTCAGACTTCATTTGAAGCCAGTAAACAGACAACTGTGCAATCCAGGGAGACCAATTTCTTCACTTTTATATCCACTAGTAATTTTCTTTTACAGTCATGTTTACATAGAGTAAAGGTCAAAGGAAAAGGTGTATTTGGAGCAGTTACATGAGTAAGTTTGCTACAGTGAAAGATTTTCTGTATGCTGATGAGTAACAAGAGGCAGGAATCCATTAGGCAGCTCTTTGATCAGTCATATTTCTTAGAATGCTGCTGCTCTTTTTTTTTTTTTTTTTTTTTTTTTTGCATTCAAAGCAAGCTGTGGTTAGGTGCTGAGCAACTTGTTGAGGCAGCTTGTCTTCCCGGCCTCCTCATGATGCACCTGTGGTACTCACTATGCATCCTGCTGACTGACAAGGCATTCTGCCAGCCCCAGCCTCATGTGCTCCTGGTGGTTGCAGGCTCTGCAGGTGACTGGGAATGTGAGAAAGGATGGCCATGCCTGATGCAGGCACTCTATGCTTGTGGACTGCCTTTGTTTCACTAGGCTGCACTTTCAGAGCACAGGTTCAAGGATGAAATTGTTGAGGATTTTAAGATGGTGAGCACAGCACAGCAGAACAACTGGAGGCCCTTCTGGGCATGGGACCTTTGGTACTCGTGAGGCTGGCACTGTCTGCCCAGAGTCAGAAGAAGGAATGCTGTTGGTATTTCATGAAAATATGGCCTTGGACAAAGTTCACTTGGACTGGAGGAAGGCTCTGTTTGGGAACTCAGTGGTCAAAGACCTGCTGAGAGGATCACAAGCCCAGTGCTCTTGCCTGAATTTACCTGGAAAAGATGAAGGAGGCATCTTTGAGGTTCCATGTATTGTGGATAAGAAGTGTGACTATCAATCTGGATTTGGTCCTTAAACAGTGCTACGTGTGGGAGGAGGGGCCTGACCTCTTGGACTCATGTCTCCATTTCTTTCTGGAGAGAACAAATCTGACTTCACAGCTGCTGCTGAGATCAGGCAGTGGTGGTTGGGAACTGGTGCTTTGTGGTCCTGTGCTTAGGTCGTTAAGCAGTCCAGTTAAGTCCACTCACCACCGGTGGTATCCTGGCTGACCACATGCTTGAGACCCAGGGCCTCAATGCTGAGGAGCCTTGGACCAACTCCATGTGGCAAAACTGCACTCAACTTCACATGAGGATCTGTGTCTCACTGGCACACCTAGGCAGTCATATCCAGCTTTGAACATCTGAACACACAAGGTAATTTTCATGGAAAACCTGCCCTGCCAGTGTCAAGTGCATCATCCTGGCTGATGGATCCTCTTCTCATTTTAAGTTTGAGGAGATTGAGGCATGGACACTAAAACAAAATGCAGAGGCCGTGTGAAAAGACAGCTGTGATTTGAGCCATGAATGCTATGGAGCCCACTCTCTTTCTCCTGTGTTACCCTGTTGCCATGTCCCTCCTTGGTTTTGGGAAAGCCTACTTATTGCAGAGTGTATAAGAGGGTGGAGTGCCATATGGCAGTCTCACAAAGCATTTCATATGATGTCTCTTTCTGCAGAATTGGGTGGTGGGGGGCAAAGCCACCTTCCTAATAACCAGGGAAAGGATGCACTTCATGCTCACTTGGCAGGGGCCTCTGCCCACTGGAGGCCAAAGAGAAATGGAGGACAGAAACTTAAAAGACAAAGTGATCTTTTCCAAACCACGACCCATTCAGGGGATTCTCCAGGCAGCACCTTTGAGGAGCACCTCTGTTTTGTACAGTGAGGCTAATTCTGTGTTTGGTCCACAGACATCTGATGTCCCATTATTCTTTATCCTGACCATCACTTTGACTCACTACTGGGCATCTCCTCCAAGACAGCTACCTGTGGGGCAATAACTCATCTCCATGAGAAAATATGAGACAACAAAAAGACCAAAGCAAAAACTAGTTAAGAAACTACAAATAATATGTAAAATCGATGGCCCTTGTTAGCTTTAACAAACTGATGGATTTCTTTCCCCATGAAACAATGAAAGTTAATGTGGATTACCTAGTAAGTTTTGAAATAGAGATGACAGTCATTATTCCAGGATATCAGGTTAAAAACATTCTTAGGAAACATGCAACCTTGTTAATTATGTTTTTCTTCAAACTGGAGTGTATTACAGAATGAAGTTTACTGCCTGACACTAAATTTGTTACTGCTCTACTCTTCACAATCTCACATTTGTATTTTACCCATAATGTGCATTTATCTTCCTCAGGCTGATTGATTTTCGAGTGAGAAAGATACTTGCCTCAGTGGAAACAGTAGGTCACTCTCAGGCTTTATCATGATGTGCTCACCAGGCCCTCATGTGCTCACACATGAACTTCACACCCATCTTTCCTGGATGTACAAAACCACATCATCACTAGATTCTTAGCCATGAAAAGTTCTTGTGCCACCTTTGCTTATGAACTTGATGGAAGGGGCTGACTTTATGAATTGTTGTCTCTCCTCAGAGTTTCTGGTGATGCTGATGATGGCAATGATGATGATGACAATAAATGTGATGGTGATGATGGTGATGATAATGATGGTGGTGATGATAGTAGTGGTGGTGGTGGTGATTATGGTGGTGGTGATGATGATGATGGCAGTGGCAATAATGATGACAATGATTATGATGGTGAAAACAGCAATGGTTATGCCAATGATAGTGACATAATGTTGATGGGAATGATGTCATGAAGAGGATGATGACCATGTGACAATGATGAATGTTAGCAGCTGACATGAATTAGATTATTTTATCTTTCCCATTGGGCAGAGTCCAGCCTAGATTCTGTTGCCCTCAGACTTGGTCATGTGATCTGTTTCACCAGTGAAAGAGAGTGGACAGTGGATTCTTTGGGAGGCATGATGAGATTCCACTTACACATTACGGTTTCTGTTGGAAACATGGCCTCACATCTCAGCTCTTCAGAAACAGGTTTAGGTGGAGAAAGGGACTGTGAAATTGGGTGGTGTGTGCTAAGTTCCTGTGGCAGATGTTGATTCAGGATATTTCTGAGCAAACATTTATTGAGCATCTCTGTTCTAGGCATTGGGGATAGAATGTAATTGGAGCTCATAATTTTGAGAGGGGAGAGAGAAAAAAATATAGAGTAGCTCAGGAAGGGTAAAGGCAATGGGCACAATGTGGGGGGCACAGAGATTGTCTGTTGGAGACAGGGATGAGAGGGGGAACCTCCAGACTGTTGAAAAGCTCATGTCCAAGCAAAATCCAGAGGGAGTGAGTGGGTAGTCCATATGATAAGTGGGGACGGGAAAGTTCTAGAGAGAGAAGTGGAATGACAAGGGCCCTGGGGATAACATAGAAAGCTAACCAAGGGGGACAGTCCTGGATGAGGAGGCCAGGAACTCCAGGCAGGGGCTCCATGGGATTACCAGGTCCAGAGACCCTGCCACCCTGGACAGCACTTATCCATATTCAAGAGTCCAAGAAGATGATCAAAATGTCAATCCACAGGGAGCCCTTAAAATTCAGCTAATCCCACTCCACTGTGCATACATAAGTTGCCCCTAGTACCCCAGATTGCTATGTCCTATTCTGTGGGTGCAGCCCCGTGTGTCCCTGCTGGGCACCTTCTCTCCCTTGAGGCTCTAACTCACATGTCCCAAATGTCCCTGTGGTGTGTCATGTCTTATCATCCAAGGACCCTGGAATCTTGCAAAATAACTGCCAGCATTCGAGCAGGCCTTTGTCACCCTGCTTAGCAGATCTCTTCCTTGTTCTGATTTTCAATTTTTCCTGTTCTTGAGTGGCATCAGATAACTCCATGGTTGCTCCATGTGTTTGTTCCTAAATTACATCTTCACTAAAGACAGAATACCATTAGTTCAAAAGCTCATGAATGCCAAATCCAAACTTATTTACCCCTAATTATTTTAAAAATATAGATGAAAGTAGAAAAATTCTCACCATTCACATCCCACCTGCTTTGGGCACCTAGCATCTAATGTCCAATTAAAAGAGGGTGTGGTTAAGAGACCCCAAGGTGATACCACCCTTCAGATTTTTATAACCCCTGCCATACTTCTAGCTATATTACCTGGGCAAATAATTTCCAGAGACACTTTCTCTGACTCTCTTTTCCCCCATGAGTTCACTTGAAATTCTCAACTTTTGGATGATGGCTCTTTGTCATAATTCCCTGGACAGTTTCATGCTGTGAAGGGTATTATTTTTTTCTTTTTCTTTTCTTTTCTCTTCTTTCTTTCTTTCTTAACTAGGAATTGAACTCAAGGGCATGCTTAACCTTTAAGCCACATCCCCAGGTTTTTTTTTTACTTGTTTGTTTGTTTTTTTTTAACATGGTCCCTCTAGGTTGCTTACAACTTTAAGTTGCTGAGTCTTGTTTCAAATATGTGATTCTCCTGCCTCATTCACCAAAGCTGCTACAATTACAGGCTTGAACCACCATACACAGTGAAACATAGATTTTTTTTTCCAATGAGACCCTCTCCCATAATTGTATTTTTATGCCTTATAAGCATCCAAAACCCCCAAATTTCTTACAATAGTCAATTTCAACTCCATCACACCAGAAGCAATCACTATTTTTATATTTTCTCAACTGATTATAGTCTGCGTTAGAATTTTATATAAAACACAAGAGTTTATGTATTTTTATTTAAATAAACTTTAGTTATCTTGTTTTATTATTAATTCATAGTACATCTAACAGTAAGGCATTGAAGGACTTTACTAAATGCTATTCAATGCATAGGTAAATTGGCCAGAGTGTATTTAATTTTCTATTTGTAGACTCCAAACTACAAATATTATGTATTATGAATAAAATGTTACTAAATGCTACTTTTGTGATGTGTGTCTTCACTTCTCTTGGGTAAAACTTCAGAGTGGAGGTTTGGGGACTCACATTTGGTGTCTATGTTCAATTTCAGAAACAAAAATGGAAAATACAAGTTTGTTTTTCAAAATGTTGGGTCCATTATATATACTCAGAAATATCACAGAGGATTTCCAGTTCCTCTGCAATCTTGCCCACATGAGGGGCTATTAGCCTTTTGTATTTTAACCACTCTAATAAATATGTAGCAATATGTCATTCAGATTTTAATTTACATTTATCTTAAGACTGGTTTCTTTTTTGTTCTTACTGATATTTTGTACATCTTCTTTTAAGAACCATTTTCTAATCTTTTGCACACCTCTAGGAAATGGGTTATGCCTCTTTATCATTGAGTTTTAAAAATGTTTTTATATATCATTTACCAGAACTTTGCAAAATATTTGTTTTGTAACATATTGTCTGTAGGTGAGTAAAACAAAGTATGACTGTGAGCTATATATTTCCAGTTCAAAATTCAAATTGTATCTTACTTTTTTGATAATTTTATTGTTTTACCATACAAAACTTCACTTATTTTAGGAAAACAAAAGCAATCACATGAACAAGCAGCTGTAGTCTTATAGAGGTCTGCCTTAAACATTTCACAAGTGCTTCATGCCAAACTCTGCTGGAATATCTAATTGAATCTCGACATTGACCATTTGAAGAAATCAAATTTAACATAATTTCCCTATCAAAGTAAATGTAAGCCTTAATGTTAAAACTAGATAGAAAATATACAACAAATGTTGGTAACATGAACTGTGCTAAAGAACTTTTAAAGAGAAAAAAAAAAACAATTTTATATTTACTATTGTATTGGAAATTGTTTTCAATTATTAATCTTTTCACCTGGTGTGGTCACCATTGGTATGAATATTTCAATGACATAATATAAAAAAAAATATTTAAAAGGCCTGGGATTTTAAACCAATCTTTTGACTCTGAACAGTATTAATCATGAACGCAGCCTAATTCCAGTATAAGATTGGGAGACATCTTGTCAAAAAGCTATAAAAAGTTTATTTTTATTTTCTGTAAGAAAACTAAAATTTCTCTTTGGCCTGACAATATTTTGATGTTTTAAACTTGTTTGGAATTTCTACCTGTGCTTTGAATTCACCTATGCCTGGCTATCCCTGACTGGATAACAACCCTCTCTAAAACCTTACTGGTGCCTCATAAATCCTGGCTCCCACTGACCAAATAACAACTCTCTCAAAATCTCAGTGTCAGCTCATAAATTCTAATGTCTGGAGTTGAATTTATTCCCTACCTTGAAATGTTGAGACATGTAGATCCTTAACCTGCTATCTGCCTTTGTTTTATGCTTGTCAAAATCTTGTTATCTGTATAGTACCAGAGACACCGACCTTCTTTGTAACATTTTGTGCTGTAAAAACTTTTTCCTGAAGATCAGGGGGTGATCTCTAGCATGGAGTTTTGTAAGAGAGAGTTCTGTCCAGGTTTTGTGTACACAATACAATCTTGATTTAATTTGATTTCAAATCGGAGTTGGTAGTCTTTTCTTTGTGTTCTGTTTCAACATTAACCTTTTTTTTAACTTCACTGTAAATAAAACCAAAGAACAAAACAAAACTCCTGTAAATGAACCAGGTGCATAATAATAGCCATTCTTTACTGAAAGCACCATATTGATTATAGAAATGATATAAGCTTAAAAATTAAAAGATAGCTCAAATATCAAGGAAGTTTAGAAGTTAGAATTTTTTTTTTCTTTCAGAATATAGGTGGTAAAATAGGTAGATGGAACATGTGCTGGGAGAAATCAAAAGTCTTTGCAGAGGAGGCAGCAGAGATTTGAGTCTTTCTCAGGTCTATGTTTTGCACAGAAGAGAAAATGTGAAGCATAACTATATCAAGTAATGTGCAAAAAATCACAAAAATATTTATTATAAAAAATCATATCTACAGAAATGGTTCAAAAGAAGCAGTTTTTTGTCAGGAATAAACATTTGGACATGAATGGAAGTTTTGGTACTATTTTTAAGTAGTTTTACTCATAGAGAGTAATCTTTATACCTTTTCTCCATTTTACTGGTTGGAATTAATTACAATTTATATATCTGCTAAAAAAGGTACTGAACACAGAAAAATATTAGTTGCTCATGTTTAAATCACCTACATTATTTGATCCTTCCCTTTTTAAACCAAAAATATGCATAAAACCATCTCTTAATAAATATCTCCATCTCTGTATATTAGCAGCAACTCAGTCATAAAATATACTATGATAACTTGTCTCTTCATGTACTTATAGATTATGAATTTGCTGCTTAGCATTTAGATATAATTTTCTATGGTGTTCTCTACTTATTTATGTCTCTATGCCAAGTTTTATACCAAGCTCTTAGTATGTGCCTTAATTACTCTGTGTAGCAATGTAGCATCCATGTCTTATTTGTGATACTTTGTTCCCAGAACTGTGTCTAAAGGGAAATATGTACAAGAAGATTATCCAGGCAAAAAATATACCAAAGCATGGTTTACTAAACATTCATTGAGTTTTTGCACAGACTTTTCCCTTATTTTAATATAACTAGCCCATTAGTCTTGTCACATTCAAATTCATTCATTCTTCAAAAAGTAATTTAATTAAATTTCCTATTGTCTTTAAAATAAAAAAAATCAACCTAAAATAATTTCTATACTGTAAAGCATTTTATTGTAGTATCTAGAATCTTTATAACTACTAAGAAATGGCATTCTATGTCTTATTTTTACCATTGTCTCTCTCATATTACATTCATTGTAATTTGAGTATGTCCCCCAAAAGCTCATGTGTTTGGAACTTAGTTTAAAAGGGAGAGAGTTGGAAAACAGTGGAATGTTTAAGAAGTGAGATCTAGTAAATTGTGGTTAGATCACTGGGGGAGATGTTCTTGGAGAGGGTTAATGTAACTTTCATGGGGCATAACATAGTTCTTATTAAAGCTGGTTGTTATAAAAGAGCAAGTCTTTTTTCTGAATTTCTCTGACTTCCTGTCTCATTATGTTCTAGCTCTCAAATGAGCCCTCACCATAATGCCACCTCATGTGTAATGCAGGTGAAGGAGCTGTCACAGGAGCTGAGAAGATTCTAATACAGTACACTTAAATCTTCAGAACTATGTACTCAAAACTATATTTTTATTTATTTATAATTGTAGTTGGACAAAATACCTTTATTTTATTTATTTGTTCATTTTTATGTGGTGCTGAGAATTGAACCCAGCTTCTTTCATGTGACAGGTGAGCACTCTACCCTTGAGCCACAACCCCAGCCTCTCAGAAAATATTTTTATGCATTTATATCTCTTTTTATACATTGACCTGCTTCTGGTATTTTTCTATAACATTATAAAACAGACTAAAAAAACCTCTATGTCTTATTTCTAAAGAAGACAGGTGAGACTTTGCAATGTATTATCAAAAAATTCGGTAAAAGCTTTAGAATAAAAACTGTTATTCATCCACTGAGTGACCTTTAGTGAGTGATTAAATATCTTTGTGTCTAAGGCATCTTACTATGAGAGTTAGTAGAAGATCTAAGATTACATTTTAAAAGCTCTGGTATAGTTTAGATGGTAATGGCTTAGCATTTCTGATTCTTATTTGTTTTTATATTTCAAAGGTGATATCTTGTATTTCTTATATTCCTCATGGTGCTTAGGTTAATGTATTGCCATTTACTTTGGGACTCAAATATGTGGAATTTGTTTTGTTTAGTAAAGCAAAAGCAAGAGTGGTACCTTAGAATATAGCAAAGACTATTTGAGAATGTTTTTATTTTTAATTGGAAGAATTGTCTCATTGCTAATGACTATAGAGGGAATTTACATCTTGATGACACCCATTATTCAGAAATAGTCTGAACTGACTAGATCAAAACCATTAGAAAACCATGAATAAAGGGGCAGATTAAAAAAATAGGTTTGTCCAGCACCATTTTGAGTCTCCTACTAGAGTACAAATTATAGTATTTTTTTTCTTACCAGTGAAAGGACTCAAACACATGTAGCTGCATTTTACGCCTCCTGTAATCACACAAGTCACCATCAATTATAATACCATTGTAGGAAGAGAAATGTAGATCTTCACAGGCAGAAAAATCAAATACAAAAAGTGCAATTTGCTTTATGCAAAAAAAGACGTCATTGATGCCATACTTCTTTTAGCTCCCAGGTTCCATATATTTGAGCTCAAGATATTCAACCAGAAGAAAGTGGATTTGTTTTATGCTAGATGAGTTAAGAACTGATATAATTAGAATGTAGAGTAAACATATTTTCATTTGGGGTTCAGTTGTTTCAAGTATGATGGCTTGCCCAGGAAAACAATGCAGGAAATTTTGTCCTCCACTTCACCCAAATTGTATGGAAAGATTATTATTTATTTAAATTAAAAGTGGAAGCCACAGGCAATCTACAGCAGGTATTGAAATTTCATGATGAGACATCAAACTGCAGTTGTTTTTCTCATGTTTTTGTATCATTGATTGCTGTGGATTTTGAATATTTGAAATATAAAAACTATATTTAAAAATAAACATTAATATTCTTTTGTATTTTAAGGTAATTTTAATAAGGCTCATAGCCTAAGGTCATAATACCCAGTATAATTACCTCATATTTTTCTAATGTAATCCCACGACAAAGGAGTGGGATATATTTTTCATGAAAAAAAAAATATTTTTACTAAGTAAAATTATGTTGTTCCATGTATCATACTTTTCTATGCAGTATATGTTTGGCTTTAAAATTAATAGAAGTAAATGCCTTGATGGGACTGCCAAAAGGTTTATATAATCTTCTCCTGGTGAATACTGTGGCAGAATATATAGAGGATAAAACAAAATTTCTGAAATTGTGTATTTTTGTGGCTGGAAACTGTTGAAAGGTACATCATTGTTATTAATGAAAAAGACTGACTGAAAACAGCAATGTTCTTTAAGCGTACATATGTGAACAAATTCTTTGTTAAGCAAAAATGCCCTGTGCAGCCAGGGATGGCTGAAATACATTATACTTAGACTCTGGTAATCTCAGTTCTTTTTTTTTAACTCTAACTAGTAAATTTTTCTAGCTCAATAAATTTCTTTTCTTGCTTTTAAAACCAGAGGAGAAATATTTGTCTTTTTTAACTTTCTGGATTGTTTCCCAATTTTACTGCAATAAAATATGCAGAAAACTTTTAGAAAATATTACAAAGCATACAAATGGAAGTGAATTATCTTTGCTTACTTTGTGACTCTTTTTCATTCAAATGCTGTTGTAGCTCAAAGTAGGTAACTTATCATTCTTCAATTACCTTTAACTGATTATATGTCCATTTTTTCCCTCGCATTTGGAAACCACACTTCATCCACTATTGGTCTCTTGCTTAAGTCTTTACAAGTTTTTATTTATATATTGTTGTGTGTTCATCCAATTGATTTTACTTCTCATTTAATGTAGTTTCATGTATAATTAAATTGGTATGAATATGTCTATATTGGAGAGTGCACAATGTCCCCAGATCTTGTTCTTAGGCATATGTTGCTGTAAACTCAGTTCTTCATGAATTATATGTAATGTTAATAAAATTGTGAATGATATTCAATATGATTTTTGTATGGATTCTGTGTATAATAAGCTTTTACACTATTGTACTTGAAAAGCCAACATTTTATGATAAGAAACTTAATCTTTACATACAACCTTCTCAGTTTACCTCTTACTACTTGGTCCTCAGAAAATGAGACTATAAAACATAGCTCATTGATTATTTTGTCATCAGTATAAGGCCTCACTCAACCTTGACTCCACATCCATTTCTCTAATTCCTGCCTTGAAATAACACTACCTATAGAATAACAAGGATGTCAGAATTTACTAATGTACATGAAAACACTGATCATTGACCTCATTCCATGAAAAATGAAATGTCTCCAATGAGGATGAAGTCTAGAAGGCCATTATGCACACAAGAAAGATAAAGCTCTTCTTTCATGTAAGAGCTACCTTTAAGTTTGTGGAAATTCAGTCTATTAAAATCACTAGGAAATGTTAAAAAGTTAAAATTTTAAAATTTATAAATCAAGATATGAAAATCTGGGGCTTATTTTCCTATATCTACATCCTTCTTATAACTCTTAATTTCACCATAAATACAAACAGAAAAAAGATAATGATCTAACTTATGCAAATTGTATTCCACATTGTTTGATTAAAATGTGTAAAAGTATTAACAGATGCTAGAGTATTATTCACTCAACAGTATGTTTTACTGTTACATAGAACATTTAGTCAAGTGGAACACTATGATGTCTGTCATTTAACAACAGGATGCAATGCATGAGTGTTAACACATAAACAAATATTCAGTTTTAAAGACATATTGCATACATAAGTTAAATATAAGTTAAAAAATGCACTGTAAACCTGGCATGATGGTCCATGCTTGTAATCCAAGCAAATTGGGAAGCTGAGTATTTTCAGAAATTTAAATTCAGCCTCAGCAACTTAGTGTGGTTTCAAGCAACTTAGCAAGACAGTCTCAAAATTTGAAAAAGTGGAGAGAGGGCTTAGGAATGTGGCTCAGTGTATAAAAATACCTAAACTTAAACTGAAATACAAAAAAAAAATAAAGTTTAAAATATTACACTTGAGTGTTAAACATCAAAAATAGATTTCATATAATTCTTTTCTGAGTATTCAAAAGTGAAAATAGTAATTTTGATTTAGAAAAACAATTATATTCTTTCAAAGATGAGGTTTCTTCACTATGCATATGACATTTATGACTGATATTTCTACAAAATAACTTGATAATGCTTAATAAATTTAAAGACAACTACTTGTTTTCTAAACTTAAATGAGTTCTGTATTTTACTGATCCTCATATACATCAAGGTGTAATATATAGTTAATAAATGTGAGAGTATAGTAAAGTTATTATGTTTCATTGTTATATAAGGCATACATTTTGTATAAAATCTGTTCAGTGTTCACTACTAGTATGAGTTTTCAGATGTTCAATGAATTTAAAATTTAAATACATTTTGGAAATATTATTTATCTTTTTAAGAGTTTCTGGGCACAATGAATTCTCCAAAAATAAGCAGTGTTAAAGAAACATGTAGCTACATTTTTTTCCATTTGTATTTTCTCTAACCAGTATATATCCACAGGTGCTGAGTATTGCTGAATAAATTTTAGAGGCATTGTCACATTGTCAATTTTCACATTACAAAATTGTCTCTATGCTATGGTTATTGTGGTGAGGATTAAATGTTGTCCCTTTCTTAGAGTAATGGTACAATGGTCTCATTTGTAGAGCTTCTCTCCAGTGTGTTTTCTCTGATGTCTAGTAATATATGATATATAATTTAAAATGTTTCTACATTGTCTACATTTAGATGTATCCTTTCCAGAATAAGTAGCCTAATGGTGAAAAGAATTGATTTCTTTTAAAAGCTTTGCTGCATTGTTTCAATTTGTAGGGGTTCTTTTCTGTATAAATTCTGTTGTTAATAAGGTTTAGTCTTTCGTTTTTTTAAGTGTTTATTTTTAAGTTGTAGTTGGACACAATACCTTTATTTCACTTATTTATTTTTATGTGGTGCTGAGGATCGAACCCAGGATCTCAAACATGCAAGGCTAGCACTCTACCATGGAACCACAAACCCAGCCCCAAGGTATAGTCTTTCTTTAAAAGTATTATTTCTTTATTCACATTTCATATTCACCAGGATGTCTTCTGCTGTGGTGAATAAAGTTTTATTTTTTATTAAATGCTTTTCCACATTATTCACTTTTGTACGGCTATTCTCCAGTGTGAGTTCTGTTGTGGTGAATAAGGCCTGTTTTATTGCTAAAAGCTTTGCCACATTCCTTATATTTGTAAGGATTCTCTCCAGTGTAAATTCTCCTATGGCACATAAGGTGTAATATTTGAGTAAAAACTTTGTCACATACTTTGCATTTGTGAGGCTTCTCCCAAGTGTGAGTTCTGTTATGGAAAATAAGGTGTGATTTTTGACTGAACGCTTTCCCACATTCTTTACATTTGTAAGGCTTCTCTCTAGTGTGAGTTCTACTGTGGCAAATAAAGCCTGGTTTTTGAGTAAAAGCTTTGCCACATTCTTTACATTTGTAGGGCTTCTCTCCAGTGAGTTCTGCTGTGGTGAAGAAGGCTTATTTTTTGACCAAAAGCTTTGCAACATTCTTTACATTTGTAGGGCATCTCGCCACTGTGATTTCTGCTGTGGCAAATAAGGTTTGATGTGTCACCAAAAGCCTTGCCACATTCTGTACATTTGTAGGGCTTCTCTCCAATGTGAGTTCTTCTGTGGCAAATTAGGAGTGATTTTTGACCAAAAGCTTTGCCACAATCTTTACATTTGTAGAGCTTATCTCCAGTGTGAGTTCTGCCAGGGCAAATAAGGTGTGATTTGTGACCAAAATCTTTGCAACATTCTGTACATTTGTAGGGCTTCTCTCCAGTGTGAGTTTTTCTGTGGCAAATAAGGTTTGATTTTTCACCAAAAGCTTTGCCACATTCTTTACATTTGTAGGGCTTCTATCCAGTGTGAGTTCTGATGTGGCGAATAAGGTGTGATTTTTGACCAAAAGCTTTTCCACATTCTTTACATTTGTAGGGCTTCTCTCCAGTGTGAGTTCTTCTGTGGCAAATAAGGTCTGATTTTTGACCAAAAGCTTTGCCACAATCTTTACATTTGTAGGGCTTCTCACCAGTGTGAGTTCTCCTGTGGTAAATAAGGTTTGATTTTCGACAATAAGCTTTGCCACATTCTTTACATTTGTAGGGCTTCTCTCCAGTGTGAGTTCTGATGTGGCGAATAAGGTCTGATTTTTGACCAAAAGCTTTGCCACAATCTTTACATTTGTAGGGTTTCTCTCCAGTGTGAGTTCTGATGTGGCGAATAAGGTTTGATTTATCACCAAAAGCTTTGCCACATTCTTTGCATTTGTAGGGCTTCTCTCCAGTGTGAGTTCTCCTGTGGCAAATAAGGTTTGATTTTTTACCAAAAGCTTTGCCACAATCTTTACATTTGTAGAGCTTCTCTCTAGTGTGAGTTCTGCTGTGGCAAATTAGGAGTGACTCTAGACTGAAAGCTTTGCCACATTCTTTACATTTGTAAGGCTTCTCTCCCATGTGGGTTCTGATGTGGCAAGTAAGGTCTGATTTTAGACCATAAGCTTTGCCACAATCTTTACATTTGTAGGGCTTCTCTCCAGTGTGAGTTTGGCTGTGGTAAATAAGGTTTGATTTTTGACAAAAAGCTTTGCCACAATCTTTACATTTGTAGGGCTTCTCTCCATTGTGCATTCCTGTGTGGTAAATAAGACATTTTTTTTTACTAAAAGCTTTGCAACATTCTTTATATCCGTAGGGCTTCTCTCCAGTATAAATTCTCTGGTGATGAACAAGGCCTGATTTTTTATATGATTTCTGGTGTTCACTCTCACTTGTAGTTTTCCATATTTTCTTTTGTGGTAAATAGTCAAGATCACAACTTTCATATTTTGCACTTATCACTTCATGTAATATATGTTTTAGGCCCTTTTCTGGTGAATATTCTTGGATATGATTAGGAGTCATGGCTGAAATAAACAAAAATTTTAAAAAAAAATAATACCTATTAGACTGGGATAAATATATTTTGCATACATGACATGAAATTAAGGTAAAATAAGTACATCAGGAGTATAGCAGATTAGTAAGTCCAAAGTCACCATAAATCCAAAAAATATATTAGTTCAATAAAAATGTACAGAAAAAATTACCTTGAGAATATTATTCAAATTCTTGTAGAGACCACAGTATCCAAGAGGAGTACATCATTAAGAAGAGTAATATAATAAAGTGTAGAAAAGAATCTTTAACACCCTTTTGTTCTTCATAAGATAGTATTGGGTATTTAGGAAATATCTACCAGCTACCTTCACTGTCAGTAGAATAAGAGAAATGTAAAACATATACAAACATTTCTGGGTTTTTCAAAGTGTGTCCAAAAATGATTTTTGTCTATCATGACATAGAGACATGAAAATAACTAGTAGATTTTGAGTGATAATACCATAAATATGCAACAAGTGTAAAGAGGCAATGGACTCTTAAAAAGAAATATGAGCAAAAAATTTACTAAGAAATATACACATATGTCTATAAATTTTTTTGTAAAAACATTTTAAAAGACTATAAAAACCTTGCATAGCCTGTGGCCATAATATTTGGATAAATTCAACACATGACAATCAAGTATAATAAATTGATTTTTATATTTTTACATTCGTGTGATATGAGAATTTCCTTTATTGACAAATACAACTTTGTTTATTTATAAATATATCATGATAATTTATACTATATATACAAGGTAAAATGACTAAATAGAATGAATTAACAATCATTATTTCATATAATTATCAATTTTGTTCTTACAACGTATTGTATTCCTTCTACTAGTATTTATGAAGAACATAATACACTCACTATGTGGTAAAATAAAACTCTTGACCCTATTATGCTCAATAAGATAAAAATATGGAGACTTTTACTATAATATCAACGCTACACAAAACACAGTGCCTGGTGACAAAATTTTGCTCACTAAATTTCTGACTTCCACGTGTGAATCAAATGCTCCTACAACTTAATATCTGCATGCCAACTTTCACTTAATTAAAAGTCCTGCATATATTTCTTATAACACTTTAAGAGACAAAATATTTTATAATTAAATAATAATAGTATATAAGTACATATTTTTAAACATTTGACATTGATGGGCACACACATTGAGTCCCTAGCTTTAGTACTGAGAAAAATGTTGGCACTAAACACAAAAGCAGAGGTATCTCTTCGATTTTCTGATTTAATAGTTCATGGATACATATTTAGTACTGGCAATTCTGGATCTTTACATCATCCAACTTTTAATGTTTCATGTGTAATGCTTGAGATTACCCCAAAAATTCTATATCACAAACTATAACACAAGTCTTTTTAAAATTGTTTGAGCCATGCTGTTTCTAAATATCTGTGATTTCTCTCAAACAAGACGTACTTTTGCATGACCTCCTAATTAGTAAATATTATAAGGATGCAGCACTGTTCTTGCCTATTTTTATTTATTTAAATGTTTTTATACTTTTTTTCCTGACAATGGAGTATATAATCTACTGATGGCTCTTTTAATGAACAAATAAAAAATAGTACAGCAAATATAAACAAAGAGAAGCATGGCTAAATCCAAGTGACAAAAATAAAACATTAAGAATTTAACATTAGGATACTGACAGTTTTGAATTACTCAAAGAACACTAAATAACTATTTAAAAAAACTTTATAGAATGAAATTGAAAAATATTAACATCAATGGGCACAATGTTTAAGTGAATATTTTTTTAAGAAAAAATGAGAGGAGCATTCCTAGTGTGCAAATCCAAAATTCAACAAATATGGTAGAGGCTTATCAAGCAGTACCAAGTTTAATACAAGTCTAAGCAACTTGTAAAATACTGTAAAAATTAAAAATCTATAGGATATATAAATAGAAGTGGGAGATTATATATATATATATAAAGTGTGAAAAGAATCCAAGCATGCCACAATAAAAAAACAATGATCCAGAAATTAAATCACTAATCAAAATAAAAAAAAAAATATTTAAAAATTACAAAGTAGAAGTATAATGATTTATTCACTTCAAAATATTTATGATTACTAATGCATTATTGCAAAACACAAAACAAAAGAAAAAAATTAATAACAGAATTGAATCTACAATAGGAAACGTGAAGTAAGTTCCATCAGAGAGCATGGAAAGAAACCAAACATGATCTGCTCCTAGAGTCCCTATGTGTTTAAATATTGATAATGATCCAGCCTTTACATCTCATCCTTTTGCACAATTTTTAATCAGTGAGATATAGTTTTAAATCATGAAATTTCTCATAATTTTTTGGATGAGCTTTTGTTGAGTGCACAAATTGTATCCTAATGCTTGCCTTTTAAAACAGAAACAAACAAAGATCTAGCCTCTATTATATTAATATGCATTAAATATTGTTTTATTTACAGTTAATGTACTCAATATACAACATAAAGTTAATACTCAAAATTGGTCATCTGCATTGAATAGACATTTTATTCTCAAACAGCCATTACCAATACAATTATGTAATATATGAGGTTCCACCTGACCAGCATGAGAAGCTCCTATGGCTTTGCTCACTTGGGGAAAAGCATAGACTGCTACACTTATGCTACCATGTCCTGTTTGGAATCTAGCTTCATGCTTGAAAAATAGCAATTACAAATGTACATCGGTTACTTCACAAGCTGATTTCTAAGTTTCATTTAACCCTGGAAGATAAGAGTTCATCCTCAAAAGAAGAGAAACATTAAAAGAGGACCCCGAGTTACTTAAATTCTAGTTACTTGTTGAGATATAAAACCATTAACAGCCTCAGCTCAACAGGTGTTGGCTAAAATGGGGTTAGAATGTACTCTAGATAACTTTGTTACTTCTTTGATTGCTAAACTCACACAAAACTCTGTAAATGCTTTGGTCTTAACAACAATTTTGCTCTGTTTTTGTACACCAGCTCTGGGAAATTCAGTACTGCCAGATCCTGGACTTCAAGAACCCATTACAATATCTTGACTCACTTGCATAAAATTGTTATACACCTGGAAAAATATCTCATGGTATTCATTGTTGTCTTAGCAGAATAATGTGTCTTTACCATCCACATAGTATTTAATAGGTCAAAATCCTGTGCAATTTATTCATAAAAGATCTATTCCTCTTGATAAAAACTGTGATGATTCAGTGAAGCTTCTCTCTAAGGCAGAATTTAACATTTTGACATTCTCCTTGCTGTGTTTACCTGGACTAGCTCTATGGGCTTATAAAACTACTATGAAACTCACCTATGCTATCATAAACAGTACTAGTCATGCCTCCATGGATGTAAATAGGCTTAATGAAGAACAAAAACAACATTGTCAAGCTATACTTGACAATTATGCTGCAATTGATTGTCTGTTATTGTTACATCATAAAGGATATCAGAAGTTTAATACCACGTGTTCCTTCAATTTAAGTTATAATAGTAATTTTATTTCAAAAAACTTAGATTACCTTAAAGATATCATTAATAGGGTTCAACAAGATGATGAATTTTGGACTTGTTGAACTGGTTAACTTCATGTTTACTCAATTTCATCTGGGTCAAAAATATTCATAGGTGGATGTTTACTGATGTTGGAACTTGCTGTTGTCTATGCATGTCCTATTTTTTTGCCCCCACCAGCATTAAGGAGATAAGCAATATTATTTATTCAAAAGGCCTTAAAAAATAGGGGAAGTATTAGGTATTCTGATCTTGGAATAGACAGGAAAGTGTGGGGGTAATTGTAACTGACACCCTGAGTCCCACAATTGTAATGCCCAGCAGTTTCTCCCTGAAGATATTAAGACAACTCTACAGGTGCACTATCTAGTTTCTGTGGTAATGTCCTTAGGGAGAAGGGGCTCTATATTTGTATTAATTGTACCTAATCTTGGTTAGCTAGCACATGGGGTTAAAGAAACACTGGGTTAGAATGTAGTCATGGTATCAGAAGCTGTGTAATTCTGGGGGATTATATGTGCAGCTGTTAAGAGGGGTGGCCAGTTTTTTTTTTCTTTTTTCCTTTTCACTGTGTGTGTGTGTTTCTCTCTTCTGTTTGCTCCTTTAAAGGTTTCCTCACAAGAAGATTTGAAACAGATCATGCTGGCCCTTACAACAAAAGGTAAGTTTTGATGGTTAATCTGAATAAACTGGGACATCACTAAAGAAGAAAACAGAGAACACCAAGGAATTTGAAAATGTGATAAATATAGGGCAGTATGTGTTCAATGATTACAATCAAAATAAATAAACCTAAGCTTCTGAAAATTTCTTCTGCTGGGTGACTACTCTTTCAACATTTATTAGTTTGGTTTTCTTCTTGACATTTGAATGACTCAACAGTGTCCGCTGCTATGTGTAGTCTACAATAGTTTACATTACTAAATTATACTAGGTACTACTTATCTAAAGTAAAGGATGTGCAACACACAAAGAAAGAGACAGACTAAAGAGTAAAATTATATATATATATATATATATATATATATATATATATATATATATATATGAGAGAGAGAGAGAGAGAAATATCTGTACTAAAAATGCCCTTTTTTTTGAAACACAAATCTGAAACTCATTTTTATAGAGAATTTCCCAGAAGATACTCTGCAACCGAAGTAAATTAAATAATAATTAGTAATTCATAATTTTAAAGGGAAGTTAAACTTACCCAGGAAAGCCAAGTTTCTATAGTTCTCTAGCATCACATCTCTATATAAATTTTTCTGAGCAGGCTGAAGGCATTCCCACTCCTCTTCAGTAAAATCAATGGCTATATCCATAAATGTTAACAGTTCCTAAAATAAGAATAGGTAAATAAATAACACATTGACCACAGGAATATTTGCACAGTCTGTAATGTAAATACAGTTGAAATTAGAGTTAGTAGACTATCATGTAGGTAGTGTTTTGGAACACAATTATACTATTATCTACTTCTGCAGAAAAAGGGATTTAAGTTCAAAAAAGTATACATACTCCACATTTATGAAACACATTATAAAACTCAGGCATTATCACAAAAATATATATTTTGTAATTTTTTATTTCTTGATCTAAATTATACATACTTTTCAGATGAGAAAATCATGGTAATTAAGAAAGGGAATTTTCAAATTTTAATTGTACAACCACTAATCAGAAATTTACTAATGTTTAGAACCTTATATGTTATTTCTCTGATAGAGCTGGCTATTCTGACTGTGTAGTGAGATCTCTAGTAAGAGAAATTTTGAAATGCAACAAGGTAGGCAGAGCACTTAATGGAAATATTTAATAGTTTATTTAAGTTCAAATATTTTATAGTTTTTATGTATGTTATTAATATAAAAAATAGCAACAACAATCCTGTTTGAATTTTCCTTTTTATAATTTTAACATTTTTTAACATACAAAATTATATATATATATACACACACACACACACACACACACACACACATATACACACAAACTTTGATCATTGTGTATATTGTATGATATTTATAATAGAATATACATATAGCTCTTCAAACAATATAATTTTTTTATTGGTTCTTTCTAGTTCTACCTGACAGTAAATTGATTTTTATGGTATTATGCAAGCATGGGATATATCTTATCCTAATTAAAATCCTGTTCTTGTTGGTGGCTACAATGGTAGGATTCACTTACAGATTATATATATATATATATATGTATATATATATATATATATATATATATATATATATATATATATATATATCCTTGTCCCTCTTATTTATTTATTTACTTATTTACTTATTTATTTTTGTTTACCATTGTGCAATCTACTGATCTTCTTTTCTTACCCTTCCCCACTTAATAAGATTTAGATTTCACATATCAGCAATAACTTTCAATATTTTGTTTTAAAGAAATGGTTTGTTTTACTTAGCATATAATCTCCAGATTCATCCATTTCCTGGCAAATGTCATAAAGTCATTCTTCTTTATGGCCGATACAGATTCATAGTTTATTGTGTACATAAGCAACATTTTTTATCCTGTCATCATTGAATGGACCCATTTATCATTGAATGGTTGGTTTTATAGTTTAGCTATTGTGAATTCTGCTGCTATTAATATTAATGTGGCTGTGTCAATGTAGTATGCTTATTTTATGTCCTTTGGGCATATACAGTGCAGTCAAAAAAACTGGGTAAAATTGTGGTTCCATTTCTTTAACAATATCCATACAGGTTATTATGTTTCACTTAGACCTGTATACAGCTAGAAAAATTGGAATTCATCTATACCTGAGGTGAAAAAAAACATACACAAAATTTATTAAGCCATAAAATGACTAGAATTTATTATCAAATCATACATCCCAATAAAAAGTAAAATTCAAAAACTAGAAGAAAAGAAAGTCTTAAGCAAAAGAGAAAAATTAGAAGCTATTAAAGATAAACATAACACAGAGTTACCAGTATCAATGTTGGTGCTTTTAAAAAGCAAATGAGCCCAGTCTAGTTATGGACAACTTTAGTTCCAGCGACTGAGGAGGATAAGAAAAAAAGATCATAAATTCTAAGACAATATTATACATAATTTTGTCTTATATATATTGTATTGAGCAACTTAGTGAGGCACTTAGCAACTCAGTAATACTCTGTCTCTAAATAAAATATAAAAAAAGGACTGAGGATGTGGCTTTATTGTTAAGCACCCCTGGGTTCAATCTTCAGTACAAATTTTTTAAAAAGCAGATACAATTAAAAAAGCACTAGCAAATTTGAAAATTCAATGAATAAAAATTATATCAATTATACAGTATATAATTGCAAATATAGGCATATATAATGATTTCTCACTTTATGGAAATACACTCTGGAAAATTTATCCTAAGAATCTTCTGCAATTTTCCAATACTCTGAGTGCAATGACAGAATCTAGATGGTATAGACTAGTACATGGCTAAGATATTTGCTAGATCCATGGTTGTACATAAAGTCTACTGCTGACCAAAATACCATGATGCCAAATGATTGATGTTATGAAGTAAAATCAATCAGGGTAAACCTCATAATAAAATAAATGGTGGAACTACAGAAAACACCAACAACAAAACTCTTAAAACATGCCAGGATATTGGGAAAAGAGTGTGATAATAAAATGCTATTTTATCCCTTCACTCATAAAACATAATAACATATTTTGACACATTAAATGCTGAATATAAGTTATTAATAAATAATACTGAAATATATAAGAAAGTACAAAGCTCAAAAGTTTACATACAAAAGGTACGGTTCATATGGTGGTGCACACCTGATATATCTACTATTTTGGAGTCTAAGGCATAAAGTTCAAAATTTAAGGCCAACTGAAGAAATTGAGCAAACCCCATCTGGAAATAAAATTTAAAACATAGCTGAGAATATGCTCAGCATTAAGACACTTTGGTTGAATCCCTAATATCACAAAAGAAAAAAAAATAGTTTTGTTTTTTTTTCAAAATTATACAATATAATAGACTTAAACCTATGAATTACAAAATATTAATACAAAAAATCTATTCATCAAATGATTACATTAAAAGCTGCAAAATAAACCCTAATTTCTTCACATATAATAAAACACTTATAAGAAGAAGAAATACAACAGAATGCATAAGAAAAACAAAAAATTCTTGAAGTGTCACTTTAAAAAGGATATATCTAACTTTTCAATAATCGTAAAAACTCAAAATCTTTAGAAATTAGGTAACATTGAATAAAATCACATCATATAGATGAATTAAATAGTATTGATGAATATGTGGAATAAATGCATTCACAAAAAGGGAAAATAATAATTTAAGCTTTTATTATCCATTTGTAGAAACTGTTTTGTAATCATATGTATATGATACACCCACAGAGTAAACAGAGACTAAAATTACAGCAACTGTTCATGAGAATACATCCACATTCTTCCAGAGTTGAAACCAAGGGGCATGGCTAAAGAGGAAGAAATAATTATTAAATTTTGTAAAATGCAAATTCTAGGAGCTAGAATTTTTGTTGATATATTATATCCAGTTTGACAAATACTATAAAATACCATGTACGTTTTATGCTAATGTCACATGAATGTTGCATTTCATATGCAAGTATGTTTACGAAAGGAATATGCAGTATTTGAGAAAATAAAAATACAGAAAAGAACATAAAAGACTCAAATATTCAACATATTTACAAAGGATAGAACTATAATAAAAATGATCATTTTTCCCAAGGTACCCTTTAATAATTACTGGTAATAATTTTACCATTCTTTGCTTTTTGTGAAAGAAGAAATCAAAGCAAAAACTTCTAAAATTTTCCTGGAAAGATGAATGTATATAAAATCAGACAAGTACTCTCTCACTTGTAAGAACAAATGTACTCGTGATTATTACCTGACACTAATGCATGTTATAATATTACAACAGTGTAGTAATTTTAAGATAAAAAAATCACAATACAGAAAACTACATAGGGCAGTTCAGATGTATGCAAATATCTTTTTATTGTTAATAATTATAAGTATATAAATAAAAACATATCAATAAAATATTTAATGTTAATGAATGCTACAATCCAACCTCAAGGTAGATGTTAGAATAAAAGGCATAGATTACAAAAGCGACTTGTGTGCAGAATGTGTGTGACACTGGAATTATACACAAGCATCCACCAAAGAGCAGATATAAAGAGAGATAATTTTAAAAAATAAAATAAAAATAAATAAAAGCAGAATATAAGCCTACCTCCATTTATGGATACACCAAATAAATATATACTCCTGTTTTGAGTCCTTCTAATTTCTGTAAAGGAATTAGAGGCACACAAATTGGAAAACTAAAAATATATATATATATATATATATATATATATATATATATATATATATATATATATATATATATATATATATCGACCAAGAGGAGATAAGTAGAATGCACTTGAAGATTTTTCTGATTTGAGAAATATGCAAAATTACTGGAACAAAATGCCCAAATCCAGTGTTAATATAAATAAAGGAAGATTGATTTGCATTTGAAATATATTATTTAACTCTAAATTGCCTGTAGTTTAAATGCTAATTTATCTGTACACACAAAGGAAGGAATAAGATATACATGAGTATTTACTCCAGGGGGGAAAAATAAGTGGTTTTCTATGGCCATGCAAGATCTATGGGCTTTATTCCATGAGGCCAGAGTGGAAGAGATGCTAAATCTTAAGGTAATCCCTTAATTCCTTAGAGGGGATTTGCCAACATTCTCTAAAAATGCAAATAGCTGTTGCTGACAGTTGAATTTTTATCTAGACAGTACCAAAAAATTAACAGGGAAATACCGATCACCACTGAAAGCCAAAGTGGCAGTTTAGCACTTCCTGATCTCTCTCACCCAGCTCACTTTACTAATAACACCAGACCTAACCAATTCTTTCTGTAAGTAATTTGTCCCGATATTAACTTTTTCCATTAAATGGACTACATCTGAAACCTCAAACATTGAAAGCACTGGTAAGTAACTGTGCAGGTGCAAATCTACCTAGATCAAAAAGGAGTGTTCTCACATTGGTGTGAAAACATTGTAATGGGCTAAAATCTCGAATATTAGTGAAGAAAAAAGTGGTTACAATCATAGATCCCTCTTTATTTCTAAAATAGGTGCACATCAATTTTTTTTTTCCAGTGAGCATAAGGCACCCTGGAATCTTAAAAGCTTGCATCAGAATTTTAGTGCACCATCCAACTATAAGATCTTCTGTATGAGCACAGCTGTTAAAATGGCTACTCTCAAAAAGTGGAATAGTAAGTAGTACTTCAATTATATGAATATGGAAGGAAGAAACACTGTGCTAGACTATGAAATTAGTGAAGACATTTTAAAAAATTGGAAGTTGAGAGTTCTCTCAGTTATATATTTGAGAAACTAAGCTCTCTACATTTATATTGCTCTTGAACAAGAAATGCCCCAAGTACTGGTCTGGACTTATGAGAGGCATTAGAGGTGCCAGCTGAGGGATCCTCATATTACATAGTTCTGAAACACAGTTCCAGGAGAATACCAGAGAAGTGAATGAGAATGCTCTCATATACATTCCACAAAAGGAAATCTGAGCATAAAGACACTCTGACAGGTTGTCTGCCTTTGGAGACACAAAGGAAGAATAGAAACACATGAGTTTTCCAATATCAAGTGATTCTTCTTTACTTTTCAATCATGTAAAATGCTCATAAACAACAACAAAAAATTGCTTTTGATATTTTTCTATGGTACTGGGGATTTGAAACAGCAGCATGTTAATTCTGGGCTACATACCCAGGCATGTTTTCAAATTTTGAGACAGGTTTTTCTAATTGTCTAATTAGTCTACCTAAGTTCCTGATGTTTACCTGGAAATTGCAATCTTACTGACTTAGCCACTTGAGTCTCTGGAATTAATATGCATGTATCATTGCACCCAGAGAGAAAAAAAAATACTTTAAAATCTCATCGAGTTTTTGGTATAACAATTGAAAATACAATGTTCATTTGAAATATAATATGGGTAAAGTAACTGATAATACTGCAAAAAAGTAACTGATAATACTGGGAAAGGGGGAAGTTGTCATTGAACAGGAAGCTAAAATTTTATGCATAAATACAACTCAAAATACTGGAGCATAAATTTAAAATCACACTCAGCAACTGTTTGAAGATGAAAAAAAAAATAAAAGTACCAGGTATGTAGCTAAGTGGTACAGTACCTCTGACTCAATCCACAATACCACAATCTCCAAAAAAAAGGAGAATGAATTCAGGAAGAAAGAAAACTGAAATACCAATAAAGTATCTCACCCCACTCCTAGAGGAAAAAATACATGGAGTTGTGATTGGGATGTTGTCCTCACTCCAGAATCCACAACACAATCTGAGAAGATTCGGAAATATTGCCACAAATGTTCTCACATAGAATTTAAGGTAGGGGCTGAAAATATTCTATAGGATACTATAGGACTTCCAGTGTCTACTGTTAATATATGGTCCAGTTGACTGGCCAGTGGAAATTCATGGCTGACCTTACACAGGACTGCAGAAACTAAAGATTACACCAGGGATTCTAGCCAACCATAGCCAGTTCCCATAGCCAGTTAGTGCAGCCAGTTTCAACCAGACTCACCATCCAGTCTCAGGATTTCACTGCACACTCATCATTTACTCTATTTTTAGGAACCACATGTCCTCTCTATAAATCACAAAGTATGTATACAGGAGAAAAAAATCAGGTTCAGTGAACATAAGTGAGGAAGCCTAGAAATGGATACCCACTCTGGCAGACTTCACACCAGATGGTCACAACTTGCTTCTCTTTACTGAATATGTGTAGATTGGACAATGCTTATATAAGGGGTCCTGATTAGACACAACTTATGTCTTCACATGCTCAATCTGAGCCTAGTGAGTTTTTTTGAGAGTCAGGAGATAACCTCAAATCCAGAAATAAATGATGTCCAATTGTAGGGTCTTGTCTGTACATTTATTTATTTATTTATTTTTCTTTTGAGGCTCTGGGAATTGAAATCCAGATCCTCAGGCTGCAGCTAAATTAAGGCAAGGTATCCTTGGAAAAGTAAAATCCAGCCAACCCAGAAGAGCATTTGCATTCAAACTTGCATATGAGGCCTTTTGAATTTGAAGATTATATATGTAAATATATTATTTATTGATGGAAATAATACAGTGAAAATCTTGTAAAATTTCAGTTAACTTCTCTTGTATGGAAACAGAGTGAACATTAAAATTATATGAGGTGGAAAGATAATTATTTTTAGAATTCATATAAAAATAGTAAAAATTGAATTTTATAGTATAACCCATAATTTCCACTATGTGAAAATTACCATTGTGTATTTAAAATATTACTAATAAAGTATATGTATTTTTGGAACAGCACCCTCAAAACTATGTCAAGACTCCATAAAATCTCAGTTCACAGAACCATATTTGAGAGTTATGCTTGTCCTGAGTTCAGGAAGATGAAGGACATGATCACTTCTTTTATGCTACAGGTGAAAGATGCATTTATATATATATATATATATATATATATATATATATATATATATATATATATATATATATATATATATATATATATTTTTTTTTTTTTTTTTTTTTTTTTTTTACCAATATTTCTTTTGACATATAAAAAACTAGAGAGAAACTGCCCTGAGTGAGGGCAAGGAGATTTAACCAGAAGGTGTATGGTGTGTGTGTGTGTGTGTATGTGTATAATAATAATAATAATAATAATTATATATATATATATATATATATATATATATATATATATATACACACATATATATATATTTTTTTTTCCCAGATCCAAAGTTTTGAGTATATTATTTAAATTGATTAATGATATATTCCTTATTTTATGTCATGGCCTTAGACCCAGTGGCCTGTCTATAACATTTTCTTTTTCTTCCTAGGATGAAAGCCCCTTAAGAAAGTGGGCTTGAAATGAAGATGAATTGTGTTGCTATCATAATGTCATACACCTGTAATCCCAAGTAGGGGATTTGAAATTTTGCTTCTTTAAGAATAGTACTAAAGCACAAGAAATAGAAAAAAAGAATCACTAGATGAGATGAATTCAAACTGAAAAGATTCTTCTCTGCAAAGGAAACACTCAGTGAGGCAAAAAGTGATATGAGAGAATAGGAGCAAATTTTTACCACATGCACATCAAATAGAAACCTAATTTCCAGGATATATAAAGAAGTTAAAAAACTTAATAACAAAAAACAAATTTCCAAATCCTTAAATGAAATGGGCTAAGGAACTGAAGAGACACACTTATTAGAATATAAACAATCAATCAATCAATAAAAAAAAATGTTCAACATCTCTAGTAATTAAAGAATTGCAAATCAAAACTACTCCAAAATGTAATCTTATTCCATTCAGAATTGGAATTATTAAAAATACAAGCAAAAATATATGTTGGTGAGGATATGAGGAAAAAGGCCCACTGTTACACTGTTGGTAGGACTCTAAATTGGTGACACCAATCTGGAAAAGAATAAGGAGATTCCTTAGAAAACTTGGAAAGAAACCAAAATTTACCCAGCTATCCCACTCCTCAGACCAACAACAAGCTTAAAACAAGAGCTAAAAACAGCATAATACAGAGGCAATGTTCACATCAATGTTCATAGCAAAACAATTCACAATAGGTAAACTATAGAACCAGTCTATATGCTCTTCCCTAGATGAATGGATAAAAAAATATGGTCTATTTACACAGTGGAATATTACTGAGCATTAAAAGAGAATAAAATTATGGAATTGGGAAGTAAATGCATGGAGTTAGAGAATATCATGTTAAGGCAAGTAATCCAATCCTCCTAAACCAAAGACAATAATGTTTTCTCTGCTAAGTGGATGGTGATCCACAATGAGGGAAGTGGAAGGTAGCATGGAAGAAATGAAGAAACTTTGAATAAGACAAAGGGGAGGGAGGTGATGGGAGATGTTATAGAGGTAGGTAAGATGGTGGAATGAGATGAAAATCTTGTTGTACACAAAGTAGAGTTACATGGGTTTTGTAACTATACTTTCTGAACAACAAGAGAAATAAAATCTTGTGTTCCATGTGTGTTCTACGAAGTGAAATGCATTCTGCTCTATTAGCAAGTTAGAACAAATTAATAAATTAATTGACTTTTAAAAATTCAGGAAAGAGACTTACCTTTCCCTAGATTTATATATAAACATATATGTGTATATATATATATATATATATATATATATATATATATATATATATCATATTTAATGTATATAATTTATGAACACTTTTTTTCATATTTCTATCGATATTTTTAAAGAAATGACAACAGAAGCATTACAATTCTTATTTCATGTATAGAACACAATTTTTCATATCTCTCATTGTATATAAAGTATGGTGATACAAATTTGTGTATTTGTGCATGTACTTTTGATGATGGTCTCTATCACATTCCACCATTCTTGCTAATCCCCTGCCCCCTTTGTTTTCCTCCCACCCCTCTTCTTTATTGAGAATCCATCTATTTCTCTCATGATCCCCCTCCCTACCCCATTATGAGTCAGCCTCCTTATATTTGGCATTTTTTTTTTTTTTTTGAATTGGATAACATCACTTAGCATTATCTTCTCCAATGCTATCCATTTACCTTCAAATGGCAGATATGATTATATACCTAGAAGACTCAAAAAACTCCACCAGAAAACTTCTAGAACTAGTAAATAAATTTAGCAAAGTAGCAAGATACAAAATCAACATCCATAAATCAAAGGCATTTCTGTATATCAGTGAAAACTCTTCTGAGAAAGAAATGAAGAAAACTACCACATTTACAATAACTTCAAAAAAAAGATATTTGGGAATCAACTTAATGAAAGACATGAAGGGTCTATACAAGGAAAACTACAGAAACCTAAAGAACAGAATCAAAAAACACCTTAGAAGATGGAAAGATCTACTGTGCTCATCAATAGGCACAATTAATATTATCAAAATAAAAATGCTCCCAAAACACTATAAAGATTTACTGCAATTCTGATCAAAATCCTAATGGCATTCCTCATAGAAATAGAAAAAGCAACCATGAAATTTATGTGGAAAAATAAGAGACCAAGAATAGCTAAAGTAATCCTTAGCAGAAAGAGTGAAGCAGGTGGCATCACTATACCAGACCTTAAACCATACTACAGAACAATGGTAACAAAAACAGCATTGCATTTGAAAAAAAAAAAAAACAGACTGCAGGCGAATGGTACACAATAGAGGTCACAGAGACTAACTTACAAAATTATAATTATTATATATTAGACAAAGGTGTCAAAACATGCACTGGAGAAAAGATAGCCTCTTCAACAAACCACTATCTCTCACCATGCACAAAAATCAACTCCAGGTGTATCAAGATCTTGGAATTAAACCAGATACTCTGTGTCCAATGGAATAAAATACAGGCTCTAATCTTCATCATGTGGGATTAGGCCCCAATTTCTTTAATAAGACACTGAAAGCACAAGAATTAAAACAAATAATAAATAAATGGGATAGAATCAAACTAAAAAGTTTATTCTCAGCAAAAGAAACAATCTGTGAGGTGAAGACAGAGCCTACATTTTAGGAGGAATATTTTACCCCGCACATATCAGATAGAGCACCGATCTCTAGGGTACATAAAGAACTCAAAAAAAAAAAAAAACTAAACAAATAATAATAATAGTGATGTTTATGATGATGATGATGATGATGATTATGATGATAATGATGATAATAATAATAATAATAACCCAATCAAGAAATGGGCCAAAGATCTGAACAGAGAGTTCTTAGAAGAGAATATACAATCAAGTAACATTTTTTTAATATATATGATTGGTTATGGTCCTCCCTTTTCAGTACCAAGAACACTTCTGGTTCAGTTTCTAAGGAGGGGAAACACGAGCAAGAATTATTCTCAACTCTCCTTTATAAATTATCAAATAAATTATCTATGTCATTTTCTAAACATAGCTGGACATGGGAAATATAGGTTTGGAGCAGAGAACATTTTTATTAGAAACACAGTGCAAAAGAAAGAAAAAAATATATAGTTATTTGTACTACATTGAACCACAAGAGAAATGGAACCTGGAATTCAGAAAAGAAAGATTCAAACTTTTATATTTGGGAATGTGGATGACATGGATGCCTAAAGTGAAAAGGTTATTACAAGCTTTTGAAAGAAAATTCATGTGAGTGGCAGATAATGGTTAACCAAATAGAATCTTCACAGTGTATTCCAGGGGCTTTGTCAGCTGTGCACTACAGAACATACAGGTATTCATAGCCTCATGAAGAGCATTATTCATCTGTGCCCTCTAAAATTATTCCCATAGTACATATGAAAAAACATGGGTATCTGGATATTAAATGGCAATTCAGCAGCCCACAGAAAACTACCCAGAGACAGAACTGTATGAAATTTCTTCAAAGACCATCAATGCATTGTTACCTCCTGACACAGGGATGGCAGTCTGGGGAAATATTATTTTCTCTCCATTTTGAAGAGAGTGCATTGAGAATACATTTCAGGGGCAACATAAAGACTTTTTTTTTCTTTCATGTTAAGAAACTCTTCAGAAACCGAGCTCACAAGACAGATTTCTTAGGAGGGTAAATGCCTGGAGATTACAAAATAAAACAACAACAACAACAAAAAAAAAAAAAAATATCAGTGGCCCTGAGTGACTCAGGAAGGAAATAAATCTAAAAGGCTTATTAGAAACTGAAAATCAAAAAAGTAACTATTTCTAAAAATAAATATGTTCATTAGTTGCTATCTCCACAACATGTCATTAAGTAAACAACAAATTATATATGAATATTTCTAGGATTGGACAAATTTTATTCCACATGATTTTATATTAAATCCCAAAATCCAGATAATAGAATTCATGATTCACTGTCAAAAATATTACAGAAAAAAATTTTTTTAAGGAGTGGATGTTTAGTAAGTATGTCATTTAACAATTTTATTACCGTATGATTTTAAAGAAATTTATTCATTTTCCTGCAGCCATAGTGTAGAGAAATTTCTTATTTATTTTTCCTGTAGTAATTAACAAACATAAGCCCTAGAATCCACTTTAAATAACCTACCCTTGCAATCATATAAGAAACCTAAAATAAATGATGAGTAAAGAAAAAAGTCAATTTTAAAAAATAATTTAAACCTTTTTTTTTTTTTTTCCAAATCAATCTCTAGCTGCATTTTTGGATCCTTTTCTCATCTTTTAAGCCAAAAATATATAAAAGACAAAAGTCTGAACTTCAAATTTATACATGAGATATGTTTATTAACTATAAAAATTCAAAATATTTAGAAATTTAAGAAATATAAAATAAAAACCCATCATGGGAAAAATTAAGTAATATTGATGAACATTTAAAACAAATTAATAATCATTAACTCAAAATGAGTTTAAATTAGTATCTATCTGTGGAAACTATTTTGCTATTGAATATACATGATACGCCCCATCACAGAGACTTACTGAAATTAGAGCATATGTGATCATGATAACATGTAAGTATGCAATGGTATTCACCCAAACACTTGAAGCCCAGGGGCATGGCTCAATACAGTATACATCTTGGAAGAGATAAAAAATAATCTGTAGGAAAAATGGTCACTGGGGCCAGTCACATTTCATAATATATCCAGTTAAAAAAGAGCATAAAACACTATGTATAAATTTTATATAGGTGCTTTATGCAAGTGGTATTTCACATATGTACATTTTTAGAAACAAAATATGTAGAGCTTATGAGAAAATAAAAGTCACAAGAAGCACATAAAAGACTGAATTATACATCCCATGTAAATAATAAAACTCATCATTACAAAGGTTATCATTTCCCCCAAATTTACCAACAATATATCTCACCAAAACTGCTATGCACAAATATGAATATATCACAGTGAAGTCTACTTTTATGTGTATTCTATAAAGCAATAATTTAAAAAACTATAAATAAATATACGATAGAAGAAACTTGGAGAATAGGTAAAGGGGAACTACTGGATACTGAAGGGGAGCAAATTATATTTCATGTTTTATGGTTATGTCAAAATAAACCTGACTATTAAATACAACAATAATGTAATAAAGAACAACCAACAATAAAAAAATTAAAAAATGTAATAATAAAAAAAATCATCAAGCTTTACTTTAAATGAAGTAAGAAACCAAAGCATAAATTTTTAAAATTCATCTACAAAGTTATATGTAACTTTAGCCAAAAATCTTTTCAATTATAAGAGCAAAAAAAGAACTTATCATGGCCTACTATTCATATATATTGTGAAAATATAATATTACAATAATAAAGAATCATAATATAAATAAGATTCCCATATGAATACATATGTATGTAAAAACACTACGGTTTATTGCAATAGCAAATTGTAGATAAATCAAACCATAATAAAAATAATCTCAGCAACTTAGCTAGGACCTTTATAAAAATAAATTTAAACCTGTTAGGGCTGTTTACTGTTGAAGAGTCCTTTCTTCCCCAATGCTGAAGTATAACATCAGAGAAGTGTGCCAAGGCAAGTTTAGAGTGGAAAGTAGAAGCTTTATTAAAGGACAGTAGAAAGGACTTCTCCCCAGAAGAAAAAGGGGACCCAAGATGTAGAATCCATGAAAACGATTTTTTTTTAAACTAAGTTCTTTTTAGCTTTCTTATAGCTAAGGTCTTCCTTCAGCTATCCTGCATTCCTGTCACATTGCTGTCCTTTGTTCTGTTTTCTTGCAGTGTTGGAATGTAGGTGGGAAGGCCCAAAGTGTGGAGGATAGGTGGGCTGAAGGAGTAATCTGGGCAGGAAAGGCTTTTGGATTAGAATCTCCATGTTTGTGGTGAGCTGCTTCATTAAAATTTTCTTGGGATGGGCTCAGGGCCTTGGGGACATTTTCAGTTCCCCCTATCCTGGACTCCATCCTCAATATGGTGTTCATTCTTGATTTTACTGGATATTAGACCTAATTTACCTAACTACACTAACTACCTATCTGTAAATCTGGCTCCACTACTAAGGATATGGCTAAGTAGTACAGTGTCCCTGAGTTCACCTAACTTTAACAAAATAATAATAATGAAGAAAGTAAAAATAAAAGAATGTCAAAATGAAAATTAGCTAGCTAAAAAGGAATTTAGGTACCCAAAAATGACAGCTCCTTTCCTGCAGGAAAATGGACCTTGGAGATTTGATTTTGATAATTATTCCACCTGTCAATCTCCAGCATCTGGTAAGACACTGGGCTGAAGGAACACTCCTGCCACATAGTATTTTATGCAGATTCTGAGGATGCCCTTTGAGCATAAGGAAGGCAGCAAAGAGTCTCCGCCACTGACATGTTCCCCACCTGGTTGGCCAGTAGGACTGAGGACATAGTGGCCAAGTGGAGGAGTAAAGCCTACAGACTCCAGAGACTGCCCAGAGTCCCAATGTGCTAGCTCCTGTTTTCAACACAGCCAGTATTGAGGTTCCAATAGTCTTCCTCCCCCAGCCTCTCTTGCTAGGCCACTCACCATTTCCTGGTTCTCAGGAGTAGGGCTACTTGGGATCCTCAGTTCCTGCACAGCAGAACAACCTGTGACTCTGAAGTATGAGACTACAGATGGCAAAAATGGAGGACTCAGGAGATAAGAAGTGAAAGCCCACCCTCCTCCTCCCTGATGACACACGATTGGACAGTTCCCACAAAATGCTCTTGATTGGAAGGGGCTTCAAATCATGAACATTGAATCTGAGAGAAGTGAGCCCTTTTTTGAGTGACAGGGAATATTATCCAATCCAGACATGAATAAGGGCTAGAATCTCAGGTCGTTGAGTGCTGTTTTTTTTTGTTGTTGTTGTTTTGTTTTGTTTTAAACTGAGAAATGTACCCCAGAGTCTAAGGCTGCTATTATTTTGAGGCAAGGTTGTTTTCCCATTAGTGGGAACTAACCCAACCAACAGAACATTTTCATTTAAACTTACATATAAAGTCATTTCAGTTTATGGATTATATATGCTTGTATATTATTAAGTAATTAATATAAAATACTGACAATAATTATCGAATTTTATTTATTTATTTTTGGATCTCTGTTCTTTTTAGGTTACAGATTGAACTTTGAACTGGGAAGAAAACCCCTAAAGTAAAAATGCCCCACAAAAACAACACATAAGGGGCTGGGCTTGTGGCTCAGCAGTAGAGTGCTCACCTCGCATGTGCAAGACCCTGGGTTCAATCCTCAGTACCACATAAAAATAAATAAGTGAAATAAAGGTATTGTGTCCAGCTACATCTAAAAAAATACATAAAAAAACATAAGGTACAAGGTGAGAAACCAGCCTCTACCTCAGAGCAAAGACTGTCCAAGGAAGGGGGCATGACTTTTGTCCTTGGAAAGACACACAGAGAACTCCTAGGCTCATACCCAACCTGCTGAGTTGTTTATCTACAAATAACAGGAGAGATCTGTTGTGCCTGGTGTCCCAGACTCAGTCAGGCTAGGTGGGTATCCATAGCAACCCCCTAGCAGCCACCAATCAGCATGAGACTGGGAAAATTCCTGGGATTCCAAATGTAACTTCCAGTAGTTTATGGTGATTGATAAAATTTTGGAAAACCATATAGTTCAGCATATAATCCCCTCATGGCCTAAGCCAATCTGTTCAAATGAATCCCCATCTTGTACTAACCAATCGTGCTTACCCAACTTGTTCCCACCAGTGAATGTGCTAATCATGTTTTAGAGTTGTTTATGATTTTCCCAAGGTGTGTGATGATTTGCTAAGAGATGCTATGATGTATATGGGGTTCCTGCCTTCCCCAAAGAGTTATAAAACTGCTGCAAACCCCAGGCTCAGGGCCTCTAAGCCACCAATTTCTGTGTGCCTGGAGGATTGAGCTAGCTTGGAATAAACACCGCTTTGGTGCTTACATTGATATTGGTCTCTAGTGGTCTTTTGGTGGTCCCGCATTTGAGCATAACAGTCTCTCCTGAAACCCATGGAAAAAGAATTCAGCACTTCAGTTCTCTAGGACTGTAGTTTTATAGCACAAAAAGTTACAAAAGGGGGGTGACTTGAGAACTTACACGAATAACAGGATTTTCACAAGCATAATACAAAGACACGTAGTAGGTTAATGGTCTAAATGGTTTAGCACTTAGGGAGTAAATTTAGATCAAAACATCAGAATTTATGATCCACCACTAAAGTTTCAGAGTGAGTTTTTATTTGTTCAGTGAAAGCCAGAATTTATGAGTCATCACTAAAGTTTCAGGGAGGATTGTTATCTCATCAGGGAAAACCAGACATGGGTGAGTTCAAGGCACCGGTAGGCATTTCAAGCAAATCACAGTAATTATAAATTAACTTTTCATGCCTTTGTGATGAGATGGCTCCCAATCTTAAAAGGAAATTAGGCTGGATTTTTCACTTGCTATAGCCATAGCTTTTAAAGTATATGTTTCATACTTTCACAAGTATGAGAATTAAATTATTAATATTAATTACTACTAATTTTTTAAAAGACTGAATAAAATAGGAAATTAGATATTTGTTATTAAATGCATAAAAATTTTGATTAATATATTGATAATATAAACATGGAAAATTTTGACAATGATAAAAAAAAAAAACATTTAATATAAGGGATTCAATATCATAAGTCCCTCATGTTCAGTGGGTCAGTCCTTCAATGATATTTTTCATTTTTTTTAGGTCATTTTGAATTACACTTCTGCAAATGATTGTTAAGTACACAAATTTAAGATTTTGTATTTTGTAAAGTAGAAAAATGGCAGATTTGAACTCCTTTCAGGATTTTAAAACTTATAAGCCATTTGGGGCTTCTTACTACTTTTTTTTTTTTTTTCATATTTGCGCACAGTCCAATTCTAGAGAAGAATGAGTTGGAGATATAGTCTACTGTTCTGAGCAAAAGAGAAATTGCATTAGGATATTTCTAAAGCTTTTAACTTTTCTAACTTTTCAGAATTTTTGGTGATTTGAAAAAAGAAATTTTATTTTAAGAAATGAATTGTTTGAAATTAATTTTTTATCTTTCCTGCATTATTTTTCAGTTTCATTGATGTTTTTAGAAGAACTAACAGAACAGAATTCCAAAAGAGTTCCATGTAAATTTAAAGGTATGTTTCTGATAATCAAAATAGAAAGCAGAAGCAAAACATCATCTGGTTTGGTGATTTTGCATCAAACTAAAGAGTTACTTATTTATTTCTGCTATTATTCACTAGGTTCCTGAGGTTGCAGAAATCACCAACCAACACACATAAAAGTCTTGTTAGTTTGATTCTCACAACCAATTCAAGCTAAAATACACTAGTATCACTGTAGTTTCAGACCAAAGGGTGTTTCTAAAAAATAAAAATATGTATACATAAATATATAAATAAATATAAAATAAAATATAATATTAGATAGATTTTTTTCCTAAATAATCATTTTTACAATATCCCTTTAGACACAGTTCTGGGAACAAAGTGTCACAAATAGGACATAAATCCTACATTGCTACACAGAGTAATTAAGGCACATACTAAGAGCTTGGTATAAAACTTGGCAGAGTGACATAAATAACTAGAGAACATCATAGAGACTTATACCTAAGTGCTAAGTAGCAAATTCATAGTCTTGAAGTACATTAAGAGACAAGTTATCATAGCAATTTTTATAACTCAGTTGCTGCTAATATACAGAGATAGAGATATTTATTAAGAGATGGTTTTATGCAGATTTTTGGTTTAAAAAGGGAAAGATCAAATAATGGAGGTGATTTAAACATGAGCAATAATATTTTTCTGCATTCAGTACCTTTTTTGCAGATATATGAATTATAATTAATTCCAACCAGAAACATGAAGAAATAGCGTAAAGATTATTCACTAGGAGTAAAACTACTTAAAAAGAGAACCAAAACTTCCATTCCTGTCCAAATGTTTATTCCTGACAAAAAGACTGCTTCTTTTGAACCATTTCTGTAGGTTTGTTTTTTTTGTAATAAATATTTTGGTGATTTTTTTGCATATTACTTAATATATTTATGCTTCACATTTTCTCTTTTGTCCTATTTTACTACCTATATTATGAAAGAAAAAAATTTCTAACTCCTAAACTCACTTGATATTTGAGATATCTTTTAATTAATTTTTAAGTTTATATCATTTCTATAATGAATACTGTGCTTTCAGTAAAGAATGACTATTTTTATGCACCTGGCTCATTTACAGGAGTTTTGTTTTGTTCTTTGGTTTTATTTACAGTGACATTTAAAAAAAGGTTAATGTTAAACCAAAACACAAAAGACCACCAACTCAAATTTTAAATCAAATTAAATCAAGATTGTATTGTGTACACAAAAGCTGGCCAGGACTGTCTCTTACAAGATCCCATGCTAGAGATCATCCCCCTGATCATCAGGAAAACGTTTCTACAGCACAAAAAGTTACAAAGGAGGTGGGTGTCTAAGGTACTTACAGCTAACAAGATTTTGACAATCATAATACAAAGGCAAATAGCAGGTTAAGGATCTACGTGGCTAACATTTCAAGGTGGAAAATAAATTCAGCTCCAGACATTAGAATTTATAAGTTGCCACTGAGATTTAGAGAGAATTGTTATTTGGTCAGCAGGAGCCAGAATTTATGAGGCACCAGTAAGGTTTTAGAGAGGGTTGTTATCTGGTAAGGGATAGCCAGGCATAGGTGAATTCAAAACACAGGTAGAAATTACAAGCAAGTTTAAAACATCAAAATATTGTCAGACCAAAGAGAAATTTTAGTTATTTTACACAAAACAGAAATAAACTTTTTACCTCTAAAAGCTCTAAGAGAAGATTTTATTTTTTTGTATTTTCTCATATCTAATGGCTTCAGGCATTCCTTTGTTTGAAACCATAAATGCTTCTCTTCTATGTTTATGGGGCTTCCAAAACAAAAAAAAAAAATATAGATAAGCCCTTCTCATAGGGAAGATGTTTCTTAAATAGCAAGTAACTACCCTTTAACTCACAGGATATGACAACTATATTATAGGATATGAAAGACCCCTCCAATATGCTTGTTCTTCCAACCATTGTTTGCAAAGATTGACAAAAGTCAATTCATTGCACAGAATGAATGAAGTGAGTCTCTGCTCTGCAGTCCAGAACAGGAAGTAAAAGAGCCCCCAAAGTGAGTTTAAGACAGGGCTTTACATGACATAGCTGACATAATCCTAAAAACAAAACAAAACAAAACATAAATTCAGAGAGAACCATACCCACATAATCTCATTTGACAGAATCAAATTCATAAGAGGAACAGAGGACATAGGCAAATCTAAAGGGATTTGACTATATATTCTTTTTCTAAATTGCTATTAATGTCTCCCAGGATTATAGAGTTCTGGATCTCCTCAGTTA
This sequence comes from Marmota flaviventris, assembly GCF_047511675.1. Taxonomy (NCBI): domain Eukaryota; kingdom Metazoa; phylum Chordata; class Mammalia; order Rodentia; family Sciuridae; genus Marmota; species Marmota flaviventris. The sequence goes on from NC_092506.1 coordinate 124,864,871, forward strand.
CTACTTTATCATTACCTTCAACCTACAATGCATGAGGCACACTGAATTTACCCTCATACTCATGTACTTATCACTTATTTTTTTCTATAGAAAAGCATATATATATTAATATATTTTTCCCACATTTCCAAGATTCTACCCTGAAAATTTCTGTGATATCACTTCCCTGAAATGCATTTTCATTATTTCATGTCAGTTCATCTAAGTATTCTATATCATGTGTTGGAAAAGTTGAGACAACTCAAAGGCACTTCTTATTTGACTATTTATAAACTATAATTAAACGTCAACCTCAGTACCTCCAAAGAAATTAAGTCTCATTCACCTTTCTCATTCATAGTGCTTTATTTTTTAAGTAGGTAGCAGAAATTTTATTTTGAAGAAGAGTAAGTGATTTAAAGCCATTCAGTGTACTTTAGAGGATCCCAAAAACCTATGGTTGTGGTTCTTAAACAACCTTACCACTGAAAGATCTAGATTACACTCCAGGTTGGACACTGATACTGTGCTTCCATGGGAAATGGTTTCTTGGTTGTGAATATTGTCCTTCCCTTTCCCCTATACTCTTGGAAATGTGTGCATTGTGTGAAGTTTTAGAATCACTATTTTCAACACAGTTAGCATGGACCCATTTGATAATAGAAGGAATCTATATTCTGAAAAAAAAAGACCCTTCACCAAGGCCTAAAGAAGTGATAAAATAATCCCTGGAAAAAATAACAGTCATCCATTAGATTATTTTTTTTTAAATACAAAGAATAATTTTAGTTAGTAATACATTACTGTACTAGGAAAAGTGATATAAATGCAATTTTAATTTTAAAGTTGTTTCTGATTACTACAGAGAGAGTATAAAAAGCTGGGTACATGGGATGGAGTTGTGTCTCAGTTGTAGACTACTTTGCTAGAATGTGCAAAGCACTGAGTTGGATTCTCAGCAATACATATAAAGGTTTTTTTGTTGTTTTATTTTTTAAATACATGACAATGGAATGCATTGCAATTCTTATTACACATATAGAACAATTTTTCATACCTCTGTTTGTATATAAATTATGTTTACATCAATTCCTGTCTTCATATATGTACTTTATTTTTTTAGAGAGAGAGACAGAGAGAGAGAGAGAGAGAGAGAGAGAGAGAGAGAGAGAGAGAGAATTTTAGTATTTTTATTTTTTAGTGTTCTGCGGACACAACATTTTTGTTTGTATGTGGTGCTGAGGATAGAACCCTGGCTGCACGCATGCCAGGCAAGTGCACTACCACTTGAGCCACATCCCCAGCCCCATATATGTACTTTAGATAATAATGTCTATCACATTCCACAATCCTTGCTAATCTTTACACAACACTCCTACACTGGCGACTTCACATAAACTTGCCTCAGGGATTCAATGCATTAATCAAATAGAATTTATTCAGCCTATGCAGTGCTGTTGGAATGGCTATTATAAAAATCTAAAATTGTCATGTGTGGTGGCATATGCCTGAAATTCTAGAAGCTATGGGAAATGACACAGAATTGTTAGTAGAAAGACAGCCTCAGTAACATAACAAGGCTACAATCAACTTAATGAGAGCCTGTCTCAAAATATTACATAAAAAAGAATGTGGATGTGTCTCAGTGGTATGCAACTCTGAGTTCAATACCCAGCACCAAACCATACAAAACCAAACAAATATCTCATAATTAATAGGGATTCAAGGGTACAAAAATATGTAAAATTTTGGTGACAATATAAATTTAATAAATATATTTTTTATAAAAGTGTTAAGGTTCTTTAAAAGCCCCAAATAAAAATGCCACATAATCCACTAGTAATAATTTGGGGTAGTAGTGCAAAATCGTGCATGCCTGTACTCCCAGTGGCTTAGGAGAATAAGAGGTAGAAAACTAGGGCTTTATTCTCAAGTTAAAGACCAGCTTGAAGAACTTGGCAAGGTCCTAAGAAACTCAGTAAAACCCCCTCTCAAAAATAAATAAATAAATAAAAGTGTTGGAGACTGGGTATGTAGCACACTGGTAAATTGCCCTGGGGTTAATCTCCAGTATTTAAATAAATAAAAAATAATAATAATAATTGTCGGTAAAAAAATGCCATACAATCCAGTCATAATAACTTTGGGTATATATGTAAAAAATTTGGAATCCTTTTGCTAAATATATTGCCACACATCTATTTATTATTGTACCTTTATTCACAGTATCTAATAAAAGGAAACAAATAAAGTACCTTTTAGATAGAAAGTATATCAGAAAATGCCTTCCAGTTGCAAAGCATCCAATTAGTCCATCCCTTCAGAAGCTACACACTTAAAATTCAAACTGGTCCCTAGAAGACAAGACTCAGAGAGTGGTGTTTTCTAAATACTCCAAAAAATTTGGAATCTCTGGGAACCATGTTTCAGATATTCTAAAACTCAGAACTAGGTCATATGGGAAGTCAGAATGAGAACACAACACATAGTAAATTCTTTAATGGGGAATCTTAACTCAGACACTGACATAACCAAAAGCAGAGTTGCAGATAAAAAAATAGATTCTGTTTCACTGATTTCTGGGTTATGGATTCAAATCAAATATATATTAGAAAAAAAGTTAAGGCTACTGGTTAAAATCTACATAAAACAGGTATTAAAAATGTACCAGGTGCTGGGTGTGTTAGTGCAAGCCTGTAATCCGAGTTGCTGAAGAGGCTGAGGAAGAATTATCAAAATTTCAAAGCCAGCCTTAGCAGAAACGAGGTGCTAAGAAACACAGTGAGATCCTGTCTCTAAATAAAGTAAAAAAAAAAAAAAAAAATCCTGGGGATTTGTCTTAGTAGTCAAGTGTTCGTGAGTTCAATCTCCAATATCCCCCATGAAAAATGTACCAGGGGGCTGGGGCTGGGGCTCAGTGGAAATCACTTCTCTGGCACATGTGAGGCACTGGAATATAAGGTCTATCAACAACATTATATATATATATATATATATATATATATATATATATATATATATATATATATATATATCTCCAAGATATTGACATGGACTTTGATCTAAACTGAGTGTAATTTAGCCCTTAAGATTGAAGTTGTTTGGGGCTGGGGATGTGGCTCAAGCGGTGGTGGGCTCTCCTGGCATGCGTGCAGCCCGGGTTCGATCCTCAGCACTACATACAAACAAAGATGATGTGTCCGCCCAAAACTGAAAAATAAATATTAAATTAAAAAAAAATCTCTCTCTCCCTCACACACACTCTCTCTTTAAAAAAAAAAGATTGAAGTTGGCTAGGCATGGTGGTGCATGCCTGTAATATCAGCTGTTTACAAGACTGAGACATAAAGATCATGAATTCAAAACCAGTCTCATCAATGGTGAGGCACTAAGCAACTCAGTGAAACCCTGTCTCTAAGTAAAATACAAAATAAGGGTATGGATGTGGCTCAGTGGTAGAGTGCCCCTGACTTCAATCCCCAGTCTCCCCCACAAAAAAAGGGGGCTGAGTAAATAGCTCAGCTTGTAGAGTGCTTGCCTTCTAAGCATGAGGCCCTGGGGTCAATCCCCAGTACAGAGAGAAAGAGAGAGAGAGAGAGAGAGAGAGAGAGAGAGAGAGAGAGATTGAAATTGCATGTAATTTAAATTCAAGTTAGTCCCACTTTTATTTTTTCCTGCCACACCAGAATTAAAGAGTTTCCTGAAATATTTGGAATGTTTGTGTGGGTTATTTATTTATTTATTTTTTATTTACTTATTTTTATGTGGTGCTGAGAATCGAACCCAAGACCTTGCACGTGCTAGGTGAGTGCTCTACCACTGAGCCACAACCCCAGATTGCCTGACCATAAATAAATAAACAAACAAATTAATAAATAAATAAACCCTCAATTGATGACCCATTACAGTTTTTAAAAATCCTTAATTGGGACACATAAACCTCGTTTAGGAGAGATTCATTATTTTTAATGTCACCTACTTTTATTCTGCTTTCTTCTCACATGAAAATCTCAGAATGATAAATTAAAATCTTTTAGGGCTGGGGATATGGCTCAAGCGGTAGTGCACTCACCTGGCATGCGTGTGGCCCAGGTTCAATCCTCAGCACCACATACAAACAATGATGTTGTGTCCACCAAAAACTGAAAAATAAATATTAAAATTCTCTCTCTTCTCTTCTCTTCTCCTCTTCTTCTCTCTCTCTCTCTCTCTCTCTCTCTCTCTCTCTCTCTCGCTCTCTTTAAAAAAATTAAAATCTTTTAAAAATGCCCTCCAGTTCTTGAAGAAAAACATTATAAATGATGCATACATTTGAAATAAAACATGGGAAAATGATTAATAATGCTGAAAGTGGAGTTTTGACATTAACCAAAATTTCTCAGTTTGCAAATTGAATAAGGGTGTTTGTCTCATAAATTTTGAAGAAAAAGAAATCTATTTAAGCAAGAAGAAATAGAACGCCCACCAGGTAGTATGAGGAATGATACCAGAAAAAAAAAAAAAAAAAAAACTCATTATTGTGTGCCATCTTAGAAGTTTACTAATGGTTTTGGGCAGAACAGGAAGCATAATGCATTTAGAATAGGCTTTGGAAAAGGCATCCTGACTACTATATGGGTTCACTTTCATTCTTTCTATGACCCATCTTTTTTTCTTCAAATTCAATCAGGAATCACCCCTGGGACAAAGGACTTTGTTGAAGGTGTTCCCACAAGTGGGCTTCAAGGTCTTTTACATTTAAAATAGGCCTTAATGGTGCTCATTAACATCTTTAGGTTAGCCACCAGGTGTGTTTGAGTGAGGCCCATTATCTACATTACATGGTCATTATACTATCTATTCTATTTTATACTTATTTTGTGTGAACAGAGAACCCTAGTTTTGGATATGTGAACAGAGAGCTAGAAAACTAGGGGTTTATTCTAAGACCTATGGAGAGCTAAACTGAAGTTTTGGATTTCAGATTTTTGTTTTGGATTTGAGATACTGCTTCTGCTACATTTAAAAATCTCAGGACTCATGAAGAGAATGAGTTAAAAGCCAGCATCATCAAACTTGTGAGGCCCTAAGAAATTCAAAGGGACCCTGTCTCTAAATAAAAATATTTAAAAAGGGGTGGGAATGTGAATCTGTTGATGAACACCTCTGGTTTGAATTTATGGTACCAAAAAGAAAACAACATACACTCAAAAATAATAATAATAATAAACAAACAAACAAAGAAGCAAACAAACCCTCATGAGTAACAAGCCCTAAAATTAACAGTCTCTCTCATGCATGAATACAATAAATGGATTTGTAGTTCTGTCCTGGTAATTATCTCAGTCTTCACTATGAAATCTGGAGACATGCTGGACTCATGGCACATGGAAGCCCACAAAGGGCTTTAGAAAGAAGCTGAAAACACCATACAATTATGGAATAAGATGCCCAGGTTTTCAACTGCTGATCTAAGCCTCACTAGACTAGTCAGAGGGAGGTGAAGGCTAAGCTACCACAGAGAGACCCTCTGGCCACAAGACTCTGGAGAGGACCAGGAGGAGTCGCTATCCAGGACTGCCAGTTTCCACCATTGTCACTCCTGTCAGTTTTAAGCCCCCTTCCTACACAGTCTCAAGATAACAAGGCACACTTACTGTTTCCTGGCTCTCAGTGTTCTCAGCGTTCTCCCTGTGGTTTGTTTTCAGATTCTGCATAGCACAGACACCTGGGCTCCGGATACAGAACAGAAGCCTACAAAAAGATTTTTAAAATGGCAGGTTCCAGACACCAAGGGAACAGAAGATTGTGGAAGCCCTCCCCCTCATCACTGGCTGCATGAGGATTGGACAGTTCTCACCTAAGTGACTGATTGGTCAAGGCTTCAGGCACTGCCTCCAATCTGAGCCAAGTGGGCACAGAATCAATGTCTGAATGACAGGCTGCTCTACTGTCATTGTTAACCGACTACAGATCAGGGCTGAGAATATAGCTTAGTCAGTAGAGTGCTTGTTTTGCTTATATAAGGCCATGGATTCAATCCCCTGCACTACACACATACACTCCCACCAAAAAAATACATTAAGCAACGGACTTTGGGGACTAGGTTTATGGATCAGTTGTAGAGAACATCCCTAGCATGCATGAGGTACTTGGTTGAACACGAAGCACCGTATTAAAAAGCCACCCAAGAGGGGGATGTGGCTCAAGCTGTAGCACACTCTCCTGGCATGCGGGCGGTCCAGGTTCGATCCTCAGCACCACATACAAACAAAGAAGTTGTGTCCGCCAAAAACTAAAACTAAATATTAAAAAAAGCCAACAAAGAAACTACTAATGATACTGTGTCCATCTACAACAAAAAAAAATTCAAGAACAAAAAAATTTGTATTGGACTTGTGCACCCTCACTACAGAACTCATAAACACTTTTTATAAATAATATATACATATATGTCTTCAGAAAATGTATAAAATTCTCCTGTGATGTCTTTTCAAGTAACTTATATTACAGGTATGCTTCACAACCTGAAATCCTCCCCACCTCACTTCTTCTTCTTCTTCTTCTTCTTCTTCTTCTTCTTCTTCTTCTTCTTCTTCTTATTATTATTATTATTATTATTATTATTATTATTATTATTATTATTTAAGGCCTGTTAATTGCATTAAATGCCTCTGTATGGGGTTATTTTAAGGCAAAGTTTTCTTCCAATAATAGGACCTCGCCCAGCGAGAAATGTATTGACACTTATAACTGTTTATAAGGTTAAAGCAATTTGTGAATAAACATGTATATATATTTTTATGAAAATGATATCACAATTACTTTAATATATTTTTTTTAATTTTTCTATTCTTTGTCTCATAAAAAAAAACAGTTTGAACTTTAAACTCTTGAGCAATGTTCTTATATCCCTTCCCCCAAAAACGTGACTCACAAGTATAATTCAAATTACTGAGACTCATAAATTTTTGATCCTTTATTTTAACTAGTGAAGTCTAAAGATTTTCTTTTTATTTTCAGCTTTAAATGAAGCCCACTTTTTATAGCTTTCTTGTTGTGTAACTGACATTTAATATTCTGCAATTTTTACCCCCATTCTGATCACTTTGGACTATTGATGTTTTCATGGAGGGGATCTCAAAGTGGTCATGCACAAGGTAGGAAATGGATATAGTAAGATATAAGACTGGTGATTGCTGAGTATGTAGATTTTGCCTATCAAAATAAGTATTGGTGGATGATATGGGGGTAGGGAGAAAAAGAGCAATAAAAAAAGAAGAAAAACTTGAACAATAGAGGGGTTCACATGCTACAAGTCTACAATGGTAGCATGAATATAGAGGGTAGTGTTCTTGGAAGCAGCAATAAAATTTGAGGGAAAGAAAAACGTAATTTTTTGCACAGTTCCCAAGTGAGAGAGCCAGGTGAATGGATTCTGTGTTCAACTCTTCCCACCTAGGAGTGGAATTTATAGTTCATAGGGTATGTCTCAGTAAGTAGTAAAACAGCATTTCTATGTACCTTTACACTTTTTCATGGCTACAAGCTGACTTTGACAATTCCAGTCACATTACATCTTTGCACTTGTTAGCTATTCATTCATTAATTCATTCATTGCATTATTTATTTGTTTTTTATTAATTCACTTTTTCTTAAGTTGTCATTGTTTTTACATTACTGGTCATTACATAATTGCATAAATATTCTGAAGGTTGACTTTTGGTTAAATATTGTTTTATGTGTTTATTCATACATTTACTTTTCATTGAAATGTTTTTCCTTTACCAAGCCTGATTTATATTAGACCTCAATCTTCATTTATGAAGACTAGATAAAATGGGGTGAACGTGGGAGTTCATAACCCACTTGAATCAAAGTGTGGAATATGATATGTCAAGAAATTTGTAATATTTTGAACAACCCACAATAAAAAATTTAAAAAAAAAAGTCAAAAAAAAAAAGACTAGATAAAATCACATTATTCCAAAAAACTCAAGGATTTATCATCTTTGCAGAACCCTAATCACCTGCTAAAGTTGACCCAGTCTGGGTCATCTAAAAGCTGTGTCAAAACTCCTCTTTTTTCTTATATACACTTTAATAAAGAATTTCTCTCTAACTTTTATATTTTGGAGAGTAGACTAACTTCCCAAGCAGTAGTTAATAACCTAGATGAGTTTTCCAACTAGCTCACTATTACGTTTAAATTATTTAAACCTTGACACTAACTGCTGAGACCCATAGCAAAGTAAGAATGACTCATGGCAATTTCCTTGTCAGCTTACCCCATGTTGCTTAGACAGAGGACTCTCCATTGTGGAAATGGGCTTGCCTTGGACCCAGGTCATTTGCAGTGACATTGCATGTATGTTTGAGTAAGGTGACCCTGCTCAAGGACAAGGATGGATCCGGGTTTAGGGAGAATCCTGCTGGATTAGGGTGGGTCCAGGTTTAGGGTGCATCCTGCTGGGAATAGGGAGTATCCTGCTGCCTCAGGCGCCTGCTCCTTGGGTTTAGGGCAGTTCCAGGTTTAAGGAGGACCCTGCTGGGACTAGGGCGTATCCTGCTGCCTCAGGCCCCACCCACTCCTTGAGTTCCCTTTGAGTTCTCGCGGGATTCAGAGAATATTTTGGGATGCAGAGCCCAGTGGAAATGCTTTTTCCCCAGAACCTGCGTGTAGAGTGCTGGTGACAGTTCAGGAATAAAGAATTGCTGTTTGAATCTACAAGGCTGTGAGTGGCTCGTGATTTTGTGCCCAGGCAGACTGCGGCAACTAACAGTGTCACTGATTATTTTTTTTAATTTTTGCAAGATCTCTCTCTCTCTCTCTCTCTCTCTCTCTCTCTCTCTCTCTCTCATATGACAAATTGAAATCAGATATGCTTTTTTACTAAGAAACACTCTCAGCCTTTAATAAAATATTCTATAAAGAAAAAGGGTTTCACTGATTTTCATAGAGCCTCACTAAATTGCTGAGGCTGGCTGACTTTAATGTTATAGAAGTTAGATATATATATATATATATATATATATATATATATATATATATATATATATATATATATATATAGAGAGAGAGAGAGAGAGAGAGAGAGAGAGAGAGGGTAGTGTTCATTTGACTCTTTCTCTTTGGGACTGTGCCAGAGTTACCTTTTTCTTTCACTTCTACCTTATTTCTGCCTCCAAAGAAACTACCCTTTACCCTCATACTACCATTGATCCACCATTAGACTTTTTAAATCTGAACTCTTGAGTTGGTCATTCTTTCTCTCTTTCCTTCACAGCACTTTTTTCTCTACCCGTACCTATTCCACCAATACATTTTCATGAATACTCACTACTACATACTCAGTATCCACCAAGGTCACATCTTGCTCCATCCCTGTTCTGCCTTTTCCATGGATCACTTTGAGATCCCCTCCACCCAGATATCAATAGTCCAGAGTAAGGTTAGGTAAGGGTGTTATATATACAGGTTTTTAAAAGTCATTTACATAACAATAAGCCTATTAAAATTGGGATGTATTTTGTCTTAGGTTAAAAAAGAAAATCTACAGACTGCACTGTTATACTGAATTGTTTAAAATTTATTAATCTCAATAATTTGGAAAAACAAATTCTATAAAAAGGAGAATAAAGGAAAGAACATAATACATAAAATTGACAAATTTGAGGACACACCAAGTGTACATATCAAAGAGTGTCATATATCAGTGTTTTCAAAAGACAAATTAATTTGAAATAAATGTAGTTAATGTGAGATGTAGTAATCATTTTTAATTATATATAATGGTAGTAAACATGTATATGTACAAAATGCATCTCATATAATTATGAGTATACATTGCAAAAAATGAACTCTACAGTATTTATTTAATTTTTCTGACAACACTATAAATACCTACATCTAGGTATATGCATTACCAAATGTTCAGGATACATTTTGTACTTCATAAAGTACAAAGAACATAATGCCATCATTTATCTTTAATTTTTAAATTTTTTTTAATTATATATGATAACAGAATGCATTACAATTCTTATTACACATATACAGCACAATTTTTCATTTCTCTGGTTTTATACAAATTATATTTACATGAATTCACTTCTTCATACATATACTTTATATAACAATATACATCATATTCCACCATCATTTTTAACCCCATGATCCCTCCCCTCACCTCCCAACCCCCAAAAGGTCATTTTGATACACAATGATATATGCTATAAAGTTATAGAAAAGAGTATATACCTTATAATAATTTGAAGAGATAAAGTTTTGTAACTAATACATAGCATAATAATAATAATAATAATAATAATAATAATAATAAACTTGCCATTTAGACATTAATAAATTATACACCTAGCACTATTGACATCTTTTCAAAAAAAATTGACATCTTTCCAAAAAAAAGGGGGAGTTATTTGTGGGGGAAAATGGTATTCTATGCTTTCTTTTTTTTTTTTTTTAATATTTATTTATTTTAGTTGTCGGCGGACACAACATCTTTGTTTGTATGTGGTGCTGAGGATCGAACCCGGGCCGCACGCATGCCAGGCGAGCACGCTACCGCTTGAGCCACATCCCCAGCCCCCTATGCTTTCTTAATATCAAGAATAAATTATTTTCAGAAGTAATATATATTTCAATATAAAAATAAAATAGAACCAGTTTCCATGGCACACACCTCTAATCCCAATGGATTGTGAGGCTAAGGCAAGACAATCCTGAGTTTTAAGCCAGCCTCAGAATCATAGCAAGGCCCTAAGCAACTATGTGTGACCCAGTCTCTGTGTGCCCCTGATTTAAATTTCCAGTAAGAAACAACAACAACAAAAAGAATACAATGTATTGATGAGGACACAGAACAAATTATCATGAACTAAAGATGGAGTAGAAATTGCTGTTATTTCATCATAAAAACTGTATATATATATATATATATATATATATATATATATATATATATATATTTCTCACCAAGCAGCTTAGACCTGTAGAAATTATAGTATGTGTGTACAACAACAGTGTACAAGTATGTGATAGCATAAGACTAGAGCTATACTTGTCAATACAGTAGAAATGTGCGGCCTAGGAGGAAAGAGGAGGTGATTCAGAAAAATAAAAATAATAAAGTTTGAGAAAAAATGGTTCTGGAGCCCAGAAAGATTTTTGGTTTAATTAGAGTACAAAATACCACATAAGTATTATACTGAAGTTACATCTGTTAAATACATCACATGTATAATGGATTTCAAGGAAAATATGTAGAACTTATCACAAACAAAATAAAAATGTACAAAAGCACATAAAATAGCATGTGTGTAAATAAAACTAATCATTACAAAGACAACTATTTTAACTCAATTTAATATATAATATTTTCCTATCAAAATTTTAGCATGTTTTTCTTTAAATACAAGGAGAGAGCTGGACCTGTTGGTGCACAATTGTAATCCCAGTACCTTGGGAGGTGTATTGTGAGCTCAAAGCCAGCATCAGCAAAAGTGAGGCCCTAAACAATTCAGTGAGATATCGTGTCTAAATGTCATACAAAATATGTTTCGGGCTGTGGCTGAATTCCCCTGAGTTTAATTCCAAGTACCAAATAAAAGAAAAGAAAGAAGGGACCAGAAAATTATCTTAGAAATAAAATATATGTAAAATACCCCAAAACCTTTAATAAAAAAATAATAATATAGTTATTGTTATGAGACACATTTAATGTATATTATGAAACTATATTGCAATAATAAAGACCAATATATCATAATATAAAACAAATCTGAAACCATATGTATACCAATAGTATTGTTAAGAGCAATAGAAATTCATATGTAAAACCGACCATATGAAAAATAAAATTAGACGTGAATGAATGAATCTATCCAACCTAAAGTTAGAATTGGGACATAGAGGCAAAGTTCACTGTTAGAGTGTGTGTGCAGAATGTGCAAGATAGTCAGTTCCAAACTTAGCAACACTATAAAAAGTAAATATTAACAGGGAATGATGTTGAAAATAAAGCAGAATATTAAATGAGACAATCTCCCTCCATCTATAGATAACTTTAAGGAAAAAAAAAAAAACTACTGTGAGTATCTCTTTGGCAAAATCATGAATGAGTAGAGAGATTTAGATACACTGGATATTAGTCCAGTCTTAAGTAATGTACCACATTTGGGACAAAATTCCCAATTACCATCATCACCTCTAGTGAACAGAAATGTGAGAGGTGCTGAGGATGTTGCTCAGTTTTTAGAGTGCTTGCCTTGTGAGAGGTGCTGAGGATGTTGCTCAGTTTTTAGAGTGCTTGCCTTGTATGCACAAGGCCCTGGCTTCAATCTCTAGCACCACAAAAAAAAAAAAAAAAAAAAAAAAGAAGGAAATATGAAAGAAATGATACAAAAAATGGTGATATCTAGGAGCCATAAAATTTTTCACAAGTGTTTCATCAGCTGTGACCAAGACACAAAATACCCAAATATCAAAGCTGTCAATTTATGTCAAAAAAAATCTGCCAGCATATTTTCCCAATTACTGTTGCTGACAGATGAAGTTCACTCTAGCTTGTATTATAGGTGAAATAGGGAGGAATCCAGTAAACTACTCGAAGCCTGAGTGAGATTTTAGCACTTCCTGAATCCTGCCCAACCCTGATACACTAGTAATAAGGCCAGAACTACCAATTCCTCCTAGAAAAAGTTTTTTTTTTTTTTTTTTTTTTGTGGGTGTGTGTATGTGTGTATTGAATGTTTCACATTTAACATATTTTGTTTATGTTACTATGTCCTGGATACACTAGTAATAATGCCAGAACTACCAATTTCTCCTAGAAAGTTTTTTTTTTGTGTGTGTGTGGATGTGTGTGTCAATGTGTGTACTGAATATCTCAACTTTAACATATTTTATTTACCTTAATATGTCCTGAAGTCCCAAACTCAAGAAAAAAAGGTGATTGAGCTAATATAAATCTCTGTAGATTTCAAACAAATGAATTTACATCCTTTCCCCAGCACTTTTATGAACTATGATACCAAACAGTTGTTCAGAAAGGAGCTTAAAAAACAATGATCCCTGTTTATTCCAACAAATCTTTACAGAATAGTCCCACATTGGCTACTTCATATGAACTTTCCTCAGGGATAAAATGCATCAGTCAAAGAGATTTTCTGTAGCCTGGGCAGTGTTGTTGAAAAGGTTATTATAATAATCTAAAAGAGCTAGGTGTGGTGGCAAATATACTAGAGGCTGGAGAGGCAAGTCAGGAGGATTGTGATTTGAAAGACAGCCTTAACAACATAGAAAGGCTATAAGCAACTTATTGAGATATTAGTGATATATCACCTGTCTCAAAAAAAAAAAAAAAAAAAAAAAGGACTGGAGACATAACTCAGTGGTAAGCACCCACGGAGTTCAATTCCTAGCACCAAACCACACGAAACAAAACAAATATCTGAAAGATAGTAGGGACTCCAGAGTATAGGTGTATATGCATAGATAAAAATTTTGGTTACAATATAAAGTTAATAAAGATACTTTTGAAAAAAAAATTCATGGTTTTTTTTTTTAAAGAGAGAGAGAGAGAGAGAGAGAGAGAGAGAGAGAGAGAGAGAGAGAGAGAGAATTTTAATATTTATTTATTCATTTTAGTTTTCGGCAGACACAACATCTTTATTTGTACGTGGTGCTGAGGATAAAACCCAGTGCCACACGAATGCCAGGCAAGTGCACTACCGCTAGCGCCACATTCCCAGCCCCTATAATTGTTCTTAAGAGCTCAAAATAAAAATGCCATATAATCCACTAATAATATTTTTTTTTTTTTGAAGCAGGGTATCATTGTGAATGTCTGTACTCTCATTGGCTTGGGAGGATGAAACAGGAGGAACATAAATGCAAGACCAGCCTCAGAAACTTGGCAATGGCTTAAATGACTCAGTGATATCCTGTCTTATTAAAAAAAAATAGGGATGTAACACAGTGGTAAAGTGCCTAAATAAGTAAAAATAAATAACAATAACAATTCTTGGTTTAAAAAATGTCCTATAACCCAGTAATTATAATTCAGGATAAATATCTAAAGAAATTGGAACACTTTTGTTAAAGATATTACTTCACTTCCATTTTTATTGTAGGTTTATTCACAGTATCTAATAAAAGGAATCAAGTGAAGTGCCTTTTAGATGCAAGGTATTGATGAAAAGGTTTCTTCCAGCTGCAGATCATCCATCTACTTGCCTTAAAGGCTGCATACTTATAATTCAAACTGCTCCCAAAAAGGCAAGACTCAGATATGGATTCTTCTGAGTACTCCAAGAAATTTTGGTACCTCCGGAAAAATTCTGTAAGACTTTTCCAAAATTAAGGAATACGTAAATTTTGGAGTTTGGATGTGGACAACATACAGTAAATTCTTCAAGGGAGAATCTTAATTCAGACACTGTGATAAGGTGTCTGGTCTGGGGAAGAAAGAGGAAGTAAAATCAGAGTTTGAGATAAAACTAGACTTTGCTTCACTGATTTCTAGGTTATTGATTTAATCCAAACAGATATTGGAAAAGGGTTAAAGCTACTAATTAAAATTTATGTAAAATAGGTATTTAAAAAGTACCAGGAAAGAGCTGAAGGTGTGGCTCAGTAGTACAGTGCTTGCCTAGCATATATGAGGCCGTGAGCTTAATTCTCAGCGCCCCATATAAAAAAATTAAATATAAATAAATATTTAAAAAAATACCAGGTAAGGATTTAGGGTTGTTGCTCAGTAGTAGAGTACTTGGATAGTATGCATGAGGCAGTCTGTTTGATACTAGACCCACATTAATAACAATAATAATAATAATAATAATAATAATAATAATAATAATAATAATAAATATATTTTGTTCATCCACAACTAAGAAAAAAATTATTTTAAACAAGTACAACAGTGCTATGGCCTGTAACCTTCTAATTATCTGTGTTCTAATTAAGCCCTTGCAATTCAACTTTCTTGTTATTTAAATTAAAGTCCAGTTCCACTTTTATTTCCTGCCATACCAGGTCTAAGGAGTTTGCTTGAATATTAGGAATGCTTCTAAATGTCACTTTAATAAAGTCGTTTTACATATTTAAAAACTCAGTTGAAAGGAAACTTGGTGGCACAGGCCATAACCCCTGTGGCACAGAAGAATTATACATGGGTATCATGAGTTCAAAGCTACCATCAGCAAAAACAAGGCACTAAGCAACTAACTGAGACCCTCTCTCTAAATAAATACCAAAAAAGGACTGGGGATGTATCTCAGTGCCCCTGAGCTAAATACCTGGTACAAAAAAAAAAAAAAAAAAAGAAAAATGAAAAAAAAAAAATCACTTGAGGACAAATACATTAAACAAACAAACAACAAAAAAAAACACCTTAATTTTGGACAAATTAACTACACTATTGTGAGGATGGCCTTAGACCTGGGCTAAAAAAAACCCCATTTTAAAAACTTCAGTTTGAAACATGCAGTCCCACCAGGCATGCCTAAAGAAGCCCTGAAGTATTGCCTTCAGACATAAACAAATCACTTCCCCTCACCATAAACAGAGTGAGGCCTCTGTCAGGTTTTCCTCACCTAATAAGAGGGAAGGGTGAGAAGACCAAGGTGCAGACCACCAGACCAGATGTTTCTGGCCCTAGAGTAAATGATGTCATGGCAAAATCTGGTGGTAACTAACAAGGATTGAAAAAAGGGTAAAAAAGCTGCAAAATTTAGTACAAAGAGTAGAGCAAATGAACAGATATTCAGCCAGCTCAATAAAAAATGCACTTGAGCTGGGGAGGCTGATGAGGACTTGGAATGACATCTCATCACTTCTCATCATTTGTATTATCCTCACCACTCTTAAACTCTACAGCCACACCATAGTGAGAGGCGGAAAGGTAAAAGACTATATGATGTTCTTCTCATGTGATGAAAACTTAATTTCAGTGGGGAGAAACCCAATGGGGAAAATAAAACCAAGAGAAATATCTCCCACACACCCAAAATATATACTTTTATGAATAAATATTTTATCAAAATTACTTTAAAATTTCATTTAACTTTTGTGATGTCTGGTCTTATGAGAAAGCAAATTTTATTTTAAACTTCTAAGCAATGTCCTAAGGCATTAATATTTTCCCAGAGGGAAAAACAATATAATGCATTAGTATAATTTAAAAATTTCTAGTATTCATAATAAAAATTAAGAAGGACAGCTTAAATCAATTTAATAACTTAAACCACTATATCCAAAATATTATTATTTTTGAAAATATAAATTGACTAATAAATAAATGTATTTTTCAAGCTTCATCCTAAAATTCACTCTTGACGTCTCAGGGATATGTATGTTCACCACAGCTATATTATATGTTTGAGATTCATAAATACCCTGACCTCAGCAAGGTGAAAAAAATGGACAACTAAGTTCTGTGTCATAGGTTATGGAATAAACATACCAAACAACATTCTCTCAGGGCCAAAGAACAGGAGAGACTTTGCACTTTGAGAGAGAAGCCATCTACACCTCAGAAGTGTACAAAAGTGGAAACTGTTTCTCAAAGGATTCTGGGCACAGGTCCATTTTCATTTTAGATAGCATACTTTAACAAAAAGAGGTTGATATACCTGGAGAGAAGACTCTAGGTAATCAGATCATCAGTAACCCAGAAACTAGAGTCTAAACATTTAAAAAAAATTATTTTGCAGTTTTGTCTTCAGCCTAATGCAGGGTTGTTATTTCAATTTTCTTCTTTAGGATGGGGTACTCTGAGAATATCATCAAACATTAAAGGAATAGAAGTCTATACATATTTCCATATAATTCAATAAAGCCTGTCAAGAGATTAAAGTTTAAATTTAAATTAATAAAAATTTAACCAGTACCTATAAGGCACATTATGTTTTTCACATAACTTCTGTTCCACATGTGACTGAATCCTGGCATTCAGCCCATGTTTAGAGAATTAGATATCTATCACTGAATAAGAAGAAACCATATAAATATTATTGTCTCAAGTGTGGGCTTATCATCAATTAAGCCTGGGTTTATATGGGATCTTTTTACTGCATTAAGTGATAGTTGGTAAGGTTACTGAACTTCAGAGGGAGATATGGTTGCCAAAAAAGCACCCTTCTTCTCAGAATCAAATAAATTAAGGTGGGCTCATTCTCATGGAGGTGACAGTGTTATGAAAGTAAAAACAAAGTATTCAAAGTGTTTCCTGACTAATACACTTTCATAGTCACAGATTTACATAAGTCACACACAAAAAATAAGAGCTCAGATCCAAAATTTGGGAAATATACTCTGCACTTTGGCTACAACAGGAGTAAAAACACATTGTCAACTTTATATGTACAGATAGGGCTAAAGAATTGCTAATATGTTGACACTCGGTATTATTCTGCTTTTTGTAATGGATGAAGTTTACATAGCTGTTCAGTGTGAAAGAATATTTGAAAGGTCTCCTGAATATTAAGCAACTTTACTGGAATTCAGGATCAATTATCTGTGACCCCAAAGCCACAACTCACATCCTCTAGACTACATGAATTATCAGTCTTTCATTATTGTCTTAGAAGTTAGATAGTGGCACAATAAAGCAGAATATTTTTTTGTACCAAGGACTGGACTCAGAACACTTTATCATAAATCACATCTCCAGCCCATTTGTTTTTAAAGACAAGCCAAGTTCTTACTAAGATGCTTAAGGCCCCACTGAGTTGCTGAGTCTAGCCTTGAACTTAAAATCCTTCTTCCTCAGCCTCTTAAGTCACTGAAATTGCAGACATACATTACAATATTGGCTCTTGTTTCCTGGTTTATGAATAGGCAAAATTGAAATGATAAGCAGAGAAGCAGCTGTTATAATCACCCCTTTATTAATTCTGGCTTAATTCCTAAGGTTTAAATATTGAAACCCATATTTCAATGTATACTGAAGGTAACATTATCTATTATAGTCAACAACAGTCTGTTGATCTCCATCTTATCCAGACAATTTTTTACTGCCTAAACTTGATTTAATTTGAAAATGTTACTCAATATGTTTTAACTTCTGGTTTTTCTTCTGGCATTATTAGGATACTAGGTTCAAACCATACAGCTGATGGAAAATTATGGTGTGGTTATAGCTAAAGAGAAGACTATATGATAAAATTTTAAACTCATGAAGATGAGGTATTTTCTTTATTTTTATGTAACCTTGGTGAATAAGATACAGAGTACACAGCCAAACCTTAAATCATACAAAGCAGGCTCTAACTCTAGTTAATAAAGAAAAATATCAAATACAAAAAGTTGTGTTGCAAAATCACATAGCAGTTGGTTTGTTATCAGCAGCACAGGAATGGGTTTCTGCCATATAATAATATCAGTATGACTTCAACACATATGATATCTTTAGATGCAGCCACACAGCAGTTGATCAATGATAAGTTGCAAGAATGATGAGCTTGTTTAGATACCATCTGGAGATGGGTTTTAGTAATCCTAGACAGGGGGATTGTGTTCTAGTCATATCACAATACAGCATATTTTTTGAAGCCTGTGGATGCAGAGCTCTTACCTCCTTGCTAATATATCTTTGCAGAAGACTTCAGGTGTGTAGATTTTTTGATGATGAAACCTATAAGGGTAGATCATTGGAAAGGCCACACATGGCTATAGCTACTCTGTTGTTGATGCTTCCAACAGATTACTGTTATTATTATGATGATTATTATTATTAATATTATTATCATTTATTTAAGTAATGAATACCTTGATTAAGTGTATACATTCATTGTCATAAACATTTTCTTCTGAGCATGTGTTCACTATGTAAAATATTGAACACACACCTTCATTTTCTGGCCTATATATGAAAAGACCTACGGAATGATGCAGGATTCTGAGGGCTGGATGCTCTGGGCTACCTGGGAGCTATTGTTACCTCTGCATAAGCATGACTACACTGCCAACTCTTCCTCACATCTCTCAATTGCTAGAGACCAAAATTTTACATCCTGGGTCTCAACACCCACACAGCAACTTGCATAGTCTTTAGGATATTTGCAGGTGAGAGATATCTCAGTCCTGATAGATTAATGGAGATTTTTAGGGGAGTAGTGGCAACTATGGACACGAAGAAGCATACAACACTTTGTTGCCTCAGTCCAATTACAGTGAACTCCTGTGGAAATCTGTGACATAATGGGATTAGTTCCTTGTAAACAGAAATAAGGATTCTGACTGCACTGTGTGCAAACACAAACCTTGGAAGTTGAACTATCAATGAATTGCTGAAGCCCAAGCTCCAGCCCCTGGCCAAAGAAAAAAGTGGCAGCAGTGGCATAGATGATTTGGAGAAGTAGTCAAATGAGTCATGTGCAGCTGCTGTGGTCATGGGATGAATGGTTTCTATAGATCTGAGAGCAAAAACTGATGCAAGTTTTTGAGAAACTACCAGAATGAGAAATTGCAAGATAATCAAGAAGTATAGGATTCAAAGTATATCCAGTAGAGTAAGATCTCTGTATTTTGAAAATACCCATCAACCTTCTCCATTGTGATGATTGAGTCTGGGGAGAAAAAGAAGGATAAAGGCCTTCAAGTCCAGTCAATGGATGATGCATAAAATGAAACAATAGCAGCCAATGGCTCCAGTGAACAACTGGCATGGCCAGCCCAGGTATCCAAGTTTACCCCATTTTACCTGTTAATCAGAACTGGTGGACTTAAAAAATAATTTACCCAGGTGGCAAGAGAGCAGGATTATTATTTTTTGTCTGTAAGAATTAGAGATAAACAGCATTCTGTGTTGCACCTTAAGAGTGGAGAGGTTAGCATTGCTCCTTACAGTAGAAGTTGTAAAATGCTCAATGCCATGAGACATTGAAGGACAAAAAAAGACCAAGTATGTTAGTACCTGGCCAGGCTTCTAGAGGCCTGTATTTTCAGCAAGTAACCAAGGTCATAAACACTCATATTCAATCTATGTACTCAAGGTCAAAAATATTTGTTTGTGAGCATGCTCTTACATCAGTAAAATGTTGTTGATATGCCTTCTTTGTCTGACCTGCATAAAAAAAAAAAAAAAAAAAAAAAGTTCTATTTAATAATTTGGGGGTCTGAGGAATAGAAGATAGAGTTTGGCTATGGGCTATTGCTGCCTTCAAAGGTAGGATGCCTACCATCCCAATAGTTCCTCACATCTTCATTCAACTGCTTGATCCCCAAACCTTGCTTTTTTGATATAAGCCCCTGCACAACAGCCACAGATGTGAAATCATTTTTAATTTGAGACTATCACAAATCCTCTGCTTTATGCAAGGAGTATTGTGTTGTTTTGTAGACATACTCCCAGATAAAATTCATATAGTGGAGATTTAGTATATTATTTATTTTAGATTACACATATGGCCTTAATGTTGTCTCACCCTCACTTTTTTAATGTAGTGTTTCATATTCTCCATTTACAAAACTTTTGTGATACAGATACAGTCTACAGTCCTTTTGTTGCAGTTTCCATAGCATCCTGCATTTTCATCATGATTGAAATGAAATATGCCTGTTTTCAAATTTCTCCTGATAAGAAATTTAAAAAAAATATTGCTTGTTCTTGATTTTTCAATTCAATTTTCAGCAATTTCCCAAGTTTATTTTAAATCCTTGCTATAAGCTTAGACGTTTTTCTCAAACATATTATCCCCATTGAATAAAACGTTCATCAGATGTAAAAATTTTGTTTTTCTTTTTTTTATTCTTTCTTTTCTTTTTTTAAGGGGAGAGGAATGAATACTTAACCCAGGGTAGTTCTCCTAAACCCCTATATCATCAGGCTTTTAAAATTGTATTTTATTTTATTTTTAGTTTTCACACAAAATCTTGCTTAGTTTCTTAGGGCCCTCTCATATTATTTGGGCTGAATTTGAAATTGTGATTCTTCTGCTTAAGTCTCCCAAATTATTAAGATTGCTGACATGAGCCACATATGTGTGTAACCCCCCTCCCCTTTTTGAATACATGTCACTACTTAAAAATAATGATGAATCATGGCTTCTGAAGGAGGTAAGTTTTGCCTTTGTGTTAGGCATATTTGATCTTGATATGTACTTAAAAATTGTGGGCACACAACAAAGCATCTTTGTAAGATCCTGTTTCAAAATAAAAAAAGAAAAAAAATTGAGGATATAGCTCAGGAATATTAATTCTCTCAGTTTAACCAATAGCACTACACGCATATAAACAGACGCACTCACACACACACACACACACACACACACACACACAGTACTTGTGGGATTTTGAAAATATTTTTTGACACTGAACAGCTATATAAACCTCATCTATTACAAAAGGCAGAATTAGTGACATAATATCATGGGTCCTTTAGCCTTATCTGTGTACAGAAATGTGGTAATGCGATTTTACTCCTACTCTTGCCAAATGCAGAATGCATTCTACAAACTTTGGGTCAGGGCTCTTCTTTTTTTATGGCTTTTATAAAGTTGTGGCTTTGAAAGAGTACTAGTCAGGTACCTAGTCAGGAAATATTTTTTAATGTTTTTGCTTTTGCTTTTAGAACACTGTCTCCTCAGTGAGAACAAGCTCACCTTAATTTATTAGATTCTGAGATATCATGTGAAGAAGATTCAGGGTGCTTTTTTTTTTTTTTTTGGCAGCCAGATCACCCTCTGAAGTTCGGGAATCTTAACAGCTAAACATATGCAGCAAAAATATTGCAGATGAATGCAGTTCAATCCAAATGTGAACTAGTAAGTTTTAGAGTGACTTCTTATACAGTTATAGACAACAATATACCCACTGGAGGGAAAATGTCAGGTTTTAATCATATGTGGTACAGTGAATATCTGGAAAACAGCAGATATCTAATAAGCAGTATTTTAATTTATTTTATTTAAGTTCATATTCCCAGCCCTGATCCTTAGTCTTTTAACAATGAAAATGGACCAGCTTGCCTTTTGGATTTGATTTTGGGACCACTTGGCTTAGGTTGGAGTCAGTGCCTGAAGACTTGTCCAATCAGTCCCTTAGGTGCCATTCTTTAAATCATTTTGTAGGTTTTCTGTCATGTATCAGGAGCCCAAATTTCTGTGCTAAGAAGAAGCTGAAAACAAATCACAGGGAGAACTCTGAAAACCCTGAAAGCAAGAAAATGGTAAGTGTGCCATGTTATCTTGAGACTGGATAAGTAGGTTGTTTGAAGCTGGCAAGAGTGGCAATGGTGGAAAATGAAAATTGTGGCTAGGTACTTGTTGTGAGGGGGCAACAATTGTGATATATGCAGTACAGGAGAGAAATAAAGAATTTCCATGCACTTCTGCCCCTGTCAATGCTTTATTCATTCAATTACTCAACATAATTTCACTCTATAGGTTCTTAATCAAGAAAACAACAATTCTTAATGCTAGGTACTGCAATAGACATAATCCATTCAGAGCTAACAATCATAAATTAATTCTAAGCACTGCAAATCACACGTAATAATGACAGGCTAATTACAGACATTCCCTCTGCATGCTAAGTTCAAAAGTCTCAAGCCTTAGGCTTTATGTCCAGCATATGCACACTCACTCAGACCAGGGTGATCAGGACAAAAACCAAGGCAGGGCTTTCCTGGTGTGGAGCAGATGAATGGTTGAGGAGAAGATGATAGGGAGAAGTTGCAGCTCTCACCAGGGTCCAGACAAGGGCATAGAGTTGGAGAGTGGTGAGTATTATGCAGAGGATCAGGAAATGAAGACAACTAATGGGATGTCAGGTCCTCATCAGGCTCTCCATCTCAAGTGCATCCTTGTTTTGGCTGGCTGAATCCCTGTTCATTAGCTCTATTATTTACATAAAATTTTGGGCTTTTTGACCCCCCCTTGCAATCTTCTTCAGCTAACACCAGGTTTCTCATTATCATTTACCCTGGGGTCAGAAACATCTTGTCTGGTGGTCTCCACCCTGATATTTTTGCCTTTCTCTCTTACCAGGCTAGAAGAGCCTTCCAGGGGCTTCACTCTATTTATCAGGTTGAGGGGAAATAACTTGTTTGAGGCCATACTGGAGTGCTCTGTGTGTGTGTGCCTGGTGAGACTGCAGGTTTGAAACTAGAATTTTTTAAATAGAGTTGTGTAGGCTTGGGCTAGGGATGTGGCTCAAGCGGTAGCATGCTCGCCTGGCATGCCTGCGGCCAGGGTTCAATCCTCAGCACCACATACAAACAAAGATGTTATGTCCGCCAAATACTAAAAAAAAAAAAAAAAAAAAACCTAAAATTCTCTCTCTTTCTACCTCTATCTCTCTCACTCTCTCTTTAAAAAAAAAGTGTTGTGTAGGCTCAGGACTGAGGCCATCTTCACAGGACTCCTCAGAGGGTCTCTGTGGCAGATCAACCTCCATACCCCACCCTTACTAGTCTAGTGAATCTTAGATCAGCAGTTAAAAACCTGGGCATTTTGTTCCATAATTGTATGGTGTTTTCAGCTTGTCTCTAAAGCCCTTTGTGGGCATCCATGTGCCATGAGTCCAGCTTGTTCCCACATTGTGTGGTGAAGACTGGAATAATTATCTGAAGAGAACCCCAACTTCATTTGTTGTTTCCATGCACAAGAGAGATTGCACTTTTAGAGCTTGTTATGGAGGTGTTTTTTTTTTTTTTTTTGTTGTTGTTGTTGTTTTTTTGTTTTTGTTTTTTTTTTTTTTTTTTTTTGTGTGTGTGTGTGTTGTTTTCTTTTTGGTACCAGGAATTCAACTCAGGGGTGTTCAGCCACTGAATCACATCCCCAGCCCTTTTAAAATATTTTTATATGGAGACAGGGTCCCTTTGAGTTTCTTAGGGCCTCATTAAGTTGCTGATGCTGGATTTTAACTCAATGCTCCTCATGACTCCTGAGCTTTTTTAATGTAGGGGAAGCAGTATCACAAATTCAGAACAACAATATAAATTCCAGAACTTCAGCTTAGCTCTTCCTAGGTCTGAGAATAAACCTCTAGTTTTCTAGCTCTCTGTTTACATATTCAAATCTAGGGTTCTTTTTTCATAGTGAATTAGTATAAAATAGAAGGGATAGTAAAATTACAGTGTAATCAGGATAATGAGCCTCATTCTAACACATCTGGAGGCTAACTGGAAGATATGTTAATGAGCACCATTAAGGCCTATTTCAAATGTAAAAAAAAAACCTTAATGCCCACTTTTGGGAACACCTTCAACAAAGTCCTTTGTCCCGTGGTGAAATTGCAAGAGGAAAGATGGGTCATGGAAAAGATGAAAATGAACCCATATGGTAGTCAGTCTGCCTTTTCTAAAACCTATTTTAAATAGATTTTTCCATGTCTGCTGAAAAACATCTGTAAACTTTTAAGATGGCACACAAAAACGAGTTTATCTGGTATCATTCCCCATCCCACATGGTAGGAGTTCTATTTCGACTTGCTTAAATAAATAGACTTTATTCTTCAAAATTTGTGAGACAAGCACCCAGATGCAATTGGCAAAGTGAGAAATTTTGTTTCATCTCAAAACTCCACTTTCAACATTATCAATGACTATTTTCCCATATTTCATTTCATTTTTCTTCAAGAACTAGACAGCATTTTTAAAAGATTTGATTTATCATCTTTGTAGGAATGGGGGAAATGCTCCATAAACTCAACAAGCAGGACTGTAGAGGCCTGTCACAGAAGAGAAGGGGGAAGGGGGAAGAAGAGAGAGGGAAGGGGGAAGAGAGGGGGAGGGAGATGGGGAGAGGGAGAGGGAGAGGGTGTTGATATTTATGAGCTCAATGGGGATGAGGAGGAGCAGGGGGGAGTGGGCTCTTACTTCTTTATTGGCTGAGAGTTCACGCCACTTTGGGGATTTGGAGGTGTGTCATTGTGCCATTAAAAGTTCACACTATTCAGTGTCATGGACCTGAGCTCCTGGAAGAGAAATGCTCCAGGCACCATCTTTTTTTTTTTTTAAGAGAGAGAGAGAGAGAGAGAGAGAGAGAGAGAGAGAGAGAGAGAGAAGAGAGAGAGAAAGAATTCTTTTATTTTTAGTTTTAGTTTTTAGTTTTCAGCGGACACAACATCTTGTTTGTAGGTGGTGCTGAGGATGGAACCTGGGCCGCACGCATGCCAGGTGAGTGCTCTACCACTTGAGCCACATTTCCAGCCCCTTCAGGCACCATCTTTACCAACAATCCGAGCTTTTTACATATGAATAAAGCAGAATAAAATTAGTTGACATTAAAAAGTATTAATCTCTTCTAAATGAGGTAGTGTAATTTATGTGTCCCAACAAAGGTCCTCAATTCATTTTGTTTTCATATGTAAATCCTTTTTATTAAAATAGCCCTGACCCATAGAAACATTCCAAACGTTTCAGTAAACACGTTTCTCTGGTGTGGCAGTAAAATAAAAGTGGGACTAACTTGAATTCAAACGACATGAAAGATCAATCTCTCTCTTTCTTTCCTTTTTTTTTTTTTTTTTTTTTGTTTCTGTGGTACTGGGAATTAAACCCAGGGCCTCATGCTTAGAAGGCAAGCACTCTACCAGCTGAGATATATCCCCAGTCCCATATTTTGGGATGCAAAACCAGGGATTGAAGTTATGGGCGCTCTACCACTGAGCCACATCCCTCCCTTATTTTTTATTTTTACTTAGAGAAAGGTTTTCACTGAGTTGCTTAGCTTCTCACCATTGCTGAGACTGACTTCAAATTCAGGATCCTCCTATCTCAGGCATGCACCACCATGCATGGCCAACTTCCATCTCAAAAACTAAAGTACACAGCAAGTTAGGTCACAGGCTGTCAACAAATAGGTACACTATGTAAAAAACTATTTTTTAGTTGTTGATAGACCTTTATTTTATTTACTTATATGTAGTGCTGAGAATTAAGCCAAGTGTCAGACAAGTTAGCTACTGTTAGACCAGGACACAAGAAAAGACCACCGACTCCAATTAAAATCAAATTAAAGCAAGCTTATTATTTCTACCGGATGGGCTGCCTCTCCCTCCCAAAACGGCGGGAACAAGACAGCACTCCAGCTTTCCTGAAGCCCAGCTTTATTGCCCAGAAAGTTACACAAAGGGAGGTTACAGATAACAGAACTCTGACAAGCATCACACTAATGGTAGTTTACATTTTTTTTGCTGGCCCCAACATCAGAATTTATGAGGACCATTAAAGCCTCAGAGAGGGTCGTTGTCTGGCCAGGGAAGGCCAATATTTATGAGGTGTCACTAAGCTTCAGAGAGGGCTGCTATCTGGTCAGAGAGCCAGGCATGGGTGAGTTCAAGGCACTGGCAGGCATTTCAAGCAGGTTCAGAATTTGCAGTAATTTATAGTAAAGCTGAAATGATCTTTTCATGGTTTTGTGGCGAGATGCCCAATTTTAAGAAAAGATCAGGTTGGGTCTATCACTACCACTAAGCTCCAGCCCCAGCCCCCTGGTACATATTTTTTTTTATGGTGGATACTAGAGATTGAATTTAGGAACACTGGACTACTGAGACTCAGTCTCAGGGTTATGTTTTACTTCATTTAGAGATGAGGTTACACTGAGTCATTTAGCACCTCACTTTTGCTAAGGCTGTTTTGAAATTTGATCCTTTTGCCTCATCCTCTCCAGCAACTGGGATTACAGGCCTGCACCAACACACCCAGCCTTTGGTATATTTTCAATACCTATTATAAATAGATTTTAACCAGTAGCCTTAAGTCTTTTCTAATATATGTTTGGGTTCAACCCATAACCCAGAAATCAGTGAAACAGAGAATCTAGTTTTATCTCCAAAACTGTTTCATCTATTAGAGTGTCTGAGTTAAGATTACCCATTGAAGAATTTACTGTATATTGTGGTTTCATCCTGACCTCCCATATGTACCTCGTTCTGAGTTTTAGAACAGTCTGAAAAAAGGTGCCCACAGATACCAAATATCTCGGAGTACTTAAGAAACTATCTGAGTCTTGCCTTCTAGGGACCAGTTTTAATTTTAAGTGTGTAGTTTCTAAAGGCATTAGTTGAATAATCTGCAGCTGGGAGGCATTTTCTGATAATACCTTTTATCTAAAAGGCACTTAATTTGTTTCCTTTTATTAGATACTGTGAATGAAGATACAAAAAATAGAAGTGCAGCAATATCATCAGCAAAAGGATTTCAATTGCTTTACATATATACCCATTTTTTTAATTTATTTTGAATTTAAATTACATGCAAGTTCAATCTATCTCTTTCTCTCTTTTATTTTATTTATTTACTTATTTGTGGTACTGAGGATTGAACCCAGGGATTAACCCATGGGCATTTTACCAATGTGCTACATACCCAGTCTCCACCACTTTTATTTATTTATTTATTACTGAGACAGGGTTTACTGATATGCTTAGGACTTTGCCAAGTTTTTGAGTCTGGTCTCTAACTTGAGATCCTCCTCTCTCACCCTTCTAAGCCACAGAGAGTACAGGCATGTACAACCTTGTGGTAGTACCCCAAATTATTACTAGTGGATTATGTAGCATTTTTATTTTGGGCTTTTAAAGAACCTTAACACTATTTTCAAAAATATATTTATTAATTTATGCTGTTGCCAACATTTTTTACATGTTTTTGTACCCTGAATCCTTATGTTTATTATTATTATTATTTTTTAATTTTTGGTTTGGTGCTGAGTATTGAACCCAGGGGTGCTTTCCACTGATACACATCCACTGTCTTTTTTATGTTATATTTTGAGACAGGCTCTCACTAAGTTTCTTGGAGCCTTGTTAAGTGAATGAGGCTTTCTTCAAACTACCTATTCTCCTGCCTCATTATCCTGAACTTCTAGGATTCCAGGCATGTTTCACCACTCATGACAATTTTACATTATTATAATAGTCATTCCAACAGCACTGTACAGGCTGCAGGAAATTCATTTGATTCATGAATTAAATCGCTGAGGCAAGTTTATGTGAAGTAGCCTGTGTAAAAGTGTTGTGTAAAGATTCCTTGGGAATAAACAGGGATTTTTTTCCAACCTCTTTTGTGAATGACTGTTGGGAACCATAGTCCATAAAAGTCCTAGAAAAAATAATGTATATTTATTTGTTTGCAGTTTACAGATATTTGCACATGCCCAGTCACCTTTGCATCTAAAACTTTAAACTTCAGAACATAGTAACTCGAACAAAATTTGTTAAAGTTGAGACACTGCACAAACAAAAATTTTTAGGAGCAATTGGTAGTTGTGGAGTTATTGCTGTGGTCAGCAGAGTTGGGCCAGGGCTCTGGAAGGTCTCACTCAGGGTATTGGTGATTTACTTTATTCTACATTATTACACCCACAATACAATACTCCCAGCAATAGTAATTGAGAAAATATGCTGATAATGTCTTGAGCTAAACTGGCACGTTTGATATTTGCCTACTTCCCTGCACTGATCCCAGCTGAGTAATTAACATGGAATCAGAATGTGAATAGGGTATTTCCTGGGCTTATTGTTTTGGGGTCAGCTGCTCCATTAGGGTGGGGGGGGGTCTGAAACAAGGCTGGTGCAAGTATTTTTGTATATGTTCCTTTGCTCTAGCTGAGGTCTATCATTTTAAATGACAAAAGATTTAGAGTAATGTGCTTGGACTTGTTTTTCATACACTTCACAGTTTACATCAAGAAGAAATGCTGCAGTCTGTCTGGG
This sequence comes from Marmota flaviventris, assembly GCF_047511675.1. Classification (NCBI taxonomy): domain Eukaryota; kingdom Metazoa; phylum Chordata; class Mammalia; order Rodentia; family Sciuridae; genus Marmota; species Marmota flaviventris. The sequence goes on from NC_092506.1 coordinate 124,893,516, forward strand.
CACAAAGCCTTGTAGGTTCAAACAGCAACACTTTATTTCAACTCTCACCAGCACCGCATGAGTGCTTTTTCACCAACACCACTCACATGGCCCTTCCAGCAACCCCCCACACTGGAAATCCCTCCTCCAGCACATCCCCAATCAATGGGCACTCTCTGGGAATCCCCAGGAGAACTCCAAAGTAGAGCAAGAACTTCAAATAATGGGCGCCCAAGGCAGCAAGAGCCACCCCATTGCCTGATAGTAAAGGTCAAATATACAATGCAATCAATCCAGCATCATAACAATTGGATATAGCTTAACTCAAATCATCATCTCAATGGTTCCCTGGCATAACCTTTCAAACATTCCCTCTGGCAAATGCCAGGCGTCATTCTGACTGGCTGTGGCTCTCAACAAAGAAACTACAGCTAGAATTTATCTCAACACCCCTTTACATACAAAATATAGGTTGTCATTGAATATGTTGGAAGTTTAATCAAGGTTTATTAATTAGAGAACAGGATGATCTAGAGAGAATGTAAAGTACCACCAAGTCCTATGTTTTCAAAACAAAAAGAAATGTGAGATATATAGGCATGCAGAATAATTTTTTAAATTTTTTCTTTGTTTATTATATTTCATTTTTAAATAGAAAGCAAATAGAGGAAAAAGGAGACCAAGGTGGGAAATATAATTACTGGCAAGACTATGAAACATTAAAAAATAGAATCTAGATTTCAGTAAAGAAAGATTTGACATATTGTATTTGGAGATGTGGATGGCATGAGTGTCCATGATAAGAATGTTGTAAGCTTCTGAAAGAAAATTGATATGGTGAAAGAAGCTTATGTAACCCAGATCATTACTTAAGCCATTTTCTGCCCCCCAAATAAGCCATGCTAGGTAAACCACTGCTTGACTCTACTGCTGAATACTGAATAAAGAAAAGATTGCCAATGAGAGGTTTGCTTCATACCTTCCACCTTTGTCATGTTTGTGTCATTTATTCTATTGTTAATCAATCCCAAATTATACAAACAGTAATGACATTTCAGCCCCTTTGAAAATTGTCAGTGAATTCCTGACCACTTTGATGGAGGCTCATAGCAAGCCTATCAGGTGCCCTGGAGAAGACTTGGACCTGAATGGCAGCATTAGAACCTTATTTTCCTCCTTCTGAAATTAATCAATATTTTGAGATGACTTTCTGGCTGGAAGCAGAAAACAGGAATCATTTCAGAAGAATTGAGTCAGCTCAGAAATGTGTCAAACCTAGCTGGGCACTCAGCTCAGTAGTTCACTGGTCACAAATATCTGCAGTGGCCTCATGATTGGCAGCCTTGCACAAAGAAAGATCAACCTTGGTGCTTTCCCAGTTTCCAGGTAAGTCACATGGATCCCAGGCATTGGGCACTCATCTGCCTTCCTAATAAACCTGCAAAGCCACTTTCCAGTTGTTCATTCTTAATAGTTGCTGAACACTCTGTGCTTTTCAAGGTGAATAAATGAATAAATAACAGCATCATGACTGCTCACCTGTTGGCAGCAGGTCCACCCTGGCCCCTGGAGCCCAACCTCCACTAGTTTGTTCTGCATGCCAGTATGGCCAGCTCACAAGACCATGGCGAACTTGTGGTTTTTCTGTTCCTGCTTATCCGTCTGAGACATATGTGTCCCACGGGAATGCCTTGACCTTTTCTGGTCTGATGGACTTCTTGTTAAGGGAGGTTTTGGTACCTGACAATAACAGATGTTGAAACTAAATTTCTCCCCCCTCCCTCCTGCTTTTGGGTAGTTTTCCACTTCTGCTGCTTGGGGTATAAAAGAAAGTGTGTTAGCAATAAAGTGTGTGACTCCTGGATGAAGAACCTTGGTGTCCTGTGTGTCTTTTAATCTCGCCATCCCTCACTGGACTCGGCTCCCTTGGCCAGACGCGGCAATTGGAGGTTCCACCGAGATCTGGAAAGCAGGGGTAAGCGGACAGGGCTCACCTTCTAAGAAAGAAGGGGGAGGATTGGTTTAAAGATAATTTAAAGAGACAGGGTACGTACCATGGGTAACTCAACAGTGAAGGTTCGTCTGGCCAACGAACTGAAAGAGCTGTTAAATACACAAGGAACAGGAATAAAAACTTAGACTGCAACCGAATTCGTTGAAATTATTGCCCAGGCTTGTCTTTGGTTTCTGACAGGAGGATTTCTTAATAATAGTGACTGGGACCTGGTGAGACATGACCTTCAGATATTATTGAGGGACTGGGGCTCGGAGAGTGTCCCGGTTGCCACCTTTTCCTTATGGAGGTTGGTAAAGGATGCTTTATTAACAGATAAAGTAAAAATCAAGGATCAACTTGCTGAATGTGAACAGGCCCTTAATCAGGTGCAGGAAGAGCAAATGGCAGAATCCTTAAAGGATGAGGGTCCTCTTGAGGACTCGGGCTTGGGGGTTAGGAAATGTCTCCAGATTTCTAAGCCCAAAAAGGATCCTGAGGACCTCAGTTCTCTCTCTGAGGAAGAGGAGGGATTAGAAAGGTAGATAGAAGAACTATAACATCGCCTTAAAAGGGCAAATGTGAGGGTGCCTAGGGCCCCCTCAATTGCCGCACCTCCTCCCTATAATCCTGATTGGAATGAGGACGCCCCTACTAGATGGGTGGGGGTCCACTGGGGTTCTAGAGCAGCTCAGGTTTTTCCAATGATTGAAAACGTGGATGCTGATGGACAGCCGGCCAGAGCCCATGTCCCCCTAGCCTTCAAGGACATAAAATAGCTTAAGGAGGTGGTCATTAATTATGGACCTCATGCCCCTTTCACATTGACCCTCTTCGAGTCTTTCTCAGCCAGTCAACTGATACCCAATGATTGGCAGCAACTTTGCAGGGCTGTGTTATCTGGAGGGGATTTCTTATTGTGGAAAAGTGAATATCATGAAAGGTGCCATGAGCTGGCTCAGATTAACCTGAATGCGGGCTATCAATGGCGAAATGCCAAAATATTAACAGGAACTGGGCAGTATGCCACCATAAGCCAACAAATTAGTTACAACCCAGGTGTTTATGCTCAAATAGCCTCAGCTGAGGTCCATGCCTGGAAAGCCCTGCCCGTTTCTAAGACTGAAGCAAAAATTTCCAAGATCTCTCAAGGGCCCTCTGAACCTTATTCAGACTTTATAGCCTGCCTAATGCAGGTGGCTAGAAAAATATTCCCTAATCTGGAACAGGCTGTGCCACTTATTAGACATCTGGCATATGAAAACGCCAACACTTACTGCCAAAATGCTATTAAGTCCTCCCGGGCCAAAAGTATAGATGACATGATTCAAGCATGCAAAGATATAGATGGGTCTCATATTACTGGTCAGGTTTTGGCTGCTGCCCTTAAGACTGGAATGCAAAAATCTGATAACAGTGGAACCCACTCTAAGGGGTGTTTTAAATGTGGAAAAGAGGGACATATAAGGAGAAACTGCCCGGAAAGGAGAGAGGGTGCTGGCAGAGGAATGCCTGGACTTTGTCCTCGATGTCATAAAGGAAATCATTGGAGTAGTGAGTGCAGGTCAAAATTTGACATCCAGGGTAACCCAATATCGTCGGGAAACGGGAGCAGGGGCCCGCCCCGGGCCCCAGAAGACAACGTGTATGGGGCAGTGCAGGAACGAAACAGTGCCCCGGGGAGTGGGCGTCTCTGCCGCCTCCCCCTGACCAACCCCTTTCTATCTGGGAACTCCCCAGGGGAACACCAGGAAGCGCAGGACTGGACCTCAGTTCCACCTCCCAAGTGGTATTAACTCCCCAAATGGGACCCAGACGCTGGCTACTGGGGTTTTTGGACCCCTGCCAGAGGGGACGGTGGGACCAGTGTTGGGACGAGGTAGCGCACCTCAGTGGGGCTTGAAGATTCTTACGGGGGTTGTTTGTTGATGCTGATTATCAGGGAGAGATAAAAATAGTAGTAGAAGCTACCCAAGGAATTGTTATTCTTCACCCCGGGGAGCGTATAGCTCAATTGCTGCTGCTACCCTTAGCTTCCATTCCTGGGCACACCCTCCGTGGGACCCGGGGCGATGGCAGCTTTGGCTCCACTGGAACTCCCCAGGCCTTTTGGGTAGCTCATTTGGATTCGCGTCCCAACCTGACCATTGAGATACAGGACAAGGCTTTCAAGGGAATACTAGATACGAGGGCAGATGTCTCTGTCATTTCTGATAAACAATGGACACCTGCCTGGCCCCTCCAGATTCCCTCGGCCATATTACAGGGGATAGGACAAACCCGACCAAAAAGAAGTGCCTCCTTTTTAAAATGGAGAGATGGCGAAGGACATAGTGGCCATTTCCAGCCTTATGTAGTGACTGGACTCCCCACGAACCTTAGGGGGAGGGACTTGCTTCATCAAATGGGGGCTATTCTCACTACCCAGACTTTGAAAGGAAATAATGACTTTGTTAATGATACAATGCTAGACATGGGATGGATCCCCGGAAGGGGACTAGGAAAGAGACATGAGGGCAGAATATCACCCACCCGTGGATCCAGCGGAACAGGTTACCCGGCGGGGAAGAGACCGGAGAGGACTGGGAAATTTATCCTAGGGGCCACTGAAGTGCGGCCGCCTCCACTGTCCATTACTTGGTTATCAGATGACCCTGTGTGGGTAGAACAGTGGTCCCTATCAAGGACAAATTACAGGCCGCTTCCCTATTAGTTCAAGACCAGCTTAAGTTAGGACACGTGGTGCCCTCTACCTCCCCTTGGAATACCCCTATTTTTGTTATACAAAAGGGGTCTGGGAAGTGGAGGCTTCTTCAGGACCTACGGGCTATTAATAAAACTATGCAACCCATGGGACCCTTACAGCCAGGGCTACCCTTTCCTACTGCGATCCCAAAGGATTGGCACCTTATTATCATAGATTTAAAAGATTGTTTCTTCTCTATCCCCTTAGACCCAAGAGACCGAAAGCGTTTCGCTTTTTCCTTGCCTTCAACAAACTTTAGGGAACCTTACCAACGGTATGAATGGACCGTCCTACCTCAAGGGATGACTAATAGTCCTACAATGTGCCAATATTTTATAGCTGAGGTCTTACGACCCTTTCGACAGCAGTTCCCACAGCTCTACCTCATTCATTATATGGATGACATCTTACTGGCAGGGCCCAAGAAAGAAAGGCTTCTTCAATCTTATGAAGTCCTCCAATCCCTTCTAAAAGGGGCAGGGCTGGTCATAGTGCCCGAAAAGGTCCAGTTTCAACACCCTTACAATTATTTGGGATACATCATTAATAACAGGAATCTTTCCCCAGAGACCCAAGTTCCAGATAAATCAGCTCAAAACTTTACATCAGTGGCAGACATTCCTCGGAGAAATACAGTGGCTGCGCCCGTCCTTTCATATTCCAACTGGAGAGCTGAAACTCCTGTATGACCTCTTGCGAGGAGATCCTTCTCCTACGTCATGTAGAGTACCTACACCAGAAGCCTTACGAGCACTGAGGCTAATAGAAGAGGCTCTGCAGGACATGCAGATTACACAGATAGATTATTCTCTGCCCTTGTCATTTATAGTTCTACCTTCTAAAATTACTCCCACGGGAGTGTTCTGGCAAACGGGTCCCATTTATTGGGTCCACTTGCCGGCTTCTAACCCCCGGGTACTGACTCCCTTTTATGAGCTAGTTATTAATTTAATTTGGAAGGCTAAATATTTGGGTGATGCATTGTTTGGAAAAACCTTTGACATACTTATTCAACCTTACACTCAAGATATGATACACAAGTTACAACAAGAACATGACCTTTGGTGTCTTTTCCTGTGCAGCTTCAAGGGTCAGATTGATAATCACTTCCCAACATAGACTTTTGAAGGGCTTTAAAAAGTGTCCCATTATCTTCCCAAAGATTATGAAAAGGGAACCTATTCCAAAGGCCCAAACTGTATATACAGATGGGGCCAAAAATGGATTTGCCGTCATTTTTGATGGATCTCAAATTCTCTGACAACCTGTGTCAGGTCAGTCGGCCCAAAAGGCGGAAGTTGAAGCTTTAATCATAGCTCTCAAAGTCTATAGTTCTATTCCTCTTAATGTATATACTGACAGCTTGTATGTAGCCAATCTGGCTCTAGTCATAGAAACAGCATCATATATTGGTAAGCAATCAACCATCACAGAACAACTACAGGTAGTTCAGCTTCTCCTTTGGGCTAGACGAGATCCTTTATACATCGGCCACATCCGAAGCCATTCAGGGCTCCCTGGACCTTTGTCAGAGGGCAACGCAAAAGCAGACGCTGCTACTCATGCTGTCAGCCTTTCCTGTGTGACGACCGAATATGATAAGGCCTTACAATTCCATAACAAATTTCATTTAAATGCACAGTCTTTACGCTTCCACACAGGATGTTCATGAGACCAAGCTTTACAGATTGTCTCATTATGTCCATGCTGTGCACCATTTATTCATTCTCCTTCCCTTGGGGTTAATCCAAGAGGACTACAACCTAATGATGTCTGGCAAACTGATGTTACACACTTCCCTAGCTTTGGTAAGCTCTCCTTTATACATGTTTCCACTGACACATATTCTGGCTTCATTTTTGCCACCTTACATACTGGAGAGAAGGCTAAGGACGTTATCAGTCATCTTCTAAAAGCCTTTTCCTCCATGGGCACCCCTCGATGCCTCAAAACCGATAATGGTCCCGCATATGTAAGCCAGGTGGTTCAACGGTTTTGCACCCAATGGGAAATTAATCATTAGACTGGAATCCCTTATAATCCACAGGGACAGGCTATCGTGGAACAAGCCCATCAACATTTAAAAACTTATTTACAAAAAACAAAAGAGGGGGAGATATACCGGAATTGTCAGGGACCACAAGCACTTCTAAGCATAACCCTATTTACTTTAAATTTTTTACTCACTGACACTGGAGGGTGCAGGGCTGCACAACGCCACTTTTCCCCTCCCACTGTACAAGATGCTCAAATAAGGTGGAAAGATTTATCCACCGGAAAGTGGCAACCCCCGGCTCCACTCTTAGCTAGAGTGAGGGGAGTTGTATGTGTTTTTCCCCCAGGAACTGAGAAGCCCATTTGGATCCCAGAGCGCTGCACCAGACCGGTGAATGAAAATTCAAGACAAAATGAAGTTCCCAAGATGGCTGATCCTGCCGCTGTTGTTCTCACCCCTTCAAGTGAGTGCCGAGACACACCTCATGAGCTGGATCCTGCTTGTGGCATTCCTTCTGGACAGGTTTGCTGAAGGAGGGCTTGACCCCCCACCTGGGAATATTCATGAATATCTTTTTGGAGCCCCTTGTGAGTGTAAGGGAGGGCCCTGGCACTTGGCCCCCTCTGGTTATATCCAGAGCATTGATTGTGGGACTAAAGTAGCCTATATGGCGGCTGAACTCAATCAAAACATCGGAGGATTTAAGCAACCAAAATGGGTATGTGTTAATAAGCCCGGACTTGTTGTCCCTAATCCGACCGAGATTCTTGGAAGCTGTTCCGCACTTGTCGTTACACCCTGGCGATGCACATCTCCTGTTATACATCGGCCTCAATTTGTGTTAATAATCAAGGAAAACAGTATTTTGAGGCCATCCTAACTAACCCCTGTGGAGAAGGGGGGACCACTTATAATTTTATTCCTTTTCTTGGTGACCGGGGAGGGGAAGGCATCACGACTCGGTTAATGGAGGCCGGATGTGAGGGCGTCGTGGGTAAACCTTCCTGCTGGCCCATGCAGGCCCCCATCGGAGTCTCTGACGGAGGGGGACCCACTGATGCTATCAAACACCTTCAGGTGATTAAGCTTTTAAAGCCAGAGATCCCTAAGCCTACATACCACCCCTTGATATTGCCCAAATCCCAGTTTCCTGATTTAGATGCCAATACATTAGATATCCTAGAAACTACCTTTTCTTTACTTAACAGTTCCAATCCTACCCTTGCTGGTGATTGCTGGCTCTGCATGACGGCAGGTGCAGTCATGCCATTGGTGTTCCCAATTAATTATGCCATTGGTGATGACAACACATGTCAATCTGGGCTACCCTTTAAGGTGCATCCTTTAGGTGGTTTTATGTCATGCCTTCTGGGCATGATGCAGAATAATACCTATGATGTTGATGTTGGAGTCTCTTCCTTTGGGAACTGCTCATTAGTAAAGAATTACTCCTCACCTACTCCTCCCATTTGTCCCCCTAATGGTACAGTTTTTATGTGTGGTGGAAATTTAGCTTTTCCCAGGCTCCCATCAAATTGGACTGGTGGTTGCGTTCTGGCATTACTGCTTCCTGATATCACGATTATCTCAGGAGATGAACCCCTACCCATTCCTAGCCTAGACACCTTAGTTAGAAGACACAAGAGAGCTGTGCAGGCCTTACCACTCCTTGTTGGCCTTGGAATAACCGCTGCTGTGGGTACAGGCACGGCGGGATTGGGTACGGCTATACATTCTTACTGCCGCCTATCTCAACAGCTTATAGATGATGTGCAAACCCTATCGGGAACCGTTAAAGACTTACAAGACCAGATAGACTCCCTAGCAGAAGTAGTTCTTCAGAACAGGCGGGGTTTAGACTTGCTTACTGCCAATCAAGGGGGAATTTGTTTAGCCCTTGGGGAGAGGTGCTGTTTTTATACTAACAAATCTGGCATAGTTCACACAAAAATTAAACAACTCCAAGAAGACCTAGAAAAAAGGAGGAGGGAATTATTTGAGAACCCTCTCTGGACTGGACTTAATGGATTTTTGCCTTATCTTCTTCCCTTATTGGGGCCATTGTTAGGCCTCCTTCTAGTAGTGGCAATAGGACCCTGCATTGTAAATAAGATAGTACAATTCATTAAGGATCAAATTAATATCGTAGCCTCTAAGCCGATACAGGTTCACTGTCAACGCTTGAATATGGATGATCGCCCCTCTGAGATATACTTCAGACTGATCCGAAGATGAGTGTCCTCCTTAAAAGAAGAACTCCTGCCATATCTTTTCTCTATGCATACCTCTCCCTCTTGCCTTCCTGTACTAGGATCTTTGCTGTCTAATCTCTTGGTCCAATCACATCTGCCATTCGGCGGTGACGGTCGTGGGTCCCGTAGGTGGAGACGGTTAAGCGTTCACCACAATAATGTCTTGATAGGTCATAACACCTTGAGCTGATCTTGTAGTACCCAGTGACGGGCAACTTTCACGCTTGCTGTGCGACCTAAGCCAGGGAATCGGGGCCTTCCCAGAGACGGGTAAGCATCGCAAGGGCTGTGAATGACCTAAGACCGGGGCTACTTGACTCCCACTGGCATGCAAAAAACAAAAGAGGGGGACTTGTTGGCAGCAGGTCCACCCTGGGCCCTGGAGCCCAACCTCCACTAGTTTGTTCTGCATGCCAGTGTGGCCAGCTCACAAGGCCATGGCGAACTTGTGGTTTTTCTGTTCCTGCTTGTCCGTCTGAGACATATGTGTCCCACGGGAATGCCTTGACCTTTTCTGGTCTGATGGACTTCTTGTTAAGGGAGGTTTTGGTACCTGACAATAACAGATGTTGAAACTAAATTCCTCCCCCTCCCTCCTGCTTTTGGGTAGTTTTCCACTTCTGCTGCTTGGGGTATAAAAGAAAGTGTGTTAGCAATAAAGTGTGTGACTCCTGGATGAAGAACCTTGGTGTCCTGTGTGTCTTTTAACCTCGCCGTCCTTCGCTGGACTCGGCTCCCTTGGCCGGACGCGGCACTCACCCCAGTCTGCTTGTTTTTATGCAAACAGATTTGATCTGTTTCAAAACGAGCTAAGTGGGGCTGGGATCCTGGCTCAGTGGTAGAGCACTTACCTAGCATGTGTGAGGTCCTGGTTTCGACCCTCAGCATCACATTAAATAAATAAGTAAATGTATTGTGTTCATCCACAACTAAAAATTATTTTTTAAAAAGAGGCTAAGTGTTCTGTTTTGCTCCCCAAGTGGTGCAAAAAGTCACATAATCATTAAGAGAGACTCAAGAAAGGTGCGGGCAGGGGGCGCCAGCAGGAAGAAGTCCACAGCTGAGGAGGGTCTGACTCCTGGAGCTCAGGTATTTCTAGAGGTAAGAAAAGGAACCCAGCGCCTCCCTGGGAACCGCGCCCCAGCGGCGGGCGGCTGGGTTCCCTGTCAGCCAAACTGAATGGGTTTCCAAAGGGTTTCTCGAGGTCCCCAGTCCTGGGAAGGCAGTGTTCCCCTCTCGGTCTTTCTTCTTCTTTTAGTTCCCTCGGGTCTAGGGTGGGCACCAGGTGAGCAAGTTGCCTCTGGAGTCGGAGTTCGCCCATGCTGGGGCTGGAGGTCAGGCCCGAGGGCAGCAGAGCCTGGAGCAGGAGAGGCTGGAGCTCCCAGTCCCCTCTGTGGAGAGGGCAGGAGGCCTGTATTGGCTGTGGGCTGTGCTCCGGGCTCCATGCACCGGGCCTCGTCCCCGGATCGCTGGGCTCCGCAGGTTCCAGGGCTTGATGGTGTCTCTGGCACTCTGTTCTAGGCCTCTTACTTGTCACTCTCCGTCACTGTGAAGGGAGCAGTGTTGGAGCCCGCTTTCCTAAGGCTGTGGGTGCTACCTGCTGTGTGCCCTTGAGGCCAGGCTGCCTGGCTTCTGGAAAGGACCAGAGCGCAGTGTCTGCTCCAAGACCCTGAAAGTGCCTCATTGGGGAAACCGACACCAGTATGGAGCTCCTGGTCCTGAAGGGATCTCAGGGGACATGTGAGTTAGGGTGTGGCCTGCAGAATGTGGGTCTTGGGAGGAGTTGGCAGACCTTATGCCAGGTGACAGCAAAGAAGCCCCCCCAGTTTACTCTCTGGGCTGGCTGCCGGCACTGTCATGTAGGGTCACTTGGGGCCAGAGGTGGGAGATCAAAAGGATGAAAACAACACCTCCAGTCCCAGAATGGCAGAGCCTAACAGAGGGGCATTTTCTAAAAGATGAAGAGATGGAAAATGGTCAAAACTAGTATATTTTAAAGTTGAAATGAAAGCTTGCAAAATTTTGGGACCGTATTTTTGTGTAACTTGTGCCTAAATAAATATTAGGTCATTGACTGTCTTCTACATTTTTTAGTTATAGTTTTTATTTTATTTTAGCAAAGAATAGGTTTTGCCAGCATTTTCCTCAGGAGCTGAGCATTACCCACAGCAGGGAAGACAAACTTACAATTCTCAGGTTGATTTTGACTTCAAGTCTGGGATCTAGCACTTCTAAATGTAGAGGAAAATCATTTCTTGCTGTATTTTCCATGTGTGATTCCTTCCCTTATCCTCAAGGACCCAGTGATATTTGTTTATTGGTTTATTGGTTTCATAAGCATCTATTTAAATGTAGTTTTTGTATGAAATACTCCCAGTTGCCACAGCGTGTAGTTTTTCAGAGAAAGCTACTAGTGGCTTCACTTTCCAAGAATGTAAGTCATTTCCTTTCTTTGATTTCAGGGAGTTGATATTACACAGCATCTGAACTTTGTGGGGACAATTTTCCATAGTAGATCTGTCATTAAAAAGGCTTTTGGGTTTCCTTCCTAAGAGTAGTGCATAAATTTAAGCCAAGCAATGTTAAAGGATAAAAAGTTTTTCAGCATCTAGGGTATTATAAGACTACTATAGAAATAAATTTTAACAACCAAGACCTACTAAAAGCCACCTCCACATGGTACCCAGACAAGCTTATCATTCATGCAAATGATCATTGGTCAGTTGCTTTGTAGCTGCAACTTCAGAAAGCATATGTACTGAAGCCATACTAATATTATTTTAATCATCTAGAATACATATGCAACTAAATCTGTTACATACTCATCATTGTGCTGCTGTTAACAAACAAAATGTCATGTGATTATGCAACACAATATTATATATCTGATATTTTTTTTTCATTCACTAGAAATAGATCCTTCAGTCTATGACTTAAGGCTAGTGTTGTATGCTCTCTCAAAGCAATTATCTGCATCTTAGTCACCATGGATGAATTTTAAAAAAGAAAAAAAAATGTACCTCATCCTTGGGAGTAACTATAGTTATAGGAATGTACCATTAGGTGAGTTTGTATACTCAACTTTAAGAATGTTACAAAATAGCCATGTACACGGTCATGCACTTCAATACCAGTGATACAGGTTTCTGATGCTTGAGGATCAAAAGTTTGAGATTAGCCTTGACAACTGAGAAAAACCCTGTCATAAAACAAAGAAGAAAAAGATCTGGGAGTATAACTCAGTGATAGAGGAGTTATGAGTTCAATTCTTCATATTGCTAACTAAGTTAGAAATATGAAACAAAAAATATGATTAAAATTAATACTATTAATATTTTATTATATAGACTTCTCTCTAGCTGTAAATTCATCATAATTTTGCACAGGCATTGAAACCAATGTTCTAACAGAAAGCACAGAAATTTTACAGGGTGAATTATATTTTCAAATTAAATCAAGTTTTGAACTGTAACAAATTGTATAGATAAAATGAGAATCAACAGTCTCCTGATTAAAATAGTATTTCCTCATTATGTGTCAAAACAAGTCCAATGTTTAAATATTAGGAAATAAGACACCATTTAAGATGGGGTGATTTTAACAGCTCTCTTTCTGTTTGACATCCCAATTCTGCCTTTGTATGAACTGAAAAGAACAGGTATGGTGATGTGTTTCTGTAATTTCAGTGACTCAGAAGATTTAGGCAGGGAGATTTCACATTCAAGGACAGCTTCAGCAACTGAGTAAATACTAAAGCAAGCAAACAAACAAACAAACAAAACGACGACTGTGTTGGTCAAGGTGCACACAACCATAATCCCAGAAGGAAGGGAAAATGAGGCAAGAAGATGGTAAATTCAAAGTCACCCTCAGCCAAAGTGAGACCCTAGACAACTCAGTGAGACTCTGTCTCTAAGTATAATACAAAATAGGGCTGGGGATGTGGCCCAGGGTTAAGTACCCCTGGCTTCAATCCCTGGTACAAAAAATAAAATAAAATAAAATGGGGCTGGAGGTGTGACATTGTGCTTAAATGCCCCTGGGTAAGATCTCTGATACAAAAGAAACAAAAATTCTGCTCTTTTGAATAAGTGTCACTATCTAACATCCAAGAGAATATGAAAATATTGATAACTCATGTAACCTAGAGGAGGGGAGTTTTGGCTTTGAGATAAGGTAAAGTTGAAACTGAATTCAAGTAAAGTTACTTAGAAAATATTCTTGTGAGACTTAGCAAATATTCTTTCACACTGAACACCTATGTGAATCTCATCTATTATAAAAGGTACAATAATCATAAATGCCAACATGTAACAATTCTTCAGCTTCATTTATATACAGAAAGTAGATGATATGTTTTTACTCCTACTCTAGAAAAATGGAGAATGTGTTTCCAAAACTTTGAATATGGTCTGTTATTATTTTTTTATGAATTATGTAATGCTGTTTGCTATGAGAGTATTAGTCAGGTATCTGGTCAAGAAACATTTGAATGTTTTTGTTTTTGCTTTCAGAACACTGTTACCTCCATGAGAACAAGCCCACAATACTTTTTTAATCATGAGTTATTTTGGGAAAAACATCAGGGTGTTTTATTTGCAGGCAGATTACACTCTAAAGTTCAGTGTATTTACCAACCATCAGCTAATTATATGCAGCAAAGATTCCAGGTGAACTGAGCCTAAATTGATGACCATCCCAAATATGAGCTAATAAGTTTTAGAATGAGTTAATTAGTGACAGATAATTAGTTAATTTATTCACTATAGGCTGGATGCCAGGATTCAATCACATGATGTGCAGAGGTTGTATGAAAAACAGCAGTCATCTTATAGACAGTGATTTATTTTTTCTTCATTAAAATTTTGTTGACTCTCTTAATAAACTGTATTGAACTATAGAAAAATATTTATAGACATATATGCCTTTAATTGTGAAAATATTCTCCCACTACCTTATAAATTTGGTATGAATATTAGCACAATTATAAAAGCCAAATATTTCAATCCTGCCTCTAGGGTCAAGGTAAAATTGCAAATAAGTTTCCCTTTAATGCATTTATATTGTAGAGTCTGGGCTACTGAAAAATTTGAAGACCTGGCACCATCCACCTCCTGTGACACCAATTCTTTATGTTTACCATGTGGGATCTGAAATGGGAATGAATCTGTTCTTAGAATCTAGTGAGAAATAATGCCCACATTTGTACAGTTCTGGGTTAGAGCTGCCAGCTGTCTCAATGTGCACTGTCTCTCCTGTTCTTTGGCCCTGTTGAGAATATGTCCAGGAAGTGTATTCCATCACCTAGGACATAAAAAATGAGTGGTTCAGGCCTATCATCTTGCTGATGTGAATGAATCCATAGCTCTCAATGTGAAATTTGGATACAGTAAACTGAGATATGCCTGAGACTTCAGGTAAATAGTGAATATTAAGATGGTTTTCCAAAAGTGCATGTATGTATTAATAAATTCATAGTGTCAAGCCATGATAATATATTGAATATAGAGTTTTTAGTTACAATTTGTTTAAGCTCTTATTTTCTTCTCCTTCTCCTCCTTTTCCTCCTCCTCTTCCTCCTCCTCCTTCTTTTTCATTTAAGGACACGGTCTTACTGAGTTTCTTAGTGCCTTACTTTTTGCTGAAGGTAACATTGAACTCAGAGTTCTCCTGCAAACACATCCTGAGCCACTTGGATTACAGGTGTATGTCACTGTGGCTGACTTTTGTTTTTCATTTTTAATTTGAATAGAAAAAACTTTAAAATTATACTTGTGAGTCTCTTTTTAGGGGTGAGAGATATGGGGACCATGATGCCTAAGGAAATTGCTAATGAGTTTAAACCTCAAGCTGTTTTTCATAAGATCAGTGAACAGAAAAGTTAAATAAAATTTTAAACTAACTGTGATATCATTTCCATCAATAAAAATATATACATATTTATTCACAAATTGCTTTAACCTTATATACAGTGATAAATGTCAATGCACTTCTGTCTGGGTTAGGTCCTACTATTGGAAGGAAATTCTCCCTCAAAGTAAATCAACCCAAGGCATTTAATGCAATTCACAGCCACTCAAAATAATAATAATAAGAAGAAGGGTAGGGGGATTGTAAAATTGTGATGCACACCTGTAATATAAGTTTCTTGAAAAAGCATCAAAGGAAAAATTTATACTCTCTCTCTCTCTCTCTCTCTCTCTCTCTCTCTCTCTCTATATATATATATATATATATATATATAGATATATATATTTATATATCTATATATATATATATATATCTATATATATCTATATATCTATATATATCTATATATATTATATATCTATATATATCTATATATATCTATATATATCTATATATATATATATATATATATATATATATATATATATATATATTTATGTATGTGTACACAAGTAGTGAGGGTACACACAAATCTAAGACAGTCCTTTTTTTCTTGAATTTTTATTTGTTGCTGTAGATGGATATAATATCATTATTAGTTTGTTTCTTTGTTGTTTTTTTTTAATGTGCTGCTGAGTGTTCAACCAGTACCTCACACATAATAGAAAAGCACTCTATCAGAAGCTTCTGACCCCTTTTTTCTTTGATATTGGGGGCCTGCTATCCTCTCATATTTTTAATTGGTGGACTCAGCAGTTTTAGGTGTGCTTCTTTTCACATTTTGACACCATTGTCAGCAGATCCAAGATCTTAAATTAGATAGTCCTTAATACAAAGTTTCACATTTTGACTTCTTAGTTAAAGATTAAAGATTAGTTTCCAAGTATAGGTAGATGCAAAGTATTATTGAATTAAATAGTTTTTATTTGAGTTTCTTTACAAAGGTCTTTTTTTTTTTTTTTTTTTTCCTTAGGTCACTATGTTCTCAGGATAGACTATTAACAGGAGATGCTTTCAGTTCATGGGAAATATAATTTTTTTAAATAACAAAAAGAATTCTTTGAGGGCTGGGGATGTGGCTCAAGCGGTAGCAGGCTCGCCTGGCATGCATGCGGCCCGGGTTCGATCCTCAGCACCACATACAAACAAAGATGTTGTGTCTGCCATACAAACAAAGATGTTGTGTCTGCCGAGAACTAAAATAAATAAATATATATATATATATATATATATATATATATATATATATATGAATTCTTTGAATGAATACTAATGATTTTAATGGAGGAAAAAATGATTTGTTGAGACACATAAGGAAAATTGACAATATTAAAATCATGTTTAGGATAGACTAGAAAAAAATCATAATTAATAAAAGAATAAGTGCAAATCACCCAGAAAGATTTTTAAAAATTTTAAAATGCCTTTCCCCCATAAGCCTGCAGAACCATCATTGGATGATGATAGTAGCATAAAATGTTTTAGGTTCTAAGGTGGAGACTAAAGAAAAAGAAAAATGTTGATGGCTTCAGAAGTTCTTTTTCTCCTTGTGAGTTTTTTTAAAATTTTTTTATTACTTTTAATTTGGTGGAGAGATACTGAAAAACTTCCATGGCCCAGGGAGAATTGCCCCACCTCTCCACCTCCTATGCCCTCCACCCATATTTCTTTTTTTTTGTCTCAGTCCACCTTTGCCCCCTCCTCCGCCCTGTCCTTTCCCCAGTGACAGGACTTGGCAGCGGTCACTGCTGGGGAGGAGGAGGGAGGGATGGCCTTGCTCCTGAGCCCCCTCCTCTGCTCCAGAGCTCTCTGCAAATGCTGAGATGAGGAGGAGGAGGGGGAGGGGTGGAGAAGGGAGAGGAGGAAGAGTAGGAGGGGAGGGGGGGAGGAGTGGAGCAGGAGGAGTTGTTAACTGGAGGAGTTACAGCATGGGAACTTGGCTGCAGCCTCAGGTACAGCTTCAGCGGCAAAGGTCAGCGCCCTGGGCAGCCGGCACCTGAAGGAGGATGACAGTAGCCAGTCACCGCGCCTTCCCCAGGGGCTGCGAGGGCGGGTGGGAGGTAGGCGGGGGCTCCGGGTCCCCACCCCCTGCTGTGAATGCCCGCGCGGATCCCGGAGGAGCCCAGCGCCCCCAAGAGGGCTGTTTCTGGGTGTGGGCACCGCTGCCCCAGTGTGCGGAAAAGGGGAGCTGCATCCCGGAGGCGCCATGGAGCTGGGGAGTTGGGGTTTGTGGTGGGGAGGGCGGGAAGAGGCGGGGGAGAGGCGGAGTACCGGGAGAGAAAGGAGGCGCTCCAGCGCCTCAGGAGAACTCGGGAGACGAGTCCCGAGCCCGGTGCAGGCCAGAGGTGAGCGCCCAAGCCGGGTGTGGGGGGGGGACAGGCATGGACCCCACTGGAGAAGCGAGCGCCTGCCGCCCAGACTGGTGCGGGGTTGGAGACAGCCTAGGCTCCAGCTCTCCCCAGGGCAGCCAGGGGAGGCAGGACTCGGGAAGTGCTGGGGGTGTGTGAAGGTGAAGCCCAGTGTCAGAGGCGGCCACCGGCTGAGACTCTAGGAGGAGAAGGAGGAGGAGGGGAGCCCCGCCCCGCAGACAGCCGCCCTTGTCAGCGCCAGGGGCGCTGCACAACAGGAGCTGCAGCGGGCAGGGCGGCTGAGGCTCCCGCAGAGCAGGCCCCGCCGCGGATGGGAGCCTGGCCAGCAGCGGTGGGGGCGGGAGCCTGGGGCGGGGAGCCGGAGCCAGGGGCGGGGATTGGGGGCGGGGCCTCAGAGGCGCCAAGGTCGCTCCCCCATGACTTAACTTTCTGGGTAGACATGTGTGCCAGAGGTGCGCTGGGGCCAGCCGGGGCAGGAGGAGTCCACCCATATTTCAGCTCAAAATTGTATTCAAGGAGTTCTTGATGTCTAAAAAATTGTGCTTTATGAAAAGAACCAACTACTCTCAACTTATCTTTTATTCATTGTAATTAAATTATTCCTTTGTACATGGAATAAAAAAGAAATTATTAAATTTATTTGAAGACATCCGAATAACATTTGGTTATGCAGTCTGCCTATTTTAATATGACTTGCAAAATTGAAAACTGCAGAGGAATTCAAAGTCAATAGAAAAATCTCTAAACTTTTTTAAGGACATTCATCTCAAAATGTGGTTTTAAACTTAGGCACTTCACCATCTAACACAGGAAGAGAAAGATAAGAAACCAAATAAAATACTGGCAAAGTCTGACAAAACTCTCTTTCCAAAATTAGACTTATTAATCTTCACATGAGAGACCCCATTTTCTACAGAGGGCTTATTTTTTAATACACAGGACCACCTCTCCTCCCCACTAAACTTAGAAAATTACACTGGTTTCTTGGGGCTTCTGCCCAAGTTTCTTCCTTATGTACCACTGACATTTCTGCAAACCTCCTCTAAATATTGTGAGAGATAGAAGTGGCTTTTTATTTGGAAAAGTAGTTGTGATTTAGGATTATCAGTGAAACCCCTTGGGGCTTTATTGAATCATGTCAACAGCTGTCAGTAATAATATGTACTTTGCTGGCCACAACATAATGTATTGATATGTATAAAACAATGTTACAAACTGGAAAAAAATATACATTTTTTTAATAATTTATATGCAGTCTTATGAATAATACAGAGATCTTTGTGAGCATTATGGTGCTGTAGATAATAAATTTACCCTGTTCTCTGGCCTGCCAAGAGAGTTATAAAGCAGAATATATTGGTTCACCTTTGTGAAAATAAACAATTTTAGTATGTCAGTACGTTCTAGCTAACATTTACTTCTGAGGTCTTAAAGAATAGTGTGCTCTAAATGGTTCTGGGAGTGTTTATACTGGCTCTGACTCTCCTGGGTAATGTTTCAGTGAGTGATATGATCAGATAACAAGTGGCACTATTTCTCAAGTATTGATATTGTGATATCTCCTGTAGTTTTATTGCCTGGAGTAGCTAATTTTGTCTTAACTGGATCTATAGTTCTGTGTATGCATTTTTAACATGATTTTTTAAAAGTGGTTTATAGACTTGTGTACATTTTCTAAGTGATATCACCCTTCTTTCTCAGTTATTTTTGCATGGATCAGGAATCAATAAGTCCTTACTGTTCTTGTTTTATCTTCTTGACAAAATACAGACACCCTTATAGGAAATGTTTCTCTTGAAACTGAAATAGCGATCAATTCATCACCTCTTCATGTGTTCCAAATGGTAACAAGACATCTGTATTCATAGCAAATCATAATTGATTATATAAATTAATTTATAGTAACATATTTACATAAACTTTGTGAGAATAGCCAAGCTTTCTGTGTTTATTAATTTCTCCTACAAAGCAGTAAGGGTGGTGATTTTTGCATAGGAAGAAAAACTCTGATATTCAATCAATCTTTTGGCTGATAACATACAACTGAAATTTTAACATGTTGTAATTTCCTCACAGGATAACAAAGAAGAAATAAATTTATAAGCAGCACTTTATTGAAGGTAATAGCTTTTCTACAAGGGGTGAAACATTTCATTTTGTTCTTATTTTCTTAAAACGGCATAGACTAATTCTGAGAAAGTACTGAAGCACTTTCTTTATTTATATACATTTTTGGATGTTGATTGGTCTTTATTTTGTTTATTTTGTTTATATGCAGTGCTTAGATGAAACCCTGTGCCTCAAACATGCTAAGCAAGTGTTATACCATTGAGTCACAATCCCAGCTCCAGGCACAAACACAGGTCTTTCAGCTCTTTCTTGATGTGTAGAATTTCTCACCCATGCCTCTGCTGTCTTGATCTAAGTATCCATACATTTACTTCACACTGATACAGTGATTTGATGCACATACACAGTACCATTTACTGCAACAAAACAGCATGGTTTATAACTTAAATCCATTTTAAGCATTCAAGCTAATTAGAGTCATAAAGCTATAAGAATAGGGCCTTTTAATCCACTGGTATATTAACCTATTTAAGATGGTTGGGCTTTTTATACAAAAAATCCTGAAGTAGTCTGTTTCACTAGTATTAATGCAGATACCATTAGGAGCAGCACACTAGCTGAGCTGAATAAAGATGGCCAATTTAAAAGAAAATCAGAATTTATATAATACAGGACCTTTTAGATCACATCAGGTTGACTCCTTTGGAAAGCAACTGTGTAAGCCATGCAGCTCACAAAACATGACATGGATCATCCACATTCCACATGGCTTGTGAGGCCTCTGTTTGGCAGCAGAAGACCCTCAACACTGGCTCCCACAAAAGAGGATCCTGCAGTCCAATATTGGGATTAGAAAATTGTAGTAAACTATGGTGAAAGCAATTTTGAAGACAGATGCCTTCTGTTTGTTTCCAGAAAAAAGGCAGTAAGGAAAATATGAGTGAAAAAGTCCTTTTCCATGAACTCCTATTTGTTTTTCTTTATGAGCATACCCTATTGTCGCGACCCCTTGCCCGCAAGGAAGACGCAACTCAGGAATCTTCTTTCAGCAGTTTATTCAGGCCCTTGATATTTCTTCATCTCCCTCTCGGATGCCCCTCCCAGCCTTAATAAAGCATCTCAAGCCCCAATGCAAAGCTGCCACGTGGAGATTTCTCATAGGGTGGTGAAAAATCATGTGCCAACTCTCCCAAATAAGGAGTTGTTTGTCACAGACCAGAGCGGAGCCAGCGCCATCTTGTAATGGTGACCATAGTCTGCAGAAATGGCAGAAGGGGCTCACCACAGTTCCCCCTTTCTGTTTACTTAAAACAATACAGGCGAGAGTAGAGGTCCTATCCCACTGTGCAGAAGTGGCTGCATAGTATGGCTCAGTCCTAAGGAGGGCCCTTCCCCAGATCTGAGGCCATATCAGCCGATGCCTTTTATCGTGGGGCGGGGCGTGGACGTGTCTAACCCGCATGCAATAGGACATGCTCTCCTTGAGGTCCACGTCAAGGATCACTCAAGTGCAGTGCCTTGCCTCGCATCCTGTATCGTGACGATGGTGGATGAAGGGGGATAGCTGAGGCTGAACTGTGGCTGTTTATAACGACAAACAAGTTGACAGCACCCTGAAAGAAAGGCACGGACTTTAAGGCGATAGAAAAGCACTAGTGTGGAAACCCATCTGCGTGCAATGGCAGTAAGACTGGCAGAGTGCAAGGGCTTTCCAACACTAAGAGAATGACAAGGAAAGTCATGTCGATCCCAGTGCAATGTTATAATAACTTGGGGTGTAACGACCATGTCAAAGGTTTACTGTTTAAGATGCGCAAGCCAGACTTGAGGCAAGTTGCCATTTTCTAAAACTGCAAGAGCTTGTATGATCATAGCCTTATTGTGAGCACTGCGGGCCTTAAGGCCACAGAGAAACCACAAACAGAGGAACATACCGAAGCAACACATTGCACAAAAAATGCCCACTCCCACCCATTCCTTAAAGAAGGAAAAGGCAGAGGATAGCCAACTGGTGAATTGACCCAAAGTCACTGGTTCGACACGGGTGCTATTCAGAACAGCAATCTGAGTTATTTGAGACTGGATCAAGTTTTCTGCTTCCATGGACCAGGTTCCGGATAGATACTCTCCGATGATGCGGGAGGCATTTCTGGAATCATAAAATCTGACAGAGGTTATACATAAATGTGCAAGTTGATCAATACAAACCAAATGTACTAGGTCAGAAAATTCCTCAACTTGAGCTTGAAGCAGATCTATCCTTTGATTAGCAGCCAGAATCCCAGATAAAATGTGTTGATTAATTTTACTTTGAGATTCAAGTATGGTGGATGTTTGTTGAATAACCTGATTAATAGTGGCAGCAGTTTGTACTTGGCTGGCCATGGCTACTCCAGCTGTAACTGCTGCAGCAGCAGATACCGCCACAGCTGTCACTATAGCTGCCGTAATTCCAAAATCTCTATGGGCTCTAATCAGTTCAACAATAGGAAAGGACTCTGGATCCGCAGTAACCGGGATCGGGACAAAAGTTGGAATTTTCATAACCACTGCCATAGTCCAGGAGCCATTCCAACACTCAGATAAGTAGCAGGTAACATTAGAACAATTAAGCATTCCCTGTGATGTATCATTAGCCAAAATAAACAGGAACGGAGATTGGAGACAGACTGCTGCGGAAGGTAATGTAGCATTAGATAATTGTGAATTATTTGCAGAAATTTTAAGCCTCCTACCTCACTCCGAGTCTTGGGTACTGCCAGAAACATTAAACAGCCAACTTTGGACTCCTAATATTTCCCTGGGGAAACACAAGCACGGACTAGACTAGCCCAATCTGAGGGAGTCATGCAAAATCTAGTAAGTCCCTCCACCTGAGTGAGAGTGAAAGCGGCATCTATGCCATAAGTGCGGACAGATTCTGCCAAGGTTTTAACTCTCTTAAAGTCTAAAAGCTCATGATATCTTCCCCTGTTATTGTCCTGAAATACAGGGTATGCAAGTCCCATATCTGTATTAACTGTCCTCCAAACTTGTGCATGAAAAGATCTCCCGGAACCTTGGCTCCCCCCCACATATGGAGGTGGGGCAATCGGCACCATATCTTCTTCTAGATATTCTACCTCCTCCTCCTCAGAGTTTTGTTGACCGATGTTAACTCCCTTCCCCTTCTTACAGTAGGCCTGCGTGCCTTGTGTCTCCTTTTTCTTCTTTTTCATTTTTATCTTATGTAGTTGTTGTAACAATACATCAAGGTCCTCAGAACTCTCTGAGTCGCTTGTGTTCTCAGGCGTTCTGAATTTGGTCAAGTCTGGATAGAGCCTTCTCCTATTTTTATCTTCAGGCTCTTTTGCCTTCTCACTACTCTTACTCTTAATACTCTCTGCCACTTCACTACATGATCCTTCAGATTTTTCCTCATGCAGTTGCTCAAGAATAGCTTGACCCTCACTCACAGCTTCCTGGCATTTACCATCTGTTATACATCCTCTAACTAACTTCCAAAGTGGTATAATGCCACCCTGCAAGGTACCTTGCTCATGAGCGAAATCTAGATCTTTCCCTAATTTGTCCCAGCTGGGAACCGTAAGACTCCCTGAAAAAGCAAACCAAGGAGCCACTATATCAGCTTCTCTTAAAAACATATGCAAATTACTCTGCTTTATACTAAGTCCTTTTGAATGTAACAACCCATCTAGGGCCAACAAAATTGGGCTTGAAGAAGCAACGCCCATAATGTTTTTAGAGCTATAAAGAAAGTGAAAGTACAAAAGTCCCCGCTCTCTTCCTTTTACAGGGGAGCGTTCGTTCTATGAATTCCCCGCTCTCTTCCTTTTACAGGGGAGTGTCCCTGTCGTCACAACAACAAAAGAAGCACAAAAAACAAAAGCAAAATGACACAACAAAAGAAACACAGAAAACAAAAGCGAAAGTAGAAGCGAAAGTACACAGTGCAGCTGCAATAAAATGTAATGCTCTCTCTTTCTTTACAGAGGAGCTGCCCCGCTTTGGTCGTGGATCCCACTTACCTGGGACTAACCCCACTTTGATCGCGGATCCCACTTATTGGGACTAACCCCGCTTTGGTCGCGGATCCCACTTACCTGGGACTAACCGGTGCACCACCCCTGACTGCTGAAAGTTCTGGTTCCCGGGTCTCGGCACCACTTGTCGTGACCCCTTGCCCACAAGGAAGACGCAACTCAGGAATCTTCTTTCAGCAGTTTATTCAGGCCCTTGATATTTCTTCATCTCCCTCTTGGATGCCCCTCCCAACCTTAATAAAGCATCTCAAGCCCCAATGCAAAGCTGCCACGTGGAGATTTCTCATATGGTGGTGAAAAATCATGTGCCAACTCTCCCAAATAAGGAGTTGTTTGTCACAGACCAGAGCGGAGCCAGCGCCATCTTGTAATGGTGACCATAGTCTGCAGAAACGGCAGAAGTGGCTCACCACACCCTATAGAAGAAAATAGAATTCTGACTGTGAGGGGAAATCTGGACCTTCAGTGATTGTTATAGAAGAATAGGAAATGTTGACACCAAGGGTATGCTATCAAATACTTAGCATAGGACTGCCTACTTCTTTGAGATAGGCTTTGTGGTAAATAGAAAATGCTGGTAAAATTTTTTCTTTTGGTTTCATGAAGCCTAGAGTTTTATTTGATGTTTGAGATCCATTGTGCTTTGAAATATAATCTTCTTAGCATCCCTGCCATAGGTTTATATGAAAGGTGATTTAGCGTACTGTGGTGGGCTAACATCCATTGCTTCTTTCCATGGGAAATATTTTGTACTAAAAAAAATAAATACTCTTTAATAGGGAATTTTATTCATCATTGAGTGGAGGCTTTCTTAAAATGATTTTATTCAAACACACCTTTTTTTAGAGAGAGAGAGAGAGAGAGAGAGAGAGAGAGAGAGAGAGAGAGAGAGAGAGATTTAATATTTTTTGTTTAGTTTTTGGCGGACACAACATCTTTATTTGTATGTGGTGCTGAGGATCGAACCCAGCGCCATACGCATGCCAGGCGAGCATGCTACTGCTTGAGCCACATCCCCAGCCCCCTCAAACACACCTTTTATTTAAAATATATAAATGACTGGCTTACAAAGCCAGTTATGTAAAAAAAAAATTCAGACACTTTAAAATGAAGTAAACAGATCACTCATATTAAATTTTCTACAAAAATATTTCAGTTACCATTATATTTAGAAAAATATAAAAGAATCAAATTATTTTACATACATAGAAAAGTTAACCTTAGATAAAACATATATACATTTATACATAGTGTTCTGGAGTGCACATGCACATACATATTCTAAAATATATATAAGATTTCAACGACTTGGAGAAAAATTCCAGGAAGTATCTAGTATTGATATTATTTAATAAACTTTCATGAATAAGTAATTACAAAATCGTGTCTAAACTTGTGAGTAATAGTTTCATATGTTATCTATATCCCAAGAAAATAAGTTTTCAGAGATTTATCAGAGGATAAATAATCTGTCATTCCTCACAGTATTATCATGCATTCACTACTTTTCTTATTTTTAGCATGGATTCTCTAGTACATTAAGACTTCTTTCTTCATTTGTATATTTAGTTTTCCACTTCTACCTATTTTGTTTTACTTTCTTAATCACTCTTTGTATTCTGTCTTTCTGTATCTCACTCAAAGAATAGATTTAAATGAGACAATATATTATTTTTTAATAAATGAATATATTTTAGTTGCTTCAAAAGTATTTGCTTTTTTTCATAATATGTTACACTTATTCTTAAGTATTACAAACTTCACAATGGAATATATAAAACATTTCAACATATATAAACATGCTTTTTTATTTTTGTATATAAATATTTTATTTCCTCTGAATTTGCTCACAATCTTTTATAACATAATTTTTACATTTTATTCTAATTTGTTATAAAATACAGTATAATGCATTGTAATTCATATTACCCAAATAGAGTACAATTTTTCATATCTCTTGTACACAACAGAGTCACACCATTCATGTCTTCATACATGTACTTAGGATAATGACATCCATCTCATTCCATCACTTTCCTATCCCCATGCTCCCTTTCTTCCCCTTCCTCCCCACTGCCTTATCTATAGTTTTTTCTATTCCTCCCATGCTTCTCCCTCCTTTCCATTACATATCAGAAATTTTATGTGAGAGAAAACATTCAGCATTTGGTTTGGGGGGATTGGCTTACTTCACTTAGCATAATATTCTTCAGCTCCATCCATTTACTTGCATATGCCATGATTTCATTCTCTTTAATGATGAGCATTATCCTATTTTGTATAAAAAGAACATTTTATTTATCAATTCATATACTGAAGGGCATCACAGCATACGACAAAAATGCAGCTACAACAATGTTTATAATAGCACAATTTAAAAAATGATTTTAACTATCAGATTATAAATGCTTTTTCTAAAAATCTAATATAAAGGTATAAAAACGCTACATGGTTTCTATTGAACATTGTGGATGTTGAAGGTGTTGAATATTTTCTTATATATTTATCATCAGAAATACTATTATTTCTACTAATAAAATGTTTCTAAAATGAAAATATTAAATGGAGAAGCCAATAAAGTAATAGCCTTGCCTCATAATGTATTAGGTGTAAGAATTTGTGAATATTATAGTATTTTTTAGGTGTAAAACCTTAGCTAGATTTCATTTGAATCTTAGCTTTTCTCACTTAGTAACTTTATAAACTACGATATATCACTTAACTCTGGGATTCTCAGTTTGCTTATCTGTCAATCATTAATAATTGCTCTCAGATTTTTCTGGAAAATTTGAACATGCCCAACATTGTTTTCTTTTTCTTTTTTAAAAATATTTAGTTATTTATTTTTTAGAGAGAGAGAGAGAGAGAGAATTTTAATTATAATTTTTTTTTTTTTTTAGTTTTTGGCGGACACAACATATTTGTTTGTATGTGGTGCTGAGGATCAAACCCAGGCTGCACACACTCCAGGAGAGTGCTCTACCTCTTGAGCCACATCCCCAGCCTGTTTTCTTTACTTATATGTTATAAAAGAATTTTTCAGAGTTCTCTAAAGTAAAGTAGCCCTGAAAAAAAGCAAGTGCTCTATACAATGTAGACATGCAGTGGTCATAACTTTTGAGATCAGAACTACATGAAGCTTGGTTTGTATACTCCATCAATTCAAATTTTGTAAACAAGGGACAAGACAATGTTTTTATACCATGAAGAAGACCTCATAGCAGGACAGGTACACACTACAGTCACTTATCTCCATGAAGTCCCAATATCACATCCACTTATCACATCCACCACATTTGCAAAAAGACATCTCATTACATCAAAACTGGTATATGAGATGTAACCTCACTAAAAGTCTCACAAACCACAAAAAAAATTTGGACACCATACATGGGAGGGAGGAAGCCAGGACCAGATCAAACAGAAACTGCTTGCATTAAGACCTGTAACCACCTTGGTGATGTAGCTGAACACAAAGAAAAACCAAAGCATGAGTATTGGGGTTTAGAGATAAGTGTGCAAAAGGCTTAATTGTTCTAAGGCAAGGAAGCAATGTAAACCATAATTGTAACTATGCAGTTATAAATCACAATTTTTAAAAAAAGGACAGAAAAACAGGCAGAAGTACCGAATTAAAGAAGAGGATAGAGTTTTTAACTCATAATAGAAGACTTGACAATCCTTACCAAAGGGGTGAATATGTCCAGAAATTTTCCTTTATGAAGGTAATTTGTGGAAGGAGTGAGTTTTTCGTTTCTGAAGAAAATTTTGGCAGAAAGTATAGGATAAGAGAAGGAATAGCAAAAGCACAAAAGTCACAGAAGGAAACTAAAGTCTAGTAAGATGTTCAGTTATAGGGTTGGGGATATAACTCAGTTGCTAGAGTGCTGGCCTCACATTCACAAGGCCCTGGGTTTAATTCCCAGTACCACCAAAAAAACGTTCAGTTACAAATTTTTATTGTGTTTATCATGATGTCATTTAGAATTATTATTAGTATTATTATTTAAATCAGGAATTGAACCCACAGGTGCTTAACTACTGACCCAAACCCCAGCTCTTTCTTTTCTTTTTTCTTTCTTTCTTTTCTTTTTTTTGAGACTTAATCTTGCAGAATTTCTGAGACTGGCTTTGAGCTTGCAATTCTCATGCCTTAGTCTCTAGAGCCAACCAAGATTACAGGCATTCGCCACCATGTCCAGCTTGGAATTTTTTTAAGTCATTTTATTTTTATATATCAGGACTTCATCTGACAATGATTGTATTTTCTTTTGCTAATGTTTTGAATAGAATCTGTACCTTATACCACAAATAACCTAAAAACTCACTCTTTATGTAAATATGATATCATCTTGGCATGAGTGGAATGACTCTACAGTTCTTGAAGTGACTCCCCAAGTATTGTCAAGCATAATGTCAAATCTTTGATATTGTTCCAGAAGAAATTTGGAAAAGAATGTGGCACATTAAATGTATATTCTAAAAAATTAAAAAGCCTTGAAAAATATGTTCCAGATGCTTGTGCTTTAATCCATTAGGAGTAATGTTTTAGACTGTATAGTTGAGTAAATAAATGTTGTTTAGAACCTCACATCTCAGTGATTTATTTAATCAATGTTTATTTCCCACTCTAAAAGGTCTAAAGTGAACAAAATCTAATGGTCAGGCAGGTCTACTGGGTGGCTTACATCTGAGATAGTTCTCAGAACTCTGGAGTTCCTGCATTTCATGGGTTTTATGAATCATTTTTCCTCTACAATTTGTTAGTATCACAAGAGTAGGTGTTTCCATCAAAAATATCCACCTTAGTCTCCCAGACTTTAGAAATCTTCACTTTGTGATGGTGTGCTGTGGGAGAGGCATTAGCTTTCAGAATCAGTTTCAGCCTTCAGCACACTTGTTTGTGCTACTTGCCATCTTGAAGTATTTTTCCAGCATAAAGTATGCTTAGACAGTTATTTTGTGTATGGAGAAAAACTTGAATTTTTATTTAACTTGCCTCTTGGCTGACTCATGTCTCTTAACCAGTGATGAATTTCTATTAATAATTTTACATGAATAATAAATGAAAAGACATATTTAATAGGATAAAATTATAAGTAACAATAGAATGAGCCATTATGACTTCATTAAGATTGCCAAATGAGAAAGAAAATTAATGTATTTTAAATATTTGTAATTTAAAATTATTGTACTTAAAATATAGCAAATACAGTAATTTTAAAACTGTTTCTATATCTTAATATATATGATTGAAACTTTATAACTTAAAGATTATTTTTTCAAACCTGAACTCAATGAATCACACCTCACCAGGTGCAAAACTCAAAAATGAAGGCAGAGAATTTGTATATTAAGAACAAGATTAAAAAATTAAAAAAAAAATAGATGGCTATTATAAAACCTGGAAGATAGTGTTGAAAAGATTCTTCAGAATGAAAACAGAAGATTGGACAAGGAGAATAAATTTTCCTAACATGATTCTAAAATGAGAGAAATGAGATATGGAAAAGGGGAGATAGAACATGAAAAAATAAAATTCTCTACTGCTGAGTGGGAATGTGAATCTTCAAAGAGTTTTAAGTCTTTCCACAAAGTAAAAAGTGATCATGAATAAAGGTGCCAAACCCACAGTTGTCCCTGAGTTACCACCAGTCTCCCTGTCTAAAGACACAGGAGAAGTTCTTTCAAGTTTTTTGAGATAAGGTTTAAAACTAAACATCCAAGCCACTCAACCTTTCTTTAAACTAGGAGCTAAACATAAAGACCATGGTGTCTACACAGACTTTATATCCTGTGATATGACTGTGTCTGTGTTTTAAATAATTTCATCCGTTGCTTTATGAATTTTTAAAAATGACTATATTCTGTAATGGAGTCCTTTGTAAATTACCTGATAAATGTTGAATAAGAAAAAGTTATCTACCATATCTAGAATATGGTGAAAGGCATTAAAGTTAATTAATATAGAGAACTAGAAGTAAAAGTGTCCCAGAAATGAATGTAAATTTGCTAGTTTACATTTAACTTCTGGATTCTTACCATGTACCCATAAAAATATAAGATTTGAAGAAAAATATGTTTTAAGACAGTATGTACTAGTCCTTTGTCTTGGCTAAGGGAAGTCAGACCTCTTAAGACCAACTCCATTCCTCTTTGATATAGCCCTAAATGCTGTGTGGTCCTGCACTGGCTTTGGCCTTGTTTTTCAGTTCTTACTGTCCTGTAGCACTTTTTGTTCTGACATTATTTAAATAGTGCTCTCATTCTGGGTGGTTCTACACATTCTGTATTATGAGCAACATGCACAGGGTAATCAATAATTATTGAAGAAATACTAAGAAAATTACTTCTAAAAATAGATAAAGAGAGCTAATTATTTTCTTTAACCATTTTAAGACCTAAATATAATTACTCAAAAACTTGTTCTTCATTTTTTTTTTTTTTTGATGTCACAGTGGAAAGATGTGAGAGAGACACATGGACAGACACAGGGGATGTATAAAATTTTCTGAGGTTAAACCTTGTTGTGCACACCTATTTCTCAAGTATTTGCTTAGAATTCTGACTTTTTTTCTCTAATATATTAAATCATTAAGATTTGGTAAATTAGAATGCTTATTAGTTTTGACTTTACATCAAAATTGATTCTGATATTTTCTTGCCAAGAATTTATTTATTTCATGATCCTCATATTTTGGGGGCTTACTTAATATTCTTATCATCTCTCTCTTCTGCTTGCATTACTTAGAGACAGAATTGCTGTACTCTTTCATATGTATTTCTTAAGAGTGAAAACTTCAGAGTATTTGTTCGGGTATCAAAACTATTTTAAATTAATCTCATGGTAAAACAACTCTAAATACTCCTTTCTATGTTTTTACATTTTCAAATTGAGGTTTTCTTCAGAGCATATTTTACTGAATATTTGTGTTTTACAATAACAGACTCAGAAATTTCAGTCACTAAAAGCCATTTATTTACTGATATATGTACAATTTGGATTTTTAATTTTGTGCAGCTACAATAATATTTGATAATAGTATTTATGATGCTTTCATGAACAAAAGTATATTACAAAAATACATGTATTTCACTATACCTTAATAAAAGTGGACATGTACATTTATCATTATTTAAATGTTTATTTTCACCTCTGGGTATATTTTACCAATATTATTATAAAATAAATCATATAACATTTATTACTTTATGTTTATTTCTTTGTACCATATTTATTTATTATGTTATTGTTCTATACATATTGCTGGTTAACACATTCTTTTTTTTAAAGGGAGAGTGAGAGAATTTTAATATTTATTTTTTAGTTTTCGGTGGACACAACATCTTTGTTTGTATGTGGTACTGAGGATGAAACCCAGGCCGCACACATGCCAGGCAAGTGCGCTACTGCTTGAGCCACATCCCCAGCCCCAGGTTAATACATTCTTAAAAAGAAAATGCTATTTAATAACCATAGCAATGGTATATTAAAGAGCTTTTTAAACTACTCTTTTAATACATATTTTCTTTTATCTTTCTAAAATATTCTAGAATCTGTAAATTTATAAATATACACATTGAGAAACAAGAGATCCTATGGCAATAAGTAATATACCAAAGTGTCAAAACCTGATAAGTTCAGTGCTAGAATTAACAGTTTTCCTGAAGTGCAGTTCAATGATGTCTCTAATGCAGTTAGTAAGCAAAACATTAAAATAACTGTAATTGAAATGATTCAGCAAACTATTTGGCATGACTATATATGTCCTCAATTTTAATCAAATACATATTAGATTTATTTATAATATATAGGTTAATTTATTCCTTTATGATCATTATCTCTTTTTTGAGAAATGACCTCTAGTAAACAGCCTCATTTGGCCTCAGGATGTGTGTACAGTAAGAAAAAAAGTCTCAAGAGTTCTCTCTATTATATTCATAATATATTCACATATCCCCAAGGCCTTTCACATACTGGTCAGTCACCCACAGCAAGCAATTTGAAAGTTCATGAAGTTTTGCAATATAACATTGTTATCCTTTCAAGCTATTTCTAAGAATTCTGTGTGCTTTATTGAAAACATCAAGGAAAATGAATATATCTTTTTAAACCCAGAACTTGAAATGACACTGGACTCAAGAGATCGAGTTTATGAAGACAGGAGTTATGTGTTATGGCTTCTGTTTATCTGCAGAAGAGCTGTCAAGGTGAAAGGGGTTGTGTGAGAATGGCCTTAGGCCTGAGCCTAAGCAACTCCTGTAATGCCAGATTCATGGGACCCCAATAGACCTCCAGGAGCTGAATCTGATGCAATCACACAAGAGTGTTTATTGTAAGCTCAAGCCTGGACTCACAACCATTTCAGATACAGTGGTCCCAAAGAGTGAGTCTTGACCCTTAATTCAGTGAGGATTAATAGATTTTGGGGGACACTGTATGCATCACGACATCACACAGCCAATCATTTCACATCACAGAAAAGTCAAACAACAACTCTTAACATTGATTAGCACATTCATTGGCAGGAACAAGTTGTGTAAGGGTGATTGGTTAGTTCAAGTTGTGGATACATTTGAACTGATTGGTTTAGGCCATGAGAGGTTGCAAGAGTGTATATGATAAACTTGCCTAATCATTTTACCAATCAACAAAACTACTGGGAAGGTTACCTGGTGTTTCAGGTATTTTCTGTGTCTCATGCATTTTGTGGTAGCTAGGGGGTTGCTATGGGTCCTAACCTAGTGTAACTGAGTCAGGATCACTTGGCATGGAAGATCTCTCCAGTTATTCACAGACAAACAACTCAGCAGGGTGGGTATATGCCTAGGAGCACTCTGAGTTTTTCCATGGACAAGGGTAACTCCCCGCTTTGGACAGGCTTTGCTCTGACGTAG
Source organism: Marmota flaviventris (assembly GCF_047511675.1). Lineage (NCBI taxonomy): Eukaryota > Metazoa > Chordata > Mammalia > Rodentia > Sciuridae > Marmota > Marmota flaviventris. Next base: position 124,925,772 of record NC_092506.1, read on the forward strand.
AGACAGGTTTCTCAAAAATTGAGTCACATCAGTTTCTCACTCCACTTAAAAAACTCAAGTTTGAAACCTGAGGTCATTATTAGAGGTCATTTATCACCAGGCACACCCACAGAGCCCTCTAATATGGCCTCAGACAAATTACTTCCCCTCATCCTGATAAAGTGAATAAAGCCTCTGCAGGCTTTCCTCTCCTGATAAGAGTGAAAGGTAAGAATATCAGGATGAAGACCACCAGACCAGATATTTCTGACCTCAGGGTAAATGAGAAATCTGGTGGCACCTGATAATTACAAGGTGTGGTAAAAAAAATAGTATAAAACTAGAGTGAATAAACAGGGATTCAGCCAGCCTAAACAAGTATGTACTCCAGCTGGAGAGCCTGATGAGGACCTACACTGATATCCCATCACTTGCCATCATTTTCCTATTCTCTGTGTGATCCTCACTGTTCTCAAACTCTACCACCTTGTCTGAGCCTTTGTGAGAGCTGCAACTTCTCCCTGTGACCCTCTCCTCAACTGGTCACCCACTCCCCACCAGAAAAAGCCTGTTTTAGTTTGGGACCTGATCATTGCTGTCTGAGTGAGTGTGCATCTGCAGGACATAAAGCCTAAGGCTTGAGAGTTTTGAACTTAGCATTCAGAGGAAATGTCTGTCACTAGCCTGTCATGATTAAATCTGTTTTGCAATGTTCAGAATTAATCTAAAATTTTTTTCTGGGAATTAATTAATCTAGAATTGCTTGGTGTTATTTGATTATCTCCACTGCAGTGCCTATCATTAAGGATTGTTGTTTTATTCATTAGGAACCTATAGAGTAAAGTTGTATTAAGAATTTGAGTGAATAAAGAATTGAAAGGGGCAGAAACACATGGACATTCTTTATTTCTCCCCTTGACTGCATATGTCACAAATTTGCTCCCTGGCAACATGTTGTTATTATTTTTAAAGTATTAAATTAAGGAATTTGTATCAATAAAGATTATTATTATCTTCAATTCTAAATGTTGACTTTACTTTTGGCATTATCTCTGTCCTCTGACTGTTATTGTTACTGGTGTTTACTGGTAATGAGGCCTTGCTTTCCCAATGCTGAAGTATAACACCAGAGAAGCATGTCAAGGCAAGTTTAGAGAGGAAAGTTGAAGCTTTATTAAAGGACAGCAGAAAAGACTTCTCCCTGGAGGAAGAGGGGGACCCAATGAAGTGGTACCCCCTTTCTCCACAGAAAAGTCCGCTTCACCATGGCTGATTTGGGGACTGTCAGCCAAAGAGTCTCTGCAAAACAGTTCAATGTAGATAATCTTTCTATTTTTGTGTTGCCCTGTTTACTTCGCCAATGGCCAGGAAGATACCAGCACTCCAGGTGCTGCACACCCCCTTACTATTTTCACAAATATATCCAGTATAGTACTTTGAAGAAATGTGCAAACAAGGCCTCTGGCCTTGAGATGGGCTTCACAGAGATGTCCACATTTTAAAGATAAGTTACAAATGGGCTCCATGATAACAGCTGGCAGAGGGAGAAAGAAAGGGAAGAAGTTCTCCTCTTCTCAAGTGTTGGCCTTGAAAGGTTAACTTGCCCAGAACAGTGAAAGAGAAAGCTGCTTTTATGTGCACTTCTGCAGACCGTGAACTTCTGAGCCCCTCTATTTACATGCTGGGTATAAAACTCTGAAACTCCCTGAACTTGGAGGGATTGATTAATAACAGCAAAAGCTGTGCTCTCTGAACCAGGCTGCAGCCAAATAAAACTGTTTCCTGCGATCTTCAGTGCCTTGCTTCATTTGTCCCTACAACAAACTGGGAAACAGCACTGGAGGGAGTTCTGTCACATGTGGTGAGTCAGGTTTTGCAAGAGAAAACACCAACTGGGCTGCTATCCCATACATCTTTCCCACTTAGAGTAGCAATCTGATTCTGATTATCACCCCAAAGCCTCTCCCCAAAACAAGAGGCCTTTACATATAAGGGTCTGCTGACTGCCCCATGTCAGTCACATGTCATTTGGAAGCCAATGACAGATCCACATGACTCCACCATAGATCTTTTATCATACACCTGCACTCTACTGCTCCAGGCCCAGTTCCCAGCAGGCTCCAACTCAATGGCATCTCTGTTCTACACCATTTTCATGAATTCTAGTCAAAAAATGCACTATCTGGTTCAGTCATGATGAGCAACAGGAGATCCGATGGATCTCCAGTGCTTCCTGGTCATGAGAATTTCAAATATTACACTGTATTGGTCTAGACATCATTCAAGGATGAATAAGGTGGCACTGTGGGTCTCGATTCTTTCAGGAACCATTAAGGGGTGAGAAAACTCCTTTCAATGAATAATATATATGAGAGAGAGAGAGAGAAATATATATATATATATATATATATATATATATATATATATATATATATATATATAAAATACATGTAAAAGTAGCAATAGATATTCAAATCCAAATTCTTAATGGAACATATATCATTCAAAGATCACAAAAATATTCATTTGACTCTACATGGGGTTATGTATAAACTTGTTCAACTATGGAGCTCACCATTGGTTGAACTTTCAGTTTCCGTGGGGTTTTGGGGGAGTGATCTGTTCATGGAATTTGTATTTGCCAAAGTCAGAGTACACACATGAATGTACCTGTGATAGCAGGAAGGGCAATATATATGTATATAAAAATACATGTTCTGACCCAGCCTACAGAGAAAGGGAATCCATAAGTTATATATTTGTTAAATTTGACGATCCATGGAGAAGTATTAGAATGAAAATGTGACTAGTGTTATAACACATACCCTTGATAAAGCAAAAGGAAAATCAAAGTATACACAATTCCTCCTATGAACTGCCTGCATTTCTTTATTTTAGGTTTGCTTTTATGCATATGTTAGGATTAGTACTCAGAGTCTAGTAGGGTATGGGTTAGGGTCAGAGATTCAGTACTTCAAAGGGAAAATATTAAAATCAATCCAATGTGTATATGAACATGTGCTACACAAGATCACTTCCCACTGTCATCCAGAACAATGCCTTGACATTACCATCACCCCAAGTTATACACAATTAGAGGGAGAAGAAGAATATCTGTGAATACATACTGGAATGGAAAATGCTCAGCAGTTCACAACCTTGTAGGTGGCAGAGGAGATTACAGTGACTGAGCCTTTAATCTCTCCTACTCTTGGCTGTGCCCTTCCAAAACCTGATCTCAGGTAGTTTTTACTGAGTCTCTGGAAACAAAGAATTGAGAAACAGAATGCATTAGTGGAAAGCTTTCCAGCACTCATCCTGGTGAATATATGAATAGACTGCTGCTTGCTTTGCAGATGGGCAACACCTACTATGTTCCTAAGTTCCTGAATTTTTCCTGAATTTTGGCCACTCTCCAGAAGGGGCTCGTGATTTTGTGTCCGAGATATGTACCAGCTCCAATCTCTGTGAAATGACCATTTCCGGGATTGTTGAAAGGAATGCCAAGCATCTCAGAAAACTCAGAAATCACTGTGACCGGTAAGGGTCTCAGTGGAGAAACCCTGCTTGGCTAGATAGCAACCTAAGTAGCATGATCAGGAGCTGTCAATGCCCTAGTGTTCATCTTGTGGAAAAGTCTGTCCCCGGGCTGTTTTCTTACCTATTGTTCAATTCCCCTTCATGACAGGAAGGTCTTCGCCTCAGACCATCCCTTTGTGAAGCCTCAAGAAAACAGTTTCAAAATGGAAATGAAGGGGCCTCACCTGTGACTCTTTGGTAAAGTGCTTTGTGAAGGGATGTGTCTGAATCAACTTCTTGGCACTGTGTGAGGCTGTGGATTAGATTCTCAGCACCCCATGAAACTAAATAAAGATCCCATATGTCCATCCAAAACTAAAATTACAGAAAAGAACAGTAATTTTGAATTAAGTCTCTCGCCTTATTCTGGTAAGGCTCCTGACCTCCATTTAGTTCGAAGGGATTCTTTGGTCAAATGAGGTGTTCCAAGCCCTGCAGTAGCTAGAATATAAGTGGTTGTGTTTTCTGCCTTGGACTTTGAATAGCTGGGATAACAGGTATACACCATATCATAACACATAAAGAATCTACCCCCAGCAGTCAGTAGGCTTCTAATTTGAGAAGTAGGGCAGTATTAAACAAATTCTTCTACTTAATCTCATCTAAAATTAGTCAAGTTCCCAATGAAGCTACAGAAACAAAATTTCTATCAACATTCTCTGTTGATAGAAATTTTTATTTGCCAAACTCAGTTGCAGTCATATCCTATGGAGTGATAGTCATATCCTATCACTAACTTTAGCATCCCAGATCAAGTATCTATTTCTCAAAGCCAGCTTCCCAGTTCCTTCTCTGCCTCAAGGCCTCCCATTCCCATGGGTGAGCCCACTGCCCCTTATCTAAGGCAGTGTACTCTCACTTCAGTAACTCCTCATGCTCTGTCTAGTGAGTGTCTCCTTCAATTATCTGTTCACAAAAAGAACCTTGAACTACAAACCTTGTCATTGCATCCATCTTGCAAGAAAATATTTCATGATTAGAAGTTGAAAACAACTAGAAATAGAAGAAAGAAAAACAGCTGGATGATATGGTGTATACCTGTAATCCCAGCTATTCAAAGTCCAAGGCAGAAAACACATAAGTTCTAAACCACCCTGAACCCCTTGACCAGATTCTGTCTCAACATTTTTAAAAGGGTCAGGATTTAGTTCTGTTGTTGGGAGAATGCATGTCTAGCATATGTGAGACCATGAATGCAATTCTTGATACTGAAAAAAAAAAGAAAAATGCAAACAACAACAAAATAAAGATCACACATGAGAAATTACTTTCTAATACATTAAATAATCAAAAAACAAAATATTTTCTTCCCAAAATGGAAAGAAGACAAATTTACATGCTTTCACTTGTTCTTTTTAACATATTAGAAATCCTGGCCAGATCAATCTGCTAGAAGTACAGGCAGAGGGCATGCCAAATGGAAAGGTAGAAGTATAAAAACCTCTGTTTATCAGCGAGATAAAGTTATATCTGGAGAATCTCAAGATTCCAAGAAAATAATCACCACAATGAATAAATTCAGCAAAGGTGCCAATACAAAACCCCACACACACAAAGTGTGTTTCTATACACTAATAATAAAAATATATATATGGAAAGAAAATCAAGAAAACAATTTCATCTGACAAGTAAAATAAAATGTAATACTAGACCCAATGTAATACCACCCAATCAATTAGATCAAACGTGAAGACTATAAAACAAGCAATGAAACTTAGAATAACACCAAAAAGTGAAAGATATCAAATGATCATGGGCAGGAACACTTAAATTTGTTAACATATCAACATTATCCAAAGAAATCTACAGTTTCTGTTCCATCCCTAAAAAAATTCCTAACTTCTTTTTTTCATGAATACCATTTTTATTTCATATTTTTATTTACTCATATTCGTTTTACATTATAGTAGAGAATATTTTAATTTATTCATAAAAACATGGAATACATCTTATTCCAATTAAGATCCCAGTCTTGTTGTACATGATGCAGAGATTATTCATTGCAAAAATTTAAAATTCCAACCTAAAATGATAGCGAATGTGAAAACAACCAACTTCAGAAACATTTTGAACAGGAACAAAATTGGTGGTCTAACCTGTCATAATTTCAAAACTCCATGCTATAAAGTTACCAGTCATAAAAACACAAAAGATAGAAATGTTGATTAATAAAACAGGGTAAGAAATTCAGAAATGAAAAAAAAATAAATTCTCAAGTGATTTCTGACAACAGCATTCCATGGAAATGGACAGTATTTTCCACAAATACTGTTGAGAAAACTGAATAGATAGCAACACATGAAACAAGGAAGTTGGGCCCTTATCTGACACCATGGACTAAAATTCACTCAACATAAATAGAGGACCTAAGTGTAAGATCCGAAATATAAAACTCATAACACACAATAGAAAAAGCCCATGACAAGGAATTTTGACAGGGACTTTTTGAACAGCACATCAAAACACAGGCACCAAAAGGAAGAAACAAACTGAACTACATCAACCCCAAAACTTTGATTCATCAATGGACACAGTCTTTAGTGAAAAGATGACTCACTAAATGTAAGAAAGCATTTGAAAATTATATTTGTGATTAGAATTTAAGATCTATGATATAAAGAACCCCTATATCTCAATAAGAAGAAAACAAAAAATCAATATTAAAATGGGCAAAGGACTTGCACAGATATTTCTCCAAAGAAGATATGCAAATGGCTGAGAAGCACATGGGAAGATGTTCAATATCAATAATAAGTGGAGAAATCAAAATCAAAATCACAATGAGATCCAGCTTCAAACACATGATGAAACAGAAAGAAACAGAAAACAGAAAAATCCCTGATCGGCTCCCATTCTCCAGTCCAGGAACAAAGAGGCACATCCACCCACCACCACAACTAAAACAGAAAACACCAGTGCTGCTGAGAATGTGATGGAGCCAGAACCCTAGTGGGTTAGAATGCAAAGTAGTGCAGGCTCTATGGGAAACTGATTGGTGGTTCCCCAAATTATCAAAAGGATCATTCAAATGACCCTTCAATTCTATTTCTTTTGAAGAGATATTTATATGCTTTTAATTACTACAGGATTATTTATTATACTCAAGGGTACATTGAGGAAGAATATTTTTATTTTAAGCTGTGCATTATAGTTATACATAAGCATGGAATATAGTTTGTTCCAAGTCAGTCTCGAGAACTTGCCCTTTCCCTCCCTTCCTCCCTGACCCAGTTTCCTTTCTTCTTCTATACTGGTCTTCCATCCATGTATTTATAATTTTCTTAACTCGTGCTTTACAGATATACATAAAGATAAAACTCACTGTGGTCTCTTCATATATGTATATAGGATAGTATGGTCAATTTTATTCTACAATTTTCCCCTTTTCCTATCCCAAGGAAGAATTTTTTTTTTTTTTACATGTAGCACATGATGAAGTATTATTTGGTCTAAAAAACAAAGAAAATCCTGGCTGATAGTAGAGTAGGGATGGACCTTGAGAATACAGACTGTACAATCCTACTTATATGAAGTACAGTACACAGAGTAATTAAAATAATACAGAAAGGAGAATGGTGACTTCTTAGAGCATGAGGGAAATTGATGATTACTGTCTAACAAATGAGCTTCAAATTTGCAAGATGAGAAAAGTTCTGTGGCTGCATGCTGGTTTCCAAAGAATGGAAAAATAAGTGTAATGGACACCACTGATGTGCCTTCCCAAATAGCTGACATGGCAAAACTTTGCTGTGAATATTTGAAAATGTATATAAAATTAAACTCATTCTGCTTATTTCCACACAAATAAAAACCAAGTAAATTCTCCACTAGTAGAAACTTATCAGAAGGAAGTTCTCTATGAGTAGAAATGTGAAAGGATCATTCAGGTTGAAAGGATGAATCACTCACTTGGTCATGCTAAGAAAAAAAGAATACAATGAGGGTAGCTCCACAGGAAAATTTAAAATAAGTATCATTGTACAATCAGTTCTTAACTCCTCTCCTAATCTGACTGAGGTGCGGTGGTGTAATAATTATAGAGCTTGTGATGTTGCCAGAGCATGCACACCATGAGGCCAGTCATGTGCACGTATGGGCCAAGGACACCACCAAGCTGGGAGGGCCCTGTGGAGACTTGTGCTTAGGGTCTCTGTCTTTGTCTTGGCAGAGGGAAAAATGCAAGGGAGGATGCAACAGGTGGACAAACAAACAACTCTCTCAACAATTGTCCTTGGATCTGTGAAACTCCTGGCAGTTTCCTTCCAGAGTCAGTCCCTTTGAATCACAATGGCCATACCTTACATCTTGGAGGAAAAGCTCCCCCCACCACTCCTGAGGGACCATCCCTGATCAGCTCCCATCCACCAGCCCAGGATCCAAGAGGCACATCCACCCACCACCACAACTAATGTAGACAGATATCAGATAAGAATGAGAACGCAGAAATCATTGTTGGAGCTCCAGATCAACAGGAACAAGCATCAGTGCACCTGGGAAAGGCTTGCCATCACCAATGTGTTCCTGCCATCCCCTTTAGCCACAGATGCACACAGGCCACCCAGCCACAGAGACCTGTGAACACCTCTTGCTGAGGCACGTGCATGTAAAGATGCACACTCATTACAACCCCTTCCACCACAGATATCATTAAAACACCTCACATTTAGAAACAGGTGCATGACCCACAACTCACTGCCATCCCACCAAAAACACAGATGCATAAATCACCTTTATCCCTGCTTTCCCTGAATACACACACCACCACTTCCTTTCTAAAAAATATATATACATACCCACAAATACACATGCCTGTTATCACCCAGGTACTGACGGACATGCAATTATACTGTATACTTTTCCAAATGCAGGCTTATACATTCCTGTATACTCTACACTTCCTGAAGGCATGCACATGATATAACCAAACACTGAGTATGCATGCACACAGAAATACAACATACAACCCCCCTACACACACACAAAATAAACCCTATTTGTTACCAGAAGTCACATAAACAAAACCCTAAGTACTCTGGAAAATCTCACACACTTGATCCTCTCATCAGAAATACAATATACACAAAAATCTCTTTGAACTTCTCCAAGATTGAGTGGAACCAGAAATACCCTGATTACAAAAATGTAACATTCTTAACCCTAAATGACACAGGTACAACCACCAACATACACACATAAACATGAGTCCATATTCCCAGAATCACTTGATACGCAAACACCAACTCCCAATAACACATAAAGTTTCCCAACCCTCTCCAAATGTACACAACAATGATGTCACCTACAATCTACTCATTGTCATTTCCCAAATACATACATAACACATGTGTGGCCTTAATACACATATTTTACCCTGCACTCTAATGTCACACCCTTCCCTAAAAAAAAATTAAATTAAATTAAAAAATCAATATTTTGTGAATATCAAAAAGTATTCACCAAAATACTCCATTCAAACACTCTTCTTAATAATTATTAACAAGTCCCACCATGTCATAATAACCCATATACACTGTCAGTACCTAATCCTCCTAACTTGTATTCCCATATAAATATAACTTCTATATTATCTCAGTGGAAACACACACTACCCATCTACTGTTTGAGAATGAATACTCAGCCATCACACTTCCTAAATACATTTACAGTCCTAGATTATACAAGTCTGGGAACACACGTGTCTATCTGAATCTACAAATCCACAGTACTCCCACAAACCGAAAGTACATGCAGCCACTCTCTCACTATTAAAGGGCACAGAACTCACTATTAATGTACAAAACTGCTCATACGTTCTGATATACTCAGTCAACAGCACACAACACTGTGGAGCTCTGAAAATCCTCAATAGCATAAACTTCCTATCTTCCAGATGCCTGACTGTAAACCCAGAGTTCCTCATGCCCAAATTAAAACAAATACACAGCAAAATCCAAACAATTCCAATCAATAACCTTCCTTACAAAGTCTCATACATATTCCAGTCGCCTCCAAGAAACACTTAAAATAGATATGAAGTAGGACTGAAGAGGCTGGATACCAGAGGGATTTTCAGAAAGCAGGTTTATTGGCTGTTGCCAACCAGTCCAGAGTGTGGCTCATGCCTGAAACATTCTATGGACAGATAATTTCAAAATATTTTGACTTTTATGTCCCATGGGGGAAAAGGGCTTGAAGATTCACTTGACAAGTGTTTTTCATTCCATTCTCTAGGCCAGACAGAGTTTTCACACGTATTTACAAAAAAAAAAAAAAAAAAAAATCTGGCATTTACAAGAAAGAGGAAGCTACCAACCACAGTAATCTTTGCATAATTGCTGCTGATCTGACAAGAGAAGAAGCTTAATTATGGCAAGGGTCTTTTGGTTGAGAGTATCTGGTGTGCTTCAGATACACATACCTTCAGACCACACATCTTCAGACCACACATCAATCAGTATCACCCAAAAAGCAATCACAAAAACACTCCCTCAGTAACTAAATGGAGCAAACAAATTACTTATTAACATGACAACAATTTGTATTCTCAAATGAAAACATATACAATCACCTCTGTGTTGCAAACATGCACATACACAGAATGACTCAGAATATGAAGTTCAACAACAAATCTCAGACGTACAGACACTACTAACTCCTCCTACATACTCACAAAGGACACCCCTACATTCCCAAGAATAATACGATCACCTCAAAGCCCTAAACAAGAAAATACACAGCAGTCCACTTGAGACATTATCAACAGAATCTATACACATATATGTGCCACATATACATTATTCTAAACACCCCAACATACCCCATGATTCCATTCTCTCCAAATCTCTGAACACCAAAGATTATGTCCCTAAATTCTGACCTAGACATCATGAACATACACATACATTCTAAAACATGAAAATGCACAGATCCAACACATAATATTAAGAAAACATCCTACCTCCTCTCAAATGCATTCACAATAGTCATATTCACAATAGTCCACAATGCCAACAACACCTACAGACACACCACTAAAACCCTAAACACATGTCCTGCCAGAAAGGTACTCAGCCAACACTGACCAAAGAAATCACTCAGAAAATATTTACACATGACAACCAAACAGTCCACATAGGAGAATTTATGGTGTCTTGTTTCATATCCTTTCCATACCTATACACATGAAACACATGAAAGCACAAAGTCCTGGTGCTAGAGGGACATAGAGGGACAAGTTCTTGTGTTCTCTCTCTCTCTCTCTCTCTCTCTCTCTCTCTCTCTCTCTCTCTCTCACACACACACACACACACACACACACACACACACACATACAGAACATTACATACATAATCTGAACACTGACACACCCAGTTCAAGGATATTATCTTGTGGGCCCGGCACACAGAGGTAGAGGGGTGAAGATGCAGATTTCAGGCACATACCTTGTTGTTGAAAATGTAAGAAAATATAAAAGTGCAAAGGAGAGAGCACATTCCCTCCTATAAAACTGAAAGGTACTTGCCAGCCACTCAATAACTGCTCAATATAGAGAAAAACTCTTCAAATAATAAGAGAGTACTCTCAGATAATGCTTCTGGAGATGAAGGTACTCTGGGACATTTAAGGGGTTTCTAAAAGAGAGAATCACCCCTAATAGATTCTTTGGAGTATCCACCATCAGCCCAGATGGATGTCTTCTAGCTGGAAAGCCAGACCATTGTGCAATGTGTGTTCCCATGCCAGGGCTGGGCTTGTTCACCTGGGCTCCCCCCTAAGCCACATCAGCTCCAATTTCTGAATGGGGTCTGCAGTGTTTTCACACAAGAGGCCTTTGGCATCCTTACATGCCCAAATTCTAACCTGAAGATATTACTGGCATGTTTGTTGCTCAAAAAATTAGTGAGTAAATTGTCAGCTTTTCTGTGTTACATTCAGACAGAAGAGGTGAATCTGGTTAGAGGAAGGTCTGGGGCCTCTTATATTTTGGACAGCAGCTGTCCTAATCACTTTCCAAACCTGTGATAATATACCTGAGATCACCACATTCAAAGGAGCAGAGATTTATTTTGGCTCATGATTTCAGAGATTAGAGTCCATGGTCACTCTTACCTCTGGACCTGTAGCAAAGCAGAACATCTGGCCAAGAGTGTATAGCATAGGAAAACTGATCACCTCATGGCTGCTAGGAAGCAGAGAGAGACAGAGACAGAAGTGCATTAGGGTCCCAGTACCCCATCAGTGGCACATCCTCAATGAGGTAATTTTCATCAAATGGGCCCCACTTTCCACAAGCTTCCAACACCTCCCAATAATGACTTCAGCTGGGAACCAGATGTTTAAGAGGTGAGCCTTTGAGGAACACCAAATGTTAATGCCAGAACATCTATCCCTTGTCCCCAAAAGCTCATGTCTGTCTCACAGCAATAAATAATTAAAAATAAATAAATAAACAAGCATTTGGACTCCAAGAGTCCACAAATATCAACAGTGCATTCTCAATAGTTTTTGTCCAAAGTCTCTTCTGAGACTCAAGGGAACACAGTGATGCTGAACCCTGAATTGAACGTTTTTTTTTTTTTTTCTGCCATTCTCTTCTTTTTAATTCATGAGTATAGCTTTCTTTTCTCCCCACACCCTCAACCCTATCTTAATGACTAATCATAGAGTCAGTTAAAAGCACTAAAGTCAGTTAAAAGGGCCCTTGCACTGGGCACTCCACCTTACTATGTCACAGGAAATGTCCAAATTAAAAGGTATTGGCAGAAGTGTACAGAAGACACTGACTAGGAGGGAAACCAGACACACACACCTTCAGAATTGCAAGCATATAAAAGAATCACATTATTTTAGATTCACAGGTCTGGGATGTGTCAGGGTTCACTGGACCCAGATATAACCCACAGAATCCAAACTTCTTTAAATAACAGTTTTTTAAAAGAGAGAGAGAGAGAGACAGAGAGAGAGAGAGAGAGAGAGAGAGAGAGAGAGAGAGAGAGAGAGAGAGAGAATTTTCTAATATTTATTTATTAGTTTTGGGCAGACACAACATCTTTATTTTTATGTGGTGCTGAGGATCGAACCTAGTGCTGCACACGTGCCAGGCGAACGCGCTACCACTTGAGCCACATCCCCAGCTCCTTAGTGACATTTTTAAATACATTTTTTAGTTGTCTATGAGTATTTATTGATTTATATATGGTTCTAAGAATTTACCCCTGTGCCTTACACATGCCAAGCAAGCTCTCTACCACTGAGCCATGACCCCAGACCCCTCTAAAGGACAGTCTGTAAACACTAGTAAACTGTGCTTGTGTCCACCTGCCCAAGACTGAGAGAACAATTCCACATAACACACTGTATACACTTTCACTCAGCAGTACTAAGCAAGATGAAACCAGGAGCTACCATTCATCTCTGAAATGCTGAATTGTTGCCAATGAAGCCTTTTCCTCTCCCTCCTCTCTGCCTCTTCAGTTGCTGACTTTCATGAGTGGAATCAAAGCAGCAGAATCAAACCTTTTGTAGCTGCATTGGCTGCAATCCTCATTAATAATCAAAAAGAAAGTTAACACATTTCAAAGATACAACTACGTGGGGGAAACACAACTAGCCCCAAAGGGAAGAAGAGGACAGTAGTAATGAGGAAACTGAAAAAGCACAGCAGGGCACATGTTAAGTCTAGTGCTCCATTAAGTCTAGTGCTCCAGGTGGGAAACTAGGGCACCTGGTGGTGTGATATGGGTCCCCTAGAGCTTCAGCCTACTTACCCTCCAGCCTGGTCTGATGTGGGACCACTCCCTAGAGCTTCTGTGCTCACTCACTTTCACTTACCTGAGCAGGTGTTCATAGGCCTGCCACTGCTCACCTACTGAGCTCTCCACCACAACACTGGCTCCACTCTCATAGTTTGATAAATCACTGTTTCTGGGGTTACTGGGTTGCACTCTGAATGTGATAGGCACATCCTGGTCGCCAGCCTTTCCTCTGAAGTATGAATGCAAACCTTCACAACTCCTCAACTCTTCAGTCTGTAAGCCTGATAACCAGCATCACATGGACAATACCAAGGTCAGCTGGGAATGAGGACAGTAGCCAGACCCACCTAGACCATGGCCTCTGTGAGCCCAAATGATGTTAGTTACACAGCAAAATGAATCTGGACATAGGATTCTGAGGCTGCCTTTTGCAAGCAGGGCACCCTGATAATCTCTCCACAAGTCATTGAGCCTGCTAAGGGTGGTGTCCTTCCCATTCCTGAGATGCCTGAAGGTGGCTTCTGTGTAATGGAACTAATCTCTTTACCAACCACACCATCCTTGGCCCCAACATTACCAAGTTTTCTTTTCTGGAAAACCTGCAAGTATTTTAAATCCTTCTACCCTGGCTTGTGCTCCTGAGCCCCATGGTATATCAGGCTGAAAGCAGCTAGAAATACCCAGGCCATATCTCAAATGCTGTACTGCCTTGAATATTCCCTGCTGGATAAATTAGTCTGTGTTTTAGTTGCCTTTTACATCACTGTGACCAAAAAAATCTAACAACAATTAGAGCAGGACAAGTTTATGTAGCTCATAGTTTCAGGTCTCACTCCACTGACCCCCAACTCCATAGCTCTGGGGCCAAGGTGAGGCAGAACATAGTGGGGGAAGTGTAGGGAGTGGGAAAGCAGCTCAGCATATGGCAATGAGGAAGCAGAGAGAGAACTCTGCACACCAGGGACAAACTATGAACCCCAAAGGCATGCCCCCTCTGATTGACTACTTCTAGGTCTACCCTACTTGCTACAGTTACCATCCAGTTAGTCCATACCAGTGGATTAATGCACTCATTAGGATTAAGCTCTCAAAACCCAATCATTTCACCTCAAAACTTTCCTGCATTGTCTTACACCTGAGCTTTCCAGACAACTCATATCTAAAGTATGACCGTCTCTTACCTTTAAATAAGCCACCCATGAATTCTAAGGACATGTGCAATGTAGGCCAATTCTTTTTTTTAAAGAGAGAGAGAGTGAGAGAGAGAGAGCAGAGAATTTTTTAATATTTATTTATTTTTCGGCAGACACAACATCTTTGTTTGTAGGTGGTGCTGAGGATTGAACCCGGGCCTCCCGCATGACAGGCGAGTGCGCTACCGCTTGAGCCACATCCCCAGCCCTCTGTAGGCCAGGTCAGGTGCAAAAGAAAATAGAAAGGGGACACACACCCTCCAGGGACTCGGGTGGAAACGGAAATGAAGGGTTCCATTAGCTTCGGTATGCGGCTCCTCTCCCCCACCCACCCCCATTTTCTATTCTTTGTAAGAAATTATGATCCCCCCAACATGAATCCCCTTGCAGCACAGAGGTCAGCCTGGAGAGGGGTCCTGGTCCCTCCAGTCCGTCGACCCTGTGCTTTGGGCAAAATGGGCACCTGGGTCCAGGTCAGCCTTCCCAGGCCTGATGCCCTGATTCACGTCTCTGTCCCCAGCCCAATTCCACCCCTCCTGAAATGAATCGGTTCATTACTAACTATCTCTGAGCTTGGAGGGGACCCAATGGCACTGTCACTGCTGTCCCTGTGTGACAATGATCAGGACCCACCTGCACAACCCTTGGAAGGACAGGAGTGAGGACATCAGGTTGGTCCCACCCCATCCACGGAGCACCCTGTGTGGGCCAGGCTGTGTGCCAGGTGCGGAGGGGACAGTCAGGAGCCAGACCGTCAGGCGAGAGTCCCGGCTTTGGAGAAAATGGACAAGAATCAACAGCGTGGATACCTTAAAAGGAGACTTTCTAAAATATTCTGTTTTTAGTTGTAGTCAGACACAATACCTCTATTCTACTTATTTATTTTTATGTGGTACTTAGACTTGAACCCAGGGCATTGCACGTGCTAGACGAGCACTCTACCATGGAGCCATTACCCATCATGAGGCTTCAAGTGCCCCCATAACTCAGCCCGGCCCTGTGGGATGACCTGCCCAGTTCCCTGGCAGAGTGGCCCATAACCCCCTGGAGTCCATGGATTGACTATGTTTATTTATTGGGATTTGGAGAAATATACCTGGTCCCCAGAGGCCTCGGGATGCGGGGACATGATTTTGAAACACAGGTCGTTGGAGGGAAGGAGAATTATAAGGCAGAGTCGCAGCTCAACTCTCCCAGAGAGCAGGAGGGATGCCACTGTCATTAATGACCAGAGTCAATGTGGTGTCACAGGAGCCACATGGAGAAGTCCCGAGCAGAGGCTGGCAAGGTCCCCAACCCCAGTTCCATGTCCCCAGCAGGCTGACTCCACACCAGCCCTTGGAACTCACTGTTCCCTCTGCCTGGTCCTCTGTTCCCTGCAGCCCTGACACCAGGCTCTTCTCCTGATGGGGTCAGTGCTGAGACCAAGCAGCGTGTCCTCCTGGAGGGCTGTCCCCTCCGCCCTCCTGACGCTGTCCCCTTCTCATAGAAGTCTTGTCACCACCCCATCGCTGAACATATGTGTGGACTTGGCTACTGTTTCCTCCCCAGAGAATGGAAGCCTTTGTCCCTCTCTGTCACCTCTGTGTTCCCAATGCTGAGCTTCAGGCAGGCACACAGTAGGAGCGCAGGGCACACAGTGTTTGTTGAATGAGTGAGTGAGCGGGGTCACCGAGGGCTGTGGCGATCCCTGGCTCCTGTTCTCCCCTCTTCTTCTGTGGTCAACCCCAGAAAATGTGCAGGCCACTCTCAGGACATACGGGGACACTGAGGTTCCGCGTGTCCTGAGGCCACACTGTGTCTGGTGGCAGGGCAGAAACCAGGACCCAAGTGGCAGAGCGGAGACAAGAGGAATTTAGAGTCCCACCCTCTGCTCTGGACCTGGGCTCTGTCCCATCACTTGGCCTCTCAGAGACTCGATTCCCTCCTCTGTAGAATGGGGACAGTGCCATCAGACCTGGGGAACACACAGTAGGTGCTCACCAAACGGTGCCACAGGCCAGACCCACCTTGAGCGCTAAGTTGTTCCTCGTTTGTAGCCTGTCATTCCCCCTGACCACAGGTGCCCAGAGAGATCGCCTCCCAGAGAGCAGGCCCCTCAGAGGCACTGGTCACCCGAGGCAGGCAAGCCAACGGGGGTCCTGACGGTGACCCTGAGCTCTCTGTCATTTCTCCTGCGATGGAGGCTCCTCCATCTGTAAAATGGGACAGCCAGGGCTGGGGTCACCTTGCAAACCCCGGGGTGGGCGGGGAAGATGGTTGGGGACGGCATAGCGGGCAGATGAGAGAGGAGAGAAGGTGGATGGCTGAGTGGACAAATGGGTGGGTAGACGGATGGATGGGTGGATGGACAGACAGATGGACTGATGGATGGCCAGATGGACGGGGGTGAGTGGGTGAAGTAGTGGGTGTGTGACTGGGTCCATGTGGGTGGGGTGAAAGGGTGGACCTGGGGACGGACAGGAGGACAGCTGAGGGGCGGTGGCTGGGTCTGCATGGTGGTGAGTGGGACTGGGTGACCTGGGGGTGGGCGCATGAAGGCGGCAGTGAGTTCCCCCCAAGACTGTCTCTCCCTCGCACAGCAGTGGCCCCATTTTTCAGAAGAGTAAATCAAGGCCAGTGAGGGAGTATGCTGTCGAGGGTCCCCACAGGGCCAGAAAGGAACCCAGGCCGCCAGGGCCCCTGTCCCCAGCAGTCAGTCCCCAACTCTGGTCACACCCACCCCTGGGGAAGCCAAGGTCCCGTCCGTGGTACTGCAGCAGGGACGAAATGGGCCCAGAAAAGCCAACCGGGTTGAGGCTGGGGTACACACATGGCCTCCTCGCACATCGCGGAGGTCCTGCCTTGGCTGGTGGGGACCACCCGTCCCTGCCAGGAGCTCCCCATCCCCTGTTAGGCTCATTCTGTGAGGCGACCCAGGGCCTGGGAGAGCCCTTGGCACCAGATCCTGGCGCAGAACCCAGAGCGGAGATGGGAGGCAGGGAGGCCGGGAGGCCCTCGCTCACCTGCCGGGAGTTTTCCCTTTTAAATAAACAGACCTGCGGCTGGCCGGCCAGTTCTCTCCCGTTTTTCAGAGCAACACTTATGTACTGATGGCTGTGCATTGTCATGTGAACGGGAGCTGGAATCCTCCTTGGCACAGTGATGGGGGAGGAAGGTCAGAAGACGAAGGATCACACTCAAAAACTGAGAATCACCTTTGTTTTGTATTCACCCATGATGAGAACCAATCACCACCACAGAGAAGGGGAGAAAACTAAAGGTCAGGTCTCTCCCTGGCAACATGAATCCACACAACTGACAGTCGTTTACTGAGTGACTCCTATGTGCCAGGCAAAACTAAGCACCTACTATGTGCTGGGCTCTCAAGTTACAGAGGTGAGCAGAACCACATCCCTGACCCAGCCCTGTCCCCAGAAGAGACCCTTGTTCGCTGCCCCTTGCTTTACCTTCCCAGAAATGAGCTAGGTGATCTCTGCCTCAGCCTCCTGAGGAGCTGGGATTACAGGTGGAGGCCACACACATGGGCTGATTGTCATTTGTGTGTCTGTTTCCCCCACACCAAGGTCATAATCGTCTTCAGGAGTCACCTATACCTTATGCACCTCTTCCCATGTCCAGCACAGGGACTGGTGTGAGGTAGGTATGTGATAGACATTCTACCAATGAATCAGTGGACAGTGGATCAGTGGACAGTGAATCAGTGGATGGTAAAACAGTGGATGGTGAATCAGTGGACGGTGAATCAGTGGATGGTGAATCAGTGGACGGTGAATCAGTGGATGGAGGGGTGGCTGAGGCTTGTCTTTCCACCCCTGTCCTATGCTGCACCAAACTCTCCTTCATCATCCATCCAGGGTTTCACTGCTGAACAGTTAGGGCACATTTCAAGGCTCTAAATGCTTTCACTCAGATAATACCTGGCAGGACTATAGGCAGAAGACTTCAGGATGCAACTTGAGTCCTTTAAACACATGATCAATTTCTGCACAGCAATATGGTAAGGAAGTCTAGAAGTCCCCCCAAAAAGCTAAATTCAAATTATCATATGAATAAATAATAAAAATAGGAACTTTCCCCCTCAAAAAATTATTTTTCACAGATGTTCACTGAAAAGGGGGAAATAATCCAAAAGTTCAAAAACAATCAAATGGATAAACAGTTGTGGTATATCCATACAATGGAATATTACTCAACCATGAATGTGAATGAAGTACTAACATGATTAGGTTAAACCTTGAAAACATTATGCTAAGTGAAATAGACCACACACATGAGGTCAGATATGACATGATTCCATTTCTGCAAAATATACAAGAATTGGTGCGGGCTGCCGGGCTGCCCCGAGCCGGCGGGGAGCCGGTCCGCTCCAGGCGGCGGGCAGCGGGAGCGAGGGAGCGGACATGGACTTCGACTCGTACCAGCACTATTTCTACCACTATGACTGCGGGGAGGATTTCTACCGCTCCACGGCGCCCAGCGAGGACATCTGGAAGAAATTCGAGCTGGTGCCGTCGCCCCCCACGTCGCTGCCCTGGGGCTCTGGTCCTGGTGCCGGCGACCCAGCCCCTGGGATTGGCCCCCCGGAGCCGTGGCCTGGAGGGGGGGCTGGGGACGAGGCGGAATCTCGGGGTCACTCTAAAGCTTCGGGAAGGAACTACGCTTCCATCATCCGCAGTGACTGCATGTGGAGCGGCTTCTCTGCCCGGGAAAGGCTGGAGAGAGCGGTGAGCGACCGGCGCACCCCCGGCGCACCCCGGGGGAACCCGCCCAAGGCGCCCGCCATCCCGGACTGCACTCCCAGCCTTGAAGCCGGCAACCCGGCGCCCGCCACCCCCTGTCAGCTGGGCGAACCCAAGACCCAGGCCTGCTCTGGGTCCGAGAGCCCAAGCGACTCGGAGAGTGAAGAAATTGATGTTGTGACAGTGGAGAAGACACAGTCTCTGGGTATACGGAAGCCAGTCACCATCACGGTGAGAGCAGATCCTTTGGATCCCTGCATGAGACACCCCCACATCTCCATCCATCAGCAACAGCGCAACTATGCTGCCCGTTTTCCTCCAGAAAGTTGCTCCCAAGAAGAGGTCCAGAGAGGGGTCCCCAAGAAGAGACTCTGGAGAGAGAAGCCCCCGAGGAGAAGGAGGATGAGGAGGATGAAGAGATTGTGAGTCCCCCGCCTGTGGAAAGTGCGACTCCTCAGTCCTGCCACCCCAAACCTGTCAGTTCTGCTACTGAGGATGTGACCAAGAGGAAGAACCATAATTTCTTGGAGCGCAAAAGACGGAATGACCTCCGCTCTAGGTTCTTAGCCCTGAGGGACCAGGTACCCACCCTGGCCAGCTGCTCGAAGGCCCCCAAAGTAGTGATCCTGAGCAAGGCCTTGGAATACTTGCAAGCCCTGGTGGGCGCTGAGACGAGGATGGCTACAGAGAAAAGGCAGCTGCGGTGCCGGCAGCAGCAACTGCAGAAAAGAATTGCGTACCTCAGTGGCTACAAACTGACCAAAAGCCTGACTCTTCTGTCTTACAAAGACAGTGTATTTTTTAACCTCCCTTTCCCCTTTAGTAATTTGCACATTTTGGTTACGGTGGGACAGTCTGAACAGTAGATCCCAGAATGCATTGCAGCCAGTGCACACACAATAAGGGCTTGCATTCTTGGAAACTTTGAAACAGCTCTCCCTCTTTCCTGACTCATGGGAGTGCTGTGTCCTCTCTGGCGCCTTTGGCTTCTCAGCAGGCAGCTGACTGAGGAGCCTTGGGGTCAGCCTAGCCCACTAGCTCTGAAGAAAAGGCTGACAGATGCTATGCAACAGGTGGTGGATGTTGGGGGTCGGGGGATCCAGCCTGCATGAAATCTCACACTCTGCAGGAGCTTTACGCTAGGAAAGGATGCTCCCGCTGGTGTCTCTGGGGGTGATGCAAGGACAGCTGGGCCTGGATGCTTTCCCTGAGGCTCCTTTTTCCAGGAGACACACGAGCTGTCTTGGGTGAAGGCAAGCTCACAGACTTGAACAACATGGACCATTACCTCACTGTCAGACACTTTACAGTACCTAAAGAGTGCAAACCTTTAGTTTATATTATGATGTTAGGGGACACCTGTCTAGTTACTCTGAATGCTGCGACCTTGAGAACATTGAAAAAGCTTGGCCTCAGATTCTTTGTCTTAGAGCCCTTTGGACCCTCTCCTCTGAAGGAG
Organism: Marmota flaviventris; assembly: GCF_047511675.1. NCBI lineage: Eukaryota > Metazoa > Chordata > Mammalia > Rodentia > Sciuridae > Marmota > Marmota flaviventris. The sequence continues at coordinate 124,946,479 of NC_092506.1, forward strand.
GGACCTTTCTGTCCTTACTTAAAGGACATTTTTTTGACTCATTCTGCTTTTGTTATGCAATGGGCTCTACAGTACCCTTTCCCACAGGTCAAAATATTTCCTCCAAGAAACAGGAAAATGGATCCTGGCTTGGGGCCTGGGAAAGGCTTGGAGTCCTGGCCCATGAACTTGTTCCCTGCCCAGGTGTTTTCCAAGGGGCATTTGAGGCCCATCATGGGATCTTTTCTCAAGGCAGGTGTAAGGCACCTCAGAAGGAAGCACTCTGTAACTCTTCCTCTTTCTACCTACCTGCCTCTCATCTCAATCCTTGACTCCATTTGAAGTTCTACTGGAACTGTGCAAACCTGTCATTCTCATGCAACTCCAAGGAGCTTGCTGGCTCTGTAGCCACCAACCTGGTTCCCTGCTAGTCTGACATGAGTCAGATCCTTTTCCCAGAATCTGGGCCTTACTGAGGTTCTGAGAGCCATTAGGACTCATCCAGTGCTCCAGAAGGTGGACTTATTTCTTGGTGGATCTTAAAAGCGCCTGCAGGAGCTCTGTTTAACCAACCATAATGGATTTTGCCCCAGCTGGACTCTCTAGCTCTAAGTGGAATCCAGGTGCAGCCTCCAATCTGGGAAAGACACCCAACCCAGCAAATGTCATGTGGGCAAGCACAGGAACCCCTAAGCCTGTCCTGGAAGAAGGATCAGCCTCTCTGCTGCCCAGGACAGCAGGTGCCTTCTGGCTCTGGGTTTGGAATTGGGGAGGGGGGAAGGAAAGCACAGTTTGAGGCTCTGTCAAACCAGCTGCTATTTCCAAACCCACTGTCCACAATGGTTTCTTTCTGAGTTTGCTTCCTGGCCTCAGAATCCCAGTGGAAATTTTGGAACTAGCCACTCTACCTTGTGGAGCAGGATTTTCAGGAGCCAGCTGACTTCTGGAATTGTCTTAGGAGGACAGGTGGGGAGGGGAGTAGTTTACTAATGTCTCACCTTGATGGCTCGTGTTTTATAAGCTGCTTCTGGGTATTATGCTGGGGTGAGTCTTTTTTTTATATACTGTATTTTTGTATGCATTTTGCAAAGTGGTGTTAACTGTTTTTGTACAAGGAAAAAAAAACCTCCTGGGCAATTCTGTTGCAAGGGTCTGATTTTATTTTGAAAGGCAAGTTTACCTGAAATTTTGTGTTTAGTTGTGATTACTGATTGCCTGATTTTAAACTGTTGCCTTCTGGGACATCTTCTAATAAAAGATTTCTCAAAAAAAAAAAAAAAAAAAAAAAAAAAAAAATATATATATATATATATATATATATATATATATATATATATATATATATATATATACAAAAATTGGGAAATCCAGAGAAAAATAACATAGATCAGAGGTTGCCAGGGCCGAGCGCCACAGTTTTGGAACTTGATAGAGGCAGTGTTTGCATCACTCTGTGAATGTGATAAAACCCTATTTTAATTCTGTATTATGTGAATTTTATCTTATTTTTTTAAAGTCCTTAAGCAACAAAGCAACGATGCACCCAGCTCATTCCCTCCCTGCTTCCTGCTGGGTGTGGCCTGGCTGACAGAAAGCTGGGCGGGACATGGTCCTGAGCAGCCGTACCAGTTGTTAAGTGGCCATAAAGCCTGGTTCCAAGGAAGGAGCTGCCTCCAGAGGGCAGGTCTGAGCAGGACCCAAATGTCAGAGAGGAAGAGGAGGGAGACAAGGAGAGAGAAAGTAGAGGAGAAAAAGAAAAGGAAGGGGTCCTGGAGGACCTGTGACTCCTGAGGACACCCCACTAACCAACACATTAGTAGGAATTAGGAAAAGAAAGCAGAAAATCAGTGCTGTCCTCCCAGGTGACAATCCATCCCACAGGCCGACTGAGGTCCAGCTGTGGGCCTTTGGGTGGGTTCTGGGAGAAGGAGGCCACCTCCCTGGCCCTGCATGGGGAGCCCCACATTCCTAGGGACTGTCTGGGGTGAGCGAGGGCATCCCATGCTGGGCCTGGGCAATACCTCCTCCTCTGAGTCCCCTCTGCCTCTGGAAAACTGTGTTCTGTAGAGGAGTATAGAGACGTCTCCAGAAGTCTGCCAAACAGGAAGTGCAGACAGATCCCCGTTCCCCAAGAGTAGGGATGTTCTTGGCAACTTCTTGGTCAGATAAGTGTAGCAGAAGGGACGCTGTGAGGTGAGGTCACACAAGAGCGCACAGCTGGGGTCCTCCCCTGAGACAGTCCTGGGAACACAGCCACCATGTTGTGAGGAAGCCCAGACCACACGCAGAGGCCACCCGTGAGCCTCTGCCCCCACAGCAGCTGCCAGGGTCAACTCCCGGGCTGCAAGTGAACCAGGCCCCAGAACCTCCCACTCCTACTCATGGGGCCACCCTAGAGGTGCCTCGCGAGACAGAGGAGCCTGTGGCAACTCACAGATCCCCGAGAAAAATTAACACATAAAATCATGAAAAATCACTGAATATGTTTAAGATAATTAATTTAAACATGAATCACATTTTTAAGTTGCTGACTTTGGGGACATGTGTCTATAACCTCATGACAGACAACTGGGTGGATGGGCAGTTCTCAAAGGGCCTCCCCCCTATCCCAAGGTGAATGCTCCATCCTTTATGGGCTGAATCAGGTCCCTCCAACTGCCACCAAACCCTGTGTTGAAGTCCTGACCCCAGTACCCCCGAATGCGACTGTGTTTGGAGTTTTCAAAGAGGTGACTGAGGTAATGTGAGGTCATTGAGGACAGCATGGCAGGTTCTTCTATGAAGAGCGGATCTAAAAAGCAGAAACAGCAAGGGATAAGATGGCTTTCTACAAGCCAAGGAGAGAGGCCTCCCAAGACGCCCACCCTGATGGCTCTTGGCCTTGGGCTTGCAGCCCCCAGAACCAGGAGGACATAGATCCCCATTGCTCCAGCCACCCGGCCTGGGGTGCTCTGTTACAGCAGCGCTCGCAGACTCATACAGCCCCGGGAGGCAATTTCCTGGTGGAAGACACAGTGTGAAGGTTGGTGCCTCAGTGGGCCCTCAGTCTGTCACCCAGCCAGGGGTGGATCCTCCCGACCTCATGGGGGTGACCCCACTGTGAGACCTGAGTGCAGCAGGAGTCACCCTGAGGTGGTTCCCCAGAACCAAAACCCCAGGCTGCCTCCGGGGCAGACATTGCCAGTCCACCCCAGAGCACTCCACCAGCCCCACCTTGTTCTCCAGCTGGGCACCTTCTGGGTGGACCAACAGGGGACAGATTTCCCTGGGCTCAGCTCAGAAGGGCCTGTCTAAGGCGGATTGAGTCATGCTTGGGGGGTCTTTAGCCTCCCTGGGGGTTACCTTTGCAGACACTGGCCCAGGAGGTCCCCAAGATGAACTTGCCAGCCACACTGTCACCTGCAATGTGTTACGTAGAGAAGTGTCCTAGTGTGACTGGACCCAAGGCCGGGGGGGACAACAGGGGGAAAAATACTGATAATTATCCCAAAATAAATAGATAAATAAAACTGTCCCACCCACATGACACTCAGTCATCGGCTCAAGAGAGTTTAGCAAAACCCAGATCTGGGGTCTGAGGGACCCCATTCTACCCACTGTTGTCACCCTGAAGTTGACAGCAAACAGCCAAGCCAGCTGTATGTCCACAGGGCCTGTTAGGTGGCCCTAGAGAAGGCCCAGGCGCAGCTCTTCTGTTAGTCTCCCGGGTGACCTTCTTAAGTCCCAGTGTCATCAGCACCCCCTGGAATCTGGAGGTGCAGAGGTGGTGCTGTGGGCCTCCTTTCAGACCCTCAGTGATGTCAGCTCATTCCTGCCGCAGGGCCTTTGCACAGGCGGCTCCCCTGGCCTTCACGTTGAGACTTCTAATGCTGCCTGTGGTCTTCACCCTCCAGCCTCCTTTCTGACCGGGCTGCCCTCCTCCCCTACCCTTACGGCTCCTCTTCACTTCCTCAGGGTCACTTATTGAACCTCCCAATTTGACTTCCATGGTGTTTCCTTAGCTCACTGTAGGGCCTCCCACTCAATAGAGAGCCAGCAGGGTCCAAGATGGTGCTGCACTATTCCCCAGGGCTCCAGTGCTGACCACAGACCTAGCATGTAGGTGCTCAATAAAAGGACTGCTGGGTGAACTCACTGATGGGCAGAGTCAGTGCTCGGGTCTCTGTGCTGTCGGTAAAGGAGTGAGTGACCATAAGGTGTGCAGAAAGGTCAGTCTCATGTCTGGCACATGAGCTGGCACTGACCACTTGCCCAACCCAAGGCCTGACCCAGAAGGAACTTTCACAGTTACTTATTGAGTTGTCTTGCTGTTTGTCCTGTGTAGACCGCAGAGTAGGCTCCGCACAACCGAGAACTGCCAAGTGGACACAGCCCTGACACACCCACAGGGACACAGGGGACAACGACGGCCAGAGGCCTCCAGGGTGGTCTGATATGAGGAAAGCAAGGCTCAGAGAGAGTAATATGCTGCCCCAAGGCCACACAGCACTCTGAGGCAGGCTTGCACAGGACTGGGAGTTCTGGTCTTCATCCTCCTGTGGTGGCCATGTGTCCCCAAAAAGATTCCTTCCCTTGTGGCCCTTGCTACATGGCCATAAAGGGTCTGGGGGCTCCAGCAGGGTTGGAGAGGTCAGGCACACCCCTGTCCCTAACCCCAGACCTCAAGCCTGCCTCATGGTGATCTGTGGTGGCCGCTTGGTGGCACTGTGGAGTCACCACTGACTGGCAGCCACCCCGGGGACCCCAGTCCAGTCAGGCTTGACCAAGAGGCCTCAGGGGGTGCTCTGTTCTGATCTTATTCCAGATGAGGAGGGGGAGGTGTGGAGAGGGGCTGGCCAGCCCTGCCTGAGCCACACGGCTGGTCCGGGTGGAAGGAAGTGGTTTACTGAGCATCTACTGTGCGCAGTGCTGGGAACCGCCCCCACCACCGGGACCAGGGAGCGGAGGCCGACTCCACGCAGGGGGAGATCTACTCTGGCTCCCAGTTGGAGGCTGGCTCCTCTGCTTCAGCCAAAGGCCAGGGAGGCTGCGCAGAGGGCTGTGGCAAGAGGCAGCGGCCAGCCCAGGGCCCCTGGTTGGTGGGTGGGGAGGCCAGGGGACAGACCCCTTCAGGGCAGGCGCCCAGCAGCCATTAACTCACGCTGGCTTCATCAAGGTCAGAACCAAGGCACAGGTCTCCTTGGAGACACAGGAGGGGTGACAGGAAGGATCCTGGGGACAGAGACAGTCACCAAGACGACACAGCGGGCCATCTCAGCCCCACGCCGCCCACAAGCCCCAGACTAGGACACCAGTGAGGACCCACCTCACAGGGGTGAGGACACCACCTGGCCAGGACGTCCTGCTGCAAGGCACGTTCCTGTCCAGAGGGGACAGGCCAGTCCCCCTGCCCCACCCCTGGCCAGACCCCCCAGGCCAGCAGGGATGGCTGGGCAGGTGGGTGCCCCGGGCCCAGGGGGAGGCGGGGTGCAGAGGCGGGTCCACCACTCCCTGAGCCCAGCAGCCCCTACGCTCATGGGAGCAGGGGACACGGTGACCCCGGACTGTCACCAGGGAGGGTGACATGGAAAAGGACAGGCAGCATGAGGGCCCTGGCAGCAGAGAACAAGGGACAGAGAACAAAGCTGGGGCCCAGGGCTCAGGAGAGGGGATGGCGGAGCCCAGACACAGAGGCCCAAGAGCACAGAGCTAGGACCAAGGACTTGGGGGACCCAGGACAGTCAGGAGACGGCCGGGACAGACAGGACAGGATGGGCAGGGAGGGCAGGAGATGGCCCCTGGAAAGATGTCAGGGAGGGAAAGGCCAGAGGCCACCAGGGGGAGCCTGGAGGGAGGTAGGGGAGGGACAGGGAAGGCCTCAGGTGGGGGAAGGAAGGGTGCCAGGGCCAGAGGTGGAGGCCAGGGATGGACAGGGTCCCAGGCACCTTGGGGACAGGGTCCTCCTGTCCTGGGGACTCTACGCAGCCTGGACACCAGCAGCCAGGAACCTCCATCCACCCTAGTTCCCACACAGAGTCCACATCCCAGCAGGGGCCTGGCCCAGGACTCAGGGGCCCAGAACAAAGGCGGAGGCTGGCCTCCCTGGAGCCCTGGAGACCTCTGGTTCCCAGGCTCAGCAGGCCCTGGGGCATCTGCATGAGGCCTCCCCCTGGGGGATCTAACGCTCTGATTTTCCTGCTCCTGGAGGTGATTTGCATACAGTTGCATACCCCTGGGGAATTAGACCCAAGGGCCTGGGGGCATCTGGGCTCCCTGTCTCCCAGGGGCTCTTAGGGCTGCAGTCTATCCTGGGGGTGCCCTGGCAGGCAGTTTGACCTGGAAAGATAGACTGTGTGTGTCCCCCACCCTGAGGCTACTGTTCACCCGAGGTCTGGGCTAGTGGGGGGAGATCTCAAAAACTGGGGTCTGACCTTTCTCATCCTTCTGCGGCTTCTAGAATCTCAGAATAAAGCCCAAAATTCTCCTGTAACCACAAGACCAACCCCTACCAGTCCCTGGTACCCGCTCCCTCCATCACCACCCACCACCCACGGTGGAACTTCTTCCTCAGAGGGCCCACTCAGCAGGCTTCTGGTCACCACAGGACCCTTGCACATGCGACTCCCACCGTCTGCCTTGCACTACCTTCCTCCTGTTCACTCCCTTACAGATGGTTCATTCTTTGGATTCCGGGGAGAGTGTCACTTCCTGGGGAAGCCTTCTCTGTCCCGTCTGACCTCGTGCTCCATTACGCCTCAGCTCCCTGGTAAGGGAGACATTATCACAATGACGTGGAGGAGCTCGTGCCCACTTCTCCCCCACCAGACTGTCAGACTTCACTCCTCTCCTCACTGCCCTCCTGGGTCCTGCCTGGTACCCAGGGGTTCCAGGCAGCTAGAATGGATGGATGGATGGATGGATGGATGGATGGATGGATGGATGGATGGACAGATGGTAGATGGGTGGATAAGTGGATGGATGGATGGACAGATGGGTGGATGGACGGATGGGTGGGTGGATGCACACGAGGACCATGGCCGCCGACTCTGGCAGTGCCGAGAGATCTTCAGATCCCATCAGCTGGGAACCAGCCACGTTACTGTACACGAGCCTCATCCTGGTGACTCCCTGAGGCCGAGGCACGGGATCCTGTCACCTACAGATGAGGAAAGACTCCAGGGAGACTCCAGAGTCCAGGCCACGTGGTGAGGACTTGGCAGACTGGGAGGCGACCTCAGGGCCGTGGAGCCAGTCCCCAGCCACCTGCGCACATCCCCAGGACCCTGTGGGCGGTGAGCTTACTGGCGTGCACACAGCCTCAGCCTCGCTGGGCCACACCCCTGCCTGTGTGCACCACCCTGGCCTTCAGTCCTCGTGAGCACACACACACACACACACACACCAGCACCCAGACTCTCGCTCAGTCATTCACCGACATCTCACCTGCACCCGCTCTCTGTGGCCTCTGGGCCAGGAACAGACAGGGCGGGCTCTGCCAGCCCCTCAGACTCTCTCCGGGGGACACACACCTGACTGCCACCCACACGAACATTGGATCCCTGGAGCAAAGCTTTCTGCTCACACGAGAGTGGACAGATGGGCCAGGTGCAGTGTCGCACACCTGCCATTCCAGCAGCTCAGGAGGCTGAGGCAGGAGGATGGCGAGTTCAAAGCCAGCCTCAGCCACAGCAAAGTGTGAAGCAGCTCAGTGAGACCCTGTCTCTAAATAAAACACAAACCAAGGCTGGGGATGGGGCTCCATGGTCAAGGGCTCCTGGGTTCATTCCCCCGTACCCCCCACAAAAAAGAAAATGAATGAATAAAAAAGAGTTCACACTGATCCTCCCTGAAGTTCCCCACCCCACTTTGCCCACAACAACCAAAAATGGCCTTAATAGTCATTGCAGCCACGTTGATGCAGCACCTACTATGTGCTAGGATCTGCTCTGCATAAAACCCCCCCATGAGACACACCAGTTCCTCTATTTAAGAAAGAAACTGAGGAACACAGAGGTTAATTAACTTACCCATGGTCACACAGCTCAAAACAGGACCAGTGGGGTTTTCAACCTAGGCCATTTGGTTTTACTCCAGACCCCTCAAACCAAAGACGCAGTCAGTGGGAGGAGAACATCAGACGGATGATCCACCTATGGCAGGAGAAGACTCAGGTGAGTGGAGCCTTCCAGTGACACAGACGGTGTCCCCCCTCGGGGGCTGCCTCACCTGGTTTCCAGGAGCTCCCGGGAAGGGAGGATGTCAGCTGGGAGCCACCAGGTCTATGCCCAGGCTGTGCCCCAGGCCCCTGGACCCTGCTCTGGGTCATCTCTACAAAGGGAAGGACATCCAGGGCCTTCATCTCACAGCAGTTTATGCATTGTTTGTTGAGCCCCTACCACGCATCATGTGGATGTAGCTGGAAAGTGGATTTTTAGCATGTGCAAAGGACCTGAGGCAGCAGTGGGCTTGGTTCATTTGAGGCTGTGTGGGGAGTTGAGGCTGGCCTGAGCCAGCATGTGCCTGGGGATAGCTGCACCAGATGAGGCTGTTTGGGAGCTGATTGACTTCTTTCCCTTGTGCTCCACCTGTTGGACAATCGAGGCACAGAGATGAAGCTCTTTCACATTACAGAGTCTGAAGGTCAGAGTGGTAAAGGCATTTCCAGGTGCTGAAGGTAATACATGGCAGAGCTGGAATTCTAACCCAGGTCTGTCTCTAGAGCAATTTACCTGTTCCTTCTAGCATGACTTTCTGACTTTCTGACAAGTCCAGACCCACCCAAACTCAACCTCCTGTAACTGGTTTGGAGAGTCCCAGGTACATGAGTCATATAAGGCCCTGATAAGTCCTTCTGCAAAGAAAGTTTCTAATATTTCTTTAACCCAGCACTTCCAACATTCATTTGAACATGAGATCCTTATAAGTGTGACCAGAATGAAGACATTTCAGAAGTGACCTTGGGAGACACTGGTCTTGGTAACTAACAGAAGTTTCAAGTGGTCTTCCTGATCTTGGGGAAGAGAATTCTGGATATATTTTGGAGACTCAGTAAGATGGTGAAGGGATGGAGAGAGATTCAAAGGAGTAAGGGGGCTATTTCAGAGCAGGAAGGGATCCCTAGGAGGACCCTAAGTTGGACTCTGGAGAGATTTCCTCCCTCATTCCAGAGAACAGAACCAGGGCCCGTGAGGGTAGGAAAGGGGTTGGAGCTGTACCTGAGATGGGCCATCTAGGTCAGGAGTGAGCTCCCCACCAGCAGCAGTGTGCAATTAGAAACTGTTGCATTACACTGCTGAAGGTCACTTCCTCTAGGATTCTGGGCTTCGGGGTAAAGAAATGCAAGCCCATCTCGGCCATGCTCAGGCCCCCTTCTCTCCTGCAAAAGCTGGATGAGCTCTCCACAGTCCATCTCCTCTCGACAGAAATAAAGCCAAGCCCTTGACTCCAGTGTCACCTCCCGCCATTGACTACAGGAAACCCTCATTTTAAGAAGTATAAAAAGAAAAGTGATTGACATTTGACATTCTAAAAAGTGTGTGAGCAGGAGTGTTAGAGTCTGTAAACAAGTCAGGATCGGCTGCAGCAAAATAACCGGGGGGTGACGAGGAACTTGTGTACATTGATACAGCAGGAGTGGGAGCCGTTTATTGTAGGACAGGAGGGGTATATATACATTCCACACAGCTTATCTTAATTAGCATAAACTAGATACAGCAGTCAACCAATAAGAAATCTCCACACTTAATGGCTCGCTGGTGTTACTTCACAAACCACTCCCTCTGGCATTTTGCCAGGCGCCATCCAGACTTGCTTACACACTCTAGCACAGGAGGGTGCATGACTGGCTGGAGAGACCCAGAGACAGGAGGAGAGAGGGGCCATATCTGTCTCCTCCATCTCCGCTTAACCTGGAGGGCTCAGGCTCCTCTGTCGCCCAACAGCTGCGGCTCAGTGTCCCCTTCACCAAGAAGGAGGTCGAGGTGGGTAGGGGCGGGCAGGGGACAGGGCCACGGGCCTGGGGTGCCCCGACTCCTAGTTCAGGTCGCCCCCTGGCGGGGCTCTGGTGGCTCTGTGGGACTGTCCTGGGAGGGCAGGCAGGGGATCTGGCCAGTGGAGACCAGGGATCCAGGTCCCCTCAGCTTTCCAGCCAGGCTGTGGGCTCAGGGATGCACACAGACCCTGCCTCGCTGCCCGCACCACTGCCACCTGCCCCCACTATCACCTGCACCCCTGGAGTGAGCGCAGCCTGGGGTGGGGTGCAGCGGCGTGGGATGAATGTCCACTGAATCCATTCCAGGGAGGACCTGGGGACACCCCTGCGCTCTCTCCAAGGCGAGGGGCGAAGGGGCTGGGCCCGGGGACTCCCTGGGCACAGACAGGGACAGCGCCCTGGGGATTCGTGGGCTCCAGGACGGAACCCAGCCTCGGGCCTCCACCCTGACTGCCTCTCACACTGCTCTCCTAGTGCAGCACGCGCGCACACGTGCACACACACACACACACGCATGCACATGGGCCAGCGCATGCTCATGAGGTGGATGTCACACACCTGCAGCAGCATCACCGCCCGCGCGCAGGAGGGGCTGTCAGGGGGCGGTCCACCTGCACATGCGCAGACCATGCGCACCCACCCCGTGATGCATGCACCCCCTCCCCCCCCACACACACGTCCATTCTGTCTTACGCACGTGCACACACGAGGACAGACCCTCGTTCTGACCCATGTCCCACACTCCCAGCCAGTTGCCTGTCCAGCACAGGCCAAACCCACTGGGAGTCGCGCACACAGTCACAGTGGCCTCCCCACATCCTGGGACCCCACCTCGTGGTGCCCCACTCCCTGAACAGTGTTTGCACAGCTGTCCTGTGTCCCCTGAGCGCTGGGGGAGCAGGCCACGGGCGGCCTCGATAGAGAATGTCACCCGCTCCAGCCCCTCCTGCCCCCAGCCCACCTTTGTCAACCAGGACAGCGCTCAGCGCTCAGGGGACCTTGCTGTCCTGCCCTCCTAGCTGGCTTCCCCGCCAGGGGCTTGGGCAATGAGTGAGCCTCGGGTGTCCCTCCTCGCCCCGTCGCCCTTGCCCAGGCCTTATCAGTGGGCGTGTGTAGAGAGGACAGGGGCTGCCACTCGGGAGGCCTGTTCTAGAAGCATCCGCCCGTCCCTCCCCTTCCTCTCCACCAGCCCAGCCCCTCACATCCGCTGGTGGCCCCACCTCTCAGCCTTTGTCCAGGCTGTTCCCCGCCCCCAACTCGCCCCTTAGCAAGGACCCCTAGCCTCCCTCTCCAGGAAGCCCTCCGGGTTCCCTTCCCTCGTGGCCTTGAGGCTGCCTGCACCTCTTCCCTGGTCCCCTCTCACACCAAGATGTCCATTTCTTGCTCCCTGAACATGACCATGGGATGGGGAAGAGTGGAGTCATGGGGAAGGTGGACAGCTGGGCTCCCATCATCTTGGCACCCCCAGAAGTGCGGGGGAGACCTAGCCAAGGGCTAGACCTCTGCAGGAGGAGGGTGGACGGGACGGAGAGGCCCAGGGAGTGTGTGGCGCCTCTATTCTCGGGCCTCCAGGAGTGTTCAGTCCCTGGTCTTCATTCAAGAGTAAAGGATGCCACCACACACATGAGGAAGTTAGTAAATTCCCTCCCCTCCCCTCCCCACCCAGAAGGCTGCCAACGTCTAGATGGTAATGGTGTGCGGGATAGTGAAATCAGCATATCCATCCACACACTCCCTGCTCATCATGTACAGGGAAGGGCAAGTGGCTCCAGTTCCACATCATCATCCTCTGGAGGCTCCCTGGGCACCGGCTCCCAAATGCCCAGAGGGAGGGACATCCCCCCAGCCCCCACCTAGGCGCCACCAGGAAGCCCTGGGAGCCCTGAGGGACCATCAGGAAGGGGAATCCTTTCTACTCAGACTGCAGTTGCCTTGGGGTAAAGTGAGTGGGACCTGTTGGTTGAACTTGGTGTGACAAGGGTGGGCATCCTGGGTCCTCCCCCACAGCCGGGGGCCTGCTTAGGAGCCTCCCCAGGGTGCCTCCCACTTGTCAAGTGAGGATGTGGAGACATGGTAAAGTAGAATGTGCTCCTGAAAGTATGTCTGAGGAGGTGAGGCTGAAGTGCAGAGCCCCCCACTCATAGGAAAGGACAGACAGCTCATGGCTTAAGAATAGAGACTTTTTTTTTGTACTGGGGATTGGACTCAGGGGCACTCAACCACTGAGCCACATTCCCAGCTCTTCTTATATTTTTTTTTAGAGATAGGGTCTTGCTGAGTTGCTTAGCATCTTGCTAAATTGCTGAGGCTGGCTTTGAACTTGCAATCCTCCTGCCTCAGCCTCCAAAGCTGCTGGGATTATAGACCTGAAGGACATAGACTTTTTTATTTGGGGAAACCTGGGTTCTATTCCCTGCCCTGCCACTTGCTACCTTGGAGATCCTGGACATGTGGCTTGGCTCTTCTGACCCTCACTGTACCTATCTGCAAAATGTGGGTGATATCTGTAGTCCCTCTTTCAAGACTCTGTAAAGATTCACATGGATCGTGTGCAGTGACTCTGTCCCACATAGCAAGCACTGGACTAATTCATGCCTTTTCAAAAAAGCATTTCAGATTCAAAAAAGCACATTCCTGGTAACCCCAGTGAATCAGGAGGCTGAGGTAGGAGGATCAAAAGCTTCTGGTCAGCTTGGGCAACTTAGTGAGATCCTCAAAATAAAAAATAAAAATAAAAAAGTAAAAAGGGCCAGGGTTATAAGGCTCAGTGATAAAGGCACCTTTGGGTTTGATCCCCAATTCCACAAAATAAAAAAAAAATGATTTCATGAAATGTCAGGCATATTGCAGAGATGCAGTAAACATTCTTTGGACTGATGCTTGGCTTTCAGCAAAAGTCAAGATGCAGCTGCCTTGAGTCTGAGTATTTTGTAGGTGCTCCGTAGTAGCCTAAGGTTTACCTTGTTTCCTGGGCCCTGGCAGCCTGGACACCCTTTGCCTCTTCACTGGAGGGCCAACAGGGGTTTTTGAAATGACCCTGTGGATGGGGTAAAGGGAGCAGGTTCTGTCCAGGGTGAGGTCCCTGGGAAGCTTCTAGCATGGTGTGTTAATGCAGGCTGGGAGGTCAGGAGCCCCGTGCCAGCCAATGAGACCTGAAAGCTTAGTCCCAGCCTGGTAGAAGGTTAAGGGCAATGTGCCAACATGAGGCTGACCTGAGCTGAGTTCAGATGCTGCCATTTACTGGCTGCATGGCTACAGGCTCCTCTCTGGTCTGTGAAATCGGGCTCATGTTGTCTTCTGTGCTCATCAACCAGGTTGGGGTTGAGGATGCAATGATATAGCAAGAATGTATAGATACAATGGAGTGTGGGACCCAAGTGTCCTGGGAAATCAAATGAGAACTTCGAACATCTTTTACAGAAGACAGCAGAGTAAAGAGGAAACCTTGGACCTGGGCTCAAATCTTGGTTCTGTAACTTTGGGGCTGTGTGACCTTAGGTAAGTTACTGAACATCTCTGAATCTGGTTTCTCATGTGAATGCATACTCTATTATCATGAAGGCATAATAGTCTTTCCCACCCTAGTGCCCACCTGGGACTCCCTGTGCTCCAGGAGAAAACTCCTCTGGCCAGAGCCTGCCACCACAGAACATGGTCTCTCCTTCTCTGACCCCAATCCACAATGTCACTTGAAGCAGATGGAATGAGAGGGGCAAGCTAGGGAAGCGCTGTGGAAGCTTGGTTGGATGCCAGGGAGCAGTGACAGTAAAGTGAGGCCCTGCCTGCCCTCCTGGGGGTCATGCTCCGGCAGAGGGGTGCATGTTGGAACATATGCTACAAAGGGCAAACAGGCACGGGAGGGGACAGGTGTGGCAGGAGGCTGTTCTGGTTTGGATGTGAGGGTTCCCCAAAAAACTTAGCTGTGAGACAATGCAAGAGGGTTCAGAGGACAAGTGATGGGGTTGTGAGAGTCTTAACCCCTCAGTGAATTAATCCCCTGATAGTGATTGACTGAGTGGTGACTGAAGTGGTGGGGTGTGGCTGGGGAGGAGGGTCATGGGCCAATTCTTTGGGATATATATTTGTACTTGGCAAGTGGAGCCTCCCTCTGCTTCCTGATCATCATGTGAGCCCCTTCCCTCCACCACACTCTTCTGCCATGAGGTTCAGCTCACCTCAAACCTTGAGGAATGGAGCCTGCTGTCTGTGCATTGAGACCTCTAAAACCCTGAGCCCCCAAGGCAACTTTTCCCTCTCTACAATTGTTCTGGTTGGGTCCTTCCATAGTGCAGCAAAAAAGCTGACTATAACAGAGACCATTTTCAATCAGGTGGCAAGGAAATCTCCCCATTTGGTGGCACAGGATACAGAGGAACAGACTGACCCAAGGTCGGCCAGCAAGGTTCTGGAACATTCCAGAGGTCTGCCCCTCCTCTCTGCACCACGCTGTGTCCAGGGTCCCCTCACACTTCCTCCATGGCCTTGTCCTACTCGTGCCCACCCCTCTGCAGGGACAGCCCAGCTGGCTAGCCCTTTCTTCTCTCAGGCAGCCGAAGCTGCTGGGAGGATCTGAACTCCAGCCAGCCAGGGCGCTCTCGGGTCCCTCCCTGCCCAGTCGTGGGGAGGAGGCTCAGGACCCTCTCCTCAGGGGGGGCATGTTGGGGGCCAGGAACTTACAAAGGCGAATAATGTCTGGGAAAACATTGGCTGCTGATAGCTCCAGCTGTGGGGGCCAACGGTGCCCCCTTGGTCCAGATGTTGGCCTCAGCCACCTCCCTCCTGTGGCAGCACATTTGAAGAGAACCTTGTAGGCCAGCAGAGAGCAACACAGAATGCGGCGTGGGGAGGGGGCTGGCAGGGCCACCCAGCACAATCCGTGCACAGCTAGCCAGCATGGTCCTCCACCTCCAGGGTTGTCTGGACAGCAGGGGTCACTCCTGGGCTGAGAGTGTACCAGGGAAGGTGGGGCCACAGACTCCCCTGTCCAATGTCGCAGATTTCCTGGCTGGGAATGAAAACTGAATCCAGAGGTGGGACCAATGCCAGGACCCTACACTCTCCCAGGATAGAGTGAGCTCCTTGTCCCTGGAGGTATGTCAGCAGGGTCTGCACCTTCAGAGCTGGCGAGAAGCAGGCTACTCAGGGCATTGGAGAGGGTTGGGACCAGAGCCTTCTCTTGGATTCTTGCCAATTACCCAACCCCTGATCCTGAAGCCCACAGGATGCCCAGTCCACCCTCCCCTCCAGCACCAGGAGAGTCTAGAACTTGCTTCTTCAAATCTCCCTTCCCTGAGTGGGTCACGGTCTTGATGGGGCCCTCCCCTGCCCCCGGTGCACACCGACGCTTCTCCTAATGCATCCTGGCTGGCCGGCTGGGAGCCACAGATGGCACTGTCACATGAGGGGACATAAGGGGGCTCTCACATTTCCCCCGGCTGGGCTCCTGGGCCGCCAGCATTCATGCTGGCTGATTTCAACATGAAAGGGCCCCTTGAGAAGGAGATCCCCCTTCCCTTTCCCCGTCGCCTCTGCTAAGCCCCACTCTGCAGCTAACCACTGTCTGAGCCTCCCTCCCTCTGGAGCACCCTCTCACTCACCTGCCAAGCCTTCCCCAGACTGCTGCAGCCTCACCTCGCAGCCTCCGCCAGCCAGGATGAGAATCCCAAGGTGGGGTGGGGGGCTCAGGGCTCCATATTGCAGAGGAGGAAAGGGGTCTGTCTGGCCTAAAGGTATAAGCCCTTTGGCCAACCATAGGCCAGAATGACTGAATAAATCTTTGTGGGTGCTTTAATGCTCTGAGGACAGGAGGTCTCCCAATCTCAAATCCAAAGACAGGCAGAGCAGTGAAATTTCCCATGAGGCCTTCCAGGCATCTGCCCTAAATTTTCGATGTGGCAACTTTTTAAACCTTTTATTTTGACCTAATTTTAGACGTACAGAAAAGTTGCGAAAAATAGAACAGATAGCTTCAGTACACCCCGCACCTAGCCTTCCCTAATATTCACATCTTACATAACCCTAGTAAATGATCAAGCCTGAGAACTTATCCTTAGTTCAGTACTATCACCTGAACTTCACATCTTATTGGAAGCTGGGTACAGTGGTGCATGTCTGTAATCCCAGAAGCTCAGGAGGCTGAGACAGGAGGATAGGGAATTCGAGGCCTGCCTCAGCAAATTAACAAGGCCCTAAGCAATTTAATGAGACCCAGTCTCAAAATTAAAAAAAAAATAAAATAAAATAAAAAAGGGCTAGGGATGTAGCTCAATGGTAAAGCAGTCCTGAGTTAGATCCCCAGTACCTAAAACAAAACAAAACAGCTCTTATTGGAATTTCCCATTTTTCTACTAAGATCCTTTCCTGGTTCCATCACCCCATTCTGGACCCCACACTGCATTTAGTTGTCATTTCTCTTTTGTGTCCCTGATCAATTGGTTGCTGCAGTCCGGCTGCAGCAAAATAACCAGGGGGTGATGAACAACTTGTGTAGATTGATACAGCAGGAGTGGGAGCCATTTATTGTAGGACAGGAGGGGTATATATACATTCCACACAGCTTATCTTAATTAGCATAAACTAGATACAGCAGTCAACCAATAAGAAATCTCCACACTTAATGGCTCGCTGGCACCACCTCACAAACCACTCCCTCTGGCAAAATGCCAGGCGCCATCCTGACTTGTTTACAGACCTTAACATTGGTGACATTCCCTCAGTCTATACTCATCTTTCATGATCTTGACAGCACTGAGGAACAAGTGTTTTGTAGAACTGTGGGTTTCCTTGTCTTTTCTCAAGATCAGAGGGAGGCTCTGCAGTTTTGGCAATACCACAGAAATGGTGCTGGATCCTTCTCAGCTCACCATATCAAGAGGCTCATGTCATCAACATGTTTGATTACTGGTGGTGATGACCTTGATCACTTAGTTAAGTTGATGTCTAAAGGGTCTATCCACTATAAAGTTACTATATTTTTCTTTTGAATTAATAAATATCTTGGGGAAAATACTTTGATATATATGTGCAACTATTCATAACTTTATACTTTAATTTACACATATATCTTTTTAAAATTTCTTTGTTTAGTTGTAGATAATTGTTATACCTTTATTTATTTTATGTGGTGTTGAGGATTGCACACAGTGCCTTACACATGCAAGGCAAGTGCTCCATCACTGAGCCACCACTCCAGTCTGACACAAGTATATCTTTATCATACAATATAGTAATTTGACACATATATTGATAATAATGGTGTAATTATCATTTTGCCTCCTCAAATACTTATCATTTCTCATTTTGTTTATCACATTTACTTTCTTCTAGTAATTTTGAATCATATCATATATTGTTGTATATATATAGAATAGAACACAAGAACTAGTTAATCCTACCAGTGTTTGTGCCCATTTTAAAATTTGCCTACAACTAAAGATTCCAAATGTTCAGCACGTTTTTTTAAATATTCATAAAATGTCAAATTATTTAAACATCATGAAAATGATGCCTGTAATCCCAGAAGCTTGGGAGGCTGAGGCAGGAGGATCATAATTCAAATCCAGCCTCAGCCACCTAGAAATGTCCTAAGAAAATTAGGGAGATTCTGTCTCAAAATAAAAAAATGATAAAAGGGCTAGGGATGTGGCTCAGTGATTAAGTGCCCCTGGGTTTCATTGCAGGTGCAAAGAAAATAAATAAATAGAATAAATAAAATAAGTAAGCTGCTTATCCACAGAAAAACATGGATGAATCAAAACACAATTTTAAACAAAAATGTATACATCAAAGTGTATATCATGAGAGACTGGGATTTTGCCTCAGTGGTAGAGTGATCACCTAGCACATGTGAGGCACTGGGTTAAAACCTCAGTGTCACATATAAATTAAATAAAGGTATTGTGCCACCTACATCTAGAAAATAAACATTTAGAAAATAAATATTTTTAAAAGTGTATATCATGATTTTTTTTCAGTTAAAATGTTTCATTAGTGATTAAATTTATACTTTGATCAAAATCAAAGCAAAGTTGCATATGGTCAATGCAGTTGAAAATTGTACTAGATTTTTTTTTTTCATTAGTGAATATGACTCTCGTGGTGAGGGTGTTGAATCCTGCAGAAGAGGAACAGTTACTGGTTTGGTTTGGTTCCAGATAAATTTTGGGATGATCCCCTGGTTTATGTTGTAGCTAGTGGATCCATGGTTACTTTGCAGAATCCTGTGGTGAATAGATGCCTTGGAGGACCTAAAATTCTCTGTGGAGATTGAATTTAGTCTAAAATATTACAAGCTTAGTGAGTTTAAACTGAATTAATTTTCTCCCAATAATCTGAGACAACAACTCAGTTGTTACAACCTCCATAGAAGATGTAGGTAGGCCTACCTATCATCAATTTATTGGTATTTTTTTCTCACTCAGCATAGCTCCATCAGTTGACTTGTAGGTATGATGTGAAAAGCAGCATGAAGAAAAGTAAAACCTTCTGCATAGATTAAAAGAAAAAAAAGGAACTCATGGACAAGCTGATTCCTGCTTAAAATGGTATGAAGGAACTGTCATTCTTAGAAAATGGCAGGATACAGAAAGTTCTTTTCATTATCTCCACCCTAATAAATGCTTAAAGAAAAGCAAAGGTCACCCAGTCATTTCTAATGGAAGAATAACCTTCTCTGGTACAAAGACTAAGTGAGTAAATATCCAAATATGGAAGATGTGGTGATGGAAATGCTAAACATACTGACATTCATTAGAGGTCAGGAGAGTCACATTACAAGGATTTTTTTTTTTGAACCTTCAAAAAAAGACAAATGCTATGTACTGATGTTTATGTGGGCTCTTTCTCGTCCAGCAAGGGGTTTCATGGAAAATTGTAGAAGAGACTGTGTCTGTGAAGTCACTAATCAAGACCTCTGGACATCAAGCAGGAAGCAGGTCTCATTTTATTGTGAAGTTACCATGTATATATACTCAGGCAGTAGCTTAGCAGATTACAGGCAGCCACCAATGCAATTTCTGCAGTGACCAATCAAGGAGTGAGCAATGGAGCAAGAGCAGGGAATTCAATACATAGCCTCATGCCCAGGGCTGTGCCTAAGGTGTAAGTAGTTTGCTGTTCACACAACCTAGCATGGGATAGTGTGTTGCCACTCAGGCACTCTTAATGTATGCCATGAATGCAGTATTCCATGAACTTGTCTCTAAGACATCATTGTGGCCTTGCCTCTCTAAGATTTCTTGAGGTTCAAGGTTGTGCCATACTTCTGGTCTCTTTCAGATGAGATCATTGTGGTCAGGTGATGCAGGGGTGCATCAACCTCATGACAGGAGTTTTGCTACCTTTACATGGGGACACAGCAGCAAGTCTGCTTATAAATAATTGATGCTTGAAGTCTCCTTGGACTTGCATTCTTTAACAGAGAGCATTAAATTATCACTTTCTGGCAGTAAAATCTCATCTATCAGCAATAAGATAAATATGGTGTATTAAAGATTAAACACTTTCATTCAAAATTAAATTTAATCAAACTATGTTAAAGATAGCATTTTGTAATTATTAGTTTTATTAGATGTATTATTTGGTAATTTATGATATATATTCCCCCCCTGTGATGGAACAGCTAGTTCAATGACCTTGTGGGCCTTCTTTGCCTCAGGAGAATCCAAGTTGGGTGCAGCTCTGACTTGAGAGCATGTCAGCAGGAGGAAATCTCCTGTCTGTTCTTGAAGTCTGTGAAGGGTCTTTGCCACAGCTTCATTAGAATTTTATGTTATAATCTAGCAAAGAAGTGCTCACATTCTGTACTGTTCCCAAGTGGGTTGCTCTTTACTTCCTCAAAAATATTTCAGAAAATATTCTTTTAAAAAAACTGTTTATCATTGAGGGGTTTATTGGGCAGAAGCCATATGGAGATGTGATAATTTTTAAAAATTCAAGGTCTTTTTTAGAGAGAAATCTCCACATAAATGTAGAGGGCTTTATGTTATTGTTATTGTTGTTGTTGGTGGTGGTTTGTGTCTTATTTCAGCAGCATCCCCAGCTTATAACCAAGTGGGCTTGAGTCATGTTCTACTAGGACCTGTTATAAAAACACCCCAATGTCCTAGATGTTGGAGTCTGCTGGATCAGTGGTTTTCTAAGTGTGGTACCAATGACAGCAGCTTCATACTCATAGGATGGCTATGAATTTCCATGCACAAGAATTATCTGGAGTCGCGGGGGTATTGGTTTCTTGATTGGCTAGTTTCCTCATTAGCCTAGAAGGTAAGAGGGATTCTGACAAAAGGACACCATAAGAGTCACTGGCCTTTACCAGAATGGGAGGGGGCCTTCCAGGGAGGTGCTTGAAATCCTGTGATTGGAAGAGGCCAGGTAAAACCTGGTGGATGCTCTAGAACAGAATTCATAAAAGTAGCACCTGATAGCTGTATCCACACCACTCTATTTTATTTATTTATTTATTCTTTTTAACAAAAATTTATATTGGAACACAGTTAGCAAGGTATTTGTTGAAAGGTACTAGATTTGAACTCTCAATAGGTCATATTATCCATAATATTTGCTCCTGGTGATTTATAGAACATCATCATTCAATAATTTTTGCTATTATGGAAATGTTCCGTGTCTATCCTGCCTAATACAGTAGCTTCAAGCACATGATATTTTGGCATATAGATCCTGTGACAAAAAAAAAAAAAAAAAAAAAACTGAGTTTGTCAATTTGATGGATTACATGGCCAATGGCCACAACATTGGGGAGCACCATTCTAGGACACCAAGGCAGAAAATGGAAGCATTTCCTCTAAAAACTGGAAAAAGACAGGGATGCCCGTTTCCACCACTTCTATTTAACATAATTCTTGAAACACTGGCCAGACCAATTAGACAAATAAAATAAATTAAAGGGATATGGATAGGTAAAGAAGAACTCAAATTAAGACTATTTGCTGACAATATAATTCTATACCTAAAAGACTCAACATATTCCATCAGAAAACTGCTAGAACTAGTAAATGAAGTCAGTAAAGTAGCAGGATACAAAATCAACACCCATAAATCAAAGGAATTTCTGAATATCAATAAAAAATCCTCTGCAAAGGAAATGAGAAAAACTACTAATTTAGAATAGTATAAAAATTATAAAATCCTTGGGAATCAACCTAACAATAGCTGAAAGATCTCTAAAATGAAAACTACAGAACCCTGAGGAAAAAAAGATCAAAGAAGACATGAGAATATGGAAAGATCTAATTTTTTTTCTTGAATAGGCAGAATTAATATTGTCAAAATGAACACACTACCAAAAGCACTGTACAGATTTAATGTAATTTCAATCAAAATTCCAATGACATTCCTCAGAGAAATAGAAAAAGCAGTCATGAAATTTATCTGACAAAATAAGAGACCCAGGATAGCTAAAGCAATTTTTAGCAAGAAGAGTGAAGTAGGTGGCATCACTATACTAGACCTTAAACTATGCTACAGATCAATAATAACAAAAAACAGTATGGTATTGGCAACAAAATAGACTTGTAGACTAATGATATAGAATAGATAACACAGAGACCAATGCCCATAATTAGAGCTATCTTATATTTGACAAAAAGCATAAAAAATGTACATTGGAGAAAACGATATCCTCTTCAAAAAATAATGATGGGAAAATTGGAAATTTATATACAATAAAATAAAATTAAACCCCTATCTCTCACCATGCAAAATCTCAACCCAAATTGAATCAAGGACCTAGAAATTGAACCAGAGACACTGTGTATATTAAAAGAAAAAAATAGGCCCAAATCTATCTGGTTAGTGCCTGACTTTCTTAATAAGACTTCAGAGCACTATGATTTATATTAAGCAACAATAAATACTATGGATTTCAATTAAAAATGTTCTTTTCAGCAAAAGAAACAATTGGTTAAGTAAATAGGGAGCCTACTAATTGGGAACAAATTCTTACCACATGCACATCAGATATAGAACTAATTTATAGAATATATAAAGAACTCAAAAATCTGCAAACTAAAACAACAAATAACCCAATCAATATATGAGCCAAATAACTGAACAGACAATTCTCAGGAGATGATATCCAATCAATTGACACACATATAAAAAATTGCTCAACATGTCTAGCAATTTGATAAATGCAAATCAAAACTACTCTGATTTCATCTTACTCCAGTCATTTAAGAATAAAAACAACAATAATTGTTGGTGAGGGTGTGGTAAAAGTCATACAATGCTGGTGGGACTTCAAATTGGTGCAGCCAATCTGGAAAGCAGTATGGAGATTCCTTGAAAAAATTGGAATGGAACCATTTGACAGAGCAATCCCACTCCTTGTTCTTACACAAAAAACTTAAAAACAGCATACTACATGGACACTGTCACATCAATATTTATAGCAGCACATTTCACAATAGCTAAACTGTGTAGCCATAATAGATGTCCTTCAGAAGATAAATGGAAAAAAATGTGGCATATGTACACAATGGAATATTACTCGCCATTAAAGGGAATAAAATCATGATTTTTGCAGAAAAAAATGATGGAGCTGAAGAATATAATGCTAAGTAAAATTTACAAATCACCCCAAAACAAACACCAAATGATTTCTCTGTAAGGATGCTAATTCATAGCATTATGTGGGAGGGAACAGAATGGAAGGATTACATAAACTTCAGATAAGGAAAAGGATAAAAGGGGAGAGAGGGGAAGGAAGGGGGCATAGAGGTAAAAAAGACAGTGGAATGTAATTATTATCATTACCCTAAGTACATGTATGAAGCCACACAAGATATAATTCTACTTTGTGTACAACCAGAGATATGAAAAATTGTGCTCAATACATGTAATAAATGAAGGAAGTTGAGTTGATATTCTACTTTTGCTAAAATTTAGAAGATGCATAACATGAAGGGGATAATGATAGGTGCTTAGTCCATGTTGACTGGGTGACAGATGAGGTAATGGGTTTGGTTTGCTGTAGAGTTCAGCTTATTGCAACAAGAATGTATGCATGCTGAGAGGCTGGCACAGTATCATTCTGAGACTATGTGTTTTGCTAGTTTGAAAAAAGGGGGGAAAAGAGGTTATATAGAGCATAAGGCAAGCATAAATACATGTAATATGAATTGTAATGCATTATGTTGTCATATTTAAAAAATAATTAAAAAAATGAATACATAAAAAAATAATAACATAAATATTAGGTCATTAAGTGGTGTCATAAATTAAGCAATCCCCAACATCTTATTCATACATAAAGGTTTACTTAAAAATTTAATAATTCATTTTAAAAGAAAATTAAAACACTACCTTCAAAGATAATAACATTTGACAGAAGTAGATTTTGGTGGTTGAGTTGTTTTTTTTTTTTTTTGCATTGATAATATGACTGACTTTGAACATGCAAGTGTTGTCTAGTGAAAGCACTGAGCCTTTACAGGTACTTTCCGTTTGTTAAAAAGTTATTGATAATGAGTGGGGGATGGGTAGAAACTATGGTGTTTGCAGTGAACTGGCCTTGATGGATGGCACCCTTACTATCTCAGGGCAGACTGTAATTAAAGAATGATGGAAGATTCATAAAGGGAGGTGTGATTAGTGTAGGAATATGCACTGGCATTTATACCATAGAAGGTGTAGTATTGGTTTGCAGGTGGAGTCAAGAGAGAGACAGTTAACTAAGGGCAATATGGAAAAGTACAGGTACAGAGTCTAGCAATTTTTAGGTGGCTTGGTCTTCTACAGAAAAGCCTCCCCTCCACACAGGAACATAGGACAATTCCCTTTGCCTAGTTCCCTACACAGAGTTCTGGTGTGTTTCCTGCTCTGAGAAACCTCACACATATACTTGCCTTGTGCTATATATAACCTCTTTTTTCCCATTTCTGCAAACTAGCAAAGCACATATTCTCAGAGTGATACTGTGCCAGTCTCTCAGCACCCACACATACTTATTGCAATAAGCTGAACTCTATAGCAAACTCTACCCATTACCTCATCTGCCACCTAGTCAACATGGACCCAAGCACCTCTCATTATCCCCTTCATTTTCTGCATCTTCTAAATTATACCAAAGTGGGAAATCAACTCAACTTCACAATGGCAAACAGAAATTTGATGGTTCTCCTATAGCACATCGCTGAAAACACAGGGTGTAGAGACTCTTTTCATTCTTCCCCCTGTCAAATCCAAAGAGCATTGTATTATCTCTATACCCTCATCCCCTCCAAATAAAACCAAGGCCTACAAATCTCAAGACATAGAGGACACTAACTAGGCTTTCTGTCAAAAATAATAAGGAAATGAATAAATAAATTAGAAAAACCAGTATGGCATGCTACCAGTTTATTGCTCACCACAACTGCTTTCAAGAGAAAACATTCTAAGGTTTTGAAGTAATGGTGAAGATGGTGTTTGTAGCTCTGCATAGAGCACAGGTCCATAACTGAGAGGCTCAGTGTGGCCATTGGTTTCTCATAAACACAAGGTTTGGAGTGTCCAATTTATTTTAACAGAGTTTTTATCTTTTTTTTAGTTAAATCTAATGTGGATTGCTTTGCAACATAAGAAAATATTAAAGGGTAACTCTTACATTTGTAATGTAGTAGTTGTCAACTAAGTGAAAGTTTGCTTTAATAGCTAAAATGTTCTAATAGCTTCATTTAGGTACACTTAAAATTATGCACACACATTTATCCTACGTATGAGTGTGTTTTGATATAAGTATACCCCATGGATCAATTTCCACATTCTCAGGAATACTTCTTCTTCTGCTGTCCTTGTACATTAAATTCATATCATCAAGAACTTATATAAATCAAACTACTCAATACCGTTTTTGGTGTCTAACTTATTTCATTTAGTGTAATTATTTTGATACTTATCCATGTTCTGAGTGTTTCATTAGTGTCATTAAGTCCTTACTTGTTAGAATTCAATATTTTTTATCCAAATGCTTCAAATGAGAATATTCAAAGAGATTTAGATATAATAACTTTATTTTAAGAGTCAGAGAGGGGGCTGGGGATGTGGCTCAAGCGGTAGCGCGCTAGCCTGGCATGCGTGTGGCCCAGGTTCGATCCTCAGCACCACGTACAAACAATGATGTTGTGTCTGCCAATAACTAAAAAATAAATATTAAAAAATTCTCTCTCTCTCTCTCTCTTTAAAAAAAAAGAAATTGGAAGATATGAAAGATGCTCATATATTAACATGTTTTGGGAGGAAGCTTTGTCAATAAAGAGACAAATGTTTTTTAAAAAAAAAGAGTCAGAGAGACAGAAATATCTTGTGGATGGCATTGTAATTTTCAAAAATTTATAATTTGCCGATAGTTTTTATACATGGTGTGAAGGTAATTTCATAAAATAATTTAATGCACCTGTGTTTTGACTGTGACCCCGTCACATAGGTCTGTTGTAGAATTTTCCACATGCAGCATCATGTCACCTCTCATACCTCTCATAATAATTCAAATTTCTGAGAATTTTTTATTTTTAGATTTGCAATGCTTATCTTTTAGAACAAGGTTTATCATTTAACTTTCATTAGCATTTGGATCATTTCCAATCGATGTCTGCTCTGTAATTTACAAGTAGCTCTGCATGAAATAATGATCTAATATTTCAGTTATAAAATTTTTGTGAAATATTTCAGTCTTAATTTATGTATTCATTTAAATTTTAAAGTATGTGTTCAGTTGTTTTACTTTAAATGCTCCAAGATGTAATTCATGAGCTCTTTACTCTGGCCTAATATCTATGTTTATATCTAACCCTTGTTTGATGTTGTAAATCTTGACATGTTCTCCTGATAATGTTCTAGGTCTATATTGAAAATGATGTCTGGATGCGGTGACCATCACCCAGTGCTTTAATTAATTCTGCTGTGAAAAATTGTCTGTGGGAAATCCACCTGAAATTGCCAATTCAGTTATTTTTTTTTTTTTTTTTTCATTTTAAGGCTTGTCTGAAAAACAACAACAACACAAAAACAAACTCACAAACAAAAAAAAACTCTTGCAACCATAGTTGCTCATATGTAATATGTTAAAATGTGAATGAAATAATGTATTTTAACTAGGTAAATGTATTAAAATTTTAAAACAATAAAATTAATTATTATTATTTAATTATTAATAAAATTAATCATTATGCTCTAATAATAATATTAGAGCATATCAAATCAAAATTCCTAATAAAAGTTAATAATAATTTTTAATTTGATGGATTTGTTTAAAATGTGACTATTAGTTTTGAATGCTCAGTCCCCTACATTAAAACAATTATAATTTCTACAGTAAAAATTCACAAGTCACAGATATCTGAATGGTGATATCATTGTACGGTTTTGAAATGGGGATTGCCATGATACATTTATCACTCTTTGTGACATAATCGCTGTATCATGTCATTGCATGATTAAAAGTCTAACAAAAAGAGATTAAAAAAGTTGAGACATGTCCAGATGATTGGTTAGAAATGAGAAAACTTGGTACCTAAAATAAATAAATAAATAAATTGTCTTCAGTGAATCATTGGGATATCTGAATTTCATGACAGTTCTTATCCTTCTGTTCAGAGAGTAGTAACCCTAATTTTTTAACAGATAAATCTTGTTCCTTACAGGACCAAATACAGCTCACCCATGACATATGATTATAAAGTGTTTCTTCCATTCAATTTGTCACTAACATGTTATAATTTATGAAGTGTCAAAAAGAGATATATAATATCAAGACATATATGTGTGCATATCTATGAGGCTTGCATGGAGGATATCACTGTTCATTTTACATTTTTTTGCAGGTTTTTTTTTATCTAGGAAAAGTTTAGATAAGAAACATCCAAGTGATAGCACAAGCAGCTCAATAGAAAGTGTCTAGTCTGCTGAGAAGTCTTGATCTAGTTTTGAGAGACATTTGCAAGTTTCATAACTTTAATATAAAGCCTGTTTTTAGATATCTGGTGGCTTGTGTGTGGCATCTGAAAATGGAATGTATGTATTAACAAAATGATTTTTAAAAATATAAATACATTTTGTTGTTTTCATTTGCATGATAGTTAGTTTACCATTTGGAGAATTTATGGATTGAACACAGGGACACTTTACCACTGGGTCACATCCACCAAATTTTATTTATTTATTTATTTTAATTTTCAGAAAGGGTTATCACAAAGTTGTGTGGGGTTTTGCTAAGTTTCTAAGCCTGTTTTTTTTTTTTTTTTTTTTTTTTTAATAATCCTCTTCCCTTTGCCTCTCAAGCCAGTGGTATGACAGGCATGCTCCTGGGATTTTAGCAATTTTGGTGGGGTGGGTCGTAGAGATTAAACTCAGAGGCACATTCCCAGCCCTATTTTGTATTTCATTTATGACAGTTTCAATGAGTTGCATAGTGTCTTGCCATTGCTGATGCTTGCTTTGAACTTGTGATCCTCCTTGTTTTAGCTCCAAAGCCACTGAGATTGCAGGCATGCACCACCATGACTACCCAGTTTACCAATTTTTTAAAACAAATACTACCTTATAATTTTTTCCAATGTAGAATTCATTATTTATAATTTAATCTTGGCACAACCACCAAAAATTCATGAATCTTAAGAATAGTATATAATTACATAGTAAAAAGTTATTTTTTAAGCTAACAAAAAGTATATACACTGATCGAAGTATATCCTCTACTTTTGTAAGACAAAGAATCATAATTCTGACAGAACTCTGGAATTTTTTTGTGCTGGTCTAAGTGTAAACCAAAACTCTCCTGAGAAGTCAGTGTTATTAAATATTTGTTAAGAAATAAATAGTCTCATTTTCTTCTGATGTGTGTCATGGAGTATTTTTTATAGAATTTTATTTATTTATATGTAGTGCAAAAAATCAAACCCATTTCCTCACATATGCTACGTGAGTGATATTCCTCTGAGCCACAACTCCAGCCCCTTCATGGAATTGTTTATAAAAGATGTAAAGTTAAAATATTATTGTCTGAGTAAAGATCAGTCAGTAATTTTAACATTTAGTATTTAGTTGTAGGTGGACACAATACATTTATTTATTTATTTTTGTATGGAGCTGAACATTAAACTGTGTTCCTCATACATGCTAGGTGAGTGCTCTTTCTCTGAGCCAAAACCCCAACTCCAAGTATAGTTAAAGTAACCTTTAGCCCTCTGATTTTTGGTATAAAGAATATAAGAAATGACATAATCTAAATTTTGTCATTTTGTAGTCAAGAAATGAGGGACTCAGAGAAATAACTCTATTATTTTGAGTTGCATATCACATTAGTGGAAGATTAAGTTCAAATACAAATAAATAATAGGACCAAAAATAAAACAGCATTCTTTCTATAAATTAATTATGTTCTCTTCCATATGATTCTAGCTAGAAGATGTGACTTTAATCAGCATCTTACCCTTTTTGTACATCTGAAAAAAGTACTATCTAGTCACTATACACACAAATAATCATTTACATTAGGATTCAATGAAACATTATATTATATAAGCACTTTTACAGAGGAGTATTCATCACCCTTCTTTGATTCATTCTCATGCTTTATAGGTATTACTTTCAAAGGTTTCCTTACCATGAGGTTGTTTAGATACTTGTGAGGCATCAATTTCATGGGTGTCTCTTACCCCTATAAAATTATGTGCCAGATTTAGCTGGAAAGTTCTCAAAAATCAATTCCTCAAAGTAAAAATGTATTTTTATTCTATTGTTTCTCTCATTATTTTTTTCTTATCTTTCTTGGAAGATGCTTACTTTTCTCCATAAGATAGTGCTGGTGCTACCTTAATTCACAATTTATTATTTATCCAAATAAAAATGTCAGATTGTTTTAACTTTTTTATAGATTTTTTCTTCACATTTTATACCATTTATAGATATCTGTTGAACACTTTTCAAGTTCTTCATGAACATGAACACCAAGGAGTCAAAATGAGAAACTGTGTATTAAGGACTATCTAATTTAAGATCTTGGATCTGCTAACAATGGTGTCAAAATGTGAAAAGGAGAATATCTGAAACTGCTGAGTCCAGCAATGAATAGCATGAGAGGATAGCAGGCATGTGATGTCAAAGAAAAAAGCAGGTAAGAATCTTGTGAAACTAACAAGGTAGGAGAGGCAGAAGGATCATAAGTTGAAACTCAGCCTCAGCAAAAGGGAGGCGCTAAGCAACTCACTGAAAGCCTATATCTAAATAAAATGCAAATGAAGGCTGGCAATGTTGCTCAGGAGTTCAGTGCCCTTGAGTTCAATACCATATAATAATAATAATAATAATAATAATAATAATAATAATAATAATAATAACAACAACAACAATAATATAATATTCAAAATAAACTAATCTCCAGTAATGGCCATTAATGTGTCAATGGTGTCAAATTCTTGATCTTTGATAGACAAATAAAATTTCATGCATGCTTTGGTAAATCTGAGATAAAACAGTCATACAAAAATTATATCAGTTCTTGTAATTTATAGTATGTGTATAAAAATGCCTCATTAAAAGACAGGCATACACTCTAAAAAATGCACTCAAAATGACTTTGCTATTTTTGCAAATATCATACTGTATACTGACATTTAGATTGTATACTACTACAATCTTAGGCAATATATTGTAGCTGTTGTTGTATATAAATTCCATCACTGACTAAAAGATCACTATGCAACACATTATTTTATGTTATAAACTTAGAGAGATCAGTGTACCAAAAAGAGAATTTTATTTTTTTTTAGTTGTTAGTGGACACAAAATCATTTTTTATTATTATTATTTTATTTTAATGTGGTGCTGAGGATCAAACCCAATGCCTCTCATGTACTAAGTGAGCACCCTACTATTGAGCCATAATCCCATCCCTAAAACAGAATCTTTAAAAAAAATCTTTACAATTAGACAATGAAAAATGAAAGTTTCCACTGCTGAGGAGTAGAAAATTGCCATCCTTTCTAAATAAAGTTCCATATCTATGGGGTATCTGTGTCACACACACACACACACACACACACACACACACACACACAAAGTGATTTTAATCTTGCTTAGTGCAACATAATGAGTCTTTCAAAGATAGTCAATATGTAACTATAAAACATTCAATAGTTACTATAAGAAAAAGTAAGTTTTATTGTGAATGTGTTGGTGCTGCTCATAATATCAACTGCTTAAGAAGTTATGACAAAACCAATCCCCAAAAAACAAATGCTGAATGTTTTATTTAATACAAGGAGACTGATTCATAGTGGTGTAGGGAGGGGCATGAGAGGGATAGACAAACTTTAGATAGGGTAGCAGGGTAGGGGAGAAGAGAGGTGGCAGAGGGTTTGCAATTATGGTGGAATCTGATGAAAACCATTATCTAAAGTACATTTATGAAGACACAAAATGATGTGAATATATTTTGTATACAGCAAGAGACATAAAGAATGTGCCCTACATGTGTAATAAAAATTATAATGCATTCCACTGTCTCATATAAATAATAACAATAATAATAATAATAACAATAATAATAAAAGAAATTTCACAGAGATTATTAACAACTTATTGAGACTCTGTCTCATATAATATTAAGACTAGAGTCTAGTTTTGAATGGAAAGGCACCCTTGATTTCAGTCATAAGAACCACACAGCAATGGGAAACTTATTTCTTTTCAAAGTTGCACAAAACAAAATGTTAAACAAATTAATAAATTGGGCATTAAAATAATCAATAAATGAAGTTATACCATTAAATGGTACAAAGTAACAGGTTAGATAAATTGCCTGATGCATGAATAAATACATTCAGGAAGAAAAAGACAAGGACATCAAGAGAAGAACAGTCAAGTAACTTGAATATTCTCTTTATACAGGTGATATCTAAGGGTTCAGTATTCATAAAAAATAAAATATAACCAAATACATAAAAGTAAACAGTATTCATGAAAATGTGGAGTGAAAAGTTCTCATGAACTACAGATTAATTATAAGTGGCTATCTTTTTGTAAAAAAATGTGTGCCTATTGAAGGACATGACACTTCCCCACCAGTAACATTAACTTATAAATATGACTGCTCTTAAAAACCATAATAATATATAAAAGAAGAGCTGCATGGTCCATACAGTTGAAATCTCTAAGGTGAAAGAAAATATAATGTGCACATAAGAAATGTGAAAATAATAAAGTGTGAGTAAAGTGGTTTCTACTGTCAAGACACATTTTTTGCCACACTACATTCAGCCTAACAAACAGTAAAAAACACCACATCAGTATTATATAAAGGTCACATTTGGATACTACTTCACACATTGCATATACATTTTAAAGGGAAATATGTAGAATTTACTGGTAAATAAAAACTTGAATTAGGACATAAAAAACCCAATTACACACATGTGTTTAGATACTACACATCATTACAAAGAAAACAATTTTCCTTGAATGAAATCTGTAACATTTTCATCAATATTTTAGCATGTAGGACCGGGGTTATGGTAGAGTGCTTACCTAGCACATGTGAGGCACTGGGTTCAATCATCAGCATCACCTAAAAGTAAATAAATAAAATAAAGTTATTATGATTACAACTAAGAAAAAAAAACATTAACAAAGAAATTTCAGCATGCTTCTCTATTAAAAGAAAGAGACTAAAGAAAAAAAATTACATTTAATGAAAAGTATATATGAAATACCTCCAAAACCTATGCTTCAGAGAATCAAATGAACTATTAGTATCATTAAGAGACACTGATGTATATAATAAATGTATAATACAATACTGAAGTCCAAGGAGTCATAGTATGAACCAAACACAAAGATGAATCCATATGCATGTAATTTCTTGTATTTTTAAGATAAATAAAATGGTCTAAGCCTATCCATATCAAAAATAACACTAGAAGTAAATGGATAATACAATACAATCTAAAGTTAGATGGGTCACATTTTCCTGAGCGTTTGTTTGCAGAATATGTAAGGTACTGGGTTCAAACTCATCAGAAAGAGCAGATATTAAGGAGAGATCAAGTTAGAAGTTGTTTTAGTTGCCTTTTTCAACAATGTGACTAACAAATTGACCAGAGAAATTGTAGAGGAATAAAAGTTTATTTGCAGGCTTAGGGTTTCAAAAGTCTTAGCCTATAGAATACTGCTCCATTTCTCAGGGCTCAAGGTGAGGCAGAACATTATGGCAAAAGGGTGTGGTAGAGGGAATCAACTGACATACTGATAACAGTAAAGAGACAGATTCATTTTTGGGAGAATATACAAATTTAGATTCCAAAGCTCTATCCCCAATTCTCACTTTTTTCAGCCACACACTATCAATTCAGTTACCACGTAGTTAATTCATTCAGGGATGAATTCACTGATGACTTTAAAGCTATGACCCAATCATTTCTCCTCCAAACCTTCCTGCATTGTCTCACATATGAGCTTTTGGGGAACACGTCACAGCTGGACCATAACAGAAATATAGCAAAATAGAAGGCTTTTAACCCACCCTTTCTTTACTGATATATTAATACACATTTACTCATGTTATGTGTGTTACTTTGACAAAGTCATAAATGAGTTCTGAGATTTACATACATTGGACAAGTGAAAGAATATCTACAATCAAATGAGTAGAAAAAGCTAGGGTACACGTGGACATTTGAGTTGTTTACTGAAGTGCCACATATTTGAGAAATATTCCTACAAGTTTGAAGGCACCTTAAATAAGGGGAGATTGAGATAATATATAAACTGACTTTAAAATTTTCTGTGATTTTTATCTTAACTTATCCACTGGTTAAAGAAGGAGTGAAATATAAGTGTGAAAATTACAAAGTGGTTTTCTTCTATGACCAAGTAAGTCTTTTGATTTGTTTCACAACCTGAAGTCAGGGCAGAGAAATTACATCTCAAAGGTGTCAGTCGGTCCCAAAAAGAGATTTACCAGTGGTTTTACTAACTTCTCTTGTTGGAGGAATTACTTCACTCTTGATTCAATAAAGGGTACAAAAGGGGAAAATTAATCAATCTCCTGATAGACTCAGTAAGATTTGAGCACTTTCTGAGCCCTGACCTACCCTTGTTTACCCCAGTAATAATTCCAGGCCTACCAGTAGGTTTTCAGAATATGTTTCTCCATGCACTGAATGTCTAACATTAGCAACTTCTGTTCAAGGGAATGTATCTTAAACTTTCAATTGCTAAAAGCAATAGAGACGAGCATGGGCAAATCTTTATATATTTCAAGCCATTGGATTTGCATTGTTTGTAACACTTCCAAAGACAAAAATTTTCAGCAGTAGTGTTAACAAAGTTTACAAATTGCAGATTCTTGTTTCATTTCATCACAGAAAATATTTACAGGACACTCTTCCTCTGGCTACTTAAAGCCTGGAATCTAACACACTTGCATCAGTAATTTAAAGTATAAGTCAAATAAAAAATATCCTGCACTTTGTGCAGTGTTGTCAGAATGCCTATGCTTAAAATCTCAGACTGGGGATGGAGTTCTGGCTTAGTTGTAGAGTGCTTGCACAGCACATCGGAGGCACTATATTTAAGAATCAGTACCACATAAAAATGAATAAATAAAATAAAAGTAATTTGTCTATCTATGACTGACAAAACATAAATAAAATATTTAGAAGTAAAATTTAAAAATCTGAAAGATAATAGGTACTCCAGAGCATACAAGCATCATATACAAAGACTCAGTTGAAAAAAAAATATTGGTGAGAATATGAATTGAATAAAGCTATTTTTGAAAATGGTATTAAGGTTCTTCAGAAAGTTAAAATTAAAAAAGGCTTATGTTCCACTAGAAGTTATTCTGGGTATGTATCTTAAAAAAATACTGGAGTTATTACATCATAGAAACACTGCATGTCTATTTTCATTATAGTATTATTTACAGAACCTGGTAAAAAAAAAAAAAAAAAAAAAACTGAAGTATTTTTTTTAGATAAATGGTAGGTTGGTAATGGTGCCACATGCCTGTATTTTTAGTAGCTTGGGAGGGTGAGGCAGGAGAATTATGAACTTAGAGCCAGTCTTAGTAACTTCTCCAAGAGACACTAACAAAATCAGTGAGACCTTGTCTCTAAATAAAATATAAATATAGGGCTGGCGATGTAGCTCAGTGGTAGACTAGCTCTGGTTTCAACACACAATACCATAATCAAACAAACAAATAAAGAAAGAAATGAATAGGACCAACATATTGACCCCGTTCTTTATTTTCTATGAAGCAATTTACTTGCATCCTTTCTGGCTTAGCTGGACAGGATATGTCACATTCCTTAACAAACTGTTATCTGCAGGAGAAATGCAGTTTCAAAATAATGTTTATAAGAGCAACCTATGTTACTCTAAACAGGAGAATTTTGTGACTCTGTTAAAGACCAGATTCTGAAAATCAGAGAAACAAGGGTAATTCTTACTAACCAAAAAATATGCAACAATTTTGCTTATGAGTTAATTTAGAAATGGTGAGCATGAATCTAATTAACCTAAAGTTGTCATGGCAGTGAATACTTGAGAGTTTTACGTTATCCTAACTATCAGTACAAAATCAAGAACTGTACCTGGGAAGGACCCTTTGGAATCTCTGTTTAGATCTCCAAGAAAACTGGAATGCAAGAGAGACATGTTCTCTTTTCAGAGAGAAAATTCTCTCTCTTCAGAGTGTCATCTTTTTCCTCCTTCACATCACTTCTAATAAACTAATTGGTTGCTACTCTTATCGATAAGTTTGAGAACTTTATGTCTTGATTGAAAAAAAATCTGCATTTTAAGGGGCATGGTCTTCACAGTACCTCAGTTTCCCAGAGGGTCCCAGCCCTGTATAACTAAAAGATCATTGACATCCGAAGGGCTCTCAGAGACTTTCTTGAGTGCCTTCACTTCATACTTTATACTGCTCTCTAGAAGAAAAAAAAAAGAACGATATTCACTAGACACTTCAACAGACTTTAGATATGATATCTCTTCACAATTTTATCAGGCAGTTATGAAACCCCCATTTAACACAATATGGGAGGTTAGAATGAGGATGCATCACACAGGAACATAATAAAAGAAAAATTTTAAATCAGACATTTGGATAAGGTGTCTGTGCCTGGGAAGACAGAGGGAGGAGACAGACATTGTTTTTATTTTTCAAATTTTCAAATTACTTGTCTTCTTTTCTCCCATGTAAAATGCTCACAGAGAGAAAGCAAAATCTTTAAACTGAAATGCAGTTCTTTTCAAAAAATTAGAAATATTGCATTTATTTGGAATGTTGAATAGAAAAAACAAAATAGTTGACAATGCAGAGAGGGAATGCTGGCATTAAATATGTGAACAGAACCGAGTGCAGTGGTGCACGCTGAAATCAATCCCGGTATTTTGTGAGGCTGAAGCAGGAGGATCATGAGTTGAATTCCAGCTTCAGTGAACATCAGGTGCTAAGAAACTTAGTGAGACTCTTTCTTTAAATAAAATATAAAATAGGGATGGGGATTTGGCTCAGGGTTCAAATGTGCCAATAAGTTATACAATGACTTAATATCCAGTGATACATAACTATTCCAATACTATAGACTGGATGCCAAGATTCAATCACAAGGTTCACAGAAGTCATATGAAGTCATATGGTGTCTTATAGATAGTGTGGTGAAGTGTTCCTGAACCCACTGACACAGTCACACTGCGGGATGCTGTGGCAGAGCAGAACCATATGGAATCTGGAACCATAAGGAATGTTAAGTGTTTTGTTTATGATACTCATGATATAAATAAAAGGGCATATATCAATCAATAATAAAAGTATGTGTTACTTGAGATTGCAGGAAAACTCCCAGAATGAGACTAAGGGTACAATTAAGACATGCCCTGAGATGTGTTTCAATATCTCTGAGGACACAAAATAGTTTTATTTCTCAAGAAGTTTATGGGGAAAAGATTGCAAATCAAGGTTCCTGAGAAAAGATTAACAATTTACTCTAAGCCCCCAATCCTAAAGTCACACTTTTGTGACATATATTCCTCCAACTAACATACTCTCTTACTTTACACAGGAATTCATGATGAAAATAGGAAACAAAGGCTGGAGATGTGGTTCAAGTGGTAGCGCGCTCACCTGGCATGCGTGCGGCCTGGGTTCGATCCACAGCACCACATACAAATAAAGATGTTGTGTCCGCCGAAAACTAAAAAAATAAATTTAAAAAAAGAAAATAGGAAAAAAATAGTTAATATAAATGACAAATGGTTTGAGGTGCAGAGCCTGCCCTTTAATTAAAGATCACAAAGACATGAGAATTGGTGTGCTTTGAACAATGATCAAAGAAACTCTTTTAAGAAAGTGGTTAAATAGGTCATATGAACAAAGGAAATTAGTTGGAAATTAAAAACAAAATAATGTAAAATTAATATAGATATATTTTTGAGACAGTTCAGAGTAGTAGGCTTCTAAGAAATAGGCTTTCACTGTTTTAGTGTTATTTATTGGAACTTTAGAAGTAAGAAAGCTTACCAATAATTATAAGTATATTTTAAATTTATAGGTCAATGGAATAATTATAGGTATGATTTAAAGTTAAAAGATAATAATAGGTCAAGAGACAGGTAGTCAAGTTTTGTATTCGAGCCCCTAGGGACTGAGGTGAAAATGTAAAAGCTTAATCATGATTGGCAAAGTTACAGGAAAATTTTATATAATGTGCTTAATATCTTTGATAATTAATATATGTTTGAAAAGATTGTAACTCTTGAAAGTTATGTAAACCAAAGAAGTTTTGATGCTACCCATTAACTACCAAAAAAAACCCTGTAAAACAAACAAACAAAAAAAATAATAAAGGTCCTCTAGGGGCAGCAGATCCTTCTGAAGGCTGCTCATAACTTGAAACCATCATCCTGTCTCCTTTTCTGTCATAGACGCTACTTATCCTTCAGCACCAGACACCACTCGTCCCTCAGGATCCCTTGATCCCTACTGGGGCTTGACCTTGGCAATAGTGATTTACTTTTTCTTCATTTAAATCTAAAGTTGACTCTGTTGATGGGCTGTATTAAGTTATGAAATATATATATATATATATATATATATATATATATATATATACACACACAGACATAAATGCCTGTGATTTGTGCTAATATTCTCATAGTACCCCATACCAGAAGAAAAAAAAAAGACAAAATCCTATGATTAGTCTCAAATCATAATTATTATTTAGTTACTTATACTCTAGGGTCTGGGATACTGACAGATCTAGAGACCTGGCACACTCCACCTCTTTTTCTTTATTAATGTTAATACTAAAAACTTTAGCATTTTACTTGTGTCTCCTAATTTATAGGGGAGTGGGGATATTACTGCCTCAGGGAATTAATAATGAGTTGAAATCTCAAGCTGTTTTCTCATAAGACCAGAGTACATGAATATTAAAGAAAATTTAAAGTAATTGTAATATTTCTTTTTTATAAAAATATACACATATGTATTCATGAATTGATTTATCCTTATATACATGACAAATGCACTTCTGTCTGTGCTGGATCCATGTATTTGGAGGAAACTCTGCCATGAAATAATTCTGTCCTGAGCACTTAATGCAATTCACAGCAAATTAAAAAAAAAAAAAAGCCATCGCAGGAGAATATGAGACCCTGTCCCAACACTCTATCTATGTGTCTATCCATCCATGAATGTATTAATCTGTTGTCATGGGGCTCTGCAGTGAGTACCTCTTGATCTGATCCCCATTGTTTTTTTTTTTTTTTTTTCTACTGGGAATTGAACTCAGGGGCACATGACCACTGAGCCACGTCCCTAGCCCTATTTGTATTATATTTAGAGACAGTGTCTCACTGAGTTTCTTAATGCCTTATTATTGCTTAAGCTGGCTTTGAACTCACAATCCTCCTTCCTCAGCCTGTCCAGCTGCTGGGATTACAGTCATGCACCACAGCACATGGTTGATCCCCAGTCCTTTATCAACAATAAGAGCAACCAAGAACCAGTCTTTGCGACTTGATTCTGGTCTGAATGCAATTTACTGTCACTCAAACAGTAAACCTACCAGCCTCAGTTTGGAGGAAGTGCCTGAAGCCCTTTCCAATCTCTCTCTTAGGTGAGAATGGTCCAATCAACACAGAGCCAGTGATGATGGGTGGGCTTTCACATTCTCCTGTCCTTGTGTTTCTGGAGCCTGCCATTCTTTGAATCCATTTCTATGTTTCCTGTTGTAGATCTGGAGCCCCAGGTTTCTGTGCTACACAGGAGCTGAAAAAACTACAGCAGGGACACTAAGCATACTGAAAGCCAGGAAATGGCAAGTGTGTGTTCTTATTTTGAGACTGGGTAGGGAGGCTGTTTGAAGCCACTGAGACTGGTAATGTCAGGAACTGAAATTTGTGGCCAGGAACTCCTCATAATTGTTTTCAGTGTCTGGTGGTGTTAGACCAGGAAACAAGAAAAGACCACTGACTCCAATTAAAATCAAATTAAAGCAAGCTTATTATTTCGACCAGCTGGGCTGCCTCTCCCACCCAAAACTGCGGGAACAAGACAGACCCGAAGCTTTCCTGCATCCCAGCATTATAGCCCAGAAAGTTACACAAAGGGAAGTTGCAGACAACAAAACTCTGAGGAGCATAACACTAATGGTAGTTTACATTTTTGCTGACCCCAACATCAGAATTTATGAAGGTCATTAGAGCCTCAGAGAAGGTCGTTATCTGGCCAGGGAAGGCCAAGATTTGTGAGGCATCACTAAAGTTTCAGAGAGGGCTGCAATCTGGTCAGAGAGCCAGGCATGGGTGAGTTCAAGGCACAGGCAGGCATTCCAAGCAGGTTCAGAATTTGCAGTAATTTATAGTAAAGCTGAAATTATCTTTTCATGGCTTTGTGGCGAGATAGCTCCCAATTTTAAGAAAAGATCAGGTTGGGTCTATCACTCCCCCCGCTTTTTTATGTATCCCTTTCAAATCTTTGATAGGGTAGGGGAAGAGCACTGAGGGAATTTTAATTCCTCAGGTAACAGTCTCCAACATTTTTTGAACTCACCCAAAACTGGTCTCCCTGATTTGATCTGACTTAATTAATTACTTATATTGACAGTCTATTTATTTTTGGCTCCATTGTTGTAAGAAGAGGTGCATCGCTTGTTTTGGCTTCTTCTGAGCCTTGAGGGGGTGATGTGAGGAGGCACGCCATGAGGGACATGAGTTTCCTTTTAGAAGTCAGTTCGGTTTGAAGTCTGGTTGGGGAAGAACAGGTTGTAAAGTCATCTGGGGATGGGTGCTTCTATGAGAGAAACAAAGACCATGAGTACTGAATAAATGTTGCAGCAGCTGGAGCATGTCACTGTACAGAAGTTCCCTCACAAGCCTTCAACATTTTAAAACTTAATCTTAAACATCCAACAAATAAATTTTAACAGCCTTATATTAAGAGTACTGGGCTTTAATGTCTATAACTTTACAATTATTTATCTTTTTTATTAAATGGGATATGTATTATCCTATCTGTCTTTTAGGTGATGGCTTATTATCTTAAATTAATCCATGTTGTGTTCTTAATGCAAAATTTCTGTAAAACACTAACAGGCAATCTTTAGATCACTTATAAGGAAATTACAAAATAAAATTAACAAGAGTAAAAACATTTAGTTCATTTAATAGCTACCCTGAATTTTGGCTGAGGTATACATTATATCCCCTGTTTGAGATCCTAGTAATCTTGACAGATAAAAAACAACTTTTGAACATAACTTTAAATGAACTAAAATCTGGCCTACTGCTTTTGTAGTCATTCTCACATATAGTAAGATGGGACACAGAGCCTTAACTCAGGTAAGGCCCGGCTCTTTATAAATCTTAAGTGTTCCAGTTCTAAAGCTGATATTTGCTTTTAAAATATCACTTTACATAGTTTACATAAATTGTTTTAGGTCACATGAACATTAGCTAACGCCATATGATATCACATTTAAAACATGATTTAAAGAAAGGCTTAAAGAAAGGTTAAAAAAGTTTTTAACCTTTACATAATTTAGGCTCTCATTAACTTAAAAATACATTTAAATTGTTCCCCAATGTAAAAAGTAACATAAAACTTTACATATCTTGTTGATAACCAGTAAATAAATCCCCAATATATTTTTTTTTTTTACCATACAACTTCAGAACACTAGCTTGATATATGCTCTTTTAAAGTTTCTCCCTTACAGACTTGTATACCTGGAAGATATGAGCACATTAATAGCATCACAATTACATTGATGTTTTTATATTAACCAAGTTTAGCTTTTAAAAAAATGACAGTACAATGCTCTAAAATAACAGTTTTTATTTAACCAGTTGTTTAATTTTTATGGTTGCTTGCTCTAGAAAAAAATAAAACTTAATAAACACAATGTAATGGGTAAACTTATGTTTTAAGAATTTTTTGTCTCTTTAACACATGACTGATTGTAAAAACAAACTCATACAGACCTTAGTAAATTAATCAGATATGTAACAAAAGTACTTATGAATGAGTAAACCCATATCAAATTTACTTTACTTATTTTATCAAAATATTAGACAAGTGAGTTGAACAGTGCTAGCCATTTTTTTTGTTGTTGTTGAAGGAAAAATCCTAGAACCAAGGCATATTAGACATTTTATAGACATTAATATTTTATGAGTTTTTTGAACACCTAGAAAAACATGTAAGCTTAAAGTTAAAGACATTTATTTTATCTGTTTATCCAATTTAAATTGAGCCATTTAAATCACATGATTTAAATCTTTGGATCCACTTTTTAAACTTTGTTTTTATGAGAGCTTCTTATATATGTTAATTTGTATATCATATATATGATACAGACATATGTATATATATATATATATATATATATATATATATATATATATATATATATATATATAGACATACAACACATAACACAAGTGTGCACACATAACAATAGTAAAGGCCTTGTAGCTTTTCACAGATGAAATCTCCATTGCAATGTTTCAAAAACTCCACAGTTGGTCAAAGATAGAACTGATCAGAAAAACATTAACCTATGTCTGTAGGATCGAAATCATGAGCTCAAAAAAATACAGAATCTAAGAAGAAGAAGAAAAAAAAACAAGAATCCTAGAAAAAAATGACTGGCCAGTAATTAGTAAATACCATACAATTTACCTTTTTTGTTAAGGCCTCAGATCAGTCTCATACTGAGCTTGCAGGCTTCTTTCATTTGCATTTCAACATAAGTCCTGGCTGAGGTCTGGAAGGAGCAGGGGAAAAACTGCTATTCTGAGAAGACACCTCAGGCCTAAGGCATTTTAACCATAAGTCATAATTTTCAGGTTCGGATGTTGAAAATAATGATACAAGTTTAAGATACAATTCACAAAATTTTATATCTTTACATCTTGTTTTGTCAACAGATACCATACTATGATTTACTATCGTTTTCCAAATTAATGCACTGGTACACAGTGACATTTTCCCAGGCTATCCAATTCAAAATTGGTGAAAAATACTGAATGATTGGGAAGTAACTTGCCAACTTGGAAGTAGAGTTATTTTTTTTTCCATTCTAAGTATTTAAGTTCTCTGGCATAAATTATCTGAAATCATAAACTAAAAAATTACCTAAACCCAACTTTTAACTGCAAGATTGTGCAATGCTTCAAAAACCCATTCAGATACCAGATTGTTACAACAAAACATCATCGTTTAGACACACTTTCAGCAAAGATCATTCCCAAGAAACAATTTATGATATCAATACACTATTGCACATGTCTTAAAGGGCCAGAAACAAAGACACAGGACAGACAGACAGAAAGGAGCTCCAGACCACGGCTGACAGACAGAAACCTTTAAAACAGAGCAGATAAGAGAAAAATCTCCTACACCAGTGGCACTATAGATGTCCCCACAAGGGTACCAGATGTTTTCACAGAGGGGCAACCTGAAATGTAAAATCAAGAGTCTCCATGGCGACTTTACTGCATTTAGTGTCCCCTTTTTCTTTTTCCATTTTTTTAAGAAGACAGAGGTGGCATAATCCTCACAGTGCAAGGAAGAAAGGAGGGAATTCCCCGAAGAAACAGGGCTTCAGCAGCTGCTGGGAGTCCCTCAGTCCCTCCTTTTACTTACAGGATTAGCTCCTCTGGTTCCATTCCACCCCAGGCATGCTCCATCTCCTAACACTTCAGTAGTCAGCTCTCAAAAATTTCCAGGGGGGTGGGGGTATCAAAATTTGTAACTGAAAGTTCGGTTCCTGACCTTGAAGCCAATTAATGCCAATTTAATAATGAGAACAGGGTTTTGAGAAAAAGAAAAAGGGAGGTTTATTGCTTTGCTAACAAAGGAGAAACACAGGGACTCTGCCCAAAGGTTGTGACTCTCTTGATTTGGAGGGACAAGGGGTTTTAAAGGAGGTTCACTTGTTAACCTAGGAGATACTCAGTTCTTAGATCCCCAGCAGGCATTGCCCTCTGCAGTGGGTGTGCTCCAGCAGCCGGCTAGGGGTTCTCTCATCCTGCTTAACAAAGGGGGATAAAGTTCATCGCAGTTCCTTAAAACACAGTCCAAAGGGGTTTCAGGCTTACTTGCTTTATTACCCAGTTTCACGTCCAATATCCTTAAGTTTTTACCACAGAAATCACACAACAAAAGGCACAAAAACAAACAAACAAAAAACATATAGAACACAGAACAAAACACAAGAAAACAGAAACCCGGTGCCAAAACAGAAAAACAGAGGAGCAATGAAACGTCTTGCTAAAGCTCCAGGGTAGGAGCGTGTGCAAGCCCGTAGGCACCTCTCTATCCTTCCAGAGGAATTCCCTACAGAACAGAACAGAGGACAGAACAATTTCTCGTTACTGTCCCGGACAGGAGTATATGTCAGCCTTGCCAGGCCACCTCTCAGTCTTCAGAAGAGATCTCCCTTTACTGGATAATAGATGTTATAAAGGCACTATTTACCTATGGAGGCCTCCTCCACCAGGTGCTTGCTAATAGTTTTAGTGCGGCAGTTCACTGCAGTGCTCCAGGGACTGAGGCTCACTCCAAGGCCTTGGAACATCTCAAGGTGCGCACCCCCTAGAGTGGCTCTCCAGCCCGGAGCCCTGGAGCGAATGCCGGCTTCAGAATTTCCAGCAGTCTGGTCTTGTGATCTGGTCTGGCAGGGTCATTTCACTGGGGCCCCCAAAATGTTAGACAAGGACACAAGAAAAGACCACTGACTCCAATTAAAATCAAATTAAAGCAAGCTTATTATTTTGACCAGCTGGGCTGCCTCTCCCTCCCAAAACTGTGGGAACAAGACAGAAACCCCAGCTTTTCTGCAGCCCAGCTTTATAGCCCAGAAAGTTACACAAAGGGGGGTTACAGATAACAGAATTCTGACAAGCA
This sequence comes from Marmota flaviventris, assembly GCF_047511675.1. Taxonomy (NCBI): domain Eukaryota; kingdom Metazoa; phylum Chordata; class Mammalia; order Rodentia; family Sciuridae; genus Marmota; species Marmota flaviventris. The sequence goes on from NC_092506.1 coordinate 124,989,852, forward strand.
TCACACTAATGGTAGTTTACATTTTTTGCTGGACACAATATCAGAATTTATTAGGACCATTTGAGCCTCTGAGAGGGTCATTGTCTGGCCAGGAAAGGCCAATATTTATGAGGTGTCATTAAAGTTTTAGAGAGGGCTGCTATCTTGTCTGAGAGCCAGGCATGGGTGAGTTCAAGACACAGGCAGGCATTCCAAGCAGATTCAGATTTTGCAGTAATTTATAGTAAAGCCGAAATTATCTTTTCATGGATTTGTGGCGAGATGGCTCCCAATTTTAAGAAAAGATCAGGTTGGGTCTATCATTACATCCCTATTTTTTTTTAATAAGACAGGATATCACTGAGTCACTTAAGCTATTGCCAAGTTTCTGAGGCTGGTCTTGCATTTAAGTTGCTCCTGTTTCATCCTCCTGAGCCACTGAGAGTACAGACATTCACAATAATACCCTGCTTCAAAAAAATTATTATTTGTGGATTATATGGCATTTTTATTTTGAGCTCTTAAGAACCATGATAGGACCTGGGAATGTGGCTCAAGCAGTAGTGCGCTTGCCTGGCATGCGTGTGGTGCTGGGTTCGATCTTCAGCACCAAATATAAACAAAGATGTTGTGTCTTCTGAAAACTAAAATGAATGAATAAATATTAAAATTCTCTCTCTCTCTCTCTCTCTCTCTCTCTCTCTCTCTCTCTCTCTCTTTAAAAAAAAAGAACCATGTTAGTTTTTTCAAAACTATCTTTATTAACTTTATATTTTAACCAAAATTTTTATCTATACATATACACATATACTCTGGAGTCCCTACTATCTTTCAGATATTTGTTTGATTTGGTGTGGTTTGGTGCTAGGAATTGAACTCGGGGGGTGCTTTCCACTGAGTTATGTCCCCAGTCCTTTTTTTTTTTTTTTTTTTTTTGAGACAGGTGATATATCACTAATATCTCACTAAGTTGCCTATAGCCTTGCTATGTTGTTAAGGCTGTCTTTCAAATCACAATCCTCCTGACTCACCTGTCTAGCCTCTAGCATATTTGCCACCACACCTAGCTCTTTCAAATTATTATAATAACCTTTTCAACAACACTGCCCAGGCTACAGAAAATCTCTTTGACTGATGCATTTTATCCCTGTGGAAAGTTTATATGAAGTAGCCAATTTAGGACTATTCTGTAAAGATTTGTTGGAATAAACAGGGATCATTGTTTTTTAACCTCCTTTCTGAACTACTATTTGGTATCATAGTTCATAAAAGTGCTGGGAAAAGAATGTAAATTCATTTGTTTGAAATCTACAGAGATTTACATAAGCTCAGTCACCTTTTGTTCTAGAGATTGGAACTTCAGTACATAGTAACATAAATAAAATATGTTAAAGTTGAGACATTCAGTACACACATCCACACACACACATCCAAACACACAAAAAAACTTTCTAAACTTTCTAGGAGCAATTGGTAGTTCTGGCATTATTACTAGTGTATCAGGGACATAGTAACATAAACAAAATATGTTAAATTTGAAACATTCAATACACACATACACACACCCACCAAAAAAAAACCAAAAACTTTTTCTAGGAGGAATTGGTAGTTCTGGCCTTATTACTAGTGTATCAGGGTTGGGGCAGGATTCAGGAAGTGCAAAAATCTCACTCAAACTAAGAGTAGTTTACTGGATTCCTCCGTAATTTCACCTACAATACAAGCTAGAGTGAACTTCATCTGTCAGCAACAGTAATTGGGAAAATATGCTGGCAGATGTTGTTTTGAGATAAATTGATAGCTTTGATATTTGGGTATTTTTGTGTCTTGGTCACAGCTGATGAAACACTTGTGAAGGCGTTTATGGCTCCTAGATATCACCAATTTTTGTATTATTTCTTTCATATTTCCTTCTTTTTTTTTTTTTTTTTTTGTAGGGGCGTTGCTAGAGATTAAACCCAGGGCCTTGTGCATACAAGGCAAGCCCTCTAAAAACTGAGCTACATCCTCAGCCCCTCTCTCATATTTCTGTTCACTAGAGGTGATGATGGTAATTGGGGATTTTGTCCCAAATGTGGTACATTTCTTAAGACTGGACTAATATCCAGTGTATCTAAATCTCTCTTCTCACTCATGATTTTGCCAAAGAGACACTCACAGTAGTTTTTTTTTTTTTCCTTAAATGTATCTATAGATGGAGGGAGAGTGTCTCATTTAATATTCTGCTTTATTTTCAACATCATTCCCTCTTAATATTTGCTTTTTATAGTGTTGCTAAGATTGGAACTGACTATCTTGCACATTCTGCACACACACTCTAACAGTGAACTTTGCCACTATGTCCCATTTCTAACTTTAGGTTGGATAGATTCATTCATTCACGTTTAATGTTAGTTTTCATATGGTTAGTTTTACATATGCCTTTCTATTGCTCTTAACAATACTATTGATCTACATATGGTTTCAGATTTGATTCATATTATGATTTATTGGTCTGTATTATTGCAATATAGTTTCATAATATACTTTAAATGTGCCTCATTACAATAACTATATTATTTGCTTTTTTTTTTAAAAGGTTTTGGGGTATTTTACATATATTTTATTTCTAAGATAAATTTATTTTTTTTGGTCCCTTCTTTTCTTTTATTTGGTACTTGGAATTAAACTCAGGGGAATTTTTCCAAATCCCCAAGCCTATTTTGTATGACATTTAGAGACAGTGTCTCACTGAGTTGCTTAGGGCCTCACTTTTGCTGATGCTGGCTTTGAGCTCACAATACACCTGTCTTAGCCTACCAAGGTACTGGGATTACAATTGTGCACCAACAGGCCCAGCTCTCTTCTCGTATTTAAAGAATAACATGCTAAAATTTTGATAGTAAAATATTATATATTAAATTGAGTTAAAATAGTTGTCTTTGTAATGATTAGTTTTATTTACGCACATGCTATTTTATGTGCTTTTGTAAATTTTTATTTAGTTTGTGATAAGTTCCACATATTTTCCTTGAAATCCATTATACACATGATGTATTTAACAGATGTAACTTCAATATAATACTTATGTGGTATTTTGTACTCTAATTAAACCAAAAATATTTCTGGGCTCCAGAAACCATTTTTTCTCAAACTTTATTATTTTTTATTTTTTCTGAATCACCTCCTCTTTCCTCCTAGGCCCCAGATTTCCACTGTATTAACAAGTATAGCTCTAGTCTTATGCTATCACATACTTGTACACTGTAATGGTACACACACATTATAATTTCCACAGGTCTAAGCAGCTTGGTGAGGAGTATTTCATATGTGTGTGTGTGTGTGTGTGTGTGTGTGTGTGTGTGTGTGTGTATGTATATATATATATATATATATATATATATATATATATATATATATACATACAGTTTTCATGATGAAATAACAGCAATTTCTACTCCATCTTTAGTTCATGAGAATTTGTTTTGTGTCCTCATCAATACTTTGTATTCTTTTTGTTATTGTTGTTTCTTACTGGAAATTTAAATCAGGGGCACACAGAGACTGAGTCACACATAGTTTCTTAGGGCCTTGCTAAGTTTCTGAGGCTGGCCTTAAACTCAGGATTATTTTGCCTTAGCCTCACAATCCAATGGGATTAGAGGTATGTGCCATGAAACCTGGTTCTATTTTACTATTATATTGAAATATATATTACTTCTGAAAATAATTTATTCTTGATATTAAGAAAGCATAGAATACCATTTTCCCCACAAATAACCCGCCCCCTTTTTTGGAAAAGATGTCAATTTTTTTTTTGGAAAAGATGTCACTAGTGCCAGATGTATAATTTATTAATGTCTAAATGGCAAGTTTATTATTATTATTATTATTATTATTATTATTATTATTCTATGTATTAGTTACAAAACTTTATCTGTTCATATTATTATAAGTTATATACTCTTTTCTATAACTTTATAGCATACATCAGTATGTATCAAAATGACCTTTGGGGGGGGGGTTGGGAGGTGAGGGGAGGGATCATAGGGTTAGAAATGATGGTGGAATATGATGTATTTTGTTATATAAAGTACATGTATAAGGAAGTGAATTCATGTAAATATATTTTGTATAAAACCAGAGAAATAAAAATTTTGCTCTATATGTGTAATAAAAATTATAATACATTCTGTTGTCATATATAATTTAAAAAATATTTAAAATTTAAAGATAAATGATGGCATATGTTCTACCTGAAAATAAATACTACTCCTTTTAAAAATTAAAAAAAAAAAAGGTCTGTTGGTTAGTTGTAAACTTTATAAAGTACAAAATGTATCCTGAACATTTGGTAATACATAAACCTAGATGTAGCTATTTATAGTGTTTTCAGCAAAATTTTTAAAAAAATACTGTAGAGTTCATTTTTTGCAATGTATACTCATAATTATATGAGATGCATTTTGTACATATACATGTATACTACCATCATATATAATTAATAAATGATTACTACATCTCACATTAACTACATTTATTTCAAATTAATTTGTCTTTTGAAAGCACCAATATATGACACTCTTTGATATATACACTTGGTGTGTCTTCAAATTTGTCACTTTTATGTATTATGTTCTTTTCTTTATTCTCCTTTTTATAGAATTTCTTTTTCCAAATTATTGAGATTAATGAATTTTAAACAATTCAGTTTAACAGTGCAGTCTGTAGATTTTCTTTTTTAACCTAAGACAAAATACATCCCAAATTGAATAGGCTTATTGTTATGTAAATGACTTGGAAAAACCTGCATATATAACACCCTGGCCTGACCTTACTCTGGACTATTGATATCTGGGTGGAGGGGATCTGAAAGTGATCCATGGAAAAGGCAGAACAGGGATGGGTCAGGATGTGAAATTGGTGGATACTGAGTATGTAGTAGGGAGTATTCATGAAAAAGTATTGGTGGAATAGGTACGGGTAGAGAAAAAAGTGCTGTGAAGGAAAGAGGGAAAGAATGACCAGCTCAAGAGTTCAGATTTAAAAAGTCTAATGGTGGATCAATGGTAGTATGAGGGTAAAGGGTAGTTTCTTTGGAGGAAGAAATAAGGTAGAAATAAAAGAAGAAGGTAACTCTGGCAAGGTCCCCAAGAGAAAGAGTCAAATGAACACTACCCTCTATATTCACGCCATATATATATATATATATATATATATATATATATATATATATATATATATATATATATCAAACTTCTATAACATTAGATTAAATTCAGCCAGCCTCAGCAACTTAGTGAGGCTCTAAGAAAATCAGCAAAATCCTTTTTCTTTATAGAATAATTTATTAAAGGCTGAGAGTGTTTCTTAGTGAAAAAGCATATCTGATTTCAATTTGTCATGAGAGAGAGAGAGATCTTGCAAAAATAAAAAACAACCGTAATCAGTGACACTCTTAGTGTCAAGGATGTAAATAATTTAAAGGTAATAATGAGCTAGTTGGAAATCTCACCTAGGTTATTAACTACTGCTTGGGAAGTTAGTCTACTCTCCAAAATATAAAAGTGAGAGAGGAATTCTTTATTAAAGTGTATATAAGAAAATAGAGGACTTTTTACACAGCTTTTAGTTGACAACGACGGGGTCAATTTTAGTGGGTGATTAGGGTTCTGCCAAGATGATAAATCCTTGAGTTATTTGGAATAATGTGATTTTATCTAGTCTTCATAAATGAAGATTGAGGTGTAATATAAATCAGGCTTCGCAAAGGAAAAACATTTCAATGAAAATTAAATGTATGAATAAAAACATAAAACAATATTTAACAAAACTTCAACATTCAGAATATTTATGCAATTATGTAATCACCAGTAATGTAAAAACAATGACAACTAAAGAATAAGTGAATTAATAAAAAACAAATAAATAATGTAATGAATGAATTAATTAATGAATAGCTAACAAGTGCAAAGATGTAATGTGACTGGAATTGTCAAAGTCAGCTTGAAGCCATGAAAAAGTGTAAAGGTACATAGAAATGGTGTTTTACTACTTACTGAGACATACCCTATGAACTATAAATTCCACTCCTAGGTGGGAAGAGTTGAACACAGAACCCATTCACCTGGCTCTCTCACTTGGGAACTGTGCAAAAAATTACCTTTTTCTTTCTCTCAAATTTTATTGCTGCTTCCAAGAACACTACCCTCTATATTCACACTATCATTGTAGATTTGTAACCTGTGAACCCCTCTACTGTTCAAGATTTTCTTCTTTTTTTATTGCTTTTTTTCTCCCTACCCCCATATCATCCACCAATACTTATTTTGTATAGCAAAATCTACATACTCAGCAATCACCAGTCTTATATCTTACTATATCCATTTCCTGCCTTGTGCATGACCTCTTTGAGATCCCCTCCATGAAAACATCAATAGTCCAAAGTGATCAGAATGGGGGTAAAATTTGCAGAATATTAAAGGTCAGTTATACAACAAGAAAGCTATAAAAAGTGGGCTTCATTTAAAGGTGAAAATAGAAAGAAAATCTTTAGATTTCACTAGTTAAAATAAAGGATCAAAAATTTATGAGTCTCAATAATTTGAATTATACTTGTGAGTCACTTTTTGGGGGGAAGGGATATAAGGACATTGCTAATGAGTTTAAGCTCAAACTGTGTTTTTATGAGACAAAGAATAGAAAGATTTAAAAAATATTAAAATAATTGTGATATCATTTTCATAAAAATTATATACATATTTATTCACAAATTGCTTTAACCTTATAAACAGTTGTAAGTGTCAATACATTTCTATCTGGGCTAGGTCCTATTATTAGAAGAAAACTTTGCCTTAAAATAACCCCATACAGAGGCATTTAATGCAATTAACAGGCCTCAAATAATAATAATAATAATAATAATAATAATAATAATAATAATAATAATAATAATAATAATTGAGTTGGGGAGGATTTCAGGGTTGTGAAGCATACCTGTAATATAAGTTACTTGAAAAGAAATCACAGGAGAATTTTACACACTGTCTGAAGACATATATGTACATATTATTTATAAAATGTGTTTATGAGTTATGTAATGAGGGTGCACAAGTCCAATACACAGTCTTTTTATTTTCTTGAATATTTTTTTGTTGTAGATGGACACAGTACCATTGTTTGTTTGTTGGCTTTTTAAAAATATTTATTTTTAGTTTGGGGCGGACACAACATCTTTGTTTGTATGTGGTGCTGAAGATCCAACCTGGGCTGCCCGCATGCCCGGTGAGTGCACTATCGCTTGAGCCACATCCCCTCTAGGGTGGCTTTTTAATGGTGTGCTGGGTGTTCAACCCAGTACCTCACACATGCTAGGGAAGTTCTCTACCACTGATCCATAACCTTAGTTTCCAAAGTCCTTTACTTAATCTTTTTTTTTTTTTTTTTGGGGGGGGGGAGTGTATGTGTGTAGTACAAGGGATTGAATCCATGGCCTTATATCAGCAAAACAAGCACTCTACTGACTAAGCTATATTTTCAGCCCTGATCTGTAGTTGGTTAACAATGACAATGGAGCAGCCTGTCATTCAGACTTTGATTTTGTGCCCACTTGGCTCAGGTTGGAGGCAGTGCCTGAAGCCTTGACCAATCAGTCTCTTAGGTGAGAACTGTCCAATCCTCAGGCAGCCGGTGATGAGGGGAAGGACTTCCACAATCTTCTGTTCCCTTGGTGTCTGGAGCCCGCCATTTTTTCAATCTTTTTGTAGCTTCTGTCCTGGATCCAGAGCCCAGGTGTCTGTGCTATGCAGAATCTGAAAACAAACCACAGGGAGAACGCTGAGAACCCTGAAAGCCAGGAAATGGTAAGTGTGCCTTGCTACCTTGAGACTGGGTAGGAAGGTGGCTTAAAGCTGACAGGAGTGGCAATGGTGGAAACTGGGAGTTGTGGCTAGTGACTACTCATGGTCCTCTCCAGAGTCTTGTGGCCACAGGGTCACTCTGTGGAAGCTTAGCCTTCACCTCCCTCTGACTAGTCTAGCGAGGCTTAGATTGGCAGTTGAAAACCTAGGCATTTTGTTCCATAATTGTATGGTGTTTTCAGCTACTTTCTGAAGCCCTTTTTGAGCATCCGTGTGCCATGAGTCCAGCATGTCCCAGATTATGTGGTGAAGACTGGAATAATTATCAGGAGAGAACCCCAAATCCATTTTTTGTACTTCTGAATGAGAGAGGCTGCTGATTTAGGGCTTGTTACTCACGAGGGTTTGTTTGTTTATTTATTTAATTTATTTTTTTTTGTGTGTGAGTGAGCGTGTGTGTATGTGTGTGTGTGTGTGTGTGTGTTGTTTTCTTTTTGGTACCAGAAATTCAACCCAGAGGCATTCATCCACTGATTCCCATCCCGACCCCTTTTTTTTATATTGTTATTTAGAGACAGGGTCCCTTTGAGTTTCTTAGGGTCTCATTAATTTGATGATGCTGGCTTTTAACTCATTCTCTTCATGAGTCCTGAGATTTTTAAATGTAGGGGAAGCAGTATCTCAAATCCAGAACAAAATTCTGAAATCCAGAACTTCAGCTGAGCTCTCCATAGGTCTCAGAATAAACCCCTAGTTTTCTATCTCTCTGTTCACATATCCAAAAATAGGATTCTCTGTTCACAGTGAATAAGTATAAAATAGAATAGATATTATAATGACCATGTAATCAGGATAATGGGCCTCACTCAACAACACCTGGAGTCTATCTGAAAGATATATTAATTGGCACCATCAAGGCCTATTTCAAATGTAAAAGACCTTGAAGCCCACTTGTGGGAACACCTTCAACAAATTCCTTTTTGAAGAAAAAATGATGGTCACTGAAAGGATGAAAGTGAACCCATATGGTAGTCAGGATGCCTTTTCCAAAGCCTATTCTAAATGCATTTTGCTCCATGTTCTGCCCAAAACCATCAGGAAACTTCTAAGATGGCACACTAAAATGAGTTTTTTTTTTTTTTTCTTTCTGGTATCATTCCTCATACCACATGATGGGAGTTCTATTTATTCTTGCTTAAATAGATTTTTTTCTTCAAAATTTATGAGACAAGCATCCAGATGCAATTGGCAAACTGAGAAATTTTGGTTCATCTCAAAACTCCACTTTCAGCATTATCAGTCATTATTTTCTCATGTTTTATTTCAGATGTATGCATCATTTATAATGTTTTTCTTCAAGAACTGGAGGGAATTTTTTAAAAGATTTTAATTTATCATTCTCAGATTTTCACATGAGAAGAAACCAAAATAAAATTAGGTGATATTGAAAAGAATGAATATCTCCTAAGTGAGGTTTATGTGTCCCAATTAAAGATTTTTAAAAACTGTAATGGGTCCTCAATTGAGGGTTTATTTATTTATTTGTTTGTTTATTTATTGGCATATTTTATCTTAATTTTTATTCTACACAAGTAGTATTAACTTGATAAGACTGTGGATTTGAATAACCAATTACTTTACCAAAGCAATCTTCAAAGAATCCATATTTGTGTCCACTTTTAGTATTGTTAAGAGCAACAGAAAGGTCTACCTAAATTCAACCATGGGAAAAATAACATTGGGCATGAAGGCGTAAAACTGATCAATCAAAAGTTAAAATTTTGGACTGGTGGTACAATTCAATGGTAAAGCATGTATGCATAGTGTGCACAGTACTGGGTTACAACCTTAGCAACACACACACAAAATGCAGATGTTAAGGGGGGAAATGATATTAAAAATAAAGCAAAGTGTTAAAATTATGTATCATTCTTCTACCTATATACACACTTAATAAAAAGCTACTCATGTTATAAGTTTCTCTCTTTAAAGTCACAAATCAGTAGATGGATTAAGATACATTGGACAATCTAGAAAATATCTACCTTCAGTCAGCAGGAAATGCTGGAGTACACTGAGCGTTAGCTCTGTCTTGAGCAAAGTACCTTATTTGGCACCAAATCCCTAATTGCCAGAATTACCCTCAGTAAAGAGGGGCTGCACATACCAGTAACCCTGAGTACTCTTCTCTAGCTGACCCTACCATAATGCCTTTGATCAGACAAATACAGACCTCTGTCATGCCAAAAGGAACTCCTCACACCACTGCTGTGATTGTCCCTCCGGGGCCAGAGGCTGGATTGATCTACACACCCTACAAATACCTTACACATTGGCATCAGCCACTTCAGTCCTTGAGTATCCTTTGAACCCAATGGTGTATGAGGTGCAGTGTCTACTAAAGTTTGAAGGCACAATATGTGTGTCCATCCTTTCCAAAGGATTGTGACTGAAGGTGGAGCTGACACTGTCAACTAACCTATGAACTTCTATCTCTGAACTCTTTGCCCAATAATGACCTTACCAGCCTGCCTGCTGATCACTTAAGTGATCCTTGCCTTTGCTTGCCTGTGCTCAGTGCAGCAAGATGAGGGACTTGTTTGTTCATTTGTCTTACCATCTAGACAAACAAAATACAAATAAAACATTGTCTTCCAGCTCAGCTTTTTGTCCACCAACTCCACCCCTGTGTGGATGAAAGTGGTTCTAGAACCTGTACTGAATAATAGTAAGGTATTAGGGACCAAATCATTCCAAGCACTGATCATCTTTCAATGTCTACCCCAAGAGCCTGGTAGGAAGGCTTACCATGGGAGACATATGGCCCTTGACTACACAGTGACAGAGGGAGTAACAGTGAAAGACTTCTAGGAAACTTTTCTTCTCATAGCAAAGTCACACTCCTCTCTGAATGAACTGTGTGCTGATGCAACATTCATGAACTCGGTCAGGCAAGTCATTGGTGAAGTGATTTGAAAAGTATTCAAATTTCATGTACTGTTCAGTCACTACAGTGCCCTCCAAGGGCAGAGGTGCATTTTTAAAAATACATTTCCTCTCATATCTGAAGTATACGAAGATTATGCCATGAGAGAAAAACTTAAGAAGATGTTTTAAAAGTAATGCAAAGAACAAAAGTCCAAAAAACGATTTTTTAAAATTTCAGAGTTATTTAAGAGCTAAAATTTAAGAGTTATTGGGATAGAAGAAGGCATAGAGGACCAAATCACAGGAATATACAATCTATTCAATGAAATAATACCAGAAATCTTTCCAAACATGAGGAATAAATTGGAAATCCAAATTCAAGAAGCCTACAGGATGCCAAACATACAAAATCACAACAGATCCACATCAAGGCACAGTATAATGAAAATCCCAACATACAGAATAAGGAGAGAATTTTAAAAGCCACGATAAAAAGGAATAAGACTACATATAGGGGAAATCCAATTGGAATAATGGCAGATTTTTCAACCCAGACCCTGAAAGCTAGAAGATCCTTTAACAACATATATCAAGCTCTGTAAGATAATTGGTGCCAATCAAGAATCTTGTATCCAGCAAAATTAAGCTTTAGATTTGAAAATGAAATAGAAACCTTCCATGATAAACAAAAGTTAAAAGTATTTATAACTAGACAACTGGTGCTACAAAACATCCTTGGCAAAATATTTCATGAAGAGGAAATGAAAAACAGCAATGAAAATCAACAGAGGGAGGTATGCAGTAAAGGAAAAAACTAATCAAAGAGGAAAACCAAGTCAAGTTAAATAACAGAAATAAACAAATATGGCTGGAAATACAAACCATGTCTCAATAGTAACCCTAAATGTTAATGGCTTATACTCAACAACAACAAAAAGATATGGGTTGCAGATTGGAAAAAATAAAAGACCCAACAATATGCTCCCTGAAGGTAACTCATCTGATATGAAAAGACATATACAAACTGAAAGTAATAGGTTTGGAAAAATCATACCACTCACATGGACTGTGTAAGGAAGCAGGGGTTTCTATACTCATATCAAATAAAGTAGACTTCAAGTCAAAATTAATCAAAATGGATAAAGATTGACATTACATACTGCTCAAGGAATCCTACACCAATAAACCATAGCAATCATAAATATATTTGCCCCAAACCTTGGTGCAGCTATGATCATCAAACAAACTCTTTTCAAGTTCAAGAGTCAAATTGACCACAACACAATAATCTTGGTTGAATTTATCAGACCTCTCTCATCACTAGATAGATCTTCCAAACATAAGTTGAATAAAGAAACTATAGAACTCAATAACACAATCAATAACTTAGACTTATCTGACATATATAGAATATTTCAACCTGCACCAAGTGCATACACTTTCCTCTCAGCAGCACATGGATCCTTCTCTAAAATAGACCATATAATGTGCCACAAAGCAACTCTTAGCAAATACAAAAAGTTAGAGATACTACCATGCATTTTATTGGATCATAATGGAATGAAATTGGAAATCAACAACAAAATAAAAAACAAAATTTTCTCCATCACTTGGAGCCTAAACAATATGCTACTTAATGAACAATGGGTTCCAGAAGACATCACGGAGGAGATTAAAAAATTCTTATAAGTAAATGAGAACATAGACACAACATATCAAAATCTCTGGGACACTATGAAAGCAATGCTAAAAGGAAAATTCATTGCATGGACTTTATTTCTTAAAAAAAAGTCAAAAAATATATGACCTCACCCTACATCTCAAAGACCTAGGAAAAGAAGAACAAATCAGTAGCAAAAGCAGAAGAAGACAAGAAATAATTAAAATTAGAGCTGGAATCAATGAAATAAAAAAAAAGGAACAATATAAAAATTGACAAAACAAAAAGTTGGTTCTTTGAAAAAATAAATAAAATTGATAGACCCTTAGCCACGCTAATGAAGAGAAGAGAGAGCTCAAATTACCAGCATACATGATGAAAAAGGTAATATCACAACTGACACTACAGAAATACAGAGGATCATTAGAAATTATTTTGAAATCTTAAACTCCAATAAAATCGAAGGCATTGAAGGCATTGACAGATTTCTTAAGTCATATGATCTTCCCAGATTGAGTCAGGAAGATATAAACAATTTAAACAGACCAATATCAAGTGAGAAAACAAAAGACGCCATCAGAGGCTTACCAACCACGAAAAGCCCAGGACCGGATGTTTACACAGGTGAGTTCTACAAGTCCTTTAAAGAAGAACTAATACCAACACTCTTCAATTTATTTCAGGATATAGTAAAATAGGCAGTCATTCCAAACTCATTTTATGACGCCAATATCACCCTGATCTCCAAACCAGGCAAAGATACATCATAAAAGAAAACTTTAGACCAATATGTCTAATGAACATAGATACAAATTTCTCAATAAAATTCTGGCAAATCTAATACAAAAAATTTGTGCACCATGATCAAGTGGGATTCATCCCAGGGATGCAAGTTTGGTTCAACATACAGAAATCAAAAAAATATAACTCACCACATCAATAGACTTAAAGGTAAAAATCATATGGTCACCACAATAGACACAGAAAAAGCATTTGACAAAATACAACATCCAGTTAAGTTCAAAACACTAGAAAAACTAGGGATAACAGGAACATATCTCAACGTTTTAAAGGCTATCTATGCTAATCCTCAGGCCAACTGCATTCTAAACAGACAAAAATTGAATGCATTCCCTCTAAAATCTGGAACAAGACAGGAATGCCCTCTCTCACCACTTCTATTCAACATAGTTCTTGAAACATTGGCCAGAGCAATTAGACAGATGAAAGAAATTAAAGGAATACACATAGGAAAAGAAGAACTTAAATTAGCACTATTTGCTGACAATATGATTCTATACCTAGAAGACCCCCCAAAACTCCACCAGAAAATTTCTAGAACTAGTAATTGAATTCATCAAAGTAGCAGTATATAAAATCAAAACCCATAAATCAAAGGCATTTCTGTATATCAGTGACAAATCCTCTGAGAAGGAAATGAGGAAAACTACCCCATTCACAATAACCTAAAAAATAAGATAATTGGGAATCAACTTAACAAAAGAGGTGAAAGATCTGTATAATAAAAACTACAGAAGCCTAAAGAGAGAAATCAAAGAAGACCTTAGAAGATGGAAAGATCTACCTTGTTCTTGGTTAGGCAGAATTAATATTATCAAAATGACTATACTACCAAAAGCACTATACATGTTTAATGCATTTCTCATCAAAATTCCAATGGCATTCCTCATAGAAATAGAAAAAGCAATCATGAAATTCATATGGAAAAATAAGAGACTCAGAATAGCTAAAGCAATCCTTAGCAGGATAAGTGAAGCAGGTGGCCTCACTATACCAGACCTTAAACTATACTACAGAGCAATAGTATCAAAAACAGCATGCTATTCACACCAAATCAGTCTTGTAGACCAATGATAGAGAATAGAGGACACAGAGAGTAACCCCCCAAATTACAATTATCTTATATTTTAAAAAGGTGCCAAAAACATGCACTGGAGAAAAGAGAGCATCTTCAAAAAATGGTACTAGGAAAACTGGAAACCCATATGCAACAATATGAAATTGAACCCTTATCTTTTACCTGCACAAGACTAAACTCAAAATGGATCAAGAACCTAGGAATGCAACCTGAAACTCTGTGCCTAATAGAATAAAAAAGTAGGCCCTAATCTTCATCATGTGGGATTAGGCCCAACTTCCTTAATAAGACTCCTATAGCACAAAAATTAAAAGCAAGAATCAATATATAGGATAGAATCAAACCAAAAAGTTTCTTGAAGCAAAAGAAACAATCTGTGAGGTGAACAGAGAGCTTACATCCTGGGAGCAAATTTTTACCCCTCACACATCAGATGGAGCACTAATCTCTAGGATATATAAAGAACTCAAAAAGCTAAGCACAAAAAAACAAAGCAAAACAAAACAGAAACTCAAAAAACCCAATCAACACATGGGCCAAGGACTTGAAAAAACACTTCTAAGAAGAGGATATACAATCAATCAAGAAATATATTTTAAAAATGCTCATCATCTATAGCAATTAGAGAAATGCAAATCAAAACTACTTTAAGTTTGGGCTGGGGATGTGGCTCAAGTGGTAGCACGCTCGCCTGGCATGCGTGCGGCCTGGGTTCAATTCTCAGCACCACAAACAAACAAAGATGTTGTGTCCACTGAAATATATATATAAATTCTCTCTCTCTCTCTCTCTCTCTCTCTCTCTCTCTCTCTCTCAAAAAAAAAAAAAAAAAAAAAAAAACTACTCTAAGTTATTATCTCACTCCAGTCAGAATGACAGCTATTATGAAGACAAACAACAAAAATGTTGGCGAGGATGTGGAGAAAAATCTACACTCATACATTCCTGGTTGGACTGCAAATTGGTGCAGCCAATATGGAAAGCAGTATGGAGATTCTTTGGAAATCTGGGAATGGAACCACCATTTGACTCAGGTATCCCTTCTCCTTGGACTATACCCAAAGGAATTAAAAACAGCATACAACAGGGACACAGCCACATCAATGTTTATAGCAGCACAATTCACAATAGCTAAACAGTGGAGCCAACCTAGATGCCCTTCAGTGGATGAATGGATTTAAAAATGTGGCACATATACACAATAGAATTTTATTCAGCAATAAGAGAGAATAAAATCATGGCATTTGCAGGTAAATGAATGGCACTGGAGAAGATAATGCTAAGTGAAATTAGCCAATCCACAAAAAAATGCCAAATGTTTTCTCTGATACAAGGAGGCTGACTCATAGTGGGATAGGGAGGGGATGGGATGATTAGATGAATTCTAGATAGGAAAGAGGAGTGGGAGGTAAAGGGAGGGGCAGGGGATTAGAAAGGATGGTGGAATGTGATGGGCATCATTATTCAAAGTACATGTATGAAGACTTGAATTGGGGGTCAACATACTTTATATGCAACCTGAGATATGAAAAAATTGTGGTATATATGTGGGATAAGAATTGTAATGCAAAAAAACCCAGAAAGTAATTGTGTTAAGGCATGAATTAGTGTGAACATACTTAATATACAAAGGTATGAAAAATTGTGCTCTATATGTGTAATAAGAATTGGAATATATTCCACTGTTGTATATATGTAAATATATAAAATCAATAAAAAATTCATATGCCATTCTCACTACAGAGCCCTTCCAAGGGCAGCAGTTGCATTTTTTAAAAAAAAATTTCCTCTCATATATGAAGTATTAGAAGATTGTGCCATGAGAGAAAAACTTAAAAAGTTTTAAAAGTAATGCAAAGAACAATGCTGCAACACTATTTTTTAAAAGATGGATACTTGATTTAAAATTATTGAACCTGTATTTTATATCTCCTTATTAAAATTTTGAGAACAAGATACAATCATTCTGTGTCACATTACTAGGCAAACTGTTGAAGTACTGTTTTAAACCTCCCTGTATATAAAATTATCATGAAGGATGTAAAACCCATAATTTCCTTTTTGCTGTATGCATGTAATGAAATTGTAGATAGAAGTGTATTGCATTAAAAATGAACAAAAACTAGACACTTTTACTATACAAGACTGCTGATGAAGAAATGTGTTTGTGTGTGTGTGCATGTGTGTGAGTGTGTGTGTGAAAGAAGATATCACAGGGACAAATGAGTTGTGGCTTTGAATTACATGATGTGTGCCACATGACCTTAATGCAAATTTGCCAAATTTGATACTGTAAAAAAATTGATAACTGTTCTAATATCTGAGTAGTAAGTTTTTAAAAAGTTTTTAAAAACATGTCATCATGCACTAATTTTGGTTGTTACAGTCATCAATGTCAACCCCAAAAATTCAGAGGTAAAAATTATGTGTGATCGAAACACCAGTTGACAGACAAACTTAGAGCTTTATTCTATTCAGAGAAGGCAGATGCATTGGAAATCTTTATTTTTTTTTTAATACTGGAGATAATTGTATACCTATCAAAGTTTTTACAAATATGATTTTTTTTAATTTACATTCTGGACAACAGTGGTCAGAAGAATCATCAGTTGGCACCTTCATGGTGACCTCTCCATCACCTTGTCTCACTTGAACTGTTTTAATTTTATGCTCTGCAGTAGTCAATTATTTGTATTCAGCTAGTTCTCCTTTAATGTGCCACTGCTCTGTCTTTGTGTTACACATTCTGTTGTTTTATTTACAATACATGCTGTGCCATTATGATTTTAACTTTGTTGTGTTGGTTGAATAACTTGTAATACTTAAATGCTTGAGGTCACAGTGAAAAACCATACCAGTATTTCTTTCAGCTCCATTTCAAATATAATTAACCTGAATATTTTGGATGTTTATCAAAGATCTTTTATGAGGAAAGTAAATTTATGAAATAATAGATGTGTAACATATATGAGTAATGTTGGCTTTGAACAAATTTTGAAAACTTAGTTGACAAAATATTGGATCACCTGAAAAGAAGCATGAATTTTGAAATCTGAATGCCTTGGTTCTCAGTATTATCATTCTTTTTTCATATATATATATATATATATATATATATATATATATATATATATATATATATATATATATAAATTATCAATGGACCTTTATTTATTTATATGAGGTGCTGAGAATCAAACCCAGTGCCTCACATATGTGAGGCGAGTGCTCTTCCATTGAGCTACAACCCAACACCATCATTCTTTTAAAAAAAAATATTTTTAGTTGTAAATGGACTCAATGCCTTTATATATTTTGTTTATTACATGTGGTGCTTAGGATCAAACCCATGGCCTCACATGTGTGAGGTAAGTACTCTACTACTTAGCCACAACCCCAGTCCCTGTATTATCATTATTTATTGAATTTATTTCTTATTAAAGTATATAGTTTTTAAGACATTTTTTACAGTATTGTGTAACTTCAAGCATGGTTAGATTAGAGTGATGCTCATATGTTACCATAGAGCAGACATTTATATTTTGTCTAGACTTTATTATATGAGTAGTTTTCATGCACTATATATATACAGCAAGCAACCTATTTCCAATGAGAAACATGTCAGTTAATGTATTTAAAGCCATCGTTACAAGTTTGTAATGTATGTTTTCCAACTTGTTTTATATGTATGTGATGTATTACAAAAAATATTGTTCTTAATTGAAAAAAGGATATAAAATGTAAAAACCACAATTTTTCATAAATGAATATTGCCAATTGTTTCCCAGCCCTTTCTTATATTGGGTGTTTTGACTTGAGATACAGTTAGCTAATGAATGGATAAATTAATTAAACACTTATGAAATTCAGTTGGGATTTAACTTAGCTTGTAATTTAATTATTTGTTTCTTTATTGCATCCATTCACCCACATCAATAATTTAGTGAATGTTATAATACCAATCTAAAAAACAACCAAAAAAGCAAACTGAGGGGTATGAGAGGAGAGGAGTTATGGTGATGGAAGTTACCAGGTAAAATCTTTGTAATCCATCAAGATCTGCCTTAGGAACATATTCCTCTTTTAGTGTGTGTGTTTTTAAAATTTGTTTTAATTAGTTAAACATGACAGTACAATGATCTTGACATATCATATTTTTGAATAAGATGGGGTATAATTTCTCATTTTTCTGAGTGTACAGGTTGTAGAATCACATTGGTCATGCAGTCATGTATATACATACAGCAATACTAATGTCTATTTTATTCTGCTGACCTTCCTTTCCCTCCTTCCCCTCCCCTCCCCTCCCATCAGTTCTCTCTACCCAATCTAATGTGACACACTTCTTTTTTTCCCGCACATCATCATACATGTATTCTGTATAACGATGAGGGTCTCCTTCCATCTTCCGTGCAATTCCACTTCTCCCTCACTTTCCCTCCCACCTCTCTTCCCAAGTGTGTTTTATTTTACAGAATGAATTTAAAAAGCAACTGTTACCAAGTAAATATAATTTAATATAAAAATTTACCATGAATTACTAATATTAAAATTATTAAACAAAGAACTTATAAGTCTGCAAATTCCATACAATATAGACAGTTATGTCTTTGGAAACGAAAAACAAGCTCCTGCTCCGAGTCTTACAGGTTAATTTCAGCTGCTGTGCACTGCAGGTATCATCTATCCTGTGTCCCAGGGCCAAAATCTCTGCTCTCCCAGGTGTCTTATGGGGTCTATAAAACAGAACAAGGTAAAAAGGTCACTTGGGATGAGTTGCTGGCCACAGAGAGTGGCCAGGACCACAATTGTCCTCAGTAAATGCAAGATGAACTTGGGCCCTGATCTCTCCTGGGGTCTGGGCAGGGAGCACTGAGGCTGGTATGCTGCCCTCAGCTGAGGGTGTTGTCTGTGGGAAGAGTGTAGGAAATTCTCATGGATATTCACCTTCAGAACCTTCTGAGGCTGCTTCCCTAGAGAGTGAACATGAGGCAATGGAAGAGTTCTCTAGGACATTTGGGTGTAAGGGCTGAGTATCATACATCTGGGACCCTGAAGAGCAGCATCTGTGATGACACAGAGTGGAGCAAGGACCCTGGCTCCTCCAGCCCTACTCTCTGTAGTGCCATTCCTCAGAGAGCTTCCTGCACTGATTTTAACCAAATTGCACCTTCCCTTGCATGGCCATGGTCACATGCAACTATGGAACCTTCAGTGCTCTAATTGATTCTTATGGATTGCAAAAAAGTGCAACAAAGAAACTTAAGAAAGCAAAGGAGAATATGTGGACTGATTTGACCTCTGCTCTCCTTCCCATTCTTTCCAGACTCACATTTCCTCTTCCTAAACTGCTTTATCGCCTTTGTTGCATTGAGCCCACATATTAAAACAGGAGAGTGCCCCTGGAAACAATTCATGTTAGGGGACCTACATTCCAATTGTGTAATCTTGACCTAGGAAAGGAAGGATACATTCATGCATGCTCAGAGCCAGCAAAGGCAGGAGAACCCAGCTATTCAGTGGTCAGTAAAACAGAACCAGATTGTTTGTGTCTCATGTATCAGGCAACAACTCAGTATTTCTGATGCTCCCTACAACTCAAACTCAGTGTATGGGTATGCAGTATTACTCAGCATGATTCAGTGGTATTGCCTGTGGTAAAAAAAGTAGGGAAAGACTAAGAATGTTAGTGCAGAGAGATTTAACAGACATTGAAGGTCCAAGGACCTCAAAGATCTGGATGAGGAAAGCACCTTTAGAAAAGTCATAAAATGTGGGAAAGATGAAACATGGAAAATCTACAGAGTCTTTACATAAGAAAGAATAATTAAGAGAAACCAATAGAAAATCAATTACTTGCAGATTTCTTGTCCTTTTTTCCTCCTCCTCATCCTCTGAATCACTTTTTATGTTTTCTCTGTGGACCATGGCCGTGATGGTGATGATGTGGCCTTAGAAAAAGGAAAGGCAGAGCTAAAGTCAAGGTGAGAACTTAAGTTGCTCCTGCTCCTGGTGTTCTATAACCCACAGTCAAAGCTCTCCATTCTTTCTCTTGTCTGCATTCCTGTCTCCTGGCCTCCATCACCTCACCTCTGCAATGAGAAATAGATCTAGCATCCCAAGAGCTCTTTTCCAGTTCACATTCTGCCATTGTACTTGGTAGGGATTCTGTGTCATCCTGTTCCTCCAAGAGGCAGCCAGAGTCTCCCTGATTTTCTGGACTTAGGCCTCTTAAATACAAGCAAATTCAGATTTTCCTCCTAGTCCCAGGGCTTGGGAATTAGACGAAGACTGGAGGTTAGAAACATGTTCAAGGAGGAACTTCTCCCCACTCTTTTACAGGAGAACACAGTGGCCTGTCCCGGGAGCACAGAAACAATTTTCTTTAAGTTGCCCACATTTGGGAGTTCATTTTCAACCAGAAATAGACAAAACACAGAAGAGAAAGTACTGCTCTAAAAGGATAACAATCAGAGGGTAATTGTGACTTCTTACTCACTGCTTATCACTAGTGAGAGCTTCAATTACAGGTTTGCAAAGTGCTTCTAAGAAAGTATGTCCCACTAGATTCTTTCCATTGTGGGTCAAACCTAAAGTGCAGATCTTATTTCTTTCATGCACAATGCCACAAAATAATCAATAATGAAAGCCAAGCTACTTGATGTTTATTAGAGGCAAATTTAGGACAGAATGGGACTTAACATGGAAGATTGTGTTTACCTGGCAAAGCAAAAGTTGTCTTCTTATGAACAGGATGTCAGAAGGTCTACTAACTCTTCTTTTATGAAAATAATACATATTTCTGGTTTTTTTTTTCTATTTTATTCCCATTCCTCATTTCCCACATGAGTAGTTGAACTCAAATCTTACCATGAAACCTTTCCCATTTTGTCATACCCCAAGGGCTGTTCCTACCTGCAGGCACTTCCTCGTCACAGCTTGAATCATAATCTTTGCTCCATGTCCAACCTTTAGAGACACAGACACCATCAACACAGTTACTTAAGATTGACTCATTCTTTCTTCTACACAACTAAGCTTATGATGGTTGCTAGGGTTGGATGTTTTTTTATCCCACAATGGATTGTGTGATTGAGGCTTGGTCCTCAGTATGGCCACAATGAGATTTGTGAAATCTGTGTGAGGAAGGGTCTGCTTGGAGGTGTTGAGGACATTTGACGGTATGAGAGTCAGAAGTAAGAATATAGATTTCTCAAACCCTTGTTAGATCCTGTTATATAAGAAGAGCAAATGAATCAACTGATCCCTGCTGGCTTCGTGTCTCCCCATGTGATGTCTCTCTCCTACACCTGCATCCCTGCTGACACCACCAATCATGCAATGCAGCTAAGAGGGTATTCACTAAAGCCAAGTGTTTGCCAGTGCCATGCTCTTGTATCTCCAGAACTGTAAGCTAAACACACCCACCTGTATAATTTATTCAATTTCTGGGTTTCGTTTTTGGAAAGAAAAATATAGTGATACTAATATTAATAGTCAGGATCATCTTCATCTCTGTTCTGGGTTCTCAGACCCTCTCTGAGTTCTGGGGAGTCAGAGGCCTCAAACAGGATGCTGCAAACAATTGCAAACCTTCTAATGAGAGAGTGGAGCTGTAAGGAGTCAAATTTTAACTACTTTCTTCCATTGGAACATTATCCCTCTCTCGTTGAAACAGACCAAGCTGACATGCAAACTGTGATGCCAACAGTTTCAGGAATATAAACTCACAGAACATACACTGTGCCATCATCAGAGCAGCGGCCCAGAAGAGAATGGCAATGTTCTCTGCTTTATGAACATGGGTCTACTGGCCACTTTGAAAGTTTTGTATTAAAATTAAAATAAAATTAAAAATACTGTTATTTTGGATGGCCAAGACCAGGAGTTCAAAGATGAAGCAGACAAGAATTTCCTTCCTCTGGGTTTCCTTGGACAGCAGTTTGCTAGCATGTTCTCACTCCTCATAATCCTCATTTATAAGTAGACTGTGGAGTCAGATTGTTAGCATGTTCTTACTCCTCATACTCCTGATTTATAAGTAGACTGTTGTGTCATGCAAAAGTGAGAAGTGCCAGGAACTCTCTGAGGGCCTGAGGAATCGACATAAACAAAGTCAACATTAAGATCCAGATGGCTCCCCTCAAAGTCAAGCATATCCCACCTAGAACTCATAAGAAATGTGTGTGAAAAGCTTGGACACAATGCTATCTTCTTAACTTCCCTACTGATTCTGGCTGGTCCTGGTCAGATCCCAGGTGGATACCTGGTTCATTGTAGAGCCTCACATGCTGAACAAGTGAGATCTTAGCACAGAGTTGCATTTATCAAATGATGTCGTGGACTAAGATGAAGACACTCTGCTCAGGGAGGAGTTCAGGAATGAGAAAGAATGATGACCACAGTGGTTCTACCCTCACAGTGACAAGTCAGTGTCAGTATCCATGTATGTATGAATAGAAGGACCTAGACAGCATTTGAGACTGACTGTATGAAGACCTATCATATATACTGTCAATGTGATATCCTGCAGGCCACACAGGGGGCAGCACAGACCTAAAATAGGGATCGGACACCACTGCTGTGCTGAGCTGGACCTTCACTAGAGCCCACCTTTTGCTCTGTAACTAGATGAGCTGCAATTGTGCTGATCAGGACCCATGAAAATCCATCCAGTTAAAACATGTTTCTACAAAGTAGTGTCTACAAAAAGACCCAATAAGGTAGCTTTCAGTGTCAGTTGGATCATGCAAAGTAAGACCTTCCTTAGCTACAGTAATCTCTGGCCTGTGCATCTCCTCTGTCTCAGATGCCCACCATAAGTGAGCATAGTGCATTGGTGGACCTGAGGGTCACTGTTAAGGATTGGCCCTGTCCAGAGACTTGTGCCTAGAATGGGGATTGGAAGATGAATTCTGACACCTCTCACAAAAAAATGTATATGAACGTGAAAATTTTTCATGAGTGAAGTGTTGTGAACAATCACATGCACTGATTAAATATAGGACCTACTGACAGGTGAGGTTTGCTATTAAATGAAGTTGCTACTGGTGCAGTGACAAGAATGAAATGGAGCTTTTTCTTTATAGAGTGCTGTGAAAATTTTCTGGGTTTTGATGGGATATGTTTTGCATGTTAATTGAGGGATTGGTGTGCAATGAACTGCACACATGGAGAGTTTACAGTTTGATCTATTTACACATATACAAAATCATGATCTAATGGAGATGGCTTTTTTTGTTTAAACATGTGGACATTGGCATGTTGGCATGTATATATCCAGAGAAACAAACAAATGCACAAAAATGAACACAAAGTCACACTCAGAATCATGTTGCATGAATGCACACAGAGACACATGTATAAAACTCTCATTGACCTAACCACTTTGCTCAACTCACACAGGTGCTTCAAGGAAATATGCAGAATGGCCATAGATTTTTTTTAATCAATTTAGACCACAAACCCCTCACTTCTCATTCTCAAGGAGGTAGTGGAATCACTGAGACTCTGCACTCAAAAGGAAGGAAGACTCTCTGACCCTTGGCATCATCTACATTTTGCAACAGGAAGAGAGTGAGGCCAGGATACATACCAATTATGGATCCTCTTGAATCCTCCTGTAAATACAGAAAAGGAGTCACTATGAAGATCAAGCCACGCTCTGTCCTGTGTGCACAAGTCTTTTGTTTACTTGGTGACATTAGAATATCCAATGAGAATGTGGTGTTGAGAGCCACAGCCGAAGGGGCCCCAGCAAACTTCCAGCTGCCGGCTGATGATTGGCTCACAGCGGCCCCAGCAACATCTAGATGATTGGCTCCTCTGCAGTGATGCTCATTGGGCTGTTTCCCTGCCCTTTCAGACCACGGAGCTGCTCATTGGGGGACTTTTTTGGCTCCACCCACGTGACCCAGCCAATCGGCCTCAAGAGCAGGAGGATTGGGGGAGGTGGAGAGAAGCTTGTGTGGGAGAGAGAGGCTTGTGGAAAGCCGGTGGTGGCAGTTGAGGCTCTGAGGGTTTTTCCTGAGAGTCTGTTTTGTTTGGCGTGTGTGGTTCTAAAAATAAAGTTAGTTTCTTTTGACAAGTGGCTCCTGATTGTGCCCAGCCAGACTGTGGCATTTGGTGGCTCGCACGGGGAGCGACTGAGGGTAAGTGAAACTGCTCGCCCCTGAGGGCAGGGCGAGAGGATGGGTAGCCATTTTAAGATTCCTCTTTTATTTTGCTTCACTTTTGTTTTAAGTTGCCTGTCCCTGGAGATGAGTGAGACGGAAGAAAAACCGCTCACATCTGAGGAAAAACTATTTACGTCTGAGGAACAGATAGGGAGAAAGGACGGATGCACATGTCAGGAGGATAGAAAGGCTATAATGACTTTTTGTTGTTCCCTTTTTATTTCATTCTGTCTCGTTTTTTTTGGCGTCATCTTGTTGGGTTGTATTATAGTAGAAATAAGGGATCAGAAATTAGTAAAAAACAAACTGAAAGAGTGTTAAGTAAATTGTTAGAGGAAGGAGGCATCTCAGTAAAATCAAGAACAGTCAGGGCATACGTTGATACAATACAAAAATGTAGCCCATGGCTTTTTAAGGAGGAGTTGTTAAATATATCACAATGGAACCATCATAGTGAAGATTTAAAAAGAATAGAAAAGAAAAGCCCAGGGACTCTGCCAGTTGGCACATTGCCATTGTGGATGTTCATATCTTGTTTGCTTAGTCCAAAGCCTTCAGTTCAGACAATGGTACAGGAAGGAGAAGACATAATGATTCAAGTAAAAGAGAAGGTCTCTCAAGGTAGTCAGACAGAGGAAAAGATTCAAGTAAAAGAGAAGGCCTCTCAAGTTAGTCAGACAGAGAAAGAAAGTGTAAAACAGAAAAAGCCATCAGGGGGAAAGTTACAACAGGAGACTGCTACTAACACCTTTCTATCACCAGAGGGTGTAAGTGTACAACCAACAGCACCACCTCTATAGGAGACTGCCACTAACACCTTTCTATCACCAGAGGACGTAAGTGTCCAACTAACAAGGCCACCTCCATATGCTGGGAGGTCCCCAACCCCCGCAGTTGATAGTTGGGATCCTGAGACAAGATCTCAAATATTAACATGCCCTGTATTTGAGGCAGGAGGGCAGCGATTTTACCATGTTTTAAATTTCAAAACAGTGAAGCAGCTAAAAGAGGCTGTAACAACCTATGGTCCTCAAGCACCCTTCACTGCAAGCATGGTCGAATCCATTAACAACTTGAACATGACGCCAGCAGATTGGGCTAATATGTGTAAAGCTGTGCTAAATGGAGGACAATACCTGTTATGGAAGGTTGCCAATGAGGAATTTTGCAAGGAGACGGCTAGGCGAAATGCAGCAGCTGGTTATCCTCAGAGAAATCTAGATATGTTGTTAGGAAAGGGACCTTATGAGGATCAGCAGCAACAAATTGCACATGATCCTGGTGTATATGCACAAATTGCTGTAGATGCAATTAAGGCATGGAAGACTTTACAAGGACATGGAGGTTTACAAGGTCAATTATCTAAGGTAATACAAGGAGCTAATGAACCTTATGCTGAATTTGTAGATAGGCTTATTCAAACAGCTACCAGAGTTTTTGGGAATACAGAACAAGCAATGCCATTACGAAAACACCTGGCTTATGAGCAAGTGAATCGTTGGTGCAGAGATATCATTAGACCATGGAAGCATGAAGATTTAAACACATACATTAAATTATGTAGAGACATTAATGAACAAGAGCAAGTCGTGGCAGCTGCAGTAAAACAGGCTTTAGATGCCAGAGACATTAATGAACAAGGGCAAATTGTGGCAGCTGCAGTAAAACAGGCTTTAGATGCCAGGCCAAGAACATGCTACAATTGTGAACAAACAGGACATTTTAAAAGGAATTGCCCCATTGGAGGATGGTTTAACAAAACTAGGTATCAAAGGAGTAGAATACCAGGTATTTGCCCACGATGCCGTAGAGGGAGACATTGGGCTAATGAATGCCATTCTCAAACCACCATAGAGGGTACTCCATTATCAAAAAACGAACAAGGACCAGGTGTTTATCCACGATATCATGGAGAAAGGCATCGGGCTCCATTGCCAAAAAATGGACAGGGGGGCCCAATGCTCCAGGGCCCAAAACCACAAATATATGGAGCACTGGAGGAACCCAGCAACCCCATCAGGGTAGTGCCCAGGACACATTGTCCATCAGATCCCTCATCAGACAAACCAGAGGGAGTGCAGGGTTGGACATCTGTGCCTCCGCCAGAGCAGTACTAACTCCAGAGATGGGAGTTCAAATCATTCCCACAGGGGTGAAAGGACCTCTTCCCAAAGGAACAGTAGGCTTATTATTGGGACGCAGCTCTTCTACTCTAAAAGGACTTATGATAAGTCCTGGGGTAATTGATCCCGATTATGAAGGTGAAATAAAAATTATAGCCAGTTCTCCAAAGGGTATATCAGTAATTTCACCAGGAGATAGAATAGCACAGTTACTAATAATACCCAGCCTACATGATAAATTTTCCAGTCGTACTGTAGAAAGAGGTTCCAAGGGATTAGGCTCCACAGGTGTAGACTGGGCTATGCTTTCTTTAAATTTAGATTCTCGCCCCATGCTAAAACTAAATATTCAAGGACATGAATTTAATGGACTACTGGATACAGGTGCAGACCTTAGCATCATCTCTCGTCAAGAATGGCCAAAACATTGGCCATTACAACAAGCCACTCAAATGCTTTGAGGCCTAGGAGTGGCAACTAATCCCCATAGAAGTGCAATGGTATTAGATTGGAAGGATCCTGAAGGATGTGAAGGAACTATACAGCCATATGTATTGGATCATCTTCTCGTAAATTTATGGGGACGAGATGTCCTAGATCAATTAGGTTTGACATTAACAAATAACATCAACAAAAATGCACCCACTATTATGACTAGACAAGGTTTTAGGAAAGGAAAAAGATTAGAAAAACAAGAACAAGGTATAGCAGCACCAATACAAATATATCAAGGAACAGACAGACATGGGTTGGATTTTCAGAAAGGGCCACTGAGACAATAAAAATTACTTGGAAATCAGAAAGACCAGTATGGGTTCCTCAGTGGCCCCTGACT
Organism: Marmota flaviventris; assembly: GCF_047511675.1. Lineage (NCBI taxonomy): Eukaryota > Metazoa > Chordata > Mammalia > Rodentia > Sciuridae > Marmota > Marmota flaviventris. Next base: position 125,017,269 of record NC_092506.1, read on the forward strand.
AAAGAAAAGATACAAGCAGCCCATGACCTGGTCAAACAACAATTAGCGGAAGGACATATACAACCTTCTGTATCTCCCCATAATACTCTCATTTTTGTCATCAAAAAGAAATCTGGTAACTGGAGATTATTGCAAGATTTAAGAGCCATTAATAATGAGATGGTTATTATGGGACCTGCTCAATCAGGGATTCCTCAGTTGTCTGCTTTGCCAAAAACCTGGTATGTTTTAGTTATAGATATTAAAGATTGTTTTTGTTTTCAATTCCAATTCATCCTGAGGATAGTCCACGTTTTGCATCTACTATCCCTGCACTGAATCATGAAGGTCCTGATCAGAGATATGAATGGAAAGTACTCCCTCAAGGGATGGCTAACAGCCCAACTATGTGTCAAATTTATGTTAAAAAAGTAATCCAGCCACTTAGAAATCAAAATCCTGAACTACAAATATTTCACTATATGGATGATGTATTATTAGCACACAAAGATAAAAACACATTGCTAGAATGTTATGCCACACTTACAAACTTATTAAAAATTATAATCTAGAGATACCAATAGATAAGGTACAATTAAATTTTCCAATTAATTATTTAGGAGTTCTATTATCCTCAACCATGGTCCGTCCATCAAAAATTCAAATACGAGTAGATCAACTCAAATCACTTAATGACTTTCAAAAGTTATTAGGAGACATAAATTGGATAAGGCCTTATTTAGGTATACCAACAGGAGAGTTGGGACCTTTATTTGATATCCTAAAAGGTCCTTCAGATCCAAATTCACCCCGAATGTTAACACCTGAAGCAAGAAAGGCATTAAAAATCATTGAAACATATATGGAAAATATGCATTTGGATAGAATTGATATAAGTTTGCCTTTATTATTTATTGTACTACCAACAAAATATATTCCTACAGGAGTATTTTGGCAAGAAGGTCCATTATTATGGATACATTTATCTTATCCTCCTAACACTATTCTTACTAGGTATCCTGAGGCTGTAGGACAATTAATACTCAAAGGAATAAAAGCAGTAAAGGGAGTGTTTGGAATTTCTCCCAATAAAATGATTACTCCATATACTATGAAGCAAATTGATGAGTTAGCTAATGAGTTAAATACTTGGGCAATAATCATGTGCAAATCTAATGTTTCATTTGATAACCACTTACCATCTAATCCTTTATTGTCTTTTTGGTCATTGCATCCTGTAATTTTTTTCCAAAAATGACAAGAAAAACACCTATCATGAATGCTCCAAATATATTCACTGATGGGTCAAATAATGGTACAGCAGCAGTAGTTACCCCTGATCAAACTTTTACATTTTTAGTACCCAAACAATCAGCTCAAAAGGTAGAGCTTAATGCAGTTTTACAAGCTTTTGTGATGTTTAAAGATTCTGTATTTAATTTATTTTCTGATAGTCAGTATGTAGTTAATGCTATAGTATCTCTTGAAGATGCTGGTAGGATTTCCCCTTCTTCTACTGTTTTCTCTTTGATTTCCACTATACAAAGTCTAATCTGGGACAGAAAAGATCCATTCTTTATAGGACATATCAGGGCACATACAGGATTGCCTGGAGCCCTTAGTTTGGGCAATGATTTAGCAGATAAAACTACACATGACATACATATTTTCTCTACACTAGAAGAAGCTATAAATTTTCATAAAAAGTTCCATGTCAATGCTAATACTTTACAAAAGTGTTTTAAAATAACTAAGGAAGAAGCTAGACAAATAATAAAACAATGTCAAAATTGTGTGACCTTTTTACCACAAGTTAATTTTGGAGTCAATCCTAGAGGATTGATACCTAACCATATTTGGCAGGTGGACGTCACACACTTGCCAGAATTTGGAAAATTAAAATATTTGCATGTTACAGTTGATACTTCTTCTGGATTTTTGATGGGCTCCCTTCATGCTGGAGAAAAAACTAAAGATATTATAGCTCATTGCTTACAAAATTTTGCCACTGTGGGTGTTCCAATACAGTTAAAAACAGATAATGCCCCTGGTTATACTTCTACCTCTTTTAAACAATTTTGCTCAACATTTGGCATTACTCATATAACAGGAATCCCATACAATCCACAGGGACAAGGCATAGTTGAAAGAGCTCATCAAACTATTAAAATGTACTTATTAAAGCAAAAAGAAGGAATTGGTAAGGGGTATATATTCCCCAAAGATAAACTTAAAATAACCCTTTTTACTCCAAACTTTTTAAATTTGGATTCATCAGGACTTAGTGCTGCGGAAAGGCATATGTGTCCAAAAAATGTGCATAAGCCCAAGGTACTTTGGAAGGATATTCTAACAGGACAATGGAAAGGTCCTGACCCAGTAATTGTCTGGAGTCGGGGGTCTGTTTGTGTGTTTCCACAGGGAGAACAGCAGCCGATTTGGATTCCAGAGAGATTAACCAAGGTCCTGACCCAGTGATTGTCTGGAGTCGGAGGTCTGTTTATGTGTTTCCACAGGGAGAACAGCAGCCGATTTGGATTCCAGAAAGATTAAATAAAGCGATTTCTACAGACCAAAAAGAAGATGATTTGGCTCAAATCCATAACAACTGATATCCAAAACTCCAGTTTGGCTATTCTTACATCTGCAACAGAACCAGGATGCTTTTTTCAATATCTATTTTATTATTGCCCTTTGCCATATCATGAAGTTCTATTTTGTTTTTTGAGCTCATACAGACCTAGGTTAATGTTTTGCTGATCAGTTCTATTTTTTTGACTATAGAGTTTTTAAACATTGCAATGGAGATTTCACCTGTAAAAAGTTATAAGGCCTTTACTATAATGTTATGTGTTGTATGTATTATATTATGTGTGCACACTTGTGTTTTGTGTTATATGTTTGAATGTATGTATGTCCATATATCATATATGATGAGCGCTCATGATAAAATGGATCCAAATATTTTTTTTTCACATGATTTATATGGTTTAATTTAAATTGGGTAAACAACTGTTGAGGATTGTTTTAATATGTAAACAAAAAAGAAGGTTAACAGATCTGTTTGTTTACTTTCACCTTTCCTTTTCATTATATTTAATAATTCTCTTAAAGATAATGTAAATTGTTAAGAAAATTGTTTTCTTTTAGTGCCTTCTGTAATGTTACATAATTTTTTCTTTAGCCATTATTGCCAGAATTCCTATCTTCATCCCAGTGCCAGTGAAGGCAATGTAAATTGTTAAGAAAATTGTTTTCTTTTAGTGCCTTCTGTAATGTTACATAATTTTTTCTTTAGCCATTATTGCCAGAATTCCTATCTTCATCCCAGTGCTGGTGAAGTCAAAGATAAAACCAATCTACAGCTTCTACAATAGCCATCACTGAACTGCTTGCAGAACTTGCCTGGACACATTGTGAGCTCACCTGTATGCATTGTGAACTATCTGTTGGTGCAGCGACTTGTGGTAGTGTTGGGGTATTTTTGCTAATGATGTCATTGGTGGTACAATATTTCCAAAAGGAGCCGTCAATTGGCTTGCTGTATCTTCCTCCCTTCTGCTTGTCATGATCGTCCAGCTAAAATTTGGGGGCCAACAGAGGTGAGGCAAAGAACCTCACCCCCCTGCTGGTACAAAGACCTCTCCACAGGTGTGGCTGTATACTGGACTGGTAGTCACTGACAGGTAAGATCCAATTGCAATGGTACCAACCTAAGGACCATATGTACTATTGGACAACCTAAGGCAGGCACGGTCCCTAAGCCACATGCTTGTTGTTTAAACAGAGAGGGGGAGATGTTGAGAGCCACAGCCGAAGGGGCCCCAGCAAACTTCCAGCTGCCGGCTGATGATTGGCTCACAGCAGCCCCAGCAACATCTAGCTGATTGGCTCCTCTGTGGTGATGCTCATTGGGCTGTTTCCCTGCCCTTTCAGACCACGGAGCTGCTCATTGGGGGACTTTTTTGGCTCTGCCCACGTGACCCAGCCAATCGGCCTCAAGAGCAGGAGGATTGGGGGAGGTGGAGAGAAGCTTGTGTGGGAGAGAGAGGCTTGTGGAAAGCCGGTGGTGGCAGTTGAGGCTCTGAGGGTTTTTCCTGAGAGTCTGTTTTGTTTGGCGTGTGTGGTTCTAAAAATAAAGTTAGTTTCTTTTGACAAGTGGCTCCTGATTGTGCCCAGCCAGACTGCTCTGTCCTGTGTGCACAAGTCTTTTGTTTACTTGGTGACATTAGAATATCCAATGAGAATGTGGGCAAATCAAGGGAACAGATAGCAAATGTACTCTCACCAAATGACACAAGCTTTTCTAGGGGATTTGTGTCACAGGTCTATATTAGGTGATAATTAAGGAACTCGATGGCCAGGAGGGAAAACCATAGCCAGGCACAAAGCTTGTTATCATACAGTGTGTAGTTTACACTGTTTCTTGTTAATGTTGCCTTCAGTGAGGTCTCATTTGGCAACAGACACCCTGATGAGAATCTGCATACTCAGGAAATTGTGTATGTCATCTCCAGGAAACCATATCATATTACAAGAGAAAGAGAAACTAAAGAGCAACACTTGGATTTCAGAGGAAGATAAGCAACCTTACCATGGCTTTTGATGGGGCCTCCTGACCCATGCTTTCTCCAGGAATGAACTCCACCATGTCATTTTGGGGAACTAGGAGGATGCAGAATAATGATTAGTATACTGATTTAAGGCTTATGAATAGTTCAGGGCATTTCTTGATATAGACATCAGTGAAAATATACAGCAAAGATAAGAAGAATGAGAGATGGCCGCGAATAGAGTGCATCACACCCCGTGTACCGCATCACTGCACAGGTGAATACAGGGTTAGAATGACAAAAAGCTATCTTGTTAGGAATTTCCAGCAAAATTGGGGTGCACCGAAACCTAGAGGAAGGATTTCCATCACCGAGGACCGGTTACTGAGTCTCAAATATGAGCCAACTGTGTGACCAGAGATCCGGGCTGACTGATCCGCCACCCGCCCTGCGGCCCGCCCCGCGGCTACAGATGGCGGGGTGCCGCCAAGAAGCGACCAGCAAGCAGAGAGAAACGGCGCTACGAATTCTGTGGAGTCCTGCCGGCTGTGCCCTCACTGAGCTCTGGGCTGAGTTCGGGGTAAGGAAGCGGTCCAGTTCTATCCCCCACAACGGAAAGTCCACCAAGGAAGCCAGCGGCCACCATCTTGGAGAGCTGACGTCACCATCGCCAGGTTCCTACAGATTGCAACAATAAAACAGCATGAACAACCAGACTACATATAACTTACTAAATGCAAATAGATGAATACTACGAATAAGTCTATACTCCGCCTAAGCCCTTAAATACCCCAAGTACTCCTGTCTATTTTCTTGTTAATATCCGCCTGCATTTGAGTAACCCCCCAAGGAAGCTAACATATACTAAACTCCATACAATCAAATCACCCGACCTTAACATAAAATCCTAAGTCCAAACCTCAGTTCTCTATATGCCATCAAAATCTGAAGGCCTTTAATGAAACCAATGAATTTACCTTAAATGACAATTAAATCCAACATCTCTAAACATTGTCTCCTAACACAAAGGAGAGATAGTGGAACTATAAAAACCAAAACAAATTTAAAGGAGAAAACAGAAACACAGCAGTCAAACAGAGTTGGAAAGTATCTTGAGCACCATGAAAAAACAAGGGAAAAAAGGAGTACAAACAATGCAGGACAACTTAAATACAAAGGAGAACCTATAGGCACCAGAAAAATGGACAGAGAAAGAAGTCAAGGCATACCTAATTCCGATGGATTGGAATCTTAGAGAAGACTTTAGACAGCAAGTTCAAACAATGAAAGTATATTTTGAAATCGAATTAAATAAGCAAATTCAAATGTCAAAGAACGAGCTCTATCAGGAAATAGAGATTTAAAAACAAACCAAACAGTAATCCTAGAAATGCAGGAAACCATAAACCAAATTAAAAACTCAAACGAGAATATTACAAATAGACTGGATCAAGTAGAAGCCAGAACATCAGATAATGAAGACAAAGTTTATCAACTTGAAAAGAATATAGTCAACACAGAAAGGATGCTTAAAAGATGAGCAATCTTTTCAAGAGATATGGGATGTCATAAAAAAAAAAAAAACCTGAGAGTCATTGGGATAGAAGAAGGCATAGAGGTTCCAACCAAAGGAATGAACAATCTATTGAATGAAATAATCCTAGAAAACTTCCCAGATATGAAAGATGGGGAATGGATTGCCAAATCCTGGAAGCCTACAGGACCCCAAACATTCAAAACCGTGATAGACCAACTCCAAGACACATAATTATGAAGATATCCAACATACAGAACAAGGAGAGAATATTAAAAGCTATGAGAGAAAGGAGGCAGATTACATTCAGGGGTAAACCAATTAGGTTAACAGCTGATTTTTCATCACAGACGTTGAAAGCGAGAAGATCCTGGAACAATGTATTTCCAACGCTAAAAAATAATGAATTCCAACCAAGAATACTGTATCCAGCAAAATTAAGCTTCAGATTTGACAATGATATTAAAATATTTCATGATAAACAAAAGTTAAAAGAATTCACAGCCAGAAAACCAGCACTGCATGGCATCTTGAGCAAAACACTACGAGAAGAGTAATTGAAAAACAGCACCCCAAACTAACAGTGGGGGGTAACTCAGTAAAGGGAAGGAAAAAAAATAACCAAAAAGGAAAAACTAGCCATATTAAATAAAATAAATAAACAAGCATGACGGGTAGTACTAACCATATTTCAATAGTAACCTTAAACGTTAATGGTTTAAATTCACCAATTAAGAGACATAGGCTAATAACCTGGATTAAAAAAACAAATCCAAAATCATGCTGCCTTCAGGAGACTCATATGATAGGAAAAGACATACACAGACTGAAGGTGAAAGGTTGGGAAAAATCATACCACTCACATGGTCCCCCGAAGCAAGCAGGAGTGGCCATACTCATATCGAATAAAATCAACTTCTAACCTAAGTTAATCAAAAGGGATAAAGAAGGACACTACATACTATTAAAAGGAACCATCCACCAACAAGACATAACAATTATCAATATATATGCACCAAACAATGGTGCTGCAACATTCATAAAACAAACTCTCCTCAAGTTCAAGAGTCAAATAGATCACAACACAATAATTATGGGTGACTTCAACACACCGCTCTCTCCATTGGACAGATCCTCCAGACAAAAGCTGAATAAAGAAACTATAGAACTCAATAACACAATCAATAACCTAGACTTAACCGACATATATAGAATATATCAACCATCATCAAGTGGATACACGTTCTTCTCAGCAGCACATGGATCCTTCTCAAAGATAGACCATATATTATGCCATAGGACAACTATTAGTAAATATAAAGGTGTGGAGATAATATCATGCAACTTATCTGATTACAATGGAATGAAACTGGAAATCAATGATAAAAGAAGGAAGGAAAAATCATACATCTCATGGAAAATGAACAATATGTTACTGAATGATCAATGGGTTACAAAAGACATAAAGGAGGAAATCAAAAAATTCTTGGAGATGAATGAAAATACAGACACAACATATTGGAATCTATGGGACACAATGAAAGCAGTTTGAAGAGGGAAATTCATTTTCTGGAGGTCATTCCTCAAAAAATGAAAAAAATCAACAAATAAATGAGCTCACACTTCATCTCAAAGCCCTAGAAAAGGAAGAGCAAAACAACAGCAAATGTAGTAGAAGGCAAGAAATAATCAAAATCAGAGCGGAAATCAATGAAATTGAAACAACAACAAAAAACACTAAAAACACAGTTTTCCAGAAGCCAAGGGGACTCAGAATAGGAGGTATTGCCCAGGCCCAGCGTGGGATGCCCTCGCTCACCCCAGACAGTCCCTAGGAATGTGGGGCTCCCCATACAGGGCCAGAGAGGTGGCCTCCTTCTCCCAGAAACCACCCAAAGGCCCACAGCTGGACCTCAGTCAGCCTGTGGGATGGATTGTCACCTGGGAGGACAGCACTGATTTTCTGCTTACTATTCCTAATTCCTTCTAATGTGTTGGTTAGTGGGGTGTCCTCGGGTGTCACAGGTCCTCCAGGACCCCTTTCTTTTCTTTTTCTCCCATACTTTCTCTCTCCTTGTCTCCCTCCTCTTCCTCTCTGACATTTGGGTCCTTCTCAGACCTGCCCTGTGGAGGCAGCTCCTTCCTTGGAACCAGGCTTTATGGCCACTTAACAACTGGTACAGCCGCTCAGGACCATGTCCCGCCCAGCTTTCTGTCAGCCAGGCCACACCCAGCAGGAAGCAGGGAGGGAATGAGCCGGGTGCATCGTTGCTTTGTTGCTTAAGGACTTTAAAAAAAATAAGATAAAATTCACATCATACAGAATTAAAATAGGGTTTTATCACATTCACAGAGTGATGCAAACACTGCCTCTATCAAGTTCCAAAACTGTGGCGCTCAGCCCTGGCAACCTCTGATCTATGTTATTTTTCTCTAGATTTCCCAATTCTTGTATATTTTGCAGAAATGGAATCATGTCATATCTGACCTCCTGTGTGGTTTATTTCACTTAGCATAATGTTTTCAAGGTTTATCTAATCATAGGATGTGTTAGTACTTCATTCATATTCATGGTTGAGTAATATTCCGTTGTATGGATATACCACAATTGTTTATCCATTTGATTGTTTTTGAACTTTTGGATTATTTCACCCTTTTCAGTGAACATTTGTGAAAAATAGTTTTTTGAGGGGGAAAGTTCCTATTTTTATTATTTATTCATATGATAATTTTGTGGTTAGCTTTTTGGGGGGATTTCTAGACTTCCTTACCATATTGCTGTGCAGAAATTGATCATGTGTTTAAAGGACTCAAGTTGCATCCTGAAGTCTTCTGCCTATAGTCCTGCCAGGTATTATCTGAGTGAAAGCATTTAGAGCCTTGAAATGTGCCCTAACTGTTCAGCAGTGAAACCCTGGATGGACCATGAAGGAGAGTTTGGTACAGCATAGGACAGGGGTGGAAAGTCAAGCCTCAGCCACCCCTCCATCCACTGATTCACCGTCCACTGATTCACCATCCACTGATTCACCATCCACTGATTTACCATCCACTGATTCACTGTCCACTGATTCACCATCCACTGATTCATTGGTAGAATGTCTATCACATAACTACCTCACACCAGTCCCTTTACTGGACATGGGAAGAGGTGCATAAGGTATAGGTGATTCCTGAAGAGGCTTATGACCTTGGGATGGGGGAAACAGACACACAAATGACAATCAGCCCATGCATGGTGGCCTCCACCTGTAATCCCAGCTCCTCAGGAGGCTGAGGCAGAGATCATCTAGCTCATTTCTGGGAAGGTAAACCAAGGGACAGTGAACAAGGGTCTCTTCTGGGGACAGGGCTGGGTCAGGGATGTGGTTCTGCTCGCCTCTGTAACTTGAGAGCCCAGCACATAGTAGGTGCTTAGTTTTGCCTGGCACATAGTAGTCACTCAGTAAACGACTGTCAGTTGTGTGGATTCATGTTTCCAGGGAGGGACCTGACCTTTAGTTTTCTGCCCTTCTCTGTGGTGGTGATTGGTTCTCATCATGGGTGAATACAAAACAAAGGTGATTCTCAGTTTTTGAGTGTGATCCTTCATCTTCTGACCTTCCTCCCCCATCACTGTGCCAAGGAGGATTCCAGCTCCCGTTCACATGACAATGCACAGCCATCAGTACATAAGTGTTGCTCTGAAAAACGGGGAGAGAACTGGCTGGCCAGCTGCAGGTCTGTTTATTTAAAAGGGAAAACTCCCCGGCAGGTGAGCGAGGGCCTCCCGGCCTCCCTTCCTCCCATCTTCGCTCTGGGTTCTGCACCAGGATCTGGTGCCCAGGGCTCTCCCAGGCCCCGGGTCGCCTCACAGAATGAGCCTGGCAGGGGATGGGGAGCTCCTGGCAGGGACGGGTGCTCCCCACTGGCCCAGGCAGGACCTCTGCTACGTGTGAGGAGGCCAAGTGTGTACCCCAGCCTCAGCCCGGTTGGCTTTTCTCGGCCTATTTCGTCCCTGCCGCAGTACCACGGACGGGACCTTGGCTTCCCCGGGGGTGGGTGTGACCAGAGTTGGGGACTGACTGCTGGGGACAGGGGCCCTGGCAGCCTGGGTTCCTTTCCGGCCCTGTGGACACCCTGGACAGCAGACTCCCTCACTGGCCTTGATTTTCTCTTCTGAAAAATGGGGCCACTGCAGTGCGAAGGAGAGACGGCCTTGGGGGGAACTCACTGCCGCCTTCATGCACCCACCCCCAGGTCACCCAGTCCCACTCACCACCATGCAGACCCAGCCACCGCCCCTCACCTGTCCTCCTGTCCGTCCCCAGGTCCACCCTTTCACCCCACCCACATGGACCCAGTCACACACCCACTGCTTCACCCACTCACCCCCATCCATCTGGCCATCCATCAGTCCATCTGTCTGTCCATCCACCCATCCATCCGTCTACCCACCTATTTGTCCACTCAGCCGTCCACCTTCTCCCTTCTCTCATCCGCCCGCCATGCCATCCCCAACCTTCTTCCCCGCCCACCCCCGGGGTTTGCAAGGTGACCCCAGCCCTGGCTGTCCCATTTTACAGATGGAGGAGCCTCCATCGCAGGAGAAATGACAAAGAGCTCAGGGTCACTGTCAGGACCCCCGTTGGCTGTCCTGCCTCGGGTGACCAGTGCCTCTGAGGGGCCTGCTCTCTGGGAGGCGATCTCTTTGGGCACCTGTGGTCAGGGGTAATGACAGGCTACAAACGACGAACAACGTAGCGCTCAAGGTGGGTCTGGCCTGTGGCACCGTTTGGTGAGCACCTACTGTGTGTTCTCCAGGTCTGATGGGACTGTCCCCATTCTACAGAGGAGGGGATCGAGTCTCTGAGAGGCCAAGTGATGGGACAGAGCCCGGGCCCCAGACCAGAGGGTGGGACTCTAAATTCCTCTTGTCTCCGCTCTGCCACTTGGGTCCTGGTTTCTGCCCTGCCACTGCACACAGTGTGGCCTCAGGACACGTGGAACCTCAGTGTCCCCGTATGTCCTGAGAGTTGCCTGCATGGTTTCTGGGGTTGTCCGCAGAAGAAGAGGGGAGAACAGGAGACAGGGGTCGCCACAGCCCTCGGTGACCCCGCTCACTCACTCGTTCAACAAACACCATGTGCCCTGCACTCCTACTGTGTGCCTGCCTGAAGCTCAGCATTGGGAACACAGAGGTGACAAAGAGGGACAAAGGCTTCCATTCTCTGGGGAGGAAACAGTAGCCAAGCCCACACTTATGTTCAGCGATGGGATGGTGACAAGACTTCTATGAGAAGGGGACAGCGTCAGGAGGGCGGAGGAGACAGCCCTCCAGGAGGACATGCTGCTTGGTCTCAGCACTGACCCCATCATGAGAAGATCCTGGTGTCAGGGCTGCAGGGAACAGAGGACCAGGCAGAGGGAACAGTGAGTTCCAAGGGCTGGTGTGGAGTCAGCCTGCTGGGGACATGGAACTGGGGTTGGGGACCTTGCCAGCCTCTGCTTGGGACTTCTCCACGTGGCTCCTGTGACACCACATTGACTCTGGTCATTAATGACAGTGGCATCCCTCCTGCTCTCTGGGAGAGTTGAGCTGCAACTCTGCCTTGTAGTTCTCCTTCCCTCCAACGACCTGTGTTTCAAAATTATGTCCCCAAATCCAGAGGCCTCTGGGGACCAGGTATATTTCTCCAAATCCCAATAAATAAACATAGTCAATCCATGGACTCCAGGGGGTTATGGGCCACTCTGCCAGGGAACTCGGCGGGTCACCCCGCAGGGCCGGGCTGAGTTATGGGGGCACTTGAAGCCTCATGATGGGTCATGGCTCCATGGTAGATTGCTCGACTAGCACGTGCAATGCCCTGGGTTCAAGTCTCAGTACCACATAAAAATAAATAAGTAGAATAAAGGTATTGTGTCTGACTACAACTAAAAACAGAATATTTTAGAAAGTCTCCTTTTAAGGTGTTCATGCTGTTGATTCTTGTCCATTTTCTCTAAAGCCGGGACTCTCGCCTGACGGTCTGGCTCCTGACTGTCTTGTCCGCACCTGGCACACAGCCTGGCCCACACAGGGTGCTCCGTGGATGGGGTGGGACCAACCTGATGTCCTCACTCCTGTCCTTCCAAGGGTTGTGCAGGTGGGTCCTGATCATTGTCACACAGGGACAGCAGTGACAGTGCCGTTGGGTCCCCTCCAAGCTCAGAGATAGTTAGTAATGAACCGATTCATTTCAGGAGGGGTGGAATTGGGCTGGGGACAGAGACGTGAATCAGGGCATCAGGCCTGGGAAGGGTGACCTGGACCCAGGTGCCCATTTTGCCCAAAGCACAGTGTCGACGGACTGGAGGGACCAGGACCCCTCTCCAGGCTGACCTCTGTGCTGCAAGGGGCTTCATGTTGGGGGGGCATCATAATTTCTTACAAAGAATAGAAAATGGGGGTGGGTGGGGGAGAGGAGCCACAGACCGAAGCCAACGGAACCCTTCATTTCCGTTTCCACCCGAGTCCCTGGAGGGTGTGTGTCCCCTTTCTATTTTCTTTTGCACCTGACCTGGCCTACATAGGGCTGGGGATGTGGCTCAAGCTTTAGCGTGCTCGCCTGGCATGCGTGAGGCCCGGGTTCGATCCTCAGCACCACCTACAAACAAAGATGTTGTGTCTGCCGAAAAATAAATAAATAAATAAATATTAAAAAATTCTCTGTCTCTCTCTCTCTCACTCTCTCTCTCTTTAAAAAAAAAGAATTGGCCTACATTGCACATGTCCTTAGAATTAATGGGAGGCTTATTTAAAGGTAAGAGACGGTCATACTTTAGATATGAGTTGTCTCTGGAAAGCTCAGGTATAAGACAATGCAGGAAAGTTTTGAGGTGAAATGATTGGGTTTTGAGAGCTTAATCCTAATGAGTGCATCAATCCACTGGTATGGACTAACTGGATGGTAACTGTAGCAAGTAGGGTAGACCTAGAAATAGTCAATCAGAGGGGGCATGCCTTTTGGGTTCATAGTTTGTCCCTGGTGTGCAGAGTTCTCTCTCTGCTTCCTCATTGCCATATGCTGAGCTGCTTTCCCACTCCTTACACTTCCACCACTATGTTCTGCCTCACCTCGGCCCCAGAGCTATGGAGTTGGTGGTCAGTGGAGTGAGACCTGAAACTATGAGCTACATAAACTTGTCCTGCTCTAATTGTTGTTGTTAGATTTTTTGGGTCACAGTGATGTAAAAGGCAACTAAAACACAGACTAATTTATCCAGCAGGGAATATTCAAGGCAGTACAGCATTTGAGATATGGCCTGGGTATTTCTAGCTGCTTTCAGCCTGATATACCTTGGGGCTCAGGAGCAAAAGCCAGGGTAGAAAGATTTAAAATACTTGCAGGTTTTCCAGAAAAGAAAACTTTGTAATGTTGGGGCCAAAGATTGTGTGGTTGGTAAAGAGATTAGTTCCATTACACAGAAGCCACCTTCAGGCATCTCAGGAATGGGAAGGACACCACCCTTAGCAGGCTCAATGACTTGTGGAGAGATTATCAGGGTGCCCTGCTTGCAAAAGGCAACCTCAGAATCCTATGTCCAGATTCATTTTGCTGTGTAACTAACATCATATGGGCTCACAGAGGCCATGGTCTAGGTGGGTCTGGCTACTGTCCTCATTCCCAGCTGACCTTGGTATTGTCCATGTGATGCTGGTTATCAGGCTTACAGAATGAAGAGTTGAGGGGTTGTGAAGGTTTGCATTCATACTTCAGAGGAAAGGCTGGTAACCAGGATGTGCATATCACATTCAGAGTGCAACCCAGTAACCCCAGAAACAGTGATTTATCAAACTATGAGAGTGGAGCCAGTGTTGTGGTGGAGAGCTCAGTAGGTTAGCAGTGGCAGGCCTATGAACACCTGCTCAGATAAGTGAAAGTCAGTGAGCACAGAAGCTCTGGGGAGTGGTCCCACATCAGACCAGGCTGGAGGGGTAAGGAGGCTCAAGCTCTAGGGGAGCCATATTACACCATCAGGTGCCCTAGTTTCCCACCTGGAGCACTAGACTTAATGGAGCACTAGACTTAACGTGTGCCCTGCTGTGCTTTTTCAGTTTCCTCCTTACTACTGTCCTCTTCTTCCCTTTGGGGCTAGTTGTGTTTCCCCCACGTAGTTGTATCTTTGAAATGTGTAAACTTTCTTTTGATTATTAATGAGGATTGCAGCCAATGCAGCTACAAAAGGTTTGATTCTGCTGCTTTGCTTCCACTCATGAAAGTCAGTAACTGAAGAGGCAGAGAGGAGGGAGAGGAAAAGGCTTCATTGGGAACAATTCAGCATTTCAGAGATGAATGGTAGCTCCTGGTTTCATCTTGCTTAGTACTGCTGAGTGAAAGTGTATACAGTGTGTTATGTGGAATTGTCCTCTCAGTCTTGGGCAGGTGGACACAAGCACAGTTTACTAGTGTTGACAGACTGTCCTTTAGAGGGGTCTGGGGTCATGGCTCAGTGGTAGAGAGCTTGCCTGGCATGTGTGAGGCACAGGGGTCAATTCTTAGAACCATATATAAATCAATAAATATTCATAGACAACTAAAAATATATATTAAAAAATGTCACTAAGGAGCTGGGGATGTGGCTCAAGTGGTAGCGCACTCACCTGGCATGTGTGCAGCACTAGGTTCAATCCTCAGCACCACATAAAAATAAAGATGTTGTGTATGCCCAAAACTAATAAATAAATATCAGAAAATTCTCTCTCTCTCTCTCTCTCTCTCTCTCTCTCTCTCTCTCTCTCTCTCTCTTAAAAAACTGTTATTTAAAGAAGTTGGGATTCTGTGGGTTATATCTGGGTCCAGTGGACCCTGATACATCCCAGACCTGTGAATCTAAGATAATGTGATTTTTTATATGCTTGCAATTCTGAAGCTGTGTGTGTCTGGTTTCCCTCCTAGTCAGTGTCTTTTGTACACTTCTGCCAATACCTTTTAATTTGGACATTTCCTGTGATATAGTAAGGTGGAGTGCCCACTGCAAGGGCCCTTTTAACTGACTTTAGTGCTTTTAACTGACTCTATGGGTAGTCATTAAGATAGGGTTGAGGGTGTGGGGAGAAAAGAAAGCTATACTCATGAATTAAAAAGAAGAGAATTGCAGAAAAAAAAAAAAAAAACGTTCAATTCAGGGTTCAGCATCACTGTGTTCCCTTGAGTCTCAGAAGAGACTTTGGACAAAAACTATTGAGAATGCACTGTTGATATTTGTGGACTCTTGGAGTCCAAATACTTGTTTATTTATTTATTTTTAATTATTTATTGCTGTGAGACAGACATGAGCTTTTGGGGACAAGGGATAGATGTTCTGGTTAATATTTGGTGTTCCTCAAAGGCTCACCTCTTAAACATCTGGTTCCCAGCTGAAGTCATTATTGAGAGGTGTTGGAAGCTTGTGGAAAGTGGGGCCCATTTGATGAAAATTACCTCATTGAGGATATGCCACTGATGGGGTACTGGGACCCTAATGCACTTCTGTCTCTGTCTCTCTCTCTGCCTCCTAGCAGCCATGAGGTGGTCAGTTTTCCTATGTCATACACTCTTGGCAAGATGTTCTGCTTTGTTACAGGTCCAGAGGTAAGAGGGCCAAGTGACCATGGACTCTAATCTCTGAAATCATGAGCCAAAATAAATCTCTGCTCCTTTGAATGTGGTGATCTCAGGTATATTATCACAGGTTTGGAAAGTGATTAGGACAGCTGCTGTCCAAAATATAAGAGGCCCCAGACCTTCCTCTAACCAGATTCACCCCTTCTGTCTTAATGTATCACAGAAAAGCTGACAATTTACTCACTAATTTGTTGAGCAACAAACATGCCAGTAATATCTTCAGGTTAGAATTTGGGCATGTAAGGATGCCAAAGTCCTCTTGTGTGAGAACACTGCAGACCCCATTCAGAAATTGGAGCTGATGTGGCTTAGGGGGGAGCCCAGGTGAACATGCCCAGCCCTAGCATGGGAACACACATTGCACAATGGTCTGGCTTTCCAGCTAGAAGACATCCATCTGGGCTGACGGTGGATACTCAAAAGAATCTATTTGGGGTGATTCTCTCTTTTAGAAACCCCTTAAATGTCCCAGAGTACCTTCATCTCCAGAAGCATTATCTGAGAGTACTCTGTTATTATCTGAAGAGTTTTTTCTCTATATTGAGCAGTTACTGAGTGGCTGGCAAGTACCTTTCAGTTTTATAGGAGGGAATGTGCTCTCTCCTTTGCACTTTTATATTTTCTTACATTTTCAACAACAAGGTATGTGCCTGAAATCTGCATCTTCACCCCTCTACCTCTGTGTGCAGGGCCCACAAGATAATATCCTTGAACTGGGTGTGTCAGTGTTCAGATTATGTATGTAATGTTCTGTGTGTGTGTGTGTGTGTGTGTGTGTGTGTGAGAGAGAGAGAGAGAGAGAGAGAGAGAGAGAGAGAGAGAGAGAGAGAACACAAGAACTTGTCCCTCTAGCACCAGGACTTTGTGCTTTCATGTGTTTCATGTGTATAGGTATGGAAAGGATATGAAACAAGACACCATAAATTCTCTTGTGTGGGACTGTTTGGTTGTCATGTGTAAATATTTTCTGAGTGATTTCTTTGGTCAGTGTTGGCTGAGTACCTTTCTGGCAGGACATGTGTTTAGGGTTTTAGTGGTGCGTCTGTAGGTGTTGTTGGCATTGTGGACTATTGTGAACATGACTATTGTGAATGCATTTGAGAGGAGTTAGGATGTTGTCTTACTATTATGTGTTGGATCTGTGCATTTTCAGATTTTAGAATGTATGTGTATGTTCATGATGTCTACGTCAGAATTTAGGGTCATAATCTTTGGTGTTCAGAGATTTGGAGAGAATGGAATCATGGGGTATGTTGGGGTGTTTGGAATTATGTATGTGTGGCACATAGATGTGTATAGATTCTGTTGATAATGTCTCAAGTGGACTGCTGTGTATTTTTTTGTTTAGGGCTTTGAGGTGATCATGTTATTCTTGGGAATGGAGGGGTATCCTTTGTGAGTATGTAGGAAGAGTTAGCAGTGTCTGTACATCTGAGATTTGTTGTTGAACTTCATATTCTGAGGCATTCTGTGTATGTGCAACATAGAGGTAATTGTATATGTTTTCATTTGAGAATACAAATTGTTGTCATGTTAATAAGTAATTTGTTTGCTCCATTCAGTTACTGAGGGAGTGTTTGTGTGATTGCTTTTTGGGTGATACTGATTGATGTGTGGTCTAAAGATATGTGTATCTGAAGCACATTTCAGATACTCTCAACCAAAAGACCCTTGCCATAATTAAGCTTCTTCTCTTGTCAGATCAGCAGCAAGTATGCAAAGGTTACTGTGGTTGGTAGCTTCCTCTTTCTTGTAAATGCCAGATTTTTTTTTTTTTTTTTTTTTTGGTAAATACGTGTGAAACCTCTGTCTGGCCTAGAGAATGGAATGAAAAACACTTGTCAAGTGAATCTTCAAGCCCTTTTCCGCCATGGGACATAAAAGTCAAAATATTTTGAAATTATCTGTCCATAGAATGTTTCAGGCATGAGCCACACTCTGGACTGGTTGGCAACAGCCAATAAACCTGCTTTCTGAAAATTCCTCTGGTATCCAGCCTCTTCAGTCCTACTTCATATCTATTTTAAGTGTTTCTTGGAGGTGACTGGAATATGTATGAGACTTTGTAAGGAAGGTTATTGATTGGAATTGTTTGGATTTTGCTGTGTATTTGTTTTAATTTGGGCATGAGAAACTCTGGGTTTACATTCAGGCATCTGGAAGATAGGAAGTTTATGTTATTGAGGATTTTCAGAGCTCCACAGTGTTGTGTGCTGTCAACTGAGTATATCAGAAAGTATGAGCAGTTTTGTACATTAATAGTGAGTTCTGTGCCCTTTAATAGTGAGAGAGTGGCTGCATGTACTTTGGGTCTGTGGGAGTACTGTAGATTTGTAGATTCAGATGGACACGTGTGTTCCAAGACTTGTATAATCTAGGACTGTGAATGTATTTAGGAAGTGTGATGGCTGAGTATTCATTCTCAAACTGTAGATGGGTAGTGTGTGTTTCCACTGAGAGAATATAGGAGTTATATTTATATGGGAATACAAGTTAGGAGGATTGGGTACTGACAGTGTATATGGGTTATTATGACATGGTGGGACTTGTGAATAATTATTAAGAAGAGTGTTTGAATGGAGTATTTTGGTGAATACATTTGATATTCACAAAATATTGATTTTTAATTGAATTTAATTTTTTGTTTAGGGAAGGGTGTGACATTAGAGTGCAGGGTAAAATATGTGTATTAAGGCCACACATGTGTTATGTATGTATTTGGGAAATGACAATGAGTAGATTGTAGGTGACATCATTGTTGTGTACATTTGGAAAGGGTTGGGAAACTTTATGTGTTTTTGGGAGTTAGTGTTTGCATATCAAGTGATTCTGGGAATATGGACTCATGTTTATGTGTGTATGTTGGTGGTTGTACCTGTGTCACTTAGGGTTAAGGATGTTATATTTTTGTAATCAGGGTATTTCTGGTTGCACTCAATCTTGTAGAAGTTCAAAGAGATTTTTGTGTATATTGTATTTCTGATGAGAGGATCAAGTCTGTGAGATTTTCCAGAGTACTTAGGGTTTTGTTTATGTGACTTCTGGTAACAAATAGGGTTTATTTTGTGTGTGTGTGTGTGTGTGTGTGTGTGTGTAGGGGGGTTGTATGTTGTATTTCTGTGTGCATGCATACTCAGTGTTTGGTTATATCATGTGCATGCCTTCAGGAAGTGTAGAGTATATAGAAATGTATAAGCCTGCATTTGGAAAAGTATTCATTATAGTTGCATGTCCGTCAGTACGTGGGTGATAACAGGCATGTGTATTTGTGGGTATGTATAGAGTATATTTTTTTTTTTAGAAAGGAAGTGGTGGTGTGTGTATTCAGGGAAAGAAGGGATAAAGGTGATTTATGCATCTGTGTTTTCGGTGGGATGGCAGTGAGTTGTGGGTCATGCACCTGTTTCTAAATGTGAGGTGTTTAATGATATCTGTGGTGGAAGGGGATGTAATGAGTGTGCATCTTTACATGTACGTGCCTCAGCAAGAGGTGTTCACAGGTCTCTGTGGCTGGGAGGCATGTGTGCATCCGTGGCTAAAGGGGATGGCAGGAACACATTGGTGATGGCAAGCCTTTCCCAAGTGCACTGATGCTTGTTCCTGTTGATCTGGAGCTCCAAAAGTGATTTCTGTGTTCTCATTATTATCTGACATCTGTCTACATTAGTTGTGGTGGTGGGTGGATGTGCCTCTTGGATCCTGGGCTGGTGGATGGGAGCTGATCAGGGATGGTCCCTCAGGAGTGGTGGGGGGAGCTTTTCCTCCAAGATGTGAGGTATGGCCATTGTGGTTCAAAGGGACTGACTCTGGAAGGAAACTGCCAGGAGTTTCACAGATCCAAGGACAATTGTTGAGGGAGATGTTTGTTTGTTCACCTGTTTCATCCTCCCTTGCATTTTTCCTTCCACCAAGACAAAGACAGAGACCCTAAGCACAAGTCTCCACAGGGCCCTCCCAGCTTGGTGGTGTCCTTGGCCCATATGTGCACATGACTGGCCTAATGGTGTGCATGCTCTGGCAATATCACGAGCTCTATAATTATTACACCACTGCACCTCAGTCAGATTAGGAGAGGAGTTAAAAACTGTCTGTACAATGATACTTGCTTTAAATTTTCCTGAGAAGCTACCTTCTTTGTATTCTTTATTTCTTGGCATGACCAAGTGAGTGATCCATCTTTACAACCTGAATGATCCTTTCACATTTCTACTCATAGAGAACTTCCTTCTGATCAGTTTCTACTAGTGGAGAATTTACTTGGTTTTTATTTGTGTGGAAATAAGCAGAATGAGTTTAATTTTATATACATTTTCAAATATTCACAGCAAAGTTTTGCCATGTCAGCTATTTGGGAAGGCACATCAGTGGTGTCCATTACACTTATTTTTCCATTCTTTTGAAAGCAGCATGCAGCCACAGAACTTTTCTCATCTTGCAAAATCGAAGCTCATTTGTTAGACAGTAATCATCAATTTCCCTCATGCTCTAAGAAGTCACCATTCTCCTTTCTGTATTATTTTAATTACTCTGTGTACTGTACTTCATATAAGTAGGATCGTACAGTCTGTATTCTCAAGGTCCATCCTTACTCTACTATCAGCCAGGATTTTCTTTGTTTTTTAGACCAAATAATACTTCATCATGTACTACACGTAAAAAAATCTTCCTTGGGATAGGAAAAAGGCAAAATTGTAGAATGAAATTGACCATACTATCCTATATACATATATGAAGAGACCACAGTAAGTTTTATTTTTATGTATATCTGTAAAGCACGAGTTAAGAAAACTGTAAATACATGGATGGAAGACCAGTATAGAAGAAGAAATGAAACCGGGTCAGGGAGGAAGGGAGGGAAAGGGCAAGTTCTCGAGACTGACTTGGAACAAACTATATTCCATGCTTATGTATAACTATAATGCACAGCTAAAAATAAAAATATTCTTCCTCAATGTACCCTTGAGTATAATAAATAATCCTGTAGTAATTAAAAGCATATAAATATCTCTTCAAAAGAAATAGAATTGAAGGGTCATTTGAATGATCCTTTTGATAATTTGGGGAACCACCAATCAGTTTCCCATAGAGCCTGCACTACTTTGCATTCTAACCCACTAGGGTTCTGGCTCCATCACATTCTCAGCAGCACTGGTGTTCTCTGTTTTATTTGTGGTGGTGGGTGGATGTGCCTCTTTTTTTCTGGACTGGAGAATGGGAGCTGATCAGGGATTTTTCTGTTTTCTGTTTCTTTCTGTTTCATCATGTGTTTGAAGCTGGATCTCATTGTGATTTTCATTTTGATTTTGATTCTCCACTTATTATTATATTGAACATCTTCCCATGTGCTTCTCAGCCATTTGCATATCTTCTTTGGAGAAACATCTGTGGAAGTCATTTGCCCATTTTAATATTGGTTTGTTGTTTTCTTCTTATTGAGGTATAAGGGCTCTTTATATCATAGATCTTAAATTCTAATCACAAATATAATTTTCAAATGCTTTCTTGCATTTAGTGAGTCATCTTTTCACGAATGACTGTGTCGATTGATGAATCAAAGTTTTGGGGGTTGATGTAGTTCAGTTTGATTCTTCCTTTTGGTGCCTGTGCTTTTGATGAGCTGTTCAAAAAGTCCCTGTCAAAATCCCTTGTCATGGGCTTTTTCTCTTGTGTGTTATGAGTTTTATACTTCGGATCTTACATTTAGGTCCTCTATTTATGTTGAGTTAATTTTAGTCCATGGTGTCAGATAAGGGCCCAACTTCCTTGTTTGATGTGTTGCTATCTATTCAGTTTTCTCAACAGTATTTGTGGAAAATACTGTCCATTTCCATGGAATGCTGTTGTCAGAAATCACTTGAGAACTTTTTTTTTTCATTTCTGAATTTCTTACCATGTTTTATTAATCAACATTTCTATCTTTTGTGTTTGTATGACTGGTAACTTTATAACATGGAGTTTTGAAATTATGACAGGTTAGACCACCAATTTTGTTCTTGTTCAAAATGTTTCTGAAGTTGGTTGTTTTCACATTCCCTATCATTATAGGAGGGAATTTTAAATTTTTGCAATGAATAATCTCTGCATCATGTACAACAAGACTGGGATCTTAATTAGAATAAGATGTATTCCATGTTTTTATGAATAAATCAAAATATTCTCCACTTTCATGTAAAATGAATAAGAGTAAATAAAAATATGAAATAAAAATGGTATTCATAAAAAAAAGAAGTTAGGAATTTTTTTAGGGATGGAACAGAAACTGTAGATTTCTTTGGATAGTGTTGATATGTTAACAAGTTTAAGTGTTCCTGCCTATCATCATTTGATATCTTTCACTTTTTGGTGTTATTCTAAGTTTCATTGCTTGTTTTAAAGTCTTCACGTTTGATCTACTTGATTGGGTAGTATTACATTGGGTCTAGTATTACATTTTATTTTACTTGTCAGATGAAATTGTTTTCTTTATTTTCTTTCCATATATTTTTTTATTATTAGTGTATAGAAACACAGTTTAGGTGTGTGGGGTTTTGTATTGGCACCTTTGCTGAATTTATTCATTGTGGTGATTATTTTCTTGTAATCTTGAGATTCTCCAGATATAACTTTATCTCACTTATGAACAGAGGTTATTATACTTCTACCATTCCATTTGGCATGTCCTCTGCCTGTACTTCTTGCAGATTGATCTGGCCAGGATTTCCAATATGTTAAAAATAACAAGTGAAAGCATGTAAATTTGTCTTCTTTCCATTTTGGGAGGAAAATATTTTGTTTTTTGATTATTTAATGTATTAGAAGGTCATTTCTTATGTGTGATCTTTATTTTGTTGTTGTTTGCATTTTTCTTTTTTTTTTCAGTATCAAGAATTGCATTCATGGTCTCACATATGCTAGGCATGCATTCTCCCAACCACAGAACTAAATCCTGACCCTTTTAAAAATGTTGAGACAGAATCTGGTCAAGGGGTTCAGGGTGGTTTAGAACTTATGTGTTTTCTGCCTTGGACTTTGAATAGCTGGGATTACAGGTATACACCATATCATCCAGCTGTTTTTTTTCTTCTATTTCTAGTTGTTTTCAACTTCTAATCATGAAAGCTTTTCTTGCAAGATGGATGCAATGACAAGGTTTGTAGTTCAAGGTTCTTTTGTGAACAGATAATTGAAGGAGACACTCACTAGACAGAGCATGAGGAGTTACTGAAGTGAGAGTACACTGCTTTAGACAAGGGCAGTGGGCTCACCCATGGGAATGGGAGGCCTTGAGGCAGAGAAGGAACTGGGAAGCTGGCTTTGACAAATAAAGAGACCAGATCTGGGATGCTAAAGTTAGTGATAGGATATGACTATCACTCCATAGGATATGACTACAACTGACTTTGGCAAATAAAAATTTCTATCAACAGAGAATGCTGATAGAAATTTTGTTTCTGTAGCTTCATTGGGAACTTGACTAATTTTACATGAGATTAAGTAGAAGACATTGTTTAATACTGCCCTACTTCTCAAATTAGAAGCCTACTGACTGCTGGGGGTAGATTTTTTATGTGTTATGATATGGTGTATACCTGTTATCCCAGTTATTCAAAGTCCAAGGCAGAAAACACAACCACTTATATGCTAGCTACTGCAGGGCTTGGAACACCTCATTTGACCAAAGAATCCCTTTTCGAACTAAATGGAGGTCAGGAGCCTTACCAGAAATAGGTGAGAGACTTAATCCAAAATTACTGTTCTTTTCTGTAATTTTAGTTTTGGATGGACATATGGGATCTTTATTTAGTTTCATGGGGTGCTGAGAATCTAATCCACAGCCTCACCCAGTGCCAAGAGGTTGATTCAGACACATCCCTTCACAAAGCACTTTACCAAAGAGCCACAGGTGAGGCCCCTTCATTTCCATTTTGAAACTGTTTTATTGAGGCTTCACAAAGTGGTGGTCTGAGGCGAAGACCTTTCTGTCATGCAGGGGAATTGAACAATAGGTAAGAAAACAGCCCAGGGACAGACTTTTCCACAAGATGAACACTAGGACATTGACAGCTCCTGATCATGCTACTTAGGTTGCTATGTAGCCAAGTAGGGATTCTCCACTGAGACCCTTACCGATCACACTGATTTCTGAGTTTTCTGAGATGCTTGGCTTTCCTTTCAACAATCCAGGACATGGCCATTTCACAGAGCTTGGAGCTGGTGCATATTTTGGACACAAAACCACAAGCCCCTTCTGGAGAGTGGCCAAAATTCAGGAAAAATACAGGAACTTAGGAACATAGTAGGTGTTGCCCATCTGCAAAGCAAGCAGCAATCTATTCATATATTCACCAGGATGAGTGCTGGGAAGCTTTCCACTGATGCATTCTGTTTCTCAATTCTTTGTTTCCAGAGACTCAGTAAAAACTACCTGAGATCAGTCTTTGGAAGGGCACAGCCAAGAGTAGGAGAGATTAAAGGCTCAGTCACTGTAATCTCCTCTGCCACCTACAAGGTTGTGAACTGCTGAGCATTTTCCATTCCAGTATGTATTCACAGATATTCTTCTTCTTCTCCCTCTAATTGTGTATAACTTGGGGCGATGGTAATGTCAAGGCATTGTTCTGGATGACAGTGGGAAGTGATATTGTGTAGCACATGTTCATATACACATTGGATTGATTTTAATATTTTCTCTTTGAAGTATTGAATCTCTGACCATAACCCATACCCTACTAGACTCTGAGTACTAATCCTCACATATGCATAAAAGCAAACCTAAAATTAAAAAAATGCAGGCAGTTCATAGGAGGAATTGTGTATACTTTGATTTTCCTTTTGCTTTATCAAGGGTGTGTGTTATAACACTAGTCACATTTTCATTCTAATACTTCTGCATGGATCGTCAAATTTAATAAATATATAACTTATGGATTCCCTTTCTCTGTAGGCTGGGTCAGAACATGTATAGTTATATACATATATATTGCCCTTCCTGCTATCACAGGTAAATTCATGTGTGTACTCTGACTTTGGCAAATACAAATTCCATGAACAGATCACTCCCCCCAAACCCCAGGGCAACTGAAAGTTCAACCAATGGTGAGCTCCATAGTTGAACAAGTTTATACATAACCCCATGTAGAGTCAAATGAATATTTTTGTGATCTTTGAATGATATATGTTCCATTTAGAATTTGGATTTGCATATCTATTGCTACTTTTACTTGTATTTAAAATATATATATATATATATATATATATATATATATATATATATATATATATATATATATATATATTTCTTTGAAATATATACAATTCTTTGAAAGGAGTTTTCTCACCCCTTAATGGTTCCTGAAAGAATCGAGACCCACAGTGCCACCTACTTCATCCTTGGATGGTGGCTAGACCGATACAGTGAAATATTTGAAATTCTCATGACCAGGAAGCACTGGAGATCCATCGGATCTCCTGTTGCTCATCATGAATGAACCAGATAGTGCCTTTATTGACTGGAATTCATGAAAATGGTGTAGAACAGAGATGCCATTGAGTTGGAGCCTGCTGGGAACTGGGCCTGGAGCAGTGGAGTGCGGGTTTATGATAAAACACCTGTGGTGGAGCCATGTGGATCTGTCATTGGCTTCCAAATGACATGTGACTGACATGGGGCAGTCAGCAGACCCTTATATGTAAAGGCCTCTTGTTGTGGGGAGAGGCTTTGGGGTGATAATCAGAATCAGATTGCTACTCTAAGTGGGAAAGATGTATGGCATAGCAGCCCAGTTGGTGTTTTGTCTTGCAGAACCTGACTCACCACATGTGACAGAACTCCCTCCAGTGCTGTGTCCCAGTTTGTTGTAGGGACAAATGAAGCAAGGCACTGAAGATAGCAGGAAACAGTTTTATTTGGCTGCAGCCAGGTTCAGAGAGCACAGCTTTTGCTGTTATCAATCAATCTCTCCAAGTTCAGGGAGTTTCAGAGTTTTATACCCAGCATGTAAATAGAGGGGCTCAGAGGTTTACAGTCTGCAGAAGTTCACATAAAACCAGATTTTTCTTTCACTGTTCTGGGCAAGTTAACCCTTCAAGGACAATACTTGAGAAGAGGAGAACTTCTTCTTCCCTTTCTTCCTCCCTCTGCCAGCTGTTACCATGGAACCCATTTGTAACTTTTCTTAAAAATGTAGACATCTCTGTGAAGCCCAGATCACAGCCAGAGGCCTTGTTTGCACTTTTCTTCAAAGTACTACACTGGATATATTTGTGAAAATAGTAAGGGGGTGTCCAGCACCTGGAGTGCTGGTATCTTCCTGGCCAGTGGCCAAGTAAACAGGGCAACACAAAAATAGAAAGTTTATCTACATTGAACTCTTTTGCAGAGACTCTTTGGCTGACAGTCCCTAAATCAGCCATGGTGAAGCGGACTTTTCTGTGGAGAATGGGGGTTCCACTTCATTGGGTCCCCCTCTTCCTCCAGGGAGAAGTCTTTTCTGCTGTCCTTTAATAAAGCTTCAACTTTCCACTCTAAACTTGCCTTGACATGCTTCTCTGGTGTTATACTTCAGCATTGGGAAAGCAAGGCCTCATTACCAGTAAACAGCAGTAACAATAACAGTCAAGGGACAGAGATAATGCCAAAAGTAAAGTCAACATTTAGAATTGAAGATAATAATAATCTTTAGCGATAAGAATTCCTTAATTTAATACTTTAAAAATAATAACAATATGTTGCCAGGGAGCAAATTTGTGACATATGCAGTCAAGGGGAGAAATAAAGAATGTCCATGCATTTCTGCCCCTTTCAATTCTTTATTCACTCAAATTCTTAATACAACTTTACTCTACAGGTTCCTAATGAAGAAAACAACAATCCTTAATGATAGGCACTGCAGTGGAGATAATCAAATAACACCAAGCAATTCTAGATTAATTAATTCCCAGAAAACAATTTTAGATTAATTCTGAACATTGCAAAACAGATTTAATCATGACAGGCTAGTGGCAGACATTTCCTCTGAATGCTAAGTTCAAAACTCTCAAGCCTTAGGCTTTATGTCCTGTAGATGCACACTCACTCAGACAGCAGTGATCAGGTCCCAAATCAAAACAGGCTTTTTCTGGTGGGGAGTGGACGACCAGTTGAGGAGAGGGTCACAGAGAGAAGTTGCAGCTCTCACAAAGGTCCAGACAAGGCGGTAGAGTTTGAGAGCAGGGAGGATCACACAGAGAATAGGAAAATGATGGCAAGTGATGGGATGTCAGTGTAGGTCCTCATCAGGCTCTCCAGCTGGAGTACATACTTGTTTAGGCTGGCTGAATCCCTGTTTATTAGCTCTATTTTTTTATACTATTTTTTTTTTTTACCACACCTTGTAATTATCAGGTGCCATCAGATTTCTCATTTACCCTGAGGTCAGAAATATCTGGTCTGGTGGTCTCCATCCTGATATTCTCACCTTTCACTCTTATCAGGAGAGGAAAGCCTGCCAGAGGCTTTACTCAGTTTATCAGGGTGAGGGGAAGTAATTTGTCTGAGGCCATATTAGAGGGCTCTGTGGGTGTGCCTGGTGAAAAATGACCTCTAATAATGACCTCAGGTTTCAAAATGGAGTTTTTTTAAAGGGAGTGAGAAACTGATGTGACTCCATTTTTGAGAAACCAGCCTCTACCTCAGAGCAAAGCCTGTCCAAAGGGGGGAGTTACCCTTGTCCATGGAAAAACTCAGAGTGTTCCTAGGCATATACCCACCCTGCTGAGTTGTTTGTCTGTGAATAACTGGAGAGATCTTCCATGCCAAGTGATCCTTACTCAGTTGCACTAGGTTAGGACCCATAGCAACCCCCTAGCTACCACAAAAAGCATGAGACACAGAAAATACCTGAAACACCAGGTGACCTTCCCAGTTGTTTTGTTGATTGGTAAAATGATTAGGCAAGTTTATCATATACACTCTTGCAACCTCTCATGGCCTAAACCAATCAGTTCAAATGTATCCACAACTTGAACTAACCAATCACCCTTACACAACTTGTTCCTGCCAATGAATGTGCTAATCAATGTTAAGAGTTGTTGTTTGACTTTTCTGTGATGTGAAATGATTGGCTGTGTGATGTTGTGATGCATACAATATCCCCAAAAATCTATTAATCCTCAATGAATTAAGGGTCAAGACTCACTCTTTGGGACCACTGTATCTGAAATGGTTGTGAGTCCAGGCTTGAGCTTACAATGAACACTCTTGTGTGACTGCATCAAATTCAGCTCCTGGAGGTCTATTGGGGTCCCATGAATCTGGCATTACAGGAGTTGCTTAGGCTCAGGCCTAAGGCCATTCTCACACAACCCCTTTCACCTTGACAGCTCTTCTGCAGATAAACAGAAGCCATAACACATAACTCCTGTCTTCATAAACTTGATCTCTTGAGTACAGTGTCATTTCAAGTTCTGGGTTTAAAAAGACATATTCATTTTCTTTGATGTTTTCAATAAATCACACAGAATTCTTAGAAATGCCTTGGAAGGATAACAATGTTATATTGCAAAACTTCATGAACTTCCAAATTGCTTGCTGTGTGTGACTGACCAGTATGTGAAAGGCCTTGGGAATATATGAATATATTATGAATATTATAGAGAGAACTCTTGAGACTTTTTTTCTTACTGTACACACATCCTGAGGCCAAATGAGGCTGTTTACTAGAGGTCATTTCTCAAAGAAGAGATAATGATCATAAAGGAATAAATTAACCAATATATTATAAATAAATCTAATATGTATTTGATTAAAATTGAGGACATATATGGTCATGCCAAATGGTTTGCTGAATCATTTCAATTACAGTTATTTAGATATTTTAATGTTTTGCTTACTATCTGCATTAGAGACATCATTGACCTGCAATTCAGGAAACCTGTTAATTCTAGCACTGAATTTATCAGGTTTTCACACTTTGATATATTACTTATTGCCATAGGATCTCTTGTTTCTCAATGTGTATATTTATAAATTTACACATTCTAGAAGGTTTTAGAAAGATAAAAGAAATTATGTATTAAAAGAGTAGTTTAAAAAGCTCCTTAATATACCCTTGCTATGGTTATTAAATAGCATTTTCTTTTTAAGAATGTATTAACCTGGGGCTGTGAATGTGGCTCAAGCAGTAGTGCACTTGCCTGGCATGCATGAAGCCCGGGTTCTATCCTCAGCACCACATACAAACAAAGATGTTGTGTCCACCGAAAACTAAAAAATAAATATTAAAATTCTCTCTCTCTCCCTCTCTCTTTTTAAAACAAAGAATGTATTAACCAGCAATATGTATACAACAATAACATAATAAATAAATATGGTACAAACAAATAAACATAAATTAATAAATGTTATATGATTTATTTTATAATAATATTGGTAAAATATACCCAGAGGTGAAAATAAACATTTGAATAATGATACATGTACATGTCCATTTTTATTATGGTATAGTGAAATACACCTATTTTTGTAATATACTTTTGTTCATGAAAGCATCATAAACATTATTATCAAATATTATTGTAGCTGCAAAAAATTAAAAATCCAAATTGTACATGTATCAGTAAATAAATGGCTTTTAGTGACTGAAATTTCTGAGTCTGTTATTGTGAAACACAAATATTCAGTAAAATATGCTCTGAAGAAAACCTCAATTTGAAAGTGTAAAAACATAGAAAGGAGTATTTAGAGTTGTTTTACCATGAGATTAATTTAAAATACTTTTGATACCCAAACAAATACTCTGAAGTTTTTACTCTTAAGAAATACATATGAAAGAGTACAGCAATTCTGTCTCTGAGTAATGCAAGCATAAGAGAAAGATGATAAGAAAATTAAGTAAGCCTCAAAAATCTGAGGATCATGAAATAAATAAATTATTGGCAAGAAAATATCAGAATCAATTTTGATGTAAATTCAAAACTAATTTGCATTCTAATTTACCAAATCTTAATGATTTTATATATTAGAGAAAAGAAGTCAGAATTTTAAGCAAATACTTGAGAAATGGGTGTGCACAACAAGGTTTAACCTCAGAAAATTTTATACATCCCCTGTATCTGTCCATGTGTCTCTCTCACGTCTTTCCATTGTGACATCAAAAAAAAAAAAAAAAAAAAAAATGAAGAACAAGTTTTTGAGTAATTATATTTAGGTCTTAAAAAGGTTAAAGAAAATAATTAGCTCTCTTTATCTATTTTTAGAAGTAATTTGCCTTCGTATTTCTTCAATAATTAATGATTACCCTGTGCTTGTTGCTCATAATACAGAATGTGTAGAACCACCCAGAATGAGAGCACTATTTAAATAATGTCAGAACAAAAAGTGCTACAGAAGAGTAGGAACTGAAAAACAAGGCCAAAGCCAGTGCAGGACCACACAGCATTTAGGGCTATATCAAAGAGGAATGGAGTTGGTCTTAAGAGGTCTGACTTCCCTTCGCCAAGACAAAGAACTAGTACACACTGTCTTAAAAATATTTTTCTTCAAATCTTATATTTTAATGGATACATGGTAAAAATCCAGAAGTTAAATGTAAACTGGCAAATTTACATTCATTTCTGGGACACTTTTTCTTCTAGTTCTATAGATTAATTAATTTTAATGCCTTTCACCATATTCTAGATATGGTAGATAACTTTTTCTTATTCAACAATTATCAGGTAATTTACAAAGGACTCCATTACAGAATACAGTCATTTTTAAAAATTCATAAAGCAACAGATGAAATTGTTTAAAACACAGACACAGTAATATCACAGGATATAAAGTCTGTGTAGACACCATGGTCTTTATGTTTAGCTCCTAGTTTAAAGAAAGGTTGACTGGCTTGGATGTTTAGTTTTAAACCTTATCTCAAAAAACTTGAAACAACTTCTCCTGTGTCTTTAGACAGGGAGACTGGTGGTAACTCAGGGACAACTGTGGGTTTGGCACCTTTATTCATGATCACTTTTTACTTTGAAGAAAGACTTTAAACTCTTTGAAGATTCACATTCCCACTCAGCAGTAGGGAATTTTATTTTTTCATGTTCTATCTCCCCTTTTCCATATCTCATTTCTCTCATTTTAGAATCATGTTAGGAAAATTTAATCTCCTTGTCCAGTCTTCTGTTTTCATTCTGAAGGATCTTTTCAACATTATCTTCCAGGTTTTATAATAGCCATCTATATAAAAAAAAATTAATCTTGTTCTTAATATACAAATTCTCTGCCTTCATTTTTGAGTTTTGCACCTGGTGAGGTGTGATTCATTGAGTTCAGGTTTGAAAAAAATAATCTTTAAGTTATAAAGTTTCAATCATATATATATATATATATATTAAGATAAAGAAACAGTTTTAAAGTTACCGTATTTGCTATATTTTAAGTACAATAATTTTAAATTAAAATTTTTAAAATACATTAATTTTCTTTCTCATTTGGCAATCCTAATGAAGGCATAATGGCTCATTCTATTTTTACTTATAATTTTATCCTATTAAATATGCCTTTTCATTTATTATTCATGTAAAATTATTAATAGAAATTCATCACTGGTTAAGAGACATGAGTCAGCCAAGAGGCAAGTTAAATAAAAATTTAAGTTTTTCTCCATACACAAAATAACTATCTAAGCATACTTTATGCTGGACAAATCCTTCAAGATGGCAAGTAGCACAAGCAAGTGTGCTGAAGGCTGAAACTGATTCTGATAGCTAATGCCTCTCCCACAGCACACCATCACAAAGTGAAGATTTCTAAAGTCTGGGAGACTAAGGTGGATATTTTGGAAGAAAACAAGTACTCTTGTGATACTAACAAATTGTAGAGGAAAAATGATTCATAAAACCCATGAAATGCAGGAACCTCAGAGTTCTGAGAACAATCTCAGATGTAAGCCACCCAGTAGACCTGCCTGACCATTAGATTTTGTTCACTTTAGACCTTTTAGAGTGGGAAATAAACATTGATTAAATAAATCACTGAGATGTGAGGTTCTAAACAACATTTATTTTCTCAACTATACAGTCTAAAACATTACTCCTAATGGATTAAAGCACAAGAATCTGGGACATATTTTTCAAGGCTTTTTAATTTTATTAGAATATACATTTAATGTGCCACATTCTTTTCCAAATTTCTTATGTAATTCAAAACTTCTTATGGAACAATATCAAAGATTTGACATTATGCTTGACCATACTTAGGGAGTCCCTTCAAGAACTGTAGAGTCATTCCACTCATGCCAAGATGATATCATATTTACATAAAGAGTGAGTTTTTAGGTTATTTGTGGTATAAGGTACAGATTCTATTCAAAACATTAGCAAAAAGAAAATACAATCATTGTCAGATGAAGTTCTGATATATAAAAATAAAATAACTTAAAAAAATTGCAAGCTGGGCATGGTGGTGAATGCCTGTAACCTTGGTTGGCTCTAGAGATTAAGGCATGAGAATTGCAAGCTCAAACCCAGTCTCAGAAATTCTGCAAGATTCAGTCTCAAAAAACAAAAAAACAAAACAAAAAAAAAGAAAAGAAAAGAAAGAGCTGGGGTTTGGCTCATTAGTTAAGTACCTGTGGGTTCAATTCCTGATTTAAATAATAATACTAATAATAATTCTAAATGACATCATGAAAAACACAATAAAAATTTGTAACTGAACTTTTTTTGGTGGTAATGGGGATTAATCCCAGGGCCTTGTGCATGTGAGGCCAGCACTCTATCAACTGAGTTATATCCCCAACCCTATAACTGAACATCTTACTAGACTCTAGTTTCCTTCTGTGACTTTTGTGCTTTTGCTATTCCTTCTCTTATTCTATACTTTCTGCCAAAATTTTCTTCAGAAACAAAAAACTCCCTCTTTACACAAATTATCTTCATAAAGGAAAATTTCTGGACATCTTCACCCCTTTGGTAAGGATTGTCAAGTCTTCTATTATGAGTTAAAAACTCTATCCTGTTCCTTAATTCGGTACTTCTGCCTGTTTTTCTGTCCTTTTGTTTAAAATTGTGATTTATAACTGCATAGTTACAATTATGGTTTACATTGCTTCCTTGCCTTAGAAAAATTAAGCCTTTTGCACACTTATCTCTAAATCCCAATACTCATGCTTTGATTTTTCTTTGTGTTCAGGTACATCACCAAGGTGGTTACAGGTCTTAATGCAAGCAGTTTCTGTTTGATCTGGTCCTGGCTTCCTCCTCCCATGTATGGTGCTCAAATTTTTTGTGCTTGGTGAGACTTTTAGTGAGGTTACATCTCATATACCAGTTTTGATGTAATGAGATGTCTTTTTGCAAATGTGGTGGATGTGATAAGTGGATGTGATATTGGGACTTCATGGAGATAAGTGACTGCAGTGTCTACCTGTCCTGCTATGAGGTCTTCTTCATGGTATAAAAACATTGTCTTATCCCTTGTTTACAAAACTTGAATTGATGGAGTATACAAACCAAGCTTCATGTAGTTCTGATCTCAAAAGTTATGACCACTACATGTCTACATTGTATAGAGCACTTGCTTTTTTTCAGGGCTACTTTACTTTAGAGAACTCTGAAAAATTCTTTTATAACACATAAGTAAAGAAAACAGGGCTGGGGATTTGGCTCAAGTGGTAGTGCGCTTGCCTGGCATGTGTGCGGCGGCCCGGGTTCTATCCTCAGCACCACATACAAACAAAGATGTTGTGTCCGCCAAAAACTAAAAAAAAAAAAAAAAAAAAAAAATTAAAATTCTCTCTCTCAAAAAAGAAAACAATATTGGGCATGTTCAAATTTTCCAGAAAAATCTGAGAGCAATTATTAATGACTGACTGATAATCACACTGAGATTCCCAGAGTTAAGTGATATATCATAGTTTATAAAGTTACTAAGTGAGAAAAGCTAAGATTCAAATGAAATATAGCTAAGGTTTTACACCTAAAAAATACTATAATATTCACAAATTCTTACACCTAATACATTATGAGGCAAGGCTATTACTTTATTGGCTTCTCCATTTAATATTTTCATTTTAGAAACATTTTATTAGTAGAAATAATAGTATTTCTGATGATAAATATATAAGAAAATATTCAACACCTTCAACATCCACAATGTTCAATAGAAACCATGTAGAATTTTTATACCTTTATATCAGATTTTTAGAAAAAGCATTTATATTCTGATAGTTAAAACCTTTTTTTAAATTGTGCTACTATAAACATTGTTGTAGCTGCATTCTTGTAGTATGCTGTGATGCCCTTCAGTATATGAATTGATAAAGAAAATGTTCTTTTTGTACAAAATGGGATAATGCTCATCATTAAAGAGAATGAAATCATGGCATATGCAGGTAAATGGATGGAGCTGAAGAATATTATGCTAAGTGAAGTAAGCCAATCCCCCCAAACCAAATGCTGAATGTTTTCTCTGACATAAAATTGCTGATATGTAATGGAAAGGAGGGAGAAGCATGGGAGGAATAGACAAACTATAGATGAGGCAGTGGGGAGGAAGGGGAAGAAAGGGAGCATGGGGATAGGAAAGTGGTGGAATTAGATGGATGTCATTACCCTAAGTACATGTATGAAGACATGAATGGTGTGCCTCTGTTGTGTACAAGAGATATGAAATATTGTACTCTATTTGTGTAATATGAATTACAATGCATTCTACTCTCTTTTATAACAAATTAGAATAAAATCTAAAAATTACGTTATAAAAGATTGTGAGCAAATTCAGAGGAAATAAAATATTTAAATACAAAAATAAAAAAGCATGTTTATATATGTTGAAATGTTTTATATATTCCATTGTGGAGTTTGTAATACTCAAGAATAACTGTAACATATTATGAAAAAAAGCAAATACTTTTGAAGCAACTAAAATATATTCATTTATTAAAAAAGTAATATATTGTCTCATTTAAATCTATTCTTTGAGTGAGAGAGAGAAAAACAGAATACAAAAAGTGATTAAGAAAGTAAAACAAAATAGGTAGAAGGGGAAAACTAAATATACAAATGAAGAAAGAAGTCTTAAGTACTAGAGAATCCGTGCTAAAAATAAGAAAATTAATGAATGCATGATAAGACTGTGAGGAATGACAGATTATTTATCCTCTGATAAATCTCTGAAAACTTATTTTCTTAGGATAAAGATAACATATGAAACTATTTCTTACAAGTTTAGACATGATTTTGAAATTACTTATTCATGAAAGTTTATTAAATAATATCAATACTAGATACTTCCTGGAATTTTTCTCCAAGTCGATGAAATATTTTATATATTTTAGAATATGTATGTGCATGTGCACTATAGAACACTATGTATAAATGTATATATGTTTTATCTAAGGTTAACTTTTATATGTATGTGAAATAATTTCATTATTTTATATTTTTCTAAATATAATGGTAAATAAAATATTTTTTTGTAGAAAATATAATGTGAGTGATCTGTTTATTTTAAAGTGTCTGAATTTTTTTTACATAACTGGCTTTGTGAAGCCAGTCATTTCTATATTTTAAATAAAAGGTGTGTTTGAGGGGGCTGGGGATGTGGCTCAAGAAGTAGCGTGCTCGCCTGGCATGCGCACGGCGCTGAGTTCTATCCTCAGCACCACGTACAAATAAAGATGTTGTGTCCACAAAAACTAAAAAAAAATAAATATTAAATCTCTCTCTCTCTCTCTCTCTCTCTCTCTCTCTCTCTCTCTGTCTCAAAAAAAAAGATGTGTTTGAATAAAAGCATTTTAAGAAAGCCTCCATTCAATGATGAATAAAATTCCCTATTAAAGAGTATTGGCCATTTTTATTTTTTTAGTAGAAAATGTTTCCCATAAAAAGAAGCAATGGATGTTAGCCCACCACAGTACGCTAAATCACCTTTCACATAAACCTATGGCAGGGATGCTAAGAAGATTATATTTCAAAGCACAATGGATCTCAAACATCAAATAAAACTCTAGGCTTCATGAAACCAAAAGAAAAGATTTTACCAGCACTTTCTATTTACCACAGAGCCTTCTCTCAAAGAAGTAGGCAGTCCTATGCTAAGTATTTGATAGCATACCCTTGGTGTCAACATTTCCTATTCTTCTATAACAATCACTGGAGGTCCAGATTTCCCCTCACAGTCAGAATTCTATTTTCTTCTATAGGGTTTGCTCACAAAGCAAAACAAATAGGAGTTCATGGAAAAGGACTTTTTCACTCATATTTTCCTTACTGTCTTTTTTCTGGAAACAAACAGAAGGCATCTGTCTTCAAAATTGCTTTCACCATAGTTTACTACAATTTTCTAATCCCAATATTGGACTGCAGGAATCTCTTTTGTGAGAGCCAGTGTTGAGGGTCTTCTGCTGCCAAACAGAGGCCTCACAAGCCATGCAGAATGTGGATGAGCCATGTCATGTCTTGTGAGCTGCATGGCTTACACATTTGCTTTCCAAAGGAGTCAACCTGATGTGATCTAAAAGGTCCTGTATTATATAAAATATGATTTTCTTTGAAATTGGCCATCTTTATTCAGCTCAGCTAGTGTGCTGCTCCTAATGGTCTCTGCATTAATACTAGTGAAACACAAAAGAGCAGTGGGCCTCAACCATTTTTCTTCACCTGTTTCAATCCAAATATTCTTCAGGACTACTTCAGGATTTTTTGTATAAAAAGCCCAACCATCTTAAATAGGTTAATATACCAGTGGATTAAAAGGCCCTATTCTTATAGCTTTATGACTCTAATTAGCTTGAATGCTTAAAATTGATTTAAGTTATAAACCATGCTGTTTTGTTGCAGTAAATGGTATTGTGTATGTGCATCAAATCACTGTATCAGTGTGAAGTAAATGTATGGATACTTAGATCAAGACAGCAGAGGCATGGGTGAGAAATTCTACACATCAAGAAAGAGCTGAAAGACCTGTGTTTGTGCCTGGAGCTGGGATTGTGACTCAATGGTAGAACACTTGCTTAGCATGTTTGAGGCACAGGGTTTCATCTAAGCACTGCATATAAACAAAATAAACAAAATAAAGACCCATCAACATCCAAAAATGTATATAAATAAATAAAGTGCTTAAATACTTTCTCAGAAAGTATTTCTCAGTCTATGCCTTTTTTAAGAAAATAAGAACAAAATGAAATGTTTCACCCCTTGTAGAAAAGCTATTACCTTCAATAAAGTGCTGCTTATAAATTTATTTCTTCTTTGTTATCCTGTGAGGAAATTACAACATGTTGAAAATTCAGTTGTATGTTATCAGCCAAAAGAATGATTGAATATCAGAGTTTTTCTTCCTATGCAAAAATCACCACCCTTACTGTTATTGTAGGAGAAATTAATAAACACAGAAAGCTTGGCAATTCTCACAAAGTTTATGTAAACATATTACTCTAAATTAAATTTATATAATCAATTATGATTTGCTACCAATGCAGATGTCTTGTTACCATTTGGAACACATGAAGAGGTGATGAATTGATCGCTATTTCAGTTTCAAGAGAAACATTTCCTATAAGGGTGTCTGTATTTTGTCAAGAAGATAAAACAAGAACAATAAGGACTTATTGATTCCTGATCCATGCAAAAATAACTGAGAAAGAAGGGTGATATCACTTAGAAAATGTACACAAGTCTATAAACCACTTTTAAAAAATCATATTAAAAATACATACAAAGAACTACAGATCCAGTTAAGAAAAAATCAGCTACTCCAGGCAATAAAACCACAGGAGATATCACAATATCAATACTTGAGAAATAGTGCCACTTGTTATCTGATCCTATCACTCACTGAAACATTACCCAGGAGAGTCAGAGCCAGTATAAACACTCCAAGAACCATTTAGAGCACACTATTCTTTAAGACCTCAGAAGTAAATGTAGCTAGAACCTACTGACATACTAAAATTGCTTATTATCACAAAGGTGAACCAATATATTCTGCTTTACAACTCTCTTGGCAGGCCAGAGAACAGGGTAAATTTATTATCTACAGCACCATAATGCTCACAAAGATCTCTGTATTATTCATAAGACTGCATATAAATTATATAAAAAAATATTTTTTTCCAGTTTATAACATTGTTTTATACATATCAATACATTATGTTGTGGCCAGCAAAGTACATATTATTACTGACAGCTGTTGATATGATTCAATAAAGCCCCAAGGGGTTTCACTGATAATCCTAAATCACAACTACTTTTCCAAATAAAAAGGTTTTTATTTGGAAAGGTTTAAAAAAAAGGTTTGCAGAAATGTCAGTGGTTCATAAGGAAGAAACTTGGGCAGAAGCCCCAAGAAACCAGTGTAATTTTCTAAGTTTAGTGGGGAGGAGAGTGGGTCTTGTATATTAAAAAATAAGCCCTCTGTAGAAAATGGAGTCTCTCATGTGAAGATTAATAAGTCTAATTTTGGAAAGAGAGTTTCTGTCAGACTTTGCTAGTATTTTATTTGGTTTCTTATCTTTCTCTTCCTGTGTCAGATGGTGAAGTGCCTAATTTTAAACCACATTTTGAGATGAATGTCCTTAAAAAAGTTTAGAGATTTTTCTATTGACTTTGAATTCCTCTGCAGTTTTCAATTTTGCAAGTCATATTAAAATAGGCAGACTGCATAACCAAATGTTATTCGGATGTCTTCAAATAAATTTAATAATTTCTTTTTTTATTCCATGTACAAAGGAATAATTTAATTACAATGAATAAAAGTTGAGAGTAGTTGGTTCTTTTCATAAAGCAAAATTTTTTAGACATCAAGAACTCCATGAATACAATTTTGAGCTGAAATATGGGTGGACTCCTCCTGCCCCGGCTGGCCCCAGCGCACCTCTGGCACACACGTCCACCCAGAAAGTTAAGTCATGGGGGAGCGAGATTGGCGCCTCTGAGGCCCTGGCTCCAGCTCCCCGCCCCTGGCTCTGGCTCCCCGCCCCAGGCTCCCGCCCCGACCGCTGCTGGCCTGGCTCCCATCCGCGGACTGGCCTGCTCTGCCAGAGCCTCCGCCGCCCTGCCTGCTGCAGCTCCTTCCTGTCAGCCCGTGTCGTGCAGCGGCCCTTGTCCCCGCCCCTGGCGCTGACGTGGGCGGCTGCCTGCGGGGCGGGTCTCCCCTCCTTCTCCTTCTCCTCCTAGAGGCTCAGCTGGTGGTTGCCTCTGACACTCCGCTTCACCTTCACCTTCACACACCCCCAGCACTTCCCGAGTCCTGCCTCCCCTCGCTGCCCTACTGCGCAGCTGGAGCCTAGGCTGTCTCAACCCCGCACCAGTCTGGGCGGCAGGCGCTCGCTTCTCCAGTGGGGGCCGCGCCTGCGCCCCCCCCCAAGCCCCCCGCCCCGCCTCGACACTCACCTCTGGCCTGCACCAGGGGCTGCAGCCTCCCCCCGCCTCGCGCTCCAGGACTCGTCTCCCGAGTTCTCCCAAGGCGCTGGAGGCCTCCTTTCTCTCCGGGGACTCTGCTTCTCCCCCGCCGCTTCCCGCCCTCCCCACCCCAAACCCCAACTTCCCAGCTCCACGGCGCCTCCAGGAAGCAACTCCCCTTTTCCGCACACTCGGGCAGCGGTGCTCACACCCAGAAACAGCCCTCTTGGGGGCGCTCAGCTCCTCGGGGCTCCGCGTGGGCACTCACAGCCAGGGTGGGGACCCGGAGCCCCCGCCTACTTCCCATCCGCCCTCGCAACCCCTGGGGAAGGCGCGGTGAATGGCTCCAGTCATCGGTCCCTCAACAAATCATTTTTTCCTCCATTAAAATCATTAGTATTCATTCAACGAATTCTTTTTTGTTATTTTAAAAAAATATATATTTCCCATGAACTGAAAGCATCTCCTGTTAATATTCTAACCTGAGAACATAGTGACCTAAGAAAAGAAAAAAAAAAGACTTTTGTAAAGAAACTAAAATAAAAAATATTTAATTCAATAATAGTTTGCATCTACCTATACTTGGAAACTAATCTTTAACTAAGAAGTCAAAATGAAAAACTTTGTATTAAGGACTATCTAATTTAAGATCTTGGATCTGCTGACAATGGTGTCAAAATGTGAAAAGAAGCACACCTAAAACTTCTGAGTCCAACAATTAAAAACATGAGAGTATAGCAGGCCCTCAATATCAAAGAAAAAAAGGGTCAGAATCTTCTGGTACAGTGCTTTTCTATTATGTGTGAGGTACTGGGTTGAACACTCAGCAGCACATTAAAAAAACAACAAAGAAACAAACTAATAATGATATTATATCCATCTACAGCAACAAATAAAAATTCAAGAAAAAAAGGACTGTGTCTTAGACTTGTGTACCCTCACTACAGAGAGAGAGAGAGAGAGAGAGAGAGAGAGAGAGAGAGAGAGAATAAATTTTTCCTTTGATGCTTTTTCAAGTAACTTATATTACAGGTGTGCATCACAATTCTAGAATCCCCCTACCCTTCTTCTTATTATTATTATTTTGAGTGGCTGTGAATTGCATTAAATGCCTTGGGTTGACTTACTTTGAGGGAGAATTTTCTTCCAATAGTAGGACCTAACCCAGACAGAAGTGCATTGACACTTATCACTGTATATAAGGTTAAAGCAATTTGTGAATAAATATGTATATATTTTTATTTATG
Organism: Marmota flaviventris; assembly: GCF_047511675.1. Lineage (NCBI taxonomy): Eukaryota > Metazoa > Chordata > Mammalia > Rodentia > Sciuridae > Marmota > Marmota flaviventris. The sequence goes on from NC_092506.1 coordinate 125,057,557, forward strand.
GAAATGATATCACAGTTAGTTTAAATTTTTATTTCACTTTTCTGTTCACTGATTTTATGAAAAGCAGCTTGAGGTTTAAACTCATTAGCAATTTCCTTAGGCATCAAGGTCCCCATATCTCTCACCCCTAAAAAGAGACTCACAAGTATAATTTTAAAGTTTTTCTATTCAAATTAAAAATGAAAAACAAAAGTTAGGCACAGTGTCATACATCTGTAACCCAAGTGGCTCAGGAGGTGGTTGCAGGAGAACTGTGAGTTCAATGTTACCTTCAGCAAAAAGTAAGGCACTAAGAAACTCAGTAAGACCCTGTCCTTAAATGAAAAAAAAAAAAAAAAAGGAGGAGGAGGAGGAAGAGGAGGAGGAGGAGAAGGAGAAGAAGAAAATAAGAGCTTAAACAAATTGTAACTAAAAACTCTATATTCAATATATTATCACGGATTGACACTATGAATTTATTAATACATACATGCACTTTTGGAAAACCATCTTAATATTCACTATTTACCTGAAGTCTCAGGCATATCTCAGTTTACTGTGTCCAAATTTCACATTGAGAGCTATGGATTCATTGACATCAGCAAGATGAAAGGCCTGAACCACTCATTTTTATGTCCTAGGTGATGGAAAACACTTCCTGGACATATTCTCAACAGGGCCAAAGAACAGGAGAGACAGTGCACATTGAGACAGCTGGCAGCTCCAACCCAGAACTGTACAAATGTGGGCATTATTTCTCACTAGATTCTAAGAACAGATTCATTCCCATTTCAGATCCCACATGGTAAACATAAAGAATTGGTGTCACAGGAGGTGGATGGTGCCAGGTCTTCAGATATTTCAGCAGCCCAGACTCTATAATATAAATACATTAAAGGGAAACTTATTTGCAATTTTACCTTGACCCTAGAGGCAGGATTGAGATATTTGGCTTTTATAATTGTGCTAGTATTCAACCAAATTTATAAGGTAGTGGGAGAATATTTTCACAATTAAAGGCATATATGTCTATAAATATTTTTCTATAGTTCAATACAGTTTATTAAGAGAATCAACAAAATTTTAATGAAGAAAAAATAAATCACTGTCTATAAGATGACTGCTGTTTTTCATACAACCTCTGCACATCATGTGATTGAATCTTGGCATCCAGCCTATAGTGAATAAATTAACTAATTATCTGTCACTAATTAACTCATTCTAAAACTTATTAGCTCATATTTTGGATGGTCATCAATTTAGGCTCAGTTCACCTGGAATCTTTGCTGCATATGATTAGCTGATGGTTGGTAAATACACTGAACTTTAGAGTGTAATCTGGCTGTCAATAAAACACCATGATATTTTTTCCCAAAATAAGTCATGATTTAAAAAGTATTGTGGGCTTGTTCTCATGGAGGTAACAGTGTTCTGAAAGCAAAAACAAAAACATTCAAATGTTTCTTGACCAGATACCTGACTAATACTCTTTCATAACAAACAGCATTATATAATTCATAAAAAATAATAAGAGACCATATTCAAAGTTTTGGAAACACATTCTACATTTTTCTAGAGTAGGAGTAAAAACATATCATCTACTTTCTGTATATAAATGAAGCTGAAGAATTGTTACATGTTGGCATTTATGATTATTGTACCTTTTATAATAGATGAGGTTCACATAGGTGTTCAGTGTGAAAGAATATTTGCTAAGTCTCACAAGAATATTTGCTAAGTAACTTTACTGGAATTGAGGTTCAACTTAACCTTATCTCAAAGCCAAAACTCACCTCCTCTAGGTTACATGAGTTATCAATATTTTCATATTCTCTTGGATGTTAGATAGTGACACTTGTTGGAGACCAGCTCCAACAGGGGGTCTCAGGAGATGAACGGATGGTGAGGAGTCGGCGAAAGAGGGGTGGGAAAACAACACAGACACCAAAGTGAAGGTGTTGATCCCAATCTTTACTTGTGAAGTTGATCATATATATTTTTCATTTTGGCAGGCTCACAGTACTTTGTAGTTACAAAAGAGGAATCATTATTCAAAGAAACAAAATATTACATAGCTACAATTAGAATAGAAGAATGTATCTTGGCTTATGCATAAGCAAGCATTTGTACTTTCAGTTCGCGTTTTGCTTTGAGCTGTTTCTGCTTAGTTAACTTTTAATAATAGTTAGAAATGTCTCAAACTATGGGCCTATACCCTGACTATTCTTTCTTGACTTACTGACTGGAACCGGTGCCATGGTTATGGCAAGTGGTTGACTTGTTATTAATTTTAATCAAACAAGAGTAAGAGCACAAACCATTGTGCACAGGAACAAGAACAAGTTGCCCAGTACTAAGCACTAATCTGTCTTCTTAAGATTAATTTTTTCTTCTCTAGATATTAATTTAATTTTTCAAAAACTTCCTTGACAGGAAAACAGGGAGTTTTTCATTAGACATTAACAATTTACGCTCCACAGCTGAATCATTGCATTTAGAGCAAACAGCTCTATTCTTTAGAATAGTTGCATTAATTGGGAAAGTCATGTTTTATTCCTTCATACTTAATGGTCATATGAGAAATCGCAACTATACTTATTAAAGGAATACAAAAACAAATCAGCCCATTCCCAGAAACATACTGTGCTCCTCCAGAGGATGGACACCTTGCACCATCCACCTCAGTAGGGCCTTGCCATTGCCTGAGTCAGGGGAGGGGCGCAGCAGACACTTATTCAAAAGAGCAGAATTTTTGTTTCTTTTGTACCAGAGATCTTACCCAGGGGCATTTTAGCAAAAAGTCACACCTCCAGCCCCATTTTATTTTATTTTATTTTTTGTACCAGGGATTGAAGCCAGGGGCACTTAACCCTGGGCCACATCCCCAGCCCTATTTTGTATTATACTTAGAGACAGAGTCTCACTGAGTTGTCTAGGGTCTCACTTTGGCTGAGGGTGACTTTGAATTTACCATCTTCTTGCCTCATTTTCCCATCCTTCTGAGATTATGGTTGTGTTCACCTTGCCCAACACAGTCCTGGCTTAGTTTGTTTGTTTGCTTGCTTTAGTATTTTTTTTTTTTTTATATATTTATTTAGTTAGTTAGTTAGTTAGTTTTTGGCTGACACAACATCTTTGTTTGTATGTGGTGCTGAGGATAGAACCTGGGCTGCACGCATGCCAGGCGAGCTCACTACCGCTTGAGCCACATCCCCAGCCCTGTTTGCTTTAGTATTTACTCAGTTGCTGAAGCTGTCCTTGAATGTGAAATCTCCCTGCGTAAATCTCCTGAGTCACTGAAATTACAGAAACACATCACCATACCGGTTCTTTTCAGTTCATACAAAGGCAGAATTGGGATGTCAAACAGAAAGAGAGCTGTTAAAATCATCCCATCTTAAATGGTGTCCTATTTCCTAATATTTAAACATTGGACTTGTTTTGATACATAATGAGGAAATATTATTTTAATCAGGAGTCTGTTGATTCTCATTTTATCTATACAATTTGTTACAGTTCAAAACTTGATTTAATTTGCAAAAATATAATTCATCCTGTAAAATTTCTGTGCTTTCTCTGCTTTCTGTTAGAACATTGGTTTCAATGCCTGTGCAAAATTATGATGAATTTACAGCTAGAGAGAAGTCTATATAATAAAATATTAATAGTATTAATTATAATAATATTTTTGTTTCATATTTCTAACTTAGTTAGCAATATGAAGAATTGAACTCATAACTCCTCTATCACTGAGTTATACTCCAAGATCTTTTTCTTCTTTGTTTTATGACAGGGCTTTTCTCAGTTGTCAAGGCTAATCTCAAACTTTTGATCCTCAAGCATCAGAATCCTGTATCACCGGTATTGAAGTGCATGACCATGTACATGGCTATTTGGTAACATTCTTAAAGTTGAGTATACAAACTCACCTAATGGTGCATTCCTGTAACTCTACTCCCAAGGATGACGTACTTTTTTTTTTTTTCTTTTTTTAAACTACTCCCAAGGATGAGGTACTTTTTTTTTCTTTTTTTAAATTCATCCATGGTGACTAAGATGCAGATAATTGCTTTGAGAGAGCATACAACACAAGCCTTAAGTCATAGAATGAAGCATCTATTTCTAGTGAATTAAAAAAAATATCAGATATATAATATTGAGTAACATAATCACATTTTGTTTGTTAACAGCAGCACAATGATGAGTCTGTAACAGATTTAGTTGCATATGTATTCTAGATGATTAAAATAATATTAGTATGGCTTCAGTACATATGCTTTCTGAAGTTGCAGCTACAAAGCAACTGACCAATGATCATCTGCATGAATGATAAGCTTGTCTGGGTACCATCTGGAGGTGGCTTTTAGTAGGTCTTGGTTGTTAAAATTTATTTCTACAGTAGTCTTATAATACTCTAGATGCTGAAAAACTTCTTAACCTTTAACATTGCTTGGCTTAAATTTATGCACTGCTCTTAGGAAGGAAACCCAAAAGCCTTTTTAATGACAGATGTACTATGGAAAATTGTCCCCACAAAGTTCAGATGCTGTGTAATATCAACTCCCTGAAATCAAAGAAAGGAAATGACTTACATTCTTGGAAAGTGAAGCCACTAGTAGCTTTCTCTGAAAAACTACACCCTGTGGCAACTGGGAGTATTTCATACAAAAACTACATTTAAATAGATGCTTATGAAACCAATAAACAAATATCACTGGGTCCTTGAGGATAAGGGAAGGAATCACACATGGAAAATACAGCAAGAAATGATTTTCCTCTACATTTAGAAGTGCTAGAGCCCAGACTTGAAGTCAAAATCAACCTGAGAATTATAAGTTTGTCTTCCCTGCTGTGGGTAATGCTCAGCTCCTGAGGAAAATGCTGGCAAAACTGATTCCTTGCTAAAATAAAATAAAAACAAAAACTAAAAAAGTAGAAGGGAGTCAATGACCTAATATTTCTTTAGGCACAAAGTACACAAAAATATGGTCCCAAAATTTTGCAAGCTTTCATTTCAACTTTAAAATATACTAGTTTTGATCATTTTCCATCTCTTCATCTTTTAGAAAATGCCCCTCTGTTAGACTCTGCCATCCCGGGACTGGAGGTGTTGTTTTCATTCTTTTGATCTCCCACAGGTGGCCCCAGGTGGTCCTACCTGACAGTGCCTGGCAACCAGCCCAGAGAGTAAACTGGGGGGCTTCTTTGCTGTCGTCTGGCTAAGGTCTGCCAACTCCTCCCAAGACCCACATTCTGCAAGCCATGTTCCAACTCAAATGTCCCCTGAGATCCCTTTTGGACCAGGAGCTCCATACTGGAGTCGGTTTCCCCAATGAGGCACTTTCAGGGTCATGGAGCAGATGCTGAACTCTGGTCCTTTCCAAAATCTGGGCAGCCTGGTCTCCAGGGCACACAGCAGGCAGCACCCACAGCCTCAGGAAAGTGGGCTCCAACGCTGGTCCCTTCACAGTGATGGAGAGCGACAAGTAAGAGCCCTAGAACAGAGTGCCAGAGACACCACCAAGCCTTGGAACCTGCAGAGCCCAGCGATCCAGGGACGAGGCCTGGTGCATGGAGCCCAGAGCACAGCCTGCAGTCAATACAGGCCTCCTGCCATCTCCACAAAGGGGACTGGGAGCTCTAGCTTCCCCTGCTGCCAGGCTCTGCTGCCCTTGGGCCTGTCCTCCCGCCCTGGTGTGGGCGAGCTCCGACTCTGGAGGCAACTTGCTCGCCTGGTGCCCACCCTAGACCCAAGTGAACTAAAAGAAGAAGAAAGACCAAGAGGGGGACACTGCCTTCCCAGGACTGGGGACCTCGAGAAACCCTCTATAAACCCGTCCAGTTCGGCTGACAGGGGACCCAGCCGCCACCACCCGGGGCACGGTTCACAGAGAGGTGCTGGGTTCCTTTTCTTCCCTCTAGAAATTCCTGAGCACCAGGAGTCAGACCCTCCTCAGCTGTGGACTTCCTCCTGCTGGCTCCCCATGCCTGCATCTTCCTTGAGTCTCTCTTAATGATTATGTGACTTTTTGCACCACTTGGGGAGCAAGACAGAACACTTAGCCTCTTTTTTAAAAATAATTTTTAGTTGTGGATGAACACAATACATTTACTTATTTATCTAATATGATGCTGAGGATCGAAACCAGGACCTCACACATGCTAGGTAAGTGCTCTACCACTGAGCCAGGATCCCAGCCCCACTTAGCTTGTTTTGAAACAGATCAACTCTGCATAAAAACAAGCAGGCTGGGGTGAGCAGTCATGATGCTGTTATTTATTTATTTATTCGCCTTGAAAAGCACAGAGTGTTCAGCAACTATTAAGAATGAACAACCGGATAGTGGCTTTGCAGGTTTTTTAGGAAGGCAGATGAGTGCCCAATGCCTGGGATCCATGTGACTTACCTGGAAACTGGGAAAGCACCAAGGTTGATCTTTCTTTGTGCAAGGCTGCCAATCATGAGACCACTGCAGATATTTGTGACCAGTCAACTACTGAGCCCAGTGCCCAGCTAGGTTTGACTCATTTCTGAGCTGACTCAGTTCTTCTGAAATGATTCCTGTTTTCTGCCTCCAGCCAGAAAGTCATCTCAAAATATTGATTAATTTCAGAAGGAGGAAAATAAGGTTCTAATGCTGCCATTCAGGTCCAAGTCTTCTCCAGGGCACCTGCTAGGCCTGCTGTGAGCCTCCATCAAAGTGGTCAGGAATTCACTGACAAATTTCAAAGGGGCTGAAATGTCATTACTGTTTGTATAATTTTGGATTGATTAACAATAGCATAACAGACACAAACATGACAAAGGTGGAAGGTATGAAGCAAACCTCTCATTGGCAATCTTTTCTTTATTCAGTATTCAGCAGTAGAGTCAAGCAGTGGTTTACCTAGCATGGCTTATTTGGGGGGCAGAAAATGGCTTAAGTGAGGATCTGAGTTACATAAGCTTCTTTCACCATATCAATTTTCTTTCAGAAGCTTACAACATTCTTATCATGGACACTCATGCCATCCACATCTCCAAATACAATATGTCAAATCTTTCTTTTCTGAAATCTAGATTCTATTTTTTAATGTTTCATAGTCCTGCCAGTAATTATATTTCCCACCTTGGTCTCCTTTTTCCTCTATTTGCTTTCTATTTAAAAATGAAACAAGATAAACAAAGAAAAATTCAAAAAATTATTCTGCATGTCTATATATCTCACATTTCTTTTTGTTTTGAAAACATAGCACTTGGTGGTACTTTGCATTCTCTCTAGATCAGCCTGTTCTCTAATTAATAAACCTTGATTAAACTTCCAACATATTCAATGACAACGTATATTTTGTATGTAAAGGGGTGTTGAGATAAATTCTAGCTGTTGTTTCTTTGTTGAGAGCCACAGCCAGTCAGAATGATGCCTGGCATTTGCCAGAGGGAATGTTTGAAGGGTGACAGGAAATGTTTGAAAGGTTATGCCAGGGAACCATTGAGATGATGATTTGAGTTAAGCTATATCCAATTGCTATGATGCTGGATTGATTGCATTGTATATTTGACCTTTACTGTCAGGCAATGTTGTGGCTCTTGCTGCCTTGGGTGCCCGCTACTTTGAAGTTCTTACTCTACTTTGGAGTTCTCCTGGGGATTCCCTGAGAGTGCCCATTGATTGGGGAAGTGCCTGAGGAGGGATTTCCAGTGTGGGGGGTTGCTGGAAGGGCCATGTGAGTGGTGTTGGCCAAAAAGCACGTGTGCAATGCTGGTGAGAGTTGAAATAAAGTGTTGCTGTTTGAACCTACAAGGCTTTGTGCCCAGACAGACTGCGGCATTTCTTCTTGATGTAAACTGTGAAGTGTATGAAAAATAAGTCCAAGCACATTACTCTAAATCTTTTGTCATTTAAAATGAGAGATCTCAGCCAGAGCAAAGGAACATATACAAAAATACTTGCACCAGCCTGGTTTCAGACCCCCCCACACACACTAATGGAGCAGCTGACCCCAAAACAATAGGCCCAGGAAATACCCTATTCACATTCTGGTTGCATGTTAATTACTCAGCTGGGATCAGTGCAGGGAAGTAGGCAAATATCAAAGGTGCCAGTTTAGCTCAAGACATTACCAGCATATTTTCTCAATTACTATTGCTGGGAGTATTGTATTGTGGGTGTAATAATGTAGAATAAAGTAAATCACCAATACCCTGAGTGAGACCTTCCAGAGCCCTGGCCCAACTCTGCTGACCACAGTAATAACTCCACAACTACCAATTGCTCCTAAAATTTTTGTTTGTGCACTGTTTCAACTTTAACAAATTTTGTTCGAGTTACTATGTTCTGAAGTTTAAAGTTTTAGATGCAAAGGTGACTGGGCATGTGCAAATATCTGTGAACTGCAAACAAATAAATTTGCATTCTTTTTTCTAGGACTTTTATGGACTATGGTTTCCAACAGTCATTCACAAGAGAGGTTAGAAAAAAAATCCCTGTTTATTCCCAAGGAATCTTTACACAACACTTTTACACTGGCTACTTCACATAAACTTGCATCAGGGATTTAATTCATAAATCAAATGAATTTCCTGCAGCCTGTACAGTGCTGTTGGAATGGCTATTATAATAATGTAAAATTGTCATGAGTGGTGAAACATGCCTGGAATCCTAGAAGTTCAGGAAAATGAGGCAGGAGAATTGGTAGTTTGAAGACAGCCTCATTCACTTAACAAGGCTCCAAGAAACTTAGTGAGAGCCTGTCTCAAAATATAACATAAAAAAGACAGTGAATGTGTATCAGTGGAAAGCACTCCCGGGTTCAATACTCAGCACCAAACCAAAAATTAAAAAAAAATAATTATAAACATAAGGATTCAGGGTACAAAAACATGTAAAAAATGTTGGCAACAGCATACATTTAATAAATATATTTTTGATAAAAGTGTTAAGGTTCTTTAAAAGCCCAAAATAAAAATGCTACATAATACACTAGTAATAATTTGGGGTACTACTACAAGGTTGTACATGCCTGTACTCTCTGTGGCTTAGAAGGGTGAGACAGGAGGATCTCAAGTTAGAGACCAGACTCAAAAACTTGGCAAAGTCCTAAGCATATCAGTAAACCCTGTCTCAATAATAAATAAACAAATAAAAGTGGTGGAGACTGGGTATGTAGTGTAAGGTTCCTGCGAAACGTCGGAGAAAGAGACCACCAAGTGACCACTCATGCAATTGGCAGAAGGGGGATTTATTGAACCAGCATGCTGGGGCTCCGTGCCCACTCAAGAAGGGAAAGCAGCCCAGAGCCCCGAGCAGGGGCTGAGCACTGCTTAAGTACACTTTTTGGGGAGGGCGGAGGGCCTTGTATACATCAGAAAAAATCATCATGAGGCACGGGAAAATTGAACAACAACTCCTAAACATGATTGTTTCATTCATTGGCGGGAACAGGTCAGGCTGGAGTGATAGGTCATTCCTAAGGAGGGGGTTACATTTAACCTGATTGGTCCAGGCCCTGCAATGCCTATGTGCGACCACACAGAGCCCTTATTAAACAATCCAAATAGTCAGGGGAAATATTTACTGGGCAGTTCCAAGCATTGTCTTAACAGCTACAGAAATTTCAGGTTTTGCAGGTAGCATAGAAACCTAACAATACCTAATCCTTTACATTTTAACTCAGACCTTGCAGCTTAGAAACTTTACAACACCTGGTCTTTTACCCTTTAACTTTTACGCTTTAACTTCAATTTCTTTTACCCTTACAGTAGCACATTGGTAAAATGCCCATGGGTTAATCCCTGGGTTCAATCCTCAGTACCACAAATAAGCAAATAAATAAAATAAAAGAGAGAAAGAAATAGATTGAACTTGCATGTAATTTAAATTCAAAATAAATTTAAAAAATATGGGTATATATGTAATGCAATTGAAATCCTTTTGCTGAAGATATTGCTGCACTTCTATTTTTATTGTATCTTCATTCACAGTATCTAATAAAATGAAACAAATTAAGTGCCTTTTAGAGAAAAGGTATTATCAGAAAATGCCTTCCAGCTGCAGATTATTCAACTAATGCCTTTAGAAACTACACACTTAAAATTAAAACTGGTCCCTAGAAGGCAAGACTCAGATACTGGTGTTTTTTAAGTACTCCAAGATATTTGGTATCTGTGGGCACCTTTTTTCAGACTGTTCTAAAACTCAGAACGAGGTACATATGGGAGGTCAGGATGAAACCACAGTATACAGTAAATTCTTCAATGGGTAATCTTAACTCAGACACTCTAATAGAAGAAACAGTTTTGGAGATAAAACTAGATTCTCTGTTTCACTGATTTCTGGGTTATGGATTCAATCCAAACATATATTAGGAAAGACTTAAGGCTACTGGTTAAAATCTATTTATAATAGGTATTGAAAATATACCAAAGGCTGGGTGTGTTGGTGCAGGCCTGTAATCCCAGTTGCTGGAGAGGCTGAGGCAAAACGATCAAATTTCAAAACAGCCTTAGCAAAAGTGAGGTGCTAAATGACTCAGTGAAACCTCATCTCTAAATGAAGTAAAAAATAACCCTGAGACTGAGTCTCAGTAGTCCAGTGTTCCTAAATTCAATCTCTAGTATCCACCATAAAAAAATATGTACCAGGGGGCTGGGGCTGGAGCTCAGTGGTAGTGATAGACCCAACCTGATCTTTTCTTAAAATTGGGCATCTCGCCACAAAACCATGAAAAGATAATTTCAGCTTTACTATAAATTACTGCAAATTCTGAACCTGCTTGAAATGCCTGCCCGTGCCTTGAACTCACCCATGCCTGGCTCTCTGACCAGATAGCAGCCCTCTCTGAAACTTAATGACACCTCATAAATATTGGCCTTCCCTGGCCAGACAACAACCCTCTCTGAGGCTCTAATGGTCCTCATAAATTCTGATGTTGGGGCCAGCAAAAAAATGTAAACTACCATTAGTGTGATGCTTGTCAGAGTTCTGTTATCTGTAACCCCCCTTTGTGTAACTTTCTGGGCTATAAAGCTGGGCTTCAGGAAAGCTGGGGTGGTGTCTTGTTCCCGCCATTTTGGGAGGGAGAGGCAGCCCAGCCAGTCGAAATAATAAGCTTGCTTTAATTTGATTTTAATTGGAGTCGGTGTTCTTTTCTTGCGTCCTGGTCTAACAGTAGCTAACTTGTCTGGCACTTGGCTTAATTCTCAGCACTACATATAAGTAAATAAAATAAAGGTCTATCAACAACTAAAAAATAGTTTTTTTCATAGTGTACCTATTTGTTGACAGCCTGTGACCTAATTTGCTGTGCACTTTAGTTTTTGAGATGGAAGTTGGCCATGCATGGTGGTGCATGCCTGTAATCTCAGCTGCTTCAGAGGCTGAGATAGGAGGATCCTGAATTTGAAGTCAGTCTCAGCAATGGTGAGAAGCTAAGCAACTCAGTAAAACCCTTTCTCTAAGTAAAAATTAAAAAAATAAGGGTAGGGATGTGGCTCAGTGGTAGAGCGCCCATGACTTCAATCCCTGGTTTTGACTCCCAAAATATGGGACTGGGGATATAGCTCAGCTGGTAGAGTGCTTGCCTTCTAAGTGTGAGGCCCTGGGTTTAATTTCCAGTACAACAAAAAACAAAAAACAAAAAAGAAAGAAAGAGAGAGATTGATCTTTCATGTCATTTGAATTCAAGTTAGTCCCACTTTTATTTTCCTGCCACACCAGAGAAAGGTGCTTACTGAAATGTTTGGAATGTTTCTATGGGTCAGGGCCATTTTAATTAAAAAGGTCTTACATATGAAAACAAAATGAATTGAGGACCTTTATTGGGACACATAAACTACACTACCTCATTTAGAAGAGATTCTTTTTAATGTCACCTAATTTTATTCTGCTTTATTCATATTTAAAAAGCTTGGATTGTTGGTAAAGATGGTGCCTGGAGGGGCTGGGAATGTGGCTCAAGTAGTAGAGCACTCACCTGTCATGCATGCGGCCCAGGTTCCACCCTCAGCACCACCTACAAACAAGATGTTGTGTCCGCTGAAAACTAAAAAAAATAAAAATTAAAAAAAAAATTCTCTCTCTCTCTCTCTCTCTCTCTCTCTCTCTCTCTCTCTCTCTCTCTCTCTCTTTCTCTTAAAAAAAAAGATGGTGCCTGGAGCATTTCTCTTCCAGGAGCTCAGGTCCATGACACTGAATGGCGTGAACTTTTAATGGCACAATGGCACACCTCCAAATCCCCAAAGTGGCATGAACTCTCAGCCAATAAAGAAGTAAGAGCCCACTCCCCCCTGCTCCTCCTCATCCCCCATTGAGCTCATAAATATTAATACCCTCTCCCTCTCCCTCTCCCCATCCCCCTCCCCCCTCTCCCCCCTTCCCTCTCTCTTCTTCCCCCTTCCCCCTTCTCTTCTGTGACAGGCCTCTCCAGTCCTGCTTGTTGAGTTTATGGAGCTTTTCTGCCATTCCTACACAGATGATAAATCAAATCTTTTAAAAATGCTCTCTAGTTCTTGAAGAAAAATGAAATGAAATATGGGAAAATAGTCATTGATAATGTTGAAAGTGGAGTTTTGAGATGAAACAAAATTTCTCACTTTACCAATTGCATCTGGGTGCTTGTCTCACAAATTTTGAAGAATAAAATCTATTTATTTAAGCAAGTCAAAATAGAACTCCCACCATGTGGGATAGGGAATGATACCAGATAAACTCATTTTTGTGTGCCATCTTAAAAGTTTACAGATGTTTTTCAGCAGACATGGAAAAAAATATTTAAAGTAGGTTTTAGAAAAGGCATCCTGACTACCATATGGGTTCATTTTCATCTTTTCCATGACCCATCTTTCCTCTTGCAACTTCACCACGGGACAAAGGACTTTGTTGAAGGTATTCCCAAAAGTGGGCATTAAGGTTTTTTTTTTTACATTTGAAATAGGCCTTAATGGTGCTCATTAACATATCTCCCAGTTAGCCTCCAGCTGTGTTAGAATGAGGTTCATTATCCTGATTACACTGTAATTTTACTATCCCTTCTATTTTATACTAATTCACTATGAAAAAAGAACCCTAGATTTGAATATGTGAACAGAGAGCTAGAAAACTAGAGGTTAATTCTCAGACCTAGGAAGAGTTAAGCTTAAGTTCTGGAATTTATATTGTTGTTCTGAATTTGTGATACTGCTTCCCCTACATTAAAAAAGCTCAGGAGTCATGAGGAGCATTGAGTTAAAATCCAGCATCAGCAACTTAATGAGGCCCTAAGAAACTCAAAGGGACCCTGTCTCCATATAAAAATATTTTAAAAGGGCTGGGGAATGTGATTCAGTGGCGGAACACCCCTGGGTTGAATTATTCCTGGTACCAAAAAGAAAACAAAACACACACACACACACACACACACACACACACATTTAAAAAAAAAACCCTCCATAACAAGCTCTAAAAGTACAATCTCTCTTGTGCATGGAAACAACAAATGAAGTTGGGGTTCTCTTCAGATAATTATTCCAGTCTTCACCACACAATGTGGGAACATGCTGGACTCATGGCACATGGATGCCCACAAAGGGCTTTAGAGACAAGCTGAAAACACCATACAATTATGGAACAAAATGCCCAGGTTTTTAATTGCTGATCTAAGCTTCACTAGACTAGTAAGGGGGGTGGGGATGGAGGTTGATCTGCCACAGAGACCCACTGAGGAGTCCTGTGAATATGGCCTCAGGCCTGAGCCTACACAACTCTATTTTTAAAATTCTAGTTTCAAACCTGCAGTCTCACCAGGCACACACACACAGAGCACTCCAGTATGGCCTCAAACAAGTTATTTCCCCTCAACCTGATAAATAGAGTGAAGCCCCTGGCAGGCTCTCCTAGCCTGATAAGAGAGAAAGGCATAAATATCAGGGTGGAGACCACCAGACAAGATGTTTCTGACCCCAGGGTAAATGATAATGATAAACCTGGTGGTAGCTGAAGAAGATTGCAAGGGGGGTCAAAAAGCCCAAAATTTTATGTAAATAATAGAGCTAATGAACAGTGATTCAGCCAGCCAAAACAAGGATGCACTTGAGATGGAGAGCCTGATGAGGACCTGACACCCCATTAGTTGTCTTCATTTTCTGATCCTCTGCATAATACTCACCACTCTCCAACTCTATGCCCTTGTCTGGACCCTGGTGAGAGCTGCAACTTCTCCCTATCATCCTCTCCTCAACCAGTCATCTGCTCCACACCAGGAAAGCCCTGCCTTGGTTTTTGTCATGATCACCCTGGTCTGAGTGAGTTTGCATATGCTGGACATAAAGCCTAAGGCTTGAGACTTTTGAACTTAGCATGCAGAGGGAATGTCTGTAATTAGCCTGTCATTATTACATGTGCTTTGCAGTGCTTAGAATTAATTTATAATTGTTAGCTCTGAATGGATTATGTCTATTGCAGTACCTAGCATTAAGAATTGTTGTTTTCTTGATTAAGAACCTATAGAGTGAAACTATGTTGAGTAATTGAGTGAATAAAGCATTTAAAGGGGCAGAAGTGCATGGCAATTCTTTATTTCTCTCCTATACTGCATATATCACAATTGTTGCCCCCTCACAACAAGTACCTAGCCACAATTTTCATTTTCCACCATTGCCACTCTTGCCAGCTTCAAACAACATACTTATCCAGTCTCAAGATAACAAGGCACACTTATCATTTTCTTGCTTTCAGGGTTTTCAGAGTTCTCCCTGTGATTTGTTTTCAGCTTCTTTTTAGCACAGAAATTTGGGCTCTTGATCCATGACAGAAAGCCTACAAAATGATTAAAGAATGGCACCTAAGAGACTCACTGGAAAAGTCTTCAGGCACTGCCTCCAACCTAAGCCGAGTGGGCCCAGAATCAAGTCCAAAATGCAAGCTGGTCCATTTTCATTGTTAAAAGACTAAGGATCAGGGCTGGGGATATGAATAAAAGAAATTAAAATACTTTATATAAGATATCTGCTGTTTTCCAGATATTCACTGTACCACATATGATTAAAACCTGACATTTTCCCTTCAGTGGGTATATTGTTGTCTATAACTGTATAAAAAGTCACTCTAAAACTTACTAGTTCACATTTGGATTGAACTGCATTCATCTGCAATATTTTTGTTGCATATGTTTAGCTGTTAAGATTACCGAACTTCAGAGGGTGATCTGGCTGCCAAAAAAAAAAAAAAAGCACCCTGAATCTTCTTCACATGATATCTCAGAATCTAATAAATTAAGGTGAGCTTGTTCTCATTGAGGAGACAGTGTTCTAAAAGAAAAAGCAAAAACATTAAAAAATATTTCCTGACTAGGTACCTGACTAGTACTCTTTCATAGCCACAACTTTATAAAAGCCATAAAAAAAGAAGAAGAGCCCTGACTCAAAGTTTGTAGAATGCATTCTGCATTTGGCTAGAGTAGGAGTAAAATCACATTACCAAATTTCTCTACACAGATAAGGCTAAAGGACCCATGATATTATGTCACTAATTCTGCCTTTTGTAATAGATGAGGTTAATACAGCTGTTCAGTGTCAAAAAAATATTTTCAAAATCCCATAAGTACTGTGTGTGTGTGTGTGTGTGTGTGTGTGAGTGTATGTGTGTTTATATGAGTGTAGTGCTGGTGGTTAAACTGAGAGAATTAGTATTCCTGAGCTATATTCTCAATTTTTTCTTTTTGTTTTTCTTTATTTTGAAACAGGATCTTACAAAGATGCTTTGTTGTGTGCCCACAATTTTTAAGTACATATCAAGATCAAATATGCCTGACACAAAGGCAAAACTTACCTCCTTTAGAAGCCATGATTCATCATTATTTTTAAGTAGTGACATTTATTCAAAAAGGGGAGGGGGGTTACACACATATGTGGCTCATGTCAGAAATCTTAATAATTTGGGAGACTTAAGCAGAAGAATCACAATTTCAAATTCAGCCTAAACGATATGAGAGGGCCCTAAGAAACTAAGCAAGACTTTGTGTGAAAACTAAAAATAAAATAAAATACACTTTAAAAAGCCTGATGATATAGGGGTTTAGGAGAACTACCCTGAGTTAAGTATTCATTCCTCTCCCCTTAAAAAAAAGAAAAGAAAGAATAAAAAAAGAAAAACAAAATTTTTACATCTGATGAACTTTTTATTCAATGGGGATAATATGTTTGAGAAAAACATCTAAAGCTAATAGCAAGGATTTAAAATAAACTTGGGAAATTGCTGAAAATTGAATTGAAAAATCAAGAACAAGCAATATTTTAAAAATTTCTTATCAGGAGAAATTTGAAAACAGCCATATTTCATTTCAGTCATGATGAAAATGCAGGATGCTATGGAAACTGCAACAAAAGGACTGTATCTGTATCACAAAAGTTTTGTAAATGGAGAATATGAAACACTACATTAAAAAAGTGAGGGTGAGACAACATTAAGGCCATATGTGTAATCTAAAATAAATAATATACTAAATCTCCACTATATGAATTTTATCTGAGAGTATGTCTACAAAACAACACAATACTCCATACATAAAGCAGAGGATTTGTGATAGTCTCAAATTAAAAATGATTTCACATGTGTGGCTGTTGTGCAGGGGCTTATATCAAAAAAGCAAGGTTTGGGGCTCAAGCAGTTGAATGAAGATGTGAGGAACTTTTGGGATGGTAGGCATGCTACTTTTGAAGGCAGCAATAGCCCATAACCAAACTCTAGCTTCTATCCCTCAGCCCCCCAAATTATTAAATAGAACGTTTTTTTTTTTTTTTTTTGTTTTTTTTTTATGCAGGTCAGACAAAGAAGGCATATCAACAACATTTTACTGATGTAAGAGCATGCTCACAAACAAATGTTTTTGACCTTGAGTACATAGATTGAATATGAGTGTTTATGACCTTGGTTACTTGCTAAAAATACAGCCCTCTGGAAGCCTGGCCAGGTACTAACATACTTGGTATTTTTTTGTCCTTAAATGCCTCATGGCATTGAGCATTTTACAACTTCAACTGTAAGGAGCAATGCTAACCTCTCCATTCTTAAGGTGCAACACAGAAAGCTGTTTATCTCTAATTCTTACAGACAAAAAATAATAATCTTGCTCTCTTGCCACCTGGGTAAATTATTTTTAAAAGTCCACCAGTTCTGCTTAACAGGTAAAATGGGGTAAACTTGGATACCAGGGCTGGCCATGCCAGTTGTTCACTGGAGCCATTGGCTGCTGTTGTTTCATTTTATGCATCATCCATTGACTGGACTTGAAGTTCTCCCCAGATTCAATCATCACAATGGAGAAGGTTGATGGGTATTTTCAAAATACAGACATCTTACTCTACTGGATATACTTTGGATTCCTATATTTCTTGATTATTTTGCAATTTCTCATTCTGGTAGTCTCTCATACACTTGCATCAGTTTTTGCTGTCAGATCTATAGAAACCATTCATCCCATGGCCACAGCAGCTGCACATGACTCATTTGACTACTTCTCCAAATCATCTATGCCACTGCTGCCACTTTTTTCTTTGGCCAAGGGTTGAGGCCTGGGCTTCAGCAGTTCATTGATAGTTCAACTTCCAAGGTTTGTGTTTGCACACAGTGCAGTCAGAATCCTTATTTCTGTTTACAAGGAACTAATCCCACTATGTAAGAGCTCTCCACAGGAGTTCACTGTAATTGGACTGAGGCAACAAAGTGTTGTATGCTTCTTTGTGTCCATAGTTGCCACTACTCCCCTAAAAATCTCCATTAATCTATCAGGACTGAGATATCTCTCACCTGCAAATATCCTAAAGACTATGCGAGTTGCTGTGTGGGAGTTGAGACCCAGGATGTAAAATTTTGGTCTCTAGAAATTGAGAGATGTGAGGAAGAGTTGGAAGTGTAGTCATGCTTATGCAGAGGTAACAATAGCTCCAGGTAGCCCAGAGCATTCAGCCCTCAGAATCCTGCATCATTCCATAGGCCCTTTCATATATAGGCCAGAAAATGAAGGTGCATGATCAATATTTTACATAGTGAAGACATGCTCAGAAAAAAATGTTTATGACAATTAATGTATACACTTAATCAAGGTATTCGTTACTTAAATAAATGATAATAATACTTATAATAATCATCATCATAATAATAACAATAACCTTTTGGAAGCATCAACAACAGAATAGCTATAGCCATGTTTGGCCTTTCCAATGATCCACTCTTATAGGTTTCATCATCAAAAAATCTACACACCTAAAGTCTTCTGCAATGATCTATTAGCAAGGAGGTAAGAGCTCTGCATCCACAGGCTTCAAAAAATATGCTGTATTGTGATATGACTAGAACACAATCCCCCTGTCTAGGATTACTAAAAGCCATCTCCAGATGGTATCTAAACAAGCTCATCATTCTTGCAACTTCTCATTGATCAACTGCTGTGTGGCTGCATCTAAAGATATCATATGTATTGAAGTCATACTGATATTATTATATGGCAGAAACCCATTCCTGTGCTTCTGATAACAAACCAACTGCTATGTGATTTTGCAACACAACTTTTTGTATTTGATATTTTTCTTTATTAACTAGAGTTAGAGCCTGCTTTGTATGATTTAAGGTTTGGCTGTGTACTCTGTATCTTATTCACCAAGGTTACATAAAAATAAAGAAAATAACTCATCCTCATGAGTTTAAAATTTTATTTATCATATAGTCTTCTCTTTAGCTATAAGCACACCATAATTTTCCATAGGCTGTATGGTTTGAACTTAGTATCCTAATAATGCCAGAAGAAAAACCAGAAGTTCAAACATATTGAGTAACATTTTCAAATTAAATCAAGTTTAGGCAGTAAATAATTGTCTGGATAAAATGGAGATCAACAGACTGTTGACTATAATAGATAATGTTACCTTCAGTATACATTGAAATATGGGTTTCAATATTTAAACCTTAGGAATTAAGCCAGAATTAATAAAGGGGTGATTATAACAGCTGCTTCTCTGCTTATCATTTCAATTTTGCCTATTCATAAACCAGGAAACAAGAGCCAATATTGTAATGTATGTCTGCAATTTCAGTGACTTAAGAGGCTGAGGAAGAAGGATTTTAAGTTCAAGGCTAGACTCAGCAACTCAGTGGGGCCTTAAGCATCTTAGTAAGAACTTGGCTTGTCTTTAAAAACAAATGGGCTGGAGATGTGATTTATGATAAAGTGCTCTGAGTCCAGTCCTTGGTACAAAAAAATATTCTGCTTTATTGTGCCACTATCTAACTTCTAAGACAATAATGAAAGACTGATAATTCATGTAGTCTAGAGGATGTGAGTTGTGGCTTTGGGGTCACAGATAATTGATCCTGAATTCCAGTAAAGTTGCTTAATATTCAGTAGACCTTTCAAATATTCTTTCACACTGAACAGCTATGTAAACCTCATCAATTACAAAAAGCAGAATGATACCGAGTGTCAACATATTAGCAATTCTTTAGCCCTATCTGTATACATAAAGTTGACAATGTGTTTTTACTCCTCTTGTAGCCAAAGTGCAGAGTATATTTCCCAAATTTTGGATCTGAGCTCTTATTTTTTGTGAGTGACTTATGTAAATCTGTGACTATGAAAGTGTATTAGTCAGGAAACACTTTGAATACTTTGTTTTTACTTTCATAACACTGTCACCTCCATGAGAATGAGCCCACCTTAATTTATTTGATTCTGAGAAGAAGGGTGCTTTATTTTGGCAACCATATCTCCCTCTGAAGTTCAGTAACCTTACCAACTATCACCTAATGCAGTAAAAAGATCCCATATGAACCCAGGCTTAATTGATGATAAGCCCACACTTGAGACAATAATTTTTATACGGTTTCTTCTTATTCAGTGATAGATATCTACTTCACTAAACATGGGCTGAATGCCAGGATTCAATCACATGTGGAACAGAAGTTATGTGAAAAACATAATGTGCCTTATAGGTACTGGTTAAATTTTTATTAATTTAAATATAAACTTTAATCTCTTGACAGGCTTTATTGAATTATATGGAAATATGTATAGACTTCTATTCCTTTAATGTTTGATGATATTCTCAGTGTACCCCATACTAAAGAAGAAAATTGAAATAACAACCCTGCATTAGGCTAAATACAAAACTGCAAAATATTTTTTTTTAAATGTCTAGACTCTAGTTTCTGGGTTACTGATGATATGATTACCTAGAGTCTTCTCTCCAGGTATATCAACCTCTTTTGGTTAAAGTATGCTATCTAAAATGAAAATGGACCCGTGCCCAAAATCCTGTGAGAAACAGTTTCCACTTTTGTACACTTCTGAGTTGTAGATGGCTTCTCTCTCAAAGTGCAGAGTCTCTCCTGTTCTTTGGCCCTGAGAGAATGTTGTTTGGTATGTTTATTCCATAACCTATGACACAGAACTGAGTTGTCCATTTTTTTCACCTTGCTGAGGTCAGGGTATTTATGAATCTCAAACATAGAATATAGCTGTGGTGAACATAGATATCCCTGAGACGTCAAGAGTGAATTTTAGGATGAAGCTTGAAAAATACATTTATTTATTAGTCAATTTATATTTTCAAAAGTAATAATATTTTGGATATAGTGGTTTAAATTATTAAATTGATTTAACCAGTCCTTCTTAATTTTTATTATGAATACTAGAAATTTTTAAATTATACTAATGCATTAAATTGTTTTTCCCTCTGGGAAAATATTAATGCCTTAGGACATTGCTTAGAAGGTTAAAATAAAATTTGCTTTCTCATAAGACCAGACAGCACAAAAGTTAAATGAAATTTTAAAGTAATTTTGATAAAATTTTTATTCATAAAAATATATATTTTGGGTGTGTGGGAGATCTTGCATCTTGGTTTTATTTTCCCCATTGGGTTTCTCCCCACTGAAATTAAGTTTTCATCACATGAGAAGAACATCATATAGTCTTTTACCTTTCCCCCTCTCACTAAGGTGTGGCTGTAGAGTTTAAGAGTGGTGAGGATAATACAAATGATGAGAAGTGATGAGATGTCATTCCAAGTCCTCATCAGCCTCCCCAGCTCAAGTGCATTTTTTATTGAGCTGGCTGAACATCTGTTCATTTGCTCTACTCTTTATACTAAATTTTGCAGCTTTTTTACCCTTTTTTCAATCCTTGTTAGTTACCACCAGATTTTGCCATGACATCATTTACTCTAGGGCCAGAAACATCTGGTCTGGTGGTCTGCACCTTGGTCTTCTCACCCTTCACTCTTATTAGGTGAGGACAACCTGCCAGAGGCCTCACTCTGTTTATGGTGAGGGGAAGTGATTTGTTTATGTCTGAAGAAAATACTTCAGGGCTTCTTTAGGCATGCCTGGTGGGACTGCATGTTTCAAACTGAAGTTTTTAAAATGGAGTTTTTTTTTAGGCCAGGCCTAAGGCCATCCTCACAATAGTGTAGTTAATTTGTCCAAAATTAAGGTGTTTTTGTTTGTTTCTTCAATGTATTTGTCCTCAAGTGAATTTTTTTCATTTTTCTTCTTTTTTTTTTTGGTACCAGGTATTTAACTCAGGGGCACTGAGATACATCCCCAGTCCTTTTTTGGTATTTATTTAGAGAGAGGGTCTCAGTTAGTTGCTTAGTGCCTTGTTTTTGCTGATGGTAGCTTTGAACTCATGATACCCATGTATAATTCTTCTATGCCACAGGGGTTATGGCCTGTGCCACCAAGTTTGCTTTCAACTGAGTTTTTAAATATGTAAAACCACTTTATTAAAGTGACATTTAGAAGCATTCCTAATATTCAAGCAAACTCCTTAGACCTGGTATGGCAGGAAATAAAAGTGGAACTGGACTTTAATTTAAATAACAAGAAAGTTGAATTGCAAGGGCTTAATTAGAACACAGATAATTAGAAGGTTACAGGCCATAGCACTCTTGTACTTGTTTAAAATATTTTTTTTCTTAGTTGTGGATGAACAAAATATATTTTTTTATTATTATTATTATTATTATTATTATTATTATTATTATTATTATTATTATTAATTATTGTTGTTGTTGTTGTTATTAATGTGGGTCCAGTATCAAACAGACTGCCTCATGCATACTATCCAAGTACTCTACTACTGAGCAACAACCCTAAATCCTTACCTGGTATTTTTTAAAATATTTATTTATATTTAATTTTTTTATATGGGACGCTGAGAATTAAGCTCACGGCCTCATATATGCTAGGCAAGCACTGTACCACTGAGCCACACCTTCAGCTCTTTCCTGGTACTTTTTAAATACCTGTTTTACATAAATTTTAATTAGTAGCTTTAACCCTTTTCCAACATCTGTTTGGATTAAATCAATAACCTAGAAATCAGTGAAGCAAAGTCTAGTTTTATCTCAAACTCTGATTTTACTTCCTCTTTCTTCCCCAGACCAGACACCTTATCACAGTGTCTGAATTAAGATTCTCCCTTGAAGAATTTACTGTATGTTGTCCACATTCCAAACTCCAAAATTTACCTATTCCTTAATTTTGGAAAAGTCTTACAGAATTTTTCCGGAGGTACCAAAATTTCTTGGAGTACTCAGAAAAATCTGTATCTGAGTCTTGCCTTTTAGGGAGCAGTTTAAATTATAAGTATGCAGCCTTTAAGGCAAGTAGATGTATGATCTGCAGCTGGAAGAAACCTTTTCATCAATACCTTGCATCTAAAAAGCACTTAATTTGATTCCTTTTATTAGATACTGTGAATAAACCTACAATAAAAATGGAAGTGAAGTAATATCTTTAACAAAAGTGTTCCAATTCCTTTAGATATTTATCCAGAATTATAATTACTGGGTTATAGGGCATTTTTTAAACCAAGAATTGTTATTGTTATTTATTTTTACTTATTTAGGCACTTTACCACTGTGTTACATCCCTATTTTTTTTAATAAGACAGGATATCACTGAGTCACTTAAGCCATTGCCAAGTTTCTGAGGCTGGTCTTGCCTTTAAGTTCCTCATGTTTCATCCTCCCAAGCCACTGAGAGTACAGACATTCACAATGATACCCTGCTTCAAAAAAAAATATTATTAGTGGATTATATGGCATTTTTATTTTGAGCTCTTAAGAACAATTATAGGGGCTGGGAATGTGGTTCAAGCGGTAGTGCACTTGCCTGGCATTCGTGTGGCACTGGGTTTTATCCTCAGCACCACGTACCAATAAAGATGTTGTGTCTGCCGAAAAATAAAATGAATAAATAAATATTAAAATTCTCTCTCTCTCTCTCTCTCTCTCTCTCTCTAAAAAAAGAACTGTAAGGGTCCCGCAAAACGTCAGAGAAAGAGACCACCAAGTGACCACTCATGCAATTGGCAGAAGGGGGATTTATTGAACCAGCATGCTGCGGCTCCGTGCCCACTCAAGAAGGGAAAGCAGCCCAGAGCCCCGAGCAGGGGCTGAGCACTGCTTAAGTACACTTTTTGGGGAGGGTGGAGGGCCTTGTATACATCAGAAAAAATCATCATGAGGCACGGGAAAATTGAACAACAACTCCTAAACATGATTAGTTCATTCATTGGCGGGAACAGGTCAGGCTGGAGTGATAGGTCATTCCTAAGGAGGGGGTTACATTTAACCTGATTGGTCCAGGCCCTGCAATGCCTATGTGCGACCACACAGAGCCCTTATTAAACAACCAAATAGTCAGGGGAAATATTTACTGGGCAGTTCCAAGCATTGTCTTAACAGCTACAGAAATTTCAGGTTTTGCAGGTAGCATAGAAACCTAACAATACCTAATCCTTTACATTTTAACTCAGACCTTGCAGCTTAGAAACTTTACAACACCCGGTCTTTTACCCTTTAACTTTTACACTTTAACTTCAATTTCTTTTACCCTTACAGAACCATGAAATTTTTTTCAAAAGTATCTTTATTAACTTTATATTGTAACCAAAATTTTTATCTATGCATATAGACCTATACTCTGGAGTCCCTACTATCTTTCAGATATTTGTTTTGTTTGGTGTGGTTTGGTGCTAGGAATTGAACTCTGCGGGTGCTTACCACTGAGTTATGTCTCCAGTCCTTTTTTTTTTTTTTTTTTTTGAGACAGGTGATATATCACTAATATCTCAATAAGTTGCTTATAGCCTTTCTATGTTGTTAAGGCTGTCCTTCAAATCACAATCCTCCTGACTTGCCTCTCCAGCCTCTAGTATATTTGCCACCACACCTAGCTCTTTTAGATTATTATAATAACCTTTTCAACAACACCGCCCAGGCTACAGAAAATCTCTTTGACTGATGCATTTTATCCCTGAGGAAAGTTCATATGAAGTAGCCAATGTAGGACTATTCTGTAAAGATTTGTTGGAATTAACAGGGATCATTGTTTTTTAAGCTCCTTTCTGAACAGCTGTTTGGTATCATAGTTCATAAAAGTGCTGGGAAAAAGATGTAAATTCATTTGTTTGAAATCTACAAAGATTTACATTAGCTTAATCACCTTTTGTTCTAGAGTTTGGAACTTCAGGACATAGTAAGGTAAATAAAATATGTTAAAGTTGAGATATTCAGTACACACATTGACACACACATATCCACACACACACACACACACACACACACACACACACACAAACTTTTTAGGAGCAATTGGTAGTTCTGGCATTATTACTAGTGTATCCAGGACATAGTAACATAAACAAAATATGTTAAATGTGAAACATTCAATACACACATACACACACCCACACACAAAAAAAAGCCTTTTTCTAGGAGGAATTGGTAGTTCTGGCCTTATTACTAGTGTATCAGGGTTAGGCAGGATTCAGGAAGTGCTAAAATCTCACTCAGGCTTAGAATAGTTTACTGGAGTCCTCCCTATTTCACCTATAATACAAGCTAGAGTGAACTTCATCTGTCAGCAACAGCAATTGGGAAAATATGCTGGCAGATTTTTTTTATTTGAGATAAATTGACAGCTTTGATATTTGGGTATTTTTGTGTCTTGGTCACAGCTGATGAAACACTTGTGAAAAATTTTATGGCTCCTAGATATCACCATTTTTTTTGTATCATTTCTTTCATATTTCCTTCTTTTTTTTCTTTTTTGTGGTGCTAGAGATTGAACCCAGGGCCTTGTGCATACAAGGCAAGCACTCTAAAAACTGAGCAACATCCTCAGCCCCTCTCTCACATTTCTGTTCACTAGAGGTGATGATGGTAATTGGGAATTTTGTCCCAAATGTTGTACATTACTTAAGACCGGACTAATATCCAGTGTATCTAAATCTCTCTACTCATTCATGATTTTGCCAAAGAGATACTCACAGTAGTTTTTTTATTTCCTTAAATTTATCTATAGATGGAGGGAGAGTGTCTCATTTAATATTCTGCTTTATTTTCAACATCATTCCCTGTTAATATTTGCTTTTTATAGTGTTGCTAAGTTTGGAACTATCTTGCACATTCTGCACACACACTCTAACAGTGAACTTTGCCTCTATGTCCCAATTCTAACTTTAGGTTGGATAGATTCATTCATTCACGTCTAATGTTATTTTTCATATGGTCCATTTTACATATGCCTTTCTATTGCTCTTAACAATTCTATTGATCTACATATGGTTTCAGATTTGTTTTATATTATGATATATTGGTCTGTATTATTGCAATATAGTATCATAATATTCATTAAATGTGTCTCATAACAATAACTATATTATTATTTTTTTTATTAAAGGTTTTGGGGTATTTTACATATATTTTATTTCTAAGATAATTTTTTGGTCCCTTCTTTCTTTTCTTTTATTTGGTACTAGGAATTAAACTCAGGGGAATTGAGCCACAGCCCCAAACATATTTTGTATGACATTTAGACACAGTATCTCACTGAATTGCTTAGGGCCTCACTTTTGATGATGCTGGCTTTGAGCTCACAATACACCTCCCAAGGTACTGGGATTACAATTGTGCACCAACAGGTCCAGCTCTCTCCTTGTATTTAAAGAAAAACATGCTAAAATTTTGATAGGAAAATATTATATATTAAATTGAGTTAAAATAATTGTCTTTGTAATGATTAGTTTTATTTACACACATTCTATTTTATGTGCTTTTGTACATTTTTATTTTGTTTGTGATAAGTTCCACATATTTTCCTTGAAATCCATTATACATGTGATGTATTGAACAGATGTAACTTCAGGATAATACTTATGTGGTATTTTGTACTCTAATTAAACCAAAAATCTTTCTGGGATCCAGAACCATTTTTTCTCAAACTTTATTATTTTTATTTTTCTGAATCACCTCCTGTTTCCTCCTAGGCCACACATTTCTACTGTATTGACAAGTATAGCTCTAGTCTTATGCTATCACATACTTGTACACTGTCGTTGTACACACATAGTATAATTTCTACAGGTCTAAGCTGCTTGGTGATATATATATATATATATATATATATATATATATATATATATATATATATATATAGTTTTCATGATGAAATAACAGCAAT
Organism: Marmota flaviventris; assembly: GCF_047511675.1. NCBI lineage: Eukaryota > Metazoa > Chordata > Mammalia > Rodentia > Sciuridae > Marmota > Marmota flaviventris. The sequence goes on from NC_092506.1 coordinate 125,084,016, forward strand.
TTCTACTCCATCTTTAGTTCATGATAATTTGTTCTGTGTCCTCATGAATACATTGTATTCTTTTTGTTGTTTTTGTTTCTTACTGGAAATTTAAATCAGGGGCACACAGAGACTGGGTCACACATAGTTGCTTAGGGCCTTGCTATGATTCTGAGGCTGGCTTTAAACTCAGGATTATCTTGCCTTAGCCTTACAATCCATTGGGATTAGAGGTGTGTGTCATGGAACCTGGTTCTATTTTATTTTTATACTGAAATATATATTACTTCTGAAAATAATTTATTCTTGATATTAAGAAAGCATAGAATACCATTTTCCCCCACAAATAACTCCCCCTTTTTTTGGAAAAGATGTCATTTTTTTTGGAAAAGATGTCAATAGTGCTAGGTGTATAATTTATTAATGTCTAAATGGCAAGTTTATTATTATTATTATGCTATGTATTAGTTACAAAACTTTATCTCTTCATATTATTATAAGGTATATACTCTTTTCTATAACTTTATACCATATATCATTGTGTATCAAAATGACCTTTTGGGGGTTGGGAGGTGAGGGGAGGGATCATGGGGTTAAAAATGATGGTGGAATATGATGTATATTGTTATATAAAGTATATGTATGAAGAAGTGAATTCATGTAAATATAATTTGTATAAAACCAGAGAAATGAAAAATTGTGCTGTATATGTGTAATAAGAATTGTAATGCATTCTGTTATCATATATAATTAAAAAAAATTTAAAAATTAAAGATAAATGATGGCATTATGTTCTTTGTATTTTATGAAGTACAAAATGTATCCTGAACATTTGGTAATACATAAACCTAGATGTAGGTATTTATAGTGTTGTCAGAAAAATTAAATAAATACTGTAGAGTTCATTTTTTGCAATGTATACTCATAATTATATGAGATGCATTTTGTACATATACATGTATACTACCATTATATATAATTAAAAATGATTACTACATCTCACATTAACTACATTTATTTCAAATTAATTTGTCTTTTGAAGGCACTGATATATGACACTCCTTGATATGTACACTTGGTGTGTCCTCAAATTTGTCAATTTTATGTATTATGTTCTTTCCTTTATTCTCCTTTTTATAGAATTTATTTTTCCAAATTATTGAGATTAATAAATTTTAAACAATTCAGTATAACAGTGCAGTCTGTAGATTTTCTTTTTTAACCTAAGACAAAATACATCCCAATTTTAATAGGCTTATTGTTATGTAAATGACTTTTAAAAAGCTGTATATATAACACCCTTACCTGACCTTACTCTGGACTATTGATATCTGGGTGGAGGGGATCTCAAAGTGATCCATGGAAAAGGCAGAACAGGGATGGATCAAGATGTGACCTTGGTGGATACTGAGTATGTAGTAGTGAGTATTCATGAAAAAGTATTGATGGAATAGGTACAGGTAGAGAAAAAAGTGCTGTGAAGGAAAGAGAGAAAGAATGACCAACTCAAGAGTTCAGATTTAAAAAGTCTAATGGTGGATCAATGGTAGTATGAGGGTAAAGGGTAGTTTCTTTGGAGGCAGAAATAAGGTAGAAGTGAAAGAAAAAGGTAACTCTGGCACAGTCCCAAAGAGAAAGAGTCAAATGAACACTACCCTCTCTCTCTCTCTCTCTCTCTCTCTCTCTCTATATATATATATATATATATATATATATATATATATATATATATATATTGCTAACTTCTATAACATTAGATTAAAGTCAGCCAGCCTCAGCAATTTAGTGAGGCTCTATGAAAATCAGTGAAACCCTTTTTCTTTATAGAATATTTTATTAAAGTCTGAGAGTGTTTCTTAGTAAAAGAGCATATCTGATTTCAATTTGTCATATGAGAGAGAGAGAGAGAGAGAGAGAGAGATCTTGCAAAAATTAAAAACATTAATCAGTGACACTGTTAGTTGCCGCAGTCTGCCTGGACACAAAATCACGAGCCACTTACAGCCTTGTAGATTCAAACAGCAATTCTTTATTCCTGAACTGTCACCAGCACTCTACACGCAGGTTCTGGGGAAAAAGCACTTCCACTGGGCTCTGCATCCCAAAATACTCTCTGAACTCAAAGGGAACTCAAGGAGAGGGCGGGGCCTGAGGCAGCAGGATATGCCCTAGTCCCAGCAGGGTCCTCCTTAAACCTGGAACTGCCCTAAACCCAAGGAGCAGGCGCCTGAGGCAGCAGGATACTCCATTTCCCAGCAGGATACACCCTAAACCTGGACCCACCCTAATCCAGCAGGATTCTCCCTAAACCCGGATCCATCCTTGTCCTTGAGCAGGGTCACCTTACTCAAACATACATGCAATGTCACTGCAAATGACCTGGGTCCAAGGCAAGCCCATTTCCACAATGGAGAGTCCTCTGTCTAAGCAACATGGGGTAAACTGACAAGGAAATTGCCATGAGTCATTCTTACTTTGCTATGGGTCTCAGCAGTTAGTGTCAAGGATTAAATAATTTAAACGTAATAGTGAGCTAGTTGGAAAACTCATCTAGGTTATTAACTACTGCTTGGGAAGTTAGTCTACTCTCCAAAATATAAAAGTTAGAGAGAAATTCTTTATTAAAGTGTATATAAGAAAAAAGAGGAGTTTTGACACAGCTTTTAGATGACCCAGACTGGGTCAACTTTAGCAGGTGATTAGGGTTCTGCAAAGATGATAAATCCTTGAGTTATTTGGAATAATGTGATTTTATCTAGTCTTCATAAATGAAGATTGAGGTCTAATATAAATCAGGCTTGGTAAAGGAAAAACATTTCAATGAAAAGTAAATGTATGAATAAACACATAAAACAATATTTAACCAAAAGTCAACATTCAGAATATTTATGCAATTATGTAATCACCAGTAATGTAAAAACAATGACAACTAAAGAAAAAGTGAATTAATAAAAAACAAATAAATAATGTAATGAATGAATTAATTAATGAATAGCTAACAAGTGCAAAGATGTAATGTGACTGGAATTGTCAAAGTCAGCTTGTAGCCATGAAAAAGTGTAAAGGTACATAGAAATGGTGTTTTACTACTTACTGAGACATACCCTATGAACTATAAATTCCACTCCTAGGTGGGAAGAGTTAAACACCGAACCCATTCACCTGGCTCTCTCACTTGGGAACTGTGCAAAAAATTACCTTTTTCTTTCCCTCAAATTTTATTGCTGCTTCCAAGAACACTACCCTCTATATTCACGTTATCATTGTAGACTTGTAGCATGTGAACCCCTCTACTGTTCAAGTTTTTCTTCTTTATTTCATTGCTCTTTTTCTCCCTACCCCATATCATCCACCAATACTTCTTTTGTATAGCAAAATCTACATACTCAGCAATCACCAGTCTTATATCTTACTATATCAATTTCCTACCTTGTGCATGACCACTTTGAGATCCCCTCCATGAAAACATCAATAGTCCAAAGTGATCAGAATGGGGGTAAAAATTGCAGAATATTAAATGTCAGTTACACAACAAGAAAGCTATAAAAAGTGGGCTTCATTTAAAGTTGAAAATAAAAAGAAAATCTTTAGACTTCACTAGTTAAAATAAAGGATCAAAAATTTATGAGTCTCAATAATTTGAATTATACTTGTGAGTCACGTTTTTGGGGGAAGGGATATAAGAACATTGCTGAAGAGTTTAAAGTTCAAACTGTTTTTTTTATGAGACAAAGAATAGAAAAATTAAAAAAATATATTAAAGTAATTGTGATATCATTTTCATAAAAATATATATACATATTTATTCACAAATTGCTTTAACCTTATAAACAGTTATAAGTGTCAATACATTTCTCGCTGGGCGAGGTCCTATTATTGGAAGAAAACTTTGCCTTAAAATAACCCCATACAGAGGCATTTAATGCAATTAACAGGCCTTAAATAATAATAATAATAATAATAATAATAATAATAAGAAGAAGAAGAAGAAGAAGAAGAAGAAGAAGAAGAAGAAGAAGAAGAAGAAGAAGAAGAAGAAGTGAGGTGGGGAGGATTTAAGGTTGTGAAGAATACCTGTAATATAAGTTACTTGAAAAGACATCACAGGATAATTTTATGCATTTTCTGAAGACATATATGTATATATTATTTATAAAAAGTGTTTATGAGTTCTGTAGTGAGGGTGCACAAGTCCAATACAATTTTTTTTTTCTTGAATTTTTTTTGTTGTAGATGGACACAGTATCATTAGTAGTTTCTTTGTTGGCTTTTTTTAATATTTAGTTTTAGTTTTTGGCGGACACAACTTCTTTGTTTGTATGTGGTGCTGAGGATTGAACCTGGGCCTCCCGCATGCCAGGCGAGTGTGCTACAGCTTGAACCACATCCCCCTCTTGGGTGGCTTTTTAATACGGTGCTTCGTGTTCAACCAAGTACCTCATGCATGCTAGGGATGTTCTCTACAACTGATCCATAAACCTAGTCCCCAAAGTCCGTTGCTTAATGTATTTTTTTGGTGGGAGTATATGTGTGTAGTGCAGGGGATTGAATCCATGGCCTTATATAAGCAAAACAAGCACTCTACTGACTAAGCTATATTCTCAGCCCTGATCTGTAGTCGGTTAACAATGACAATGGAGCAGCCTGTCATTTAGACTTTGATTCTGTGCCCACTTGGCTCAGGTTGGAGGCAGTGCCTGAAGCCTTGACCAATCAGTCACTTAGGTGAGAACTGTCCAATCGTCAGGCAGCCAGTGATGAGGGGGAGGGCTTCCACAATCCTCTGTTCCCTTAGTGTCTGGAACCCGCCATTTTTTCAATCTTTTTGTAGCTTCTGTCCTGGATCCAGAGCCCAGGTGTCTGTGCTATGCAGAATCTGAAAAAAAACCACAGGGAGAACGCTGAGAACCTTGAGAGCCAGGAGATGGTAAGTGTGCCTTGTTATATTGAGACTGCTTAGGAAGGTGGCTTAAAGCTGACAGGAGTGGCAATGGTGGAAACTGGCAGTCATGGTTAGGGACTCCTCCTGGTTCTCTCCAGAGTCTTGTGGCCAGAGGGTCTCTCTGTGGTATCTTAGCCTTCACCTCCCTCTGACTAGTCTAGTGAGGCTTAGATAGCAGTTGAAAACCTGGGCATTTTGTTCCATAATTGTATGGTGTTTTCAGCTTCTTTCTAAAGCCCTTTGTGGGATTCCATGTGCCATGAGTCCAGCATGTCTCCAGATTGCATGGTGAAGACTGAGATAATTATCAAGAGAGAACTCCAAATCCATTTATTGTATTTATGCATGAGAGAAGCTGTTAATTTTAAGGCTTGTCACTCATGAGGGTTTGTTTGTTTGTTTATTTATTATTATTTGTGTGTGTATTGTTGTTTTTTTTTTTTTTTTTGTACCAGAAATTCAACCCAGAGGTGTTCATCCACTGATTCACATTCCCACCCCTTTTTCTTAATATTTTTATTTAGAGACAGGGTCCCTTTGAATTTCTTAGGGCCTCACAAATTTGATGATAGTGGCTTTTAACTCATTCTCTTCATGAGTCCTGAGATTTTTAAATGTAGCAAAAGCAGTATCTCAAATCCAAAACAAAAATCTGAAATCCAGAACTTCAGTTTAGCTCTCCATAGGTCTCAGAATAAACCCCTAGTTTTCTAGCTCTCTGTTCACATATGCAAATCTAGGGTTCTCTTTTCACAGGGAATAAGTATAAAATAGAATAGATAGTATAATGACCATGTAATGTGGATAATGGGCCTCACTCAAACACACCTGGTGGCTAACTGAAAGATGTTAATGAGCACCATTAAGGCGTATTTCAAATGTAAAAGGCCTTGAAGCCTTCAACAAAGTCCTTTGTCCCAGGGGTGATTCCTGATTGAATTTGAAGAAAAAAGGATGGGTCACAGAAAGAATGAAAGTGAACCCATAGGGTAGTCAGGATGCCTTTTCCAAAGCCTATTCTAAATGCATTATGCCCGATGTTCTGCCCAAAACTATCTGTAAACTTCTAAGATGGTACAGAAAAATGAGTTTTTTTTTTTTTTTTTTTTTTTTTTTTTTCTGGTATCATTCCTCATACCACATGGTGGGCATTCTATTTCTTCTTGCTTAAATAGATTTTTTTTCTTCAAAATTTATGAGACAAGCACCCAGATTCAATTGGCAAACTGAGAAATTTTGGTTCATCTCAAAAATCCACTTTCAGCATTATGGATCATTATTTTCCCATGTTTTATTTCAAAGGTATGCATCATTTATAATGTTTTTCTTCAAGAACTGGAGGACATTTTTAAAAGATTTTAATTTATAATTCTGAGATTTTCTCATGAGAAGAAAGCAGAATAAAATTATGTGACATTAAAAAGAATGAATCTCTCCTAAATGAGGTTTATGTGTCCCAATTAAGGATTTTTAAAAACTGTAATGGGTCATCAATTGAGGGTTTATGTATTTATTAATTTGTTTATTTATTTATGGTCAGACAATCTGGGGTTGTGGCTCAGTGATAAAGCACACACCTAGCACGTGCAAGGTCTTGGGTTCGATCTCAGCACCACATAAAAATAAGTAAATAAAAATAAATAAATAAATAACCCACAGAAACATTCCAAATATTTCAAGAAACCCTTTTATTCTGGTGTGGCAGGAAAAAATAAAAGTGGGACTAACTTGAATTTAAATTACATGCAATTTCAATCTCTCTCTCTCTCTCTCTCTCTCTCTCTCTCTCTCTCTGTACTGGGGATTGACCCCAGGGCCTCATGCTTAGAAGGCAAGCACTCTACAAGCTGAGCTATTTACTCAGCCCCATTTTTTGGGGGTGGGAGACCAGGGATTGAAGTCAGCGGCACTCTATCACTGAGCCACATCCCTACCCCTATTTTGTATTTTATTTAGAGACAGGTTTTCACTGAGTTGCTTAGTCCCTCACCATTGATGAGACTGGTTTTGAATTCATGATCCTTATGTCTCAGTCTTATAAACAGCTGATATTACAGGAATGCATCACCATGCCTGGCCAACTTCAATCTTTTTTTTTTTAAGAGAGAGTGTGTGTGACAGAGAGAGAGAGAGGGAGAGAGACATCTTTGTTTGTATGTGGTGCTGAGGATTGAATCTGGGCTGCACGCATGCCACGCGAGCCCGCCACCGCTTGAGCCACATCCCCAGCCCCAACCAACATCAATCTTAAGGGCTAAAGTACACACAAATTAGATCAAAGTCCATGTCAATATCTTGGTACTATATATATAAAGTTGTTGATAGACCTTCTATTTTATTTACTTATATGTGGAGCTGAGAATTGATTCCAGTGCCTCACATGTGCCAGACAAGTGAGCTCCACTAAGCCCCAGCCCCCTGGTACATTTTTTATGGGGGATATTGGAGATTGAACTCAGGAACACTTGACTACTAAGACAAATCCCCAGGATTTTTTTTTTTTTTTTTTTTTTTTTTTTTTTAGAGACAGGATCTCACTGAGTTTCTTAGCACCTCGATTCTGCTAAGGCTAGCTTTGAACTTTTGATAATTCTTCCTCAGCCTCTTCAGCAACTGGGATTACAGGCTTGAACCAACACACCCAGCCCCTGATACATTTATAATAACTGTTTTATGTAGATTTTAACCAGTAGCCTTAACTTTTTTTCTAATATATATTTGATATCAATACATAACCCAGAAATCAGTGAAACAGAATCTATTTTTTATCTCCAACACTGCTTTTGGTTATGTCAGTGTTTGAGTTTAGATTCTCCATTAGAGAATTTATTATGTCTTGTGTTCTCATTCTGACCTCCCATAGGACCTAGTTCTGAGTTTTAGAATATCTGAAACAAGGTTCCCAGAGATTCCAAATTTTTTGGAGTATTTATAAAACACCACTCTCTGAGTCTTGCCTTCTAGGGACCAGTTTGAATTTTAAGTGTGTAGCTTTTGAAGGGATGGACTAATTGGATGCTTTGGAGCGGGAAGACATTTTCTGATATACTTTCTATCTAAAAGATACTTTATTTGTTTTCTTTTATTAGATACTGTGAATAAAGGTACAATAAAAATAGATGTGTGGCAATACATTTAGCAAAAGGATTTCATTTTTTTACATATATACCCAGAGTTATTATTACTAGATTTTATGGCATTTTTTTTTTACCGAGAATTATTATTTATATCTTTTATTTATTTAAATACTGGAGATTAACCCCAGGGCACTTTACCAGTGTGCTACATACCCAGTCTCCAAGACTTTTATTTATTTATTTATTTTTGAGAGAGGTTTTTACTGATTTTCTTAGGACCTTGCCAAGTTCTTGAGGCTGGACTTTAACTTGAGAATGAATCCCTAGTTTTCTACCTCTTATTCTCCTAAGCCACTGGGAGTACAGGCATGTACGATTTTGCACTGCTACCCCAAATTATTACTAGTGGATTATGTGGCATTTTTATTTTGGGCTTTAAAGAACCTTAACACTTTTATAAAAATATATTTATTAAATTTATATTGTCACCAACATTTTTACATATTTGTGTACCCTGGAATCCCTATTAATTATGAGATATTTGCTTGGTTTTGTATGGTTTGGTGCTGAGTATTGAACCCAGATGTGCATACCACTGGGATACATCCACATTCTTTTTCATGTTATATTTTGAGACAGGCTCTCATTAAGTTGATTGTAGTCTTATTATGTTACTGAGGCTGTCTTTGTACTAACAATTTTCCTGTGTCATTTTCCATAGATTCTAGGAATTTCAGGCATATGCCACCATACATGACAATTTTAGATTTTTATAATAGCCATTCCAACAGCACTGCATAGGCTGAATAAAATCTATTTGATTAATGCATTGATTTCCTGACGCAAGCTTATGTGAAGTAGCCAGTGTAGGAGTGTTGTGTAAAGATTAGCAAGTATTGTGGAATGTGATAGACATTATTATCTAAAGTACATATATGAGGATGGGGATGTGGCTTATGTGGTAGTGCACTCGCCTGGCATGCGTGCGGCCGGGGTTCGATCCTCAGCACCACATACAAACAAAGATGTTGTGTCTGCCGAACACTAAAAAAGAAAAAAAAATATTAAATTTTCTCTCTCTCTCTCTCTCTTTAAAAAAGATAAAGTACATATATGAAGACAGGAATTGATATGAACATAGTTTATATACAAACAGAGGTATGAAAAATTGTTCTATATGTGTAATAAGAATTGCGATGCATTCCACTATCTTGTATTTAAAAAATAAAACAACAAAAAAAAACTCTTTATATGTTTTTCTGAGAATCAAACTCAGTGCTTTGCACATTCTAGCAAAGTAGTCTACAACTCAGACACAACTCTAGCGCATGTACCCAGCTTTTTATACTCTCTTTGTAGTAATCAGAAACAACTTTAAAAATTAAAATTGCATTTATATCACTTTTTCTAGGACAGTAATGTATTACTAACTAAAATTATTCTTAGTATTTTTTAAAAATAATCTAATGGATGACTGTTATTTTTTCCAGATATTATTTTATCACTTCTTTAGGGTTTGGTGAATGGTCTTTTTTTTCAGAATATAGATGTCTTCTATTATCAAATGGGTCCATGCTATCTGTGTTGAAAATAGTGATTCTAAAAGTTCATACAATCTACACATTTCCAAGACTATAGGGGAAAGGGAAAGACAATATTCACAACCAAGAAACCATTTCCCATGGAAGCATAGTATCAGTGTCCAACCTGGAGTGTAATCCAGATCTTTCACTGGTAAGGTTGTTTAAGAACCACAACGATAGGTTTTTGAGATCCTCTAAAGTACACTGAATGGCTTTAAATCACTTACTCTTCTTCAAAATGAAATTTCTGCTACCTACTTAAAAAATAAAGCACTATGAATGAGAAAGGTGAATGAGACTTAAGTTCTATGGAGGTACTGAGGTGGACCTTTAATTATAGTTTATAAATAGTCAAATAAGAATGGCCTTAGAGTTGTCTTATCTTTTCCAAGACATGATATGGAATCCTTAGATGAACTGACATGAAAAAATGAAAATGCATTTCAGAGAAGTGATATCACAGAAATTTTCATGGTAGAATCTTGGAAATGTTTGAAAAATATATTCATATACATATGCATTTCTATAGAAAAAAATAAGTGATAAGTACAGGATTATGAGGGTAAATTCAGTGTGCCTCATGCATTGTAGGTTGAAGGTAATGATAAAGTAGTAACTGAGGAGATCCAGAACTCTATAATTGTGAGAGACATTAATAGCAATTTAGAAAAAGAAAATATAGTCAAATCCCTTTAGATTTGCCTATGTCCTCTGTTCCTCTTATGAATTTGATTCTGTCAAATGAGATTATGTGGGTATGGTACTCTCTGAATTTCTGTTTTCTTTTGTTTTTAGGATTATGTCAGGTAGGTCATGTCTTAAACTCACTTTGGGGGCCCTTTTACCTCCTGTTTTGGACTGCAGAGCAGAGACTCACCTCACTCATTCTGTGCAATGAATTGACTTTTGTCAATCTTTGCAAACAATAGTTGGAAGAACAAGCATATTGGAGGGTCTTTCATATTCTATAATATGGTTGTCAGACCCTGTGGGTTAAAGAGTAGTTATTTGCTATATTAGAAACATCTTCCCTATGAGAAGGGCTTATCTATATATTTTTTTTTTGTTTGTTTTGGAAGCCCCATAAAAACAGAAGAGAAGCATTTATGGTTACAAACAAAGGAATGCCAGAAGCCATTAGATAGGAGAAAATACAAAAAAATAAAATCTTCTCATAGAGTTTTAGAGGTAAAAAGTTTATTTCTGTTTTGTGCAAGAAAACTAAAATTTCTCTTTGGCCTGACAATATTTTGATATTTTAAATTTGCTTGCAATTTCTACCTGTGTTTTGAATTCACCTATGCATGGCTATCCCTTACCAGATAACAACCCTCTCTAAAACCTTACCGGTGCCTCATAAATTCTGGCTCCCACTGACCAAATAACAAATCTCTCTAAATCTCAGTGGCAGCTCATAAATTCTAATGTCTGGAGCTGAATTTATTTTCTACCTTGAAATGTTAGCCATGTAGATCCTTAACCTGCTATTTGCCTTTGTACTATGATTGTCAAAATCTTGTTACCTGTACGTACCTTAGACACCCACCTCCTTTGTAACTTTTGTGCTGTAAAAACTTTTTCTGAAGATCAGGGGGATGATCTCTAGCATAGAATCTTGTAAGAGACAGTCCTGGCCAGTTTTTGTGCACACAATACTATCTTGATTTAATTTGATTTAAAATTTGAGTTGGTGGTCTTTTCTTTGTGTTTTGGTTTAACATTAACCTTTTTTTTAAACTTCACTGTAAATAAAACCAAAGAACACAACAGAACTCCTGTAAATGAGCCAGGTGCATACAAATAGTCATTCTTTACTGAAAGCACAGTATTCATTATAGAAATGATATAAGCTTAAAAATTAAAAGATATCTCAAATATCAAGGGAGTTTAGGATTTAGAAATTTTTTCTTTCAGTATATAGTTAGTAAAATAGGACAAAAGAGAAAATGTGAAACATAAATATATTAAGTGATATGTGAAAAAATCACCAAAATATTTATTACAAAAAATCATATCTACAGAAAAATGGTTCAAAAAAAGCAGTCTTTTTGTCAGGAATAAACATTTGGACAGGAATGGAAGTTTTGGTTCTCTTTTTAAGTAATTTTACTCCTAGTGAATAATCTTTACACTATTTCTACATTTTACTGGTTGGAATTAATTATAATTCATATATCTACAAAAAAGGTACTGAATGCAGAAAAATATTATTGCTCATGTTTAAATCACCTGCATTATCTGATCTTTCCCTTTTTAAACCAAAAATCTGCATAAAACCATCTCTTAATAAATATCTCTATCTCTCTATATTAGCAGCAACTGAGTTATAAAATTTGCTATGATAACTTGTCTCTTCATATACTTAAAGACTATGAATTTGCTGCTTAGCACTTAGGTATAATTATCTATAATGTTCTCTATTTATTTATGTCTCTATGCCAAGTTTTATACCAAGCTCTTAGTATGTGCTTTAATTACTCTGTGTAGCAATGTAGGATTTATGTCTTATTTGTGACACTTTGTTCCCAGAACTGTGTCTAAAGGGAAATTTATACAAAATGATTATCCAGGAAAAAAATCTATCTAATATTATATTTTATTTTATATTTATTTATATGTTTATGATTACATATTTTTATTATTTAGAAACACACTTTGGTATGAAACTACTGTGATACTAATGTATTTTGGCTTGAATTGGTTGTGAGAAACAAACTAAAAAGACATTTCTCTGTGTTGGTTGGTGATTTCTGCAACCTTAGGAACCTAGTGAATAATAGCAGAAATAAATAAGTAACTATCTAGTTTGAGGCAGAACCACCAAACTAGATGATGTTTTGCTTCTGCTATTTATCTTGATTATTAGAAACATACCTTTAAATTTACATGGAACACTTTTGGAATTCTGTTCTGTTAGTTCTTCTAAAAAAATCAATGAAAGTGAAAAATAATGCAGGAAAGATAAATAATTAATTTCAAACAATTCATTTCTTAAAATAAATATTTTTTTTCAAATCACAAAAAATACTGAAATGTTAGAAAAGTTAAAAGCTTTAGAAATATCCTAAGGCAATTTCTCTTTTGCTCAGAACAGTAGACTATGTCTCCAACTCATTCTTCTCTAGAATTGGACTGTGTGCAAATATGAAAAAAAAAATTGCTAAGATGCCCTACATGTCTTATAAGTTTTAAAATCCTGACAGGAGCTCAAATCTGCCATTTTTCTACTTTACAAAATACAAAATCTTAAATTTGTATACTTAACAAACATTTGCAGAAGTGTAATTCAAAATGACCTAAAAAATGAAAAAAAAAAAAAAAAAAAAAAAACATTATTGAAGGACTGACACACTGATCATGAGGGACTTATAATATTGAATCCCTTATATTAAATTTCTTTTTATCATTGTCAAAATTTTCCACGTTTATATTATCAATATATTAATCAAAATTTTTATGGATTTAATAACAAATATCTAATTTCCTATTTTATTCAGTCTTCTAAAAATCAGTAGTAATTAATATTAATAATTTAATTCTCATACTTGCTAAAATATGCAACATATATTTTAAAAGCTATAGCCATAGCAAGTAAAAAATCCAGCCTAATTTCCTTTTAAGATTTGGAGCCATCTCATCATGAAGGCATGAAAAGTTAATTTCTGCTTCATTATAAATTTCTGTGATTTTTAAACTTGCTTGAAATCCCTACCAATGCCTTGAACTCACCCATGTCTGGTTTTCCTTGATGAGATAACAACTCTCCCTGAAACTTTAGTGATGACTCATAAATTCTGGCTTTCTCTGACCAAATAACAACTCACTCTGAAACTTTAGTGGTGCATCATAAATTCTGATGTTGTGATCTAAATTTGCTCCCTAAGTGCTAAACAATTAAGACCATAAACCTACTAAGTGTCTTTGTATTATGCTTGTGAAAATCCTGTTGTTTGTGTAAGTTCTCAAGTCACCCCCCTTTTGTAACTTTTTGTGCTATAAACCTACAGTCCTAGAGAACTGGAGTGCTGAATTCTTTTCCCATGGGTTTCAGGAGAGATTGTTCCCCAGAGACCAAGATCAATGTAAGAACCAAAGAGGTTTTTATTGCAATCTAGGTCAGTCCTCCACACACACAGCAACTGGTGGTTTAGAGGACCTGAGCCTGGGGTTTTCAGCAGATTTATAACTATTTGAGGAAGGCAGGTACCCCACATACATCATAGCATCTCTTAGCAAATCATCACACACCTTGGGAAAATCATAAACAACTCTAAAATATGATTAGCACATTCACTGATGGGAACAAGTTGGGTAAGCATGATTGGTTAGTACAAGATGGGGATTCATTTGAACAGATTGGCTTAGGCCATGAGGGGAGTATATTCTGCACTATATGGTTTCCCAAAATGTCATCAACCACCATAAACTACTGGAAGTGTCATTTGGAATCCCAGGAATTTTCCCTTCTCATGCTGATTGGTGGCTGCCAGGGGGTAGCTATGGATCCTCACCTAGCCTGGCTGAGTCAGGGACACCAGGCACAGCAGATCTTTCCTGTTATTTGTAGATAAACAACTCAGCCTGGTTGGTATGAGCCTAGAAGTGCTTGGGTGTGTCTTTCCAAGGATAAGAGTCATGCACTCTTCTTTGGACAATCTTTGCTCTGAGGTAGAGGCTGGTTTCTAACCTTTACCTTATGTATTTTTATGTTTGTTTTTAGCTGTAGCTGGACACAATACCTTTATTTCACTTATTTATTTTTATGTAGTACTGAGGATCAAACCCAGGATCTTGCACATGGGAGGTGAGCACTCTGCTGCTCAGCCACAATCCCAGTCCCTTATGTGTTGTTTTTATTGGGCACTTTTTCTTTAGGGGTTTTCTTCCCAGTTCAAAGTTCAACCTGTCACCTAAAAAGAACAGAGATCAAAAAATAAATATATAAAATTTGATAATTATTGTCATTATTTTATATTAAATCCTGAATAATATACAAGCATATAAAATCCATAAACTCAAATTACTTTATATGTGTAAGGGTCCCGCGAAACGTCGGAGAAAGAGACCACCAAGTGACCACTCATGCAATTGGCACAAGGGGGATTTATTGAACCAGCATGCTGGGGCTCCGTGCCCACTCAAGAAGGGAAAGCAGCCCAGAGCCCCGAGCAGGGGCTGAGCACTGCTTAAGTACACTTTTTGGGGAGGGCGGAGGGCCTTGTATACATCAGAAAAAATCATCATGAGGCGCGGGAAAATTGAACAACAACTCCTAAACATGATTGGTTCATTCATTGGCGGGAACAGGTCAGGCTGGAGTGATAGGTCATTCCTAAGGAGGGGGTTACATTTAAACTGATTGGTCCAGGCCCTGCAATGCCTATGTGCGACCACACAGAGCCCTATACAACCAAATAGTCAGGGGAAATATTTACTGGGCAGTTCTAAGCATTGTCTTAACAGCTACAGAAATTTCGGGTTTTGCAGGTAGCATAGAAACCTAACAATACCTCCTTTACATTTTAACTCAGACCTTCCTTGCAGCTTAGAAACTTTTACAACACCTGGTCTTTTACCCTTTAACTTTTATGCTTTAACTTCAATTTATTTTACCCTTACATTTGTAAGTTTAAATGAAAATGTTCTGTTGGTTGGGTTAGTTCCCACTTATGGGAAACAAACTTGCCTTAAAATAACAGCAGCCTGAGACTCTGGGGTACATTTCTCAGATTAAAAAAAAAAAAAAAAGCACTCAAAGACCTGAGATTCTAGCCTTTATTCATGCGTGGATTGGATAATATTCCCTGTCACTCAAAAAATTGTTCACTTCTCTCAGATTCAATGTTCATGATCTGAAGCCCTTTCCAATCAAGAACATTTTGTGGGAATTGTCCAAAATTGTCCTGTGTCATCAGGGAGGGTGGGCTTTTCACTTCTTATCTCCTGAGTCCTCCATTTTTGCCATCTGTAGTCTCACACTTCAGAGTCACATGTTGTTCTGCTTTGCAGAAACTGAGGATCCCAAGTAGCCCTACTTCTGAGAACCAGGAAATGGTGAGTGTGCATTGGCCTAGCAAGGGAGGCTGGTGGAGAAAGTCTATTGGAACCACAAGACTGGCTGTGTTGAAAGCAGGAACTAGCAGATTGGGACTCTGGGCAGTCTCTGGAGTCTGCAGGCTTAACTCCTCCACTGGGCCACTATTTCCTCAGTCCTACTGGCCAACCAGATGGGGAACATGTCAGTGGCAGAGACTCTGCTGCCTTCCTTATGCTCAAAGGGCATCCTCAGAATCTGCATAAAATACTATGTGGCAGGTGTGTTCCTGCAGCCCAGTGTCTTATCAGATGCTGGAGATTGACAGGTGGAATAATTATCAAAATTAAATCTCCAAGTTCCATTTTCCTGCAGGAGAGGAGCTGTCATTTTGGGGTACCTAATTTCCTTTTGAGCTAGCTAATTTTCATTTTGACGTTCTTTTATTTTTAATTTGTTCATTATTATTATTTTGTTAAAGTTAGGTGAACTCAGGGATACTGTACTACTTAGCCATATCCTTGGTAGTGAACCCAGATTTATAGATAGGTAGTTAGTGTAGTTAGGCAAATTGGGTCTAATATCCAGTAAAATCAATAATGAATACCATTTTGAGAATGGAGTCCAGGATAGCAGGAATTGAAAATGTCCCCAAGGCCCTGAGCCCATCCCTAGGAAATTTTAATGAAGCAGCTCACAGCTAACATGGAGATGCTAATCCAAAAGCCCTTCCAGCCCAAATTACTCCTTTAGCCCACCTGTCCTCCACACTTTGGGTCTTCCCACCTACATTCCAACACTGCAAGGTAAGAGAACAAAGGACAGGAATGTGACAGGAATGTGGGATAGTTGAAGGAAGACCTTAGCTATAAAAAAGCTAAAAAGACCTTAGTTTAAAAAAAATCCCTTTCATGGATTTTACCTCTTTGGTCCCCTTTTTCTTCTGGGGAGAAGTCTTTTCTACTGTCCTTTAATAAAGCTTCTACTTTCCACTCTAAACGTGCCTTGGTGCACTTCTCTGGTGTTATACTTCAGCATTGGGGAAGCAAGGACTCTTCATCAGTAAACAGCCCTAACAGGTTTAAATTTATTTTGAGAAAGGCCCTAGCTAAGTTGCTGAGATCATTTTTGTTATGGTTTGATTTATCTAGAATGTGCTATTGCAATAAAGCATACTGTTTTTACATACATATGTATTCATATGGGGATCTTATTTATATTGTGATTTTTTATTATTGCAATATTATAATTTCACAATATATATGAATAGTAGGCCATGATAAGTTCTTTTTTGCTCTTATAATTGAAAAGGTTTTTGGCTAAAGTTACATATAACTTTGTAGATGAATTTTAAAAATTTATGCTTTGGTTTCTTCATTTAAAGTAAAGCTTGATGATTTTTTTTATTATTGCATTATTCTTGCATTTAATAGTCAGGTTTATTTTGACATAACAATAAAACATGAAATATAATTTGCTCCCCTTCAGTATCCAGTAGTTCCCCTTTCTCTATTCTCCTATTTTCTTCTATCATATATTTATATAAAGTTTTTTGAATTATTGCTTTATAGAATACACATAAAAGTAGACTTCACTGTGATATATTCATATTTGTACATAGAAGTTTTGGTGAGATATATTGTCGGTTAATTTGGGGGAAAATTATCACCTTTGTAATGGTGAGTTTCAATATTTACATGGGATGTAAAATTCAGTCTTTTATGTGCTTTTTGTGACTCTTATTTTCTCATAAGTTCTACATATTTTGTTTCTAAAAATGTACACATGTGAAATACCACTTGCATAAGGCACCTATGTAAAATTTATACATAGTGTTTTATGCTCTTTTTTAAACTGGATATATTATGAAATGTTACTGGCCCCAGTGACCATTTTTCCTACAGATTATTATTTGTCTCTTCCAAGATGTATATTGTATTGAGCCATGCCCTTGGGCTCCAAGTGTTTGGATGAGTACCATTGCATACTTACATGTTATCATGATCACATATGCTCTAATTTCAGTAAGTCTCTGTGATGGGGAGTATCATGTATATTCAATAGCAAAATAGTTTCCACAAATAGATACTAATTTAAACTCCTTTTGAGTTAATGATTATTAATTTATTTTAAATGTTCATCAACATTAATTAATTTTTCTCATGATGGGTTTTTATTTTTTGTTTCTTAAATTTCTAAAGATTTTGAAATTTTATAGTTAATAAACATATCTCATGTATAAATTTGAAGTTCAAACTTCTGTCTTTTATATATTTTTGCCTTAAAAGATGAGAAAAGGATCCAAAAATGCAGCTAGAGATTGATTTCAAATCAATAAAAACATTTAAATTATTTTTTAAAATTGACTTTTTTTTTTACTCATTTATTATAGGTTTCTTGTATAATTGTAAGGGTAGATTATTTAAAGTGGATTCTAGGGCTTATCTTTGTTAATTACTACAGGAAAAATAAATAAGAAATTTCTCTACACTATGGCTGCAGGAAAATGAATAAATTTCTTTAAAATCATATGGTAATAAAATTGTTAAATGACTCCTTAATTTTTTTTTTTCTGTAATATTTTTGGCAGTGAATCATGAATTCTATTATCTGGACTTTGAAATTTAATATAAAATCATATGGAATAAATTTGGCCAATCCTATAAATATCCATCCATAATTTGTTGTTTATCTAATGACATGTTGTGGAGATAGCAACTAATGAACATATTTATTTTTAGAAATAGTTACTTTTTTGCTTTTCAGTTTCTTATAAGCCTTTTAGATTTATTTCCTTACTGAGCTGAGTCACTCAGGGCCACTGATTTTTTTTTTTTTTTTTTTTTTTTTTTTTTTTTTTGTAATCTCGAGACATTTACCCTTCTAAGAAATCTGTCCTGTGAGCTCTGTTTCTGAAGAGTTTCTTAATATGAAAGAAAAAATGTATTTATGTTGCCCCTGAAATATATTTTCAATGCACTCTCTTCAAAATGGAGAGAAAATAATATTTCCCCAGACTGACATCCCTGTGTCAGGAGCTGACAATACATTGATGGTCTTTGAAGAAATTTCATACAGTTCTGTCTCTGGGTAGTTTTCTGTGGGCTGCTGAATTGCCATTTAGTATCCAGATACCCATGTTTTTTCATCTGTACTATGGGAATAATTTTAGAGGGCACAGATGAATAATGCTCTTCATGAGGCTATGAATTACCTGTATGTTCTGTAGTGCACAGCTGACAAAGCCCCTGGAATACACTGTGCAGATTCTATTTGGTTAACCATTATCTGCCACTCACATAAATTTTCTTTCAAAAGCTTGTAATAACCTTTTCACTTTAGGCATCCATGTCATCCACATTCCAAAGTATAAAAGTTTGAATCTTTCTTTTCTGAATTCCAGGTTCCATTTCTCTTGTGGTTCAATGTGGTACAAATAATTATGTTCTTTTTTTCTTTCTCTTACACTGTGTTTCTAATAAAAATGTTCTCTGCTCTAAACCTATATTTCCCATGTCCAGCTATGTTTAGAAAATGACATAGATAATTATATTTGATAATTTATAAGAACTGAGAATAATTCTTGCTCGTGTTTCCCTTCATTAGAAACTGAACCAGAAGTGTTCTTGGTACTGAAAAGGGAGGACCATAACCAATCATATATAAAAAAAAATGTTGATTAATTGTATATTCTCTTCTAAAAACTCTCTGTTCAGATCCTTGGCCCATTTCTTGATTGGGTTATTATTATTATTATTATCATCATCATCATCATCATCATCATCATCATCATCTTAGTCTTAAGAGTATTATTTTCTTAGTCTTTTGAGTTCTTTATGTAACCTAGAGATTAGTTGTCTATCTGATATGTGAGTGGTAAAATATTCCTCCTAAAATGTAGGCTTTGTCTTCACCTCACAGATTGTTTCTTTTGCTGAGAATAAACTTTTTAGTTTGATTCTATCCCATTTATTGATTATTTGTTTTAATTCTTGTGCTATCAGTGTCTTATTGAAGAAATTGGGGTCTAATTCCCACATGATGAAGATTAGAGCCTGTATTTTATTCCATTAGACACAGAGTATCTGGGTTAATTCCTAGGTTCTTGATACACTTGGAGTTGAGTTTTGTGCATGGTGAGAGATGGTGGTTTGTTGAAGAGGCTATCTTTTCTCCAGTGCATGTTTTGACACCTTTGTATAATATATAATAATTATAATTTTGTGGGTTAGTCTCTGTGACCTCTATTCTTTACCATTCGTCTGCTGTATTTTTTTTTTTCAAATGCAATGCTGTTTTTGTTACCATTGCTCTGTAGTATGGTTTAAGGTCTGGTATAGTGATGCCACCTGCTTCACTCTTTCTGCTAAGGGTTACTTTAGCTATTCTTGGTCTCTTATTTTTCCAGATAAATTTCATTGTTGCTTTTTCTATATCTATATGGAATGCCATTATGATTTGGATCAGAATTGCAGTAAATCTGTATAGTGCTTTGGTAGTACTGTCATTTTGATAATATTAATTGTGCCTATAGATGAGCAAAGTAGATTTTTCCATCTTTTAAGGTCTTTTTTGATTTTTTTTCTTTAGTTTTCCATAGTTTTTCTTGTATAGACCCTTTACCTCTTTCATTAAGTTGATCCCCAAGTATCTTTTTTTTGAAGTTATTGTAAATGGGATAGTTTTCTTCATTTCTTTCTCAGAAGATTTTTCACTGATATACAGAAATGCCTTTGATTTATGTATGTTGATTTTATATCCTGCTACTTTGCTAAATTTATTTACTAGATCTAGAAGTTTTCTGGTGGAGCTTTTGAGTCTTCTAGGTATATAATCATATCTGGCATTTGCAGGTAAATGGATGGCATTGGAGAAGATAATGCTAAGTGATGTTAGCCAATTCAAAAAAAAATTGCCAAATATAAGGAGGCTGACTCATAATGGGGTAGGGAGGGGGAGCATGAGAGAAATAGATGGATTCTCAATAAAGAAGAGGGGTGGGATGAAAAGAAAGGGGACATGGGATTTGCAAGAATGGTGGAAGGTGATAGAGACCATAATCAAAAGTACATGTACGAAGACACAAATTTGTATCACCATACTTTATATACAACCAGAGATATGAAAAATTGTGTTCTATACAAGAAATAAGAATTGTAATGCTTCTGTTGTCATTTCTTTAAAAAAATTGATAGAAATATGAAAAAAATTGTTCATAAATTATATACACTAAATATGTTCAATATATATATATATATATATATATATATATATATATATCCTCATATATGTTTATATATAGATCTAGGGAAATGCAAGTCTCTTTCCTGAATTTTTAAAAATCAATTAATTTATTAATTTGTTCTAACTTGCTAATAGAGCAGAATACATTTCACTTCATAGTACACAAATGGAGCACAAACTTTTATTTCTCTTGTTGTACAGAAAGTATAGTTACAAAACCCATGTAACTCTACTTTGTGTATAACAAGATTTTCATCTCATTCTGCCATCTGTAACATCTCCCATCACCTCCCTCCCCTTTGTCTTATTCAAAGTTTCTTCATTTCTTCCATGCTACCTTCCACTTCCCTCGTTGTGGATCACCATCCACTTAGCAGAGAAAACCTTAGGTCTTTGGTTTAGGAGGATTGGCTTACTTGCCTTAACATGATACTCTCCAATTCCATCCATTTATTTCCCAATTCCATAATTTTATTCTCTTTTAATGCTCAGTATTATTCCACTGTGTAAATAGACCATATTTTCTTTATCCATTCATCTATTGAAGAGCATATAGATTGGTTCTATAGTTTACCTATTGTGAATTGTTTTGCTATGAACATTGATGTGGATATGCCTCTGTATTATGCGGTTTTTAGCTCTTGTTGGTCTAAACTGAGGAGTTGGGTAGCTGGGTAAATTTTGGTTTCTTTCCAAGTTTTCTAAGGAATCTCCTTATTCTTTTCCAGATTGGTGTCACAAATTTTACATTGTTACAGTGGGGCTTTTTCCTCACATCCTCACCAACATAATTCATCTTCATTTCAAGCTCACTTTCTTAAGGGGATTTCATCATAGAAATTAAAAGAAAATGTTATAGACAGGCCATTGGATCTAAGGCCATGTCATAAAAATAAAGAATATTCCATTAGTCAATTTAAATAATAGACTCAAATCTTTGGATCTGGGGGAAATATATATATATTTTAATATATATATATTTCCCCCAGAAATAATTTAATATTATTATATATAATATATATAATATATATATATATATATATATAATATATATATATATATATATATATATATATATATATATATATATATATATAATATAATATATATATATATATTACAAACACACACACACACACACACACACACACACACACACACACCATACACTTTCTGGTGAAATCTCCTTGCCCTGACTCAGGGCAGTTTCTCTCTAGTTTTTTATATCTCAGGAGAAATATTGGTAAAAAAAAATAAATGTATCATTCACCTGTAGAATCAAAAGAAGTGATCATGTCCTTCATCTTCCTGAACTCATAACTCTCAAATATGGTTCTGTGAACTGAGATTTTCTGGAGTCTTGACATAGTTTTGAGGGTGCTGTTCCAAAAATACATATACTTTACTAGTAATATTTTAAATACATAATGGTAATTTTCACATAGTGGAAATTATGGGTTATACTATAAAATTCAATTTTACTTTTTATATGAATTCTAAAAAAATAATTATCTTTCCACCTCATATAATTTTAATGTTCAATCTGTTTCCATACAAGAGAAGTTAACTGAAATTTTACAGGATTGTCACTGTATTATTTCCATCCATAAATAATATATTTACATATATAATCTACACATTCAAAAGGCCTCATATGCAAGTTTAAATGCAAATGCTTTTCTGGGTTGGCTGGATTTTACTTCTCCAAGAATACCTTGCCATAAATTTGATGCAGCCTAAGGATCTGGATTTCAATTCCCAGATCCTCAAAATAAAATAAATGAATAAATAAATAAGTGTACAGACAAGACCCTACAATTGTGACATCATTTATTTCTGGATTTGAGGTTATATCCTGACTCTCAAAAAACTCACTAGGTTCAGATTGAGCATATGAAGACATAAATTGTGTCCAATCAGGACTCCTTATATAAGCATTGTCCAATCTACACATATTCAGTAAAGAGAAGCAAGTTTTGACCATCTGGTGTCAAGTCTGCCAGAGTGGGTATCCACTTCTAGGCTTCCTCACTTATGTTCAGTGAACCTGATTTTTTTTCTCCTGTATAGGTACTTTGTGATTTATAGAGAGGACATGTGGTTCCTAAAAATAGAGTAAATGATGAGTGTGCAGTGAAATCCTGAGACTGGATGGTGAGTCTGGTTGAAACTGGCTGCACTGACTATGGTGGGAACTGGCAATGGTTGGCTAGAATCCCTGGTGTAATCTTTGGTTTCTGCATTCCTGTGTCTTCTTCTGAGAAAGGTCAGCCATGAATTTCCACTGGCCAGTCAACTGGATCATATATTAACAGTAGACACTGGAAGTCCTATAGTATCCTATAGAATGTCTTCAGCCCCTACCTTAAATTCTATGTGAGAACATTTGTGGCAATATTTCCGAATCTTCTCAGATTGTGTTGTGGATTCTGGAGTGAAGAGATCATCATAATCACAAATCCATGTGTTTTTTCCTCCAGGAGCGGGGTGAGATACTCTATAGGTATCTCAGTTTTTCTTTCCTCCTGAATTCATTCTCCTTCTTTTTGGAGATTGTGGTATTGTGGATTGAGCCACAGGTACTGTACCACTTTGCTACATACCTGGTACTTTTAATTTTTTTTTATCTTCAGACAGTTGCTGAGTGTGATTTTAAATTTATGCCCCAGTATTGTGAGTTGCATTTATATATAAAATTTTAGCTTTCTGTTCAATGACAACTTCCCCCTTTTCCAATATTATCAGTTACATTTTTGCAGTATTATCAGTTATTTTACCCATATTATATTTCAAATGAACATGGTATTTTCAATTGTTATACCAAAAACTGCATGAGACTTTAAAGTATTTTTTTCTCTCTGGGTGCAATGATACATGCATATTAATTCCAGAGACTCAAGTGGGCTAAGTCAGTAAGATTGCAATTTCCACTTAAACATCAGGAACTTAGGTAGACTAATTAGACAATTAGAAAAACCTGTCTCAAAATTTTAAAACATGGCTGGGTATGTACCCCAGAATTAACATGCTGCTGTTTCAAATCCCCAGTACCGTAGAAAAAAATCAAAAGCAAAAATTTTTGTTGTTGTTGTTTATAAGCATTTTACATAATTGAAAAGTAAAGAAGAATCACTTGATCTTGGAAAAATCATGTGTTTCTACTCTTCCTTTCTGTCTCCAAAGTCAGACAACCTGTCAGAGTGTCTTTATGCTCATTTGTGAAATGTATATGAGAGCATTCTCATTCCATACTCTGGTATTTTCCTGGAACTGTGTTTCAGAACTATGTAATATAAGGTTGCCACAGCTGGCACATCTAATGCCTCTCATAAGTCCAGACCAGTACTTGGGGCTTTTCTTGTTCAAGAGCAGTATAAATGTAGAGAGCTTAGTTTCTCAAAGAAATAACTTATAGAACTCTCAACTTCCATTTTTTTAAAATGTCTTCACTAATTTTGTAGTCTAGCACATTGTTTCTTTCTTCCATATTCATATAATTGGAGTACTACTTACTTTTCCACTTTTTGAGAGTAGCCATTCTAACAGCTGTGCTCATGCAGAAGATCTTATAATTGGATGGTGAACTAAAATTCTGATGCAAGCTTTTTAGATTCCAGGGTGCCTTATGCTCACTGGAAAAAAATTGATATGCACCTATTTTAGAAATAAAGAGGGATCTGTGATTTAACCATTTTTTCTTCACTAATATTCGAGATTTTAGCCCATTACAATGTTTGCACACCAATGTGAAAACCCTTCTTTTTGTTCTAGGGAGATTTGCACTTGCACAGTTACCAGTGTTTTCAATGCTTTGAGGTTTCATATGTAGTCCATTGAATGGAAAAAGTTAATATCGGGACAAATTACTTACAGAAAGAATTGGTTAGGTCTGGTATTATTAGTAAAGTGAGCTGGGTGAGAGAGATCAGGAAGTGCTAAACTGCCACTTGGGCTTTCAGTGGTGGTCTGTATTTCTCTGTTAATATTTTGGTACTGTCTAGATAAAAGTTCAACTGCCAGCAACAGCTATTTGCATTTTAGAAAATGTTGGCAAATCCCTCTCAGGGATTAAGGGGTTCCCTTAAGATTTAACACCTCTTCCACTCTGGTCTAATGGATCTTGCATGGCCATAGAAAACCACTTATTTTTTTTCCTTCCTGGAGTAAATACTCATGTACTCATGTATATCTCATTCCTTCCTCTGTGTGTACAGATAAATTAGCATTTAAATTACAGGGAATTTAGAGTTAAATAATATATTTCAAACCCAAATCAATCTTCCTTTATTTATATTAACACTGGATTTGGGCATTTGTTCCAGTAATTTTGCATATTGCTCAAATTAGGAAAATCTTCAAGTGCATTCTACTTATGTCTTTTTTTAAAGAGAGAGAGAGAGAGAGAGAGAGAGAGAGAGAGAGAGAGAGAGAGAGTTTTTAATATTTATTTTTTATTTTTTGGCAGACAAAAAATCCTTGTTTGTATGTGGTGCTGAGGATCGAACCCGGGCTGCACGCATGCCAGGTTAGCGTGCTACCGCTTGAGCCACATCCACAGCCCCTCTACTTATGTCTTGCTCAATATATTTTTTTTCAGTTTTCCATTTTGTGTGCCTCTAATTCCTTTACAGTTTTAGATGGACTCAAAACAGGAGTATATATTTATTTGGTGTATCCATAAATGGAGGGAGGCTTATATTCTGCTTTTATTTATTTTTATTTTATTTTTTAAAATTATCTCTCTTTATATCTGCTGTTTGGTGGATGCTTGTGTATAATTCCAGTGTCACACACATTCCGCATACAAGTCGCTTTTGTAATCTATGCCTTTTATTCTCACATCTACCTTGAGGTTGGATTGTAGCATTCACTCACATTAAATATTTTATTGATATGTTTTGATTTATACACTTATAATAATTAACAGTAAAAAGATATTTGTATACATATGAATTGCCCTAAGTTGTTTTCTGTATTGTGATTTCTTTATCTTAAAATTACTACACTGTTGTAATATTATAACATGCATTAGTGTCAGGTAATGATCACTAGTACATTTGCTCTTATATATGAGAGAGTTCTTGTCTAATTTTATATACATTCAACTTTCCAGGAAAATTTTAGAAGTTTTTCTTTGATTTATTCTTTAACAAAAAGCTAAGAATGGTAAAGTTATGACCAGTTTTTATTAAAGAGTACCTTGAGAAAAGTGATCATTTGTATAATAGTTTTATCCTTTGTAAATATGTTGAATATTTGAGTCTTTTATGTTCTTTTCTGTATTTTTATTTTCTCAAATACTGCATATTCTTTTGTAAACATACTTGCATATGAAATGCAACATTCATGTGACATCAGCATAAAATATACATGATATTTTATTGTATTTGTCAAACTGGATATAATACATCAACAAATATTCTAGCTCCTAGAAATTACATTTTACAAAATTTAATAATTATTTCTTCCTCTTTATCCATGCCCCTTGGTTTCAACTCTGGAAGAATGTGGCTGTATTCTCATGTACAGTTGCTGTAATTTTAGTCTATGATTACTGTGTGGGTGTATCATATACATATGATTACAAAACAGTTTCTACAAATGGATAATAAAAGCTTTAATTATTATTTTCCTTTTTTTGTGAATGCATTTATTCCACATATTCATCAATACTATTTAATTCATCTATATGATGTGATTTTATTCAATGTTATCTAATTTCCAAAGATTTTGAGTTTTTATGATTATTGAACACTTAGATATATCCTTTTTATTGTGACTCTTCAAGAATTTTTTGTTTTTCTTTTGCAATCTGTTGTATTTGTTCTTCTTATAAGCATTTGATTATATGTGAGGAAATTAGGGTTTTTTTCCCTTGTCAGTTTTGCAGCTTTTAATGTAATCATTTGATGAATACATTTTTTGTATTAATATTTTGTAATCCATAAGTTTAAGTCTGTTATATTATATAATTTTGAAAAAAAATATTTTTTTTCTTTTGTGATATTAGGAATTCAACCAAGGTGTCTTAATGCTGAGCATATTCTCAGCTCTGTTTTAAATTTTATTTCCAGATGGGGTTTGCTCAATAACTTCAGTTGGCCTTAAATTTTGAACTTCATGCCTTAGACTCCAGAATAGTAGATATTTCAGGTGTACACCACCATATGAACCCTATATTTTGTATATAAACTTTTGAGCTTTGTACTTTCTTATACATTTCAGTATTATTTATTAATAACTTATATTCTGCATTTAATGTGTCAAAATATGTTGTTATGATTTATGAGTGAAGGGATAAAATAGCATTTTATTATCACTCTCTTTTCCCAATATCCTAGCATGTTTTAAGAGTTTTGTTGTCGGTGTTTTCTGTAGTTCCACCATTTATATTATTATGAGGTTTACCCTGATTGATTTTACTTCATAACATCAATCATGTGGCATCA
Source organism: Marmota flaviventris (assembly GCF_047511675.1). Lineage (NCBI taxonomy): Eukaryota > Metazoa > Chordata > Mammalia > Rodentia > Sciuridae > Marmota > Marmota flaviventris. The sequence continues at coordinate 125,111,324 of NC_092506.1, forward strand.
TGGTATTTTGGTCAGCAGTAGACTTTATGTACAACCATGGATCTAGCAAATATCTTAGTCATGTACTAGTCTATACCATCGAGATTCTGTCATTGCACTCAGAGAATTGGAAAATTGCAGAAGACTCTTAGGATACATTTTCCAGAGTGTATTTCCATAAAGTGAGAAATCATTATATATGCCTATATTTGCAATTACACACTGTGTAATTGATATATTTTTTATTTTTTTAATTTTCAAATTTGCTAGTGCTTTTTTAATTGTATCTGCTTTTTTTAAAATTTGTATTGAAGATTGAATGCAGGGGTGCTTAACAATAAAGCCACATCCTCAGTCCTTTTTTTATATTTTATTTAGAGACAGAGTATTGCTGAGTTGCTAAGTGCCTCACTAAGTTGCTCAATACAACATATATAAGACAATATTATATATAATATTGTCTTAGAATTTATGATCCATTTTTCTTATCCTCCTTAGTCACTGGAACTACAGTTGTCCATCACTAGACTGGGCTCATTTGCTTTTTAAAAGCACCAACATTGATACTGGTTACTGTATTATGTTTATCTTTGATAGCTTCTAATTTTTCTCTTTTGCTTAGACTTTCTTTACTTTTAGTTTTTAAATTTTACTTTTTAGGGGCTGGGGATGTGGCTCAAGAGGTAGCTCACTTGCCTGGCATGCGTGTGGCCTGGGTTCGATCCTTAGCACCACATACAAACAAAGATGTTGTGTCCACCGATAACTAAAAAATAAATATTAAAAAAATAACTTTTTATTGGGATGGATGATTTGATAATAAATCCTAGCCATTTTATGGCTTATAATATTTTTGTGTATGTTTTATTTTCACCTCAGTAAAAAATGAATTCCAATTTTTCCAGCTGTATGGAGGTCTAAGTGAAACATAATAACCTGTATGAATATTGTTAAAGAAATGGAACCACAATTTTACCCAGTTTTTTGACTGCACTGTATATGCCCAAAGGACTTAAAATCAGCGTACTACATTGACACAGCCACATTTATGTTTATAGCAGCACAATTCACAATAGCTAAGCTATAAAACCAACCATTCAATGATGAAATGGGTCCATTCAATGATGACAGGACAAAAAACTGTTGCTTATGTACACAATAAACTATGAATTGGCCATAAAGAAGAATGACTTTATGACATTTGCCAGGAAATGGATGAATCTGGAGATTTTATGTTAAGTAAAACAAACCATTTCTTTAAGAGCAAAAGTTGAAAGTTATTGCTGATATGTGAAATCTAAAGCTCATAAAGTGGGGAAGGGTAAGAAAAGAAGATCAGTAGATTGCACAATGGTAAACAAAATATAAATAAATGAATAAATAAATAAATAAAAGGGACAAGGATAAAAATATAAAAGATATATATCTGTAAGTGAATCCTACCATTGTAACCACCAATAAGAACAAGATTTTAATTAGGATAAGACATATCACATGCTTTCATAATATCATAAAAATCGATTTTACTGTCAGGTAGAACTAGAAAGAACAAATAAAAAAACAAATTATTTGTTTTAAGAGCTATACGTATATTCTATTATAAATATACAATATAAACATCGATCAAAGTTTGTATATATATATATATATATATATATATATATATATATATATATATATAATTTTGTATGTTAATAGATGTTAAAATTATAGAAAGGATAATTCAAACAGGATTGTTGTTGCTATTTTTTATATTAATAACACACATAAAAAACATAAAATGTTTGAACTTAAATAAACTGTTAAATATTTCCATTAAGTGGTCTGTCTACCTTGTTGCATTTCAAAATTTCTCTTATACCATTGATGTTGGAGTTACTAGAGATCTCACTACACATTCAGAATAGCTAGCTCTATTAGAGAAATAACAAATAAGATTCTACACACTAGTAAATCTCTGATTAGTGGTTGTACAATTAAAATTTGAGGGTTCCCGTTCTTAATTACCATGATTTTCTCATCTGAAAAATATGTATAATTTAGATCAAGACATAAAAATGAAAAATATATATATATTTTTGTGATAATGCCTGAGTTTTATATTGTGTTTCATAAATATGGTGTATGTATACTTCTTTGAACTTCAATCACTTTTTCTGCAGACGTGCACTACCTACATGATAGTCTACTAACTCTCATTTAAACTTTAATTACATTACAGACTGTGCAAATGTTCATGTGGTCAATGTGTTATTTATTTACCTATTCTTATTTTAGGAACTATTAACATTTATGGATATAGCCATTGATTTTACTGAAGAGGAGTGGGAATGCCTTCAGCCTGCTCAGAAAAAATTATATAGAGATGTGATGCTAGAGAATTATAGAAACTTTGCCTTCCTGGGTAAGTTTAATTTCCCTTTAAAATTATTAACTACTAATTATTATTTAATTTACTTCTGTTGCAGAGTATCTTATGGGAACTTCTCTATAAGAATGAGTTTCAGATTTGTGTTTCAAAGAAAAAGGGCATAAGGGCATTTTTAGTACAGATATTCTTCACTTTAGATAAGTAGTACCTAGTATAATTTAGTGATGTAAACTACTGTACACATAGCAGGGGACACAATTGAGTCATTCAAATGTCAAGGAGAAAACCAAACTGAAAAATGTTGAAAGAGTAGTTATCCAGCAGAAGAAATTTTCAGAAGCTTAGGTTTATTTATTTTGATTGTAATCATTGAACACATACTGCCGTATATTTATCACATTTTCAAATTCCTTGTTCTCTGTTTTCTTCTTTAGTGATGTCCCAGTTTATTCAAATTAGCCATCAAAACTTACCTTTTGTTCTGAGAGCCAGCATGATCTGTTTCATATCTTCTTGTAAGGAAACTTTTAAAGAAGCAAAGAGAAGAGAGAGACACACACAGTGAAAAGGAAAAAAGAAAAAAAATAACTGGCCACCCCTCTTAACAGCTGCACATATAATACTCCAAAATTACATACCTTCTGATATCATGAATACATTCTAACCCAGGTTTTCTTTAAACCCAAATGCTAGCTAACCAATATTAGGAACAGTTAATACAAATATAGAGCCCCTTCTCCCTAAGGACATTACCACAGAAACTAGATAGTGCACCTGTAGAGTTGTCTTAATAGCTTCAGGGAGAAACTGTTGGGCATTACAATTTTGGGACTCAGGGTGCCAGTTACAATCACTCCAACACTTTCCTGTCTATTCCAAGGTCAGAATACATAATACCTCCCCTCTTTTTAAAGGCCTTTTGAAGAAATAATATTACTTATCTCCGTAATGCTGGTGGGGGCAAAAAATAGGGCAGACATAGACAACAGCAAGTTCCAACATCAGTAAACATCCACCTATGAATATTTTTGACCCAGATGAAATTGAGTAAACATGAAGTTAACCAATCCAACAAATCCAAAATCCATCATCTTGTTCAACCTTATTAATGATATCTTTAAGGTAATCTAAGTCTTTTGAAATAAAATTGCTATTATAACTTAAATTGAAGGAACACATGTTATTAAACTTCTGATATCCTTTATGATGTAACAATAACAGACAATCAGTTGCAGCATGAATGTCAAGTATGGCTTGACAATGTTGTTTTTGTTCTTCATTAAGCATATTTACATCCATGGAGGCATGACTAATACTGTTTATGATAGCATAGGCGAGTTTCATAGAAGTTTTATAAGCCCCTAGAGCTAGTCCAGGTAAACCCACTAAGGAGAATGTCAACCTATTAAATTCTGCCTTAGAGAGAAGCTTCACTGAATCATCACTTTTTTATCAAGAGGAATAGATCTTATATGTATAAATTGCACAGGATGGTGACCTATTAAATACTATGTGGATGGTAAGGACACATTATTCTGCTAAGACTACAATGAGACATTTTTGCAGGTATATAACAATTTTATGCAAGTGAGTTAAGATATTGTAATGGGTTCTAGAAGTTCAGGATCTGACAGTACTGATTTTCCCAGAGCTGGTGTACAGAAACAGAGCAAAATTGTTATTAAGACCAAAGCATTTACAGAGTTTTGTGTGAGTTTATCAATCAAAGCAGTAACAAAGTTATCTAGAGTACATTCTAACCCCATTTTAGCCAACACCTGTTGTGCTGAGGCTGTTAATGGTTTTATATCCCCCGCCCAGTAACTAGAATTAACTAGAATTTGTATCTTGGGGTCCTATTTTAATGATTCTCCTCTTTTGAGAAGAATGATTATTCTCTTGTTTGGATGAACTCTTATCTTCCAGGGTTAAATGAAACTTAGAAATCAGCTTGTGAAGTCCCTGATGTACATTTATAATTGCTATTTTTCATGCATGAAGGTAGAGTCCAAACAGGACATGTTGGCATAAGAGTAGCAGTTTATGCTTTTCCCCACATGATCAAAGGCATAGGATCTTGTCATGCTGGTCAGATGGAACCTCATATATTACATAATTTTTTTAGTAATGGCTTTTTTGAGAATAAAATGTCTATTCAATGCAGATGACCAATTTTGTGTATTAACTTTATGTTGTATATTGAGCACATTACCTGTAAATAAAACAATATTTAATGCATATTAATAAAAGAGAGGCTAGATCTTTGTTTGTTTCTGTTTTAAAAGGCAAGTATTAGGATACAATTTGCTCACTCAACAAAGCTCGTCCAAAAGAATAATGAGAAATTTCATGATTTAAAACTATATCTCATTGATTAAAAATTATGCAAAAGGATGAGATGTAAAGGCAGGAGCATTATCCATCTTTAAACAAATAGGGCCTCTAGGAGCAGATCATGTTTGGTTTCTTTCCATGCTGTCTGCTGGAACTGACTTGACATTTTCTTTTTTTAGATTCGATTCTGTTAGTATTTTTTTTCTTTTGTTTTGTGTTTTCAAATAATGCATTAGTAATCATAAATATTTTGAAGTGAATGAATCATTATAATTTTATTTTGTGATTTTTTAATATTTTTTTATTTTTTTAAAATTTTGATTAGTGATTTAACTTCTGGATCATTGTTTTTTTATTGTGGTATGCTTGGCTTCTTTTCACACTTCCTATATATATAGGAAATGTGAAAATATATATGGAGTCTTTGACTATAATATTAACCCTACACAAAACACAGTATATATACATATATAACACTTCTCTTTATATATTCTTTAGATTTTTAATTTTTACAGTATTGTACAAGTTGCTTAGACTTTTCTTAAACTTGGTACTGCTTGATAAGCCTCTCCCATATTGGTAGAATTTCAGATTTGCACACTAGTAATGCCCCTCTCATTTTTTCTTAAAGAATTATTCACATAAACATTGTGCTCATTGATGTTAATATTTTTCAATTTCACTCCCTAAACTTTTTTTGAATAGTGATTTAGTGTTCTTTGAGTAATTCATAACTGTCAGTCTCCTTATGTTAAATTCTTAATGTTTTTTGTTTTTCTTTTTTGTCACTTGGATTTAGCCATGCTTATCTTTGTTTATATTTGCTGTACTATTTTTTATTTGTTCATTAAAGGAGCCATCAGTAGATTATATAGTCCATTTTTGGGAAAAAAGTATAAAAACGTTTAAATAAATAAAAATAGGCAAGAACAGTGCTGCATCCTTGTAATATTTGCTAATTGGGAGGCCATGAAAAAGTACTTCATTTGAGAGAAGTCACAGAAATTTAGAAACGACATGGCTCTAACAATTTTAAAAAAGACTTGTGTTGTAGTTTGTGATATAGAATTTTGGGGGGTAATCTCAAGCATTACACATGAAACATTAAAAGTTGGATGACCTAAAGATCCAGAATTGCCAGTACTAAATATGTATCCATGAACAATTAAATCAGAAAATTGAAGAGATACCTCTGCTTTTGTGTTTAGTGCAAACATTTTTCTCAGTATTAAAGCTAGGGTCTAAATGTGTGTGCCCATCAATGTCAAATGTGTAAAAATATGTACATATATACTATTATTATTTAGTTATAAAATATTTTGTCTCTTAAAGTGTTATAAGAAATATATGCAGGACTTTGAATTAAGTGAAAGGTGGCAGGCAGATATTAAGTTGTAGGAGCATTTGATTCACATGTGGAACTCAGAAATTAAGTTAGCAAAATTTTGCTCACCAGGTACTGTGTTTTGTGTAGGGTTGATATTATAGTGAAAGTCTCCATATTTTTATTTATTGAGCATAATAGGGTCAAGAGTTTTATTTTACCACATAGTGAGTGTATTATGTTCTTCATAAATACTAGTAGAAGGAATATAATACCTTGTAAGAACAAAATTGATAATTATATGAAATAATGATTGTGTTAATTCATTCTATTTAGTCATTTTACCTTGTATATATAGTATAAAATACCATGATATATTTATAGATAAACAAAGTTGTATTTGTCAATAAAGGAAATTCTCATATCACATGAATGTAAAAATATAAAAATCAATTTAATATACTTGACTGTCATGTGTTGAATTCATCCAAGTATTATGGCCATAGGCTATGCAAGGTTTTTATAGTCTTTTAAAAAATGATTTTTATGATAAATTTTATAGACATATTTGTGTATATTTCTTAGTAAATTTTTTGTTCATATTTCTTTTTAAGAGTCCATTGCCTCTTTACACTTGTTGAATATTTATGGAATTATCACTCAAATTCTGCTAGTTATTTTCATGTCTCTATGTCATGGTAGACAAAAAACATTTTTTGGACATTCTTTAAAAAAGCCAGAAATGTTTGTATATGTTTTACATTTCTCTTGTTCTACTGACAGTGAAGGTAGCTGGTAAATATTTCCTAAATACACAATACTATCTTATTAAGGAAAAAAGGCTGTTAATGATACTTTTCTACACTTTATTATATTATTCTTCTTTATGATGTACTCCTCTTGGATACTGTGGTCTATAAAAGAATTTTGGTAATATTCTCAATGTAATTTTGTCTGTATATTTTTTATTCAACTAATATATATTTTGGATTTATGGTGACTTTGGACTTACTAATATGCTACACTCCTGATGTACCTATTTTACCTTAATTTCATGTTACGTAGGCAAAATATATTTATCCCAGTCTAATAGGTTTTTTTTTTAATTTTTGTTTATTTCAGCCATGACTCCTAATCATATCCAAGTATATTCACCAGAAAAGGGCCTAAAACATATATTTCATGAAGTGATAAGTGCAAAATATAGAAGTTGTGATCTTGAATATTTACCAAAAAAGAAAATAGGGAAAACTCCAAGTGAGAGTGAACACCAGAAATCATATAAAAAATCAGGCCTTGTTCTCCACCAGAGAATTTATACTGGAGAGAAGCCCTACAAATATAAAGAATGTGGCAAAGCTTTTAGTAAAAAAAAAGGTCTTATTTACCACAGAGGAAACCACAATGGAGAAAAGCCCTACAAATGTAAAGTATGTGCCAAAGCTTTTGGTCGAAAATCACACCTTATTCGCCACAGAAGAACTCACACTGGAGAGAAGCCCTACACATGTAAAGATTGTGGCAAAGCTTTTGGTCAAAAATCAGACCTTATTTGCCACAGGAGAACTCACACTGGAGAGACACCCTACAAATGTAAAGAATGTGGCAAAGCTTTTGGTCGAAAATCACACCTTATTCGCCACAGGAGAACTCACACTGGAGAGAAGCCCTACACATGTAAAGATTGTGGCAAAGCTTTTGGTCAAAAATCAGACCTTATTTGCCACAGAAGAACTCACACTGGAGAGAAGCCCTACAAATGTAAAGAATGTGGCAAAGCTTTTGGTCAAAAATCACACCTTATTCGCCACAGGAGAACTCACACTGGAGAGAAGCCCTACAAATGTAAAGATTGTGGCAAAGCTTTTGTTGAAAAATCAGAACTTATTTACCACAGCAGATATCACACTGGAGAGAAGCCCTACAAATGTCAAGACTGTGGCAAAGCTTTTGGTCGAAAATCAAGCATTATTTGCCACAGGAGAACTCACAATGGAGAGAAGCCCTACAAATGTAAAGATTGTGGCAAAGCTTTTTGTTACAAATCAAGCCTTATTTGCCACAGGAGAATTCACACTGGAGAGAAGCCCTACAAATGTCAAGACTGTGGCAAAGCTTTTGGTCAAAAATCAAGCCTTATATGCCACGGGAGAACTCACACTGGAGAGAAGCCCTACAAATGTAAAGATTGTGGCAAAGCTTTTGGTCAAAAATCACACCTTATTTGCCACAGCAGAACTCACACTGGAGAGTAGCCGTACAAATGTACAGAATGTGGCAAAGCTTTTGGTCGAAAATCAAGCATTATTTGCCACAGGAGAACTCACAATGGAGAGAAGCCCTACAAATGTAAAGATTGTGGCCAAGCTTTTTGTTACAAATCAAGCCTTATTTGCCACAGGAGAATTCACAGTGGAGAGAAGCCCTACAAATGTAAAGACTGTGGCAAAGCTTTTGGTCAAAAATCAAGCCTTATATGCCAAAGGAGAACTCACACTGGAGAGAAGCCCTACAAATGTAAAGATTGTGGCAAAGCTTTTGGTCAAAAATCACACCTTATTTGCCACAGAGAACTCACACTGGAGAGAAGCCATACAAATGTACAGAATGTGGCAAAGCTTTTGGTCAAAAATCAAGCCTTATTCACCACAGCAAAACTCACACTGGAGAGAAGCCCTACAAATGTAAAGAATGTGGAAAAGCTTTTGGTCAAAAAATAGACCTTATTCATCACAGCAGAACTCACTGGAGAGAAGTCCTACAAATGTAAAGAATGTGGGGCTGGGGTTGTGGTTCAGTTGTAGAGTGCTAGCCTCGCATATGTGAGATCCTGGCTTTGATCCTCAGCACCACATTAAAATAAATAAGTGAAATAACGGTATTGTGTCCAACTAAAACTAAAAAATAAACATAAAAAAAGAGAGTAAACCTTATTAACAACAGAATTTATACAGAAAAGAACCTCTACAAATTGAAAAAAAAATGCAGCAAAGCTTTTAATAAGAAATCAATTATTTTCACCACTAGGCTACTTATTCTGGAAAGAAGACATATAAATGTAGAGAATGTAGAAACATTTTAAATTATATATCATAAATTACAAGACATCAGAGAAAGCACATTGGAGAGAAGCTATAAAAATGAGACCATTGTACCATTACTCTAAGACAGGGACAACATTTAATCCTCATCACAATAACCATAGCATAGAGAATGTTTTTAAATGTGAAAATTGACAATGTGACAATGTCTCCAAAATTTATTCACCAATACTCAGAACCTGTGGATAAGTACTGGTTAGAAAAGATACAAATGGAAAAAAAAATATAGCTACATGTTTCTTAAACACTGCTTATTTTTGGAAAATTCATTGTTCCCAGAAACCCTAAAAAGTTAAATAATCTATCCAAAATGTATTTAAATTTTAAATTCATTGAACATCTGAAAACTTATACTAGTAGTGAACATTGAACAGATTTTGTCCAAAATATATGCCTTATATAACAGTGTAACATTTATAATAAATGTGAGAGTATAGTAAAGTTATTATCTATATATTACACCTTGATGTATATGAGGATCAGTAAAATACAGAACCCATTTAAGTTTAGAAAACAAGTAGTTGTCTTTAGCTTTTGCTTAAATTTATAAGCATTATCAAGTTATTTTGTAGAAATAACAGTCATAAATATCATACATGCATAGTGAAGAAACGTCATCTTTGAAAGAATATAATTGTTATTCTAAATCAAAAATTACTATTTTCACTTTTGAATACTGAGAAAAGAATTATATGAAATCTATTTTTTATGTTTAACACTCAAGTGTAATATTTTAAACTTTAATTTTTTGTTGTATTTCAGTTTACGTTTAGGTATTTTTATACACTGAGCCACATTCTTAAGCCCTCTCTCCACTTTTTCAAATTTTGAGACTGTATTGCTAAGTTGCTTGAAACCACACTAAGTTGCTGAGGCTGAATTTAAACTTCTAAAACTACTCAGCTTCCCAATTTGCTTGGATTACAAGCATGGACCATCATGCCAGGTTTACAGTGCATCTTTTTTACCTATATTTACCTTATGTATGCAATATGTCTTTATAACTGAATATTTGTTTATATGTTAATGCTCATGTATTGCATCCTGTTGTTAAATGACAGATATAATAGTGTTCCACTTGACTAAATGTTCTATGTAACTGTAAACAATACTGTTGAGTAAATAATACTCTAGCATCTGTTAATACTTTTACACATTTTTAATAAACTTAATGTGGAATACAATTTGCATAAGTCAGATCATTATTTTTTTCTGTTTGTATTTAGGGTGAAATTAAGAGTTATAAGAAGGATATAAATATAGGAAAATTAGCCCCAGATTTTCATATCTTGAATTATAAATATTAAAATTTTAACTTTTTAACATTTTAACATTTCCTAGTGATTTTAATAGACTGAATTTCCACAAACTTAAAGGTAGCTCTTTCAGGAGAGAAGATCTTTATCTTTCTTGTGTGCATAATGGTCTTCTAGACTTCGTCCTCATTGGAGACTTTTCATTTTTCTGTGAATGAGGTCAATGATCAGTGTTTTCATGTACATTAGTAAATTCTGACATCCTTGTTATTCTATAGGTAGTGTTATTTCAGGGCAGGAATTAGAGAAATGGATGTGGAGTCAAGGTTGAGTGAGTCCTTATACTTATGACAAAATAATCAATGAGCTATGTTTTATAGTCTGATTTTCTGAGGACCAAGTAGTAAGAGGTAAACTGAGAAGGTTGTATGTAAAGATTATGTTTCTTATCATAAAATGTTGACTTTTCAGCTACAATAGGGTAAAAGCTTCTTATTCAGAGAATCCATACAAAAATCATATTGAATATCATTCACAATTTTATAAACATTACATATAATTCATGAAGAACAAAGTTTACAGCAACATATGCTTAAGAAGAAGGTCTGAAGAAATTGTACACTCTCCAATATAGACATATTCATACCAATTTAATTATACATGAAACTACACTAAATGAGAAGAAAAATCAATTACATCAACACACAATGATATAGAAATAAAAAACTTGTAAATACTTAAGCAAGAGACCAATACTGGATGAAGTGTGTTTTCCAATGCTAGGGAAAAATGGACATATAATCAGTTAAAGGTAATTGAAGAAAGATAAGTTACCCACTTGTACCTACAACATCATTTGAAAGAAAAAGTGTCACAAAGTAAGCAAAGATTATTCACTTCCATTTGTATGCTTTGTAATATTTTCCAAAAGTATTCTGCTTATTTTATTGCAGTCAAATTGGGAAACAATCCAGAAAGTTAAAAAAGACAAGTACTGCTCTTCTGGTTTTAAAAGCAAGAAAAGGAATAGAGTGAGATTTATTGAGCTAGAAAAATTTACTCTTTAGAGTTAAAAAAAAAAAAAAAGAACTGAGATTACCAGAGTCTAAGTATAATGTATTTCAGCCTTCCCTGGCTGCACAGGGAATTTTTGCTTAACAAAGAATTTGTTCACGAATGTACGCTTAAAGAACATTTCTGTTTTTAGCCAGTCTTTTTCATTAATCACAATGATGTACCTTTCAACAGTTTCCAGCCACAAAAATACACAATTTCAGAAATCTTCTGGTTCATCCTCCATATATTCTTCCACAATATTCACTGGACAAGATAATATAAACCTTTTGTCAGCCCCATCAAGGCATTCACTTCTACTAATTTTAAGGCCAAACATATAGTGCATAGAAAAGTATGATACATGGAACAACATAATTTTACTTAGTAAAAATAATTTTTTTTTCATGAAAAATGTATCCCAACTCCTTTGTCTTGGGATTACATTAGAAAAAATATGAGGTAATTATACTGTGTATTATGACCTTAGGCTATGAGCCTTAAAATTACCTTAAAATACAATATATATATATATATATATATATATATATATATATATATATATATATATATATATATATATATAAATGTTTATTTTTAAATATAGTTTTTATATTTCAAATATTCAAATTCCACAGCAATTAATGATACAAAAATATGAGAAAAACAACTGCAGTTTGATATCTCATCATGACATTTCAATACCTGCTGTAGATTGCCTGTGGCTTCCACTTTTAATTTTAAAAAAATAATGATTTTTCCATACAATTTGGGTGAAGTGGAGGTCAAAATCTCCTGCATTGTTTTCCTGAGCAAGCCATCATACTTGAAACAACTGAAACCCAAATCAAAATATGTTTACTCTACATTCTAATTATATCAGTTCTTAACTCATCTAGCATAAAACAAATCCACGTTCTTCTGGTTGAATATCTTGAGCTCAAAGATATGTTACCTGGGAGCTAAAAAAAGTATGACCTAAATGAAGAGATCTTTTTTGCATAAGGCAAATTGCACTTTTTGTATTTGTTTTTTTTCTGCCTGTGAAGATCTACATTTATTTTCCTACAATGGTATTATGATTGATGGTGACTTGTGTGATTACAGGAAGCTTAAAATGTGTGTTTGAGTCCTTTCCCTGGTAAAAAATACTATAATTTGTACTCTAATAGGAGACTCAAAATGGTGCTAGAAAAACCTATTTTTTAATCTGCCTCTTTATTCATGGTTTTCCAATGGTTTTGATCTAGTCAGTTCAGACCATTTCTGATTAATGGGTGTCATCAAGATGTAAATTCCCACTATAATCATTAGCAATGAGACAATTCTTCCCATTAAAAATAAAAACATTCTCATAGAGTCTTTGCTATATTCTAAGGAACAACTCCTGCTTTTTCTTTACTAAAAAAAATAAATTCAACATATTTGAGTCCCAAAGTAAATGGCAATACATTAACCTAAGCACCATGAGGAACATAAGAAATAAAAGATATCACCTTTGAAATATAAAAACAAATAAGAATCAGAAATGCTAAGCCATTACCATCTAAACTATACAAGTGCTTTTAAAATGTAATCTTAGATGTTCTACTCACTCTCATAGTAAGATGCCTTAGACTCAAAGATATTTAATCACTCACTAAAGTCACTCAGTGAATTCATAACAGTTCTTATTCTAAAGCTTTTACAGAATTTTTTTTTAAAATATTTATTTAGTTAGTTAGTTATTGGCAGACACAACATCTTTGTTTGTATGTGGTGCTGAGGATCGAACCCGGGCCGCACGCATGACAGGTGAGCGCGCTACCACTTGAGCCACATCCCCAGCCCTTTTACAGAATTTTTTGATAATACATTGCAAAGTCTCACCTGTCTTCTTTAGAAATAAGACACAGAAGTTGTTTTAGTCTGTTTTATAATGTTATAGAAAAATAGCAGAAAAAGGCCAATGTATAAAAAGAGATATAAATGCATAAAAATATTTTCTGAGAGGCTGGGGTTGTGTCTCAGTGGTAGACTGCTCACTTGTCACATGAAAGAAGCACTACATAAAAATGAATAAATAAATAAAATAAAGGTATTGTGTCCAACTACAACTTATAAATAAATAAAAATATTTTTTGAGTACATAGTTCTGAAGATTTAAGTGCACTGTACCAGAATCTTCTCAGCTCCTGTGACAGCTCCTTCACCTGCATTACACATGAGGTGGCATTATGGTGAGGGCTCATTTGAGAGTTAGAGAGAACATAATGAGACAGTAAGTCAGAGAAATTCAGAAAAAAAAGACTTGCTCTTTTGTAACAACTGGCTTTAATAAGAACTATGTTGTGCCCCATGAAAGTTACATTAGCCCTTTCCAAGAGCATCTCCCCCAATGATCTCACCACAATTTACTAGATCTCACTACTTAAACATTCCACTATTTTCCAACTCTTTCCCTTTGAAGCTAAGTTCCAAACACACGAGCATTTGGGGGACATACTCAAATCATAATGAAAGTAATAAGAGAAAGACAATGGTAAAAATGAGACATAGAATGTGATTTCTTAGTAGTTATAAAGATTATAGGTACTGCAATAAAATGCTTTAGAGTATAGAAATTATTTTAAGTTGATATTTTATTTTAAAGACAATAGGAAATTTAATTAAATTACTTTTTGAAGAATGAATGAATTTGAATGTGACAAGACTAATGGGCTAGGTATATTAAAATAAGGGAAAAGTCTGTGCAAAAACTCAATGAATGTTTAGTAAACCATGCCTAGGTATAAAAAGAGAATGCTGGGCTTTCTGATTATGCTATATCAAGCCAAAAGTTGACTGGCTAAAATCTGGTGGCCCTCAAACCAGAACAAATATTCCTATAAAAGATGCAGTGGACATCAGTCTCAAGAGCTTCCTACTTAAAATATCTGCTTCCAAAGACTGCATAATTCATAGAAATTCTCAGGAGTATTATATTTCTTTCAATTTCAATTTTTAGCTTTCTATATAGTTACCGCACCATCTCATGGCCAGATCAATATTTTCTTGAACTTCTTCATATATTAATATATACACTATCACAGATATGTTTGTTTCTAGATTGTCAGGGATCCCTCCTAGTGAATTCTGAGATGTGTGAGAGGTTGAACAAGCATAGAAATTTGCTTATGAAAAATAAGCCATGTTGTAGGTGGGAAGTAAGAGGAGAAAAGATGCAAAAGTCCTCATCTGAATTTGTATGTGCTGATACTACACAAGGTTATTCCAATGATGTCTGGTTTGGGTTAAGGAAGCAACTTTTCTTATACATTATGACACAAAGTTCATCAAATATGGTTGTTACAGACTTTTTGAGAACACCTAAATTTATTAGTAATTTCTACATTGAAAAACTACTGTTACCTTTAAACAAAACTATCCATTTCAATAAATCTGAAATAGTTCTTTAATATTGCAAAACAGAAAATTGATGGCATTATTCACTGAATGCCAATATTTTCCAGTAACACCTCACACCACAATATATGTGCCTTATATAGTTTAACACCTATAGGGATTCTTAACACAATGGATAGATAATTAAAGTAAAGAGTTAAATGAGACTCAGAAACAACTAATTATAGTAAAAATTATTATTACCTTATTTCAAATACCAGTGCACCCTTTTGCATTTTTTTCCCAAAAGTTAATTTTTTTAACCTTTGGTATGATATTTCACTTTATTTAAATACCATGATAAATAGTTCTGTTTTTTATATGTACTCTCTGATGCATCTCAAATATATTTGCATACCCCAAGACCTTAGCAGATTTCTATACACATTATTCACTAGAGAAACAGTAGTTACTTCTGAAATCTATACTGCTCTTTTCAAATGAGGTCTTGCAGTTTTTAAAAAAAATATCTGAATTTAGCTACAAATTATTGAATATTATAACAATCTTACTATGTGAGTAAGATGTGGGTATGATGAACCAATAATAAATAAAAATTGCATGCTGCATTGTTAGTAATTCTCCAAATTTTTTTTTCAAAAACAGACACTCTGATGTGTGGTTTTTGTCAACTATTATATAATTAATGAATGAAGCTCAGTAAATTAATAATTGGAACTACATACTTGCTTAGGGTGACTATCATTCATTGTTAAAAAACCTTTACCTATATAAAATTTTAATACTGTATGTACCATTGTGATATAATGGAATTTTGATAAAATTTACATTAATAATGCTAAAGTCTTTCATTGAGTTTTATATCAGTTTATGAAATCAACTTACTATATGTGATTTCCTCAATTCAAAGTGTCTTATGCTTTAAGAAACTGTTGGGCAATGCAAATTAAAGTTAACATTCTAATATCAAGAGCAGAAGCACCATAGGAAAGATAAAAACAAATAATTGGGAGATTCCACCATTATAGATGTAATTTTCTCAACATCTTTTCAATGTACCTAACCCACTATTGATACCAAAATTAATGAGCAAACTCTTCTCATGCTGATTGCGCATGATGCTATTATATAAAATGAAAACAAGCAAATGTGTCAGAGATGCATTTTACAACATTAGTTGAAAATACAATTGCTTGTTCAGTATCTCACTGACCCCAGCAAATACCTTCTCTGTGTGCAAGATAAATGGGTAAAAATTTTTAAAAATCAAGTAAAATTTATGTTAAAGAATAGCAACTATTTTTTAATAAGGAAAATGCTAATGTCTTTTGAAACAACATGACAATAAGCTGTGCCCTATCACATAAAGGAAAGCAACAATTCTGGTAAACTTCTTCATTTTATTCTTTGAATATGCCAAGTATTCTTTGGCAAACTTCCACATATATTGTTTAAATTTCACAGGTGTAAATTATATCTGGTTTCCTCTAAATTGCTACTTATTTAATATACATTTGTTGATAAATTATTTCTGCATGTGCTGATAGTGAAATATAGTGAGAAATGGAAGTCATTTAAAGCTCTATGAATTGCAATCCCAGAATGCTGGGAGGAAACTGTATATAATCATGAGAAACATATTGAGTACTATGAATTTGTTCCAGATATTTATTTCCCTTAGTATCCACTTTTCACATAAACTTGTGCTTTTAAATGAAGCTGACTATTAAATATCATAGAAAAGGCCATCAGAGTAACCAGAAGAAGAAGTTTAAAAGAGAAAAAGTCAAATCATAAACATCTGGTTGAAACAAAAACTGGCAAACTGTTGGATCTTAGCTTTTGACTTTACTAAATTTTCTCCTATCATTTTTTTTATTATGACTAAGAGGAAGGTACTTCTATTAAAACCATGACCAGAAAAATTTATAGCAATTTGTTTTTCTAAAACATGGATAAAATTGACGTGCTAACTCAGGATAGAATCTAATGAGTAAATCTTGTTATGGTAAGAAAAAAAAGTATAACTACCCAACATGAATATTGGCCTTTTCAAGAAAATAATATTAGGGTGAAAACCAATTTGGTAAGATAGTATTGAATATTTTATATCAAAGAAAAGGCAGAAATATTTAAAATAATTTTGATTATTAGATGCATGTAAAAAAAAGTAGTGTCCAAGCCTGATGTGGTGGTACATTCCTGTAATCCCAAATATCATAGAGGCTGAGGCAGAAGGATCACAACTTCAAGGCAGCCTTGGTAACTAAGTGAGACCAAGTCTCAAAATAAAATATCAAAGAATTTTGTATATATATGAATGATAAAGCACCCCGAGTTAAATCCCCAGTGCCATATAAAACAGTAGTTTTCAAAATTTACACCCAAATCAGCAGCCGACACTCTATCTGCAAGTATGTAATGTTTTAAAAGGAAACTAAATTTAGCCATACCTACTACTAGTTGTCTGATTATATTGATCATAATCTTGAAATATATACATAGAAGACCCTTCACAATGTTTTATGTGTTCCCATTATTTCTTTCTAATTGCAATGAGAAAGGGAGGAAAACCAATTTAACTTATGGGGCCACTTCTTTTTCTTCAGGCCTAATGAATTAAATATTAAAAGGATTTAGCATTTAATTGATTATCGTTTATGATATGTGTTCTGTGATTTCTTGCTTAATCTACATTGGAAACTTTATTATTTCTGAGTATCAGCATCTGTACAGGCCACCACACCCCACTCTATTTTTTAATAGTTACAAGTCCCTGTGTTCATGCTTCCTCAGTTAGTTATTCTCTTTTAAAAATAATTATGTGTTGAATTCTTTGTCTACAGAAAATTTATGAAGGTTAAAAACACTTAAGCATTTTCACAAGTTTGACTTTAAGATAGTTTTCATCACAAAACACACACCAGAAGTAAGAATAATTTTTTTCTCTAATTTATTAGCCTTTCTGACATCCAATATCAGGACATGAATGCTGCACATGGAGGGATGTTCTTACCATCAAGTACAATCAATACTACTTTCTTCAATCCCATTAAATTTTAAAAAAAGTGCACATTTTACTGTATTTCATATACAGAACTTGGCTTTCCATTATTTGTGTTTAGTGCATTTTAACTTTCTTTTTTCATCACTTTGTTTTTCCTGTATTTTCTAATATTCAGTTTTTTTGTGGTGAGAAAAAATAGATCACTAGAATCTTCTAACTTTTGCTACATTCAATCACTTGACAATTCACTAGCTAATATTTCTATTAAATGATCATTTTAAAGGTAGGACTGAGGTATGCTAACAAAACTGTTTTCAAGGTCTACTGCAGAATCAGCATAACTTTCTTGAGCTCTGCAGTTAAAACCACTGTTTCTGTCCAAAAACTCTGCTCCCTTTTTTAAAATTTTTTCTTCTATATTGAGTAACTCTTTATGAAATGAAGCATGGAAAATAGCTTTTTAGGTTTTTATTATTTATGAAAAATCTATTTTTATTTATCATTGATGGACAATCTGCTTCATTTTAGAATACTACCTGCTTCATTTTGAATACTATTTTTCCTTTAAATCTTGAGGTTATTCTGTATTTATCATCTATAATCCATCTTTAAGGATAAATACTTGGGTTTTATTCTTGCTTTCTTGATGCTGACCATGGTTTTTCATTTCAGGATATTTTCTTTGTTTTAAGCATAGCTACTTGAGAAAATATGGAGATATATTTAGCATATTTAAATTTTATTTTCTTGATTAAAGCACTAAATAAAAATAAAATATTTCCAGACCTAATTTTCTTTTCAGTATATACATGTAGGAAAATGGATAAAATATGAAAAACAATATATCTGTTTTTCAGACACCAAAAACAGGCATAGCAGGTGAGTGAAACCATAAGCAATAAGTGCAGACTGGTTAGGCGAACTATAACTTTCTTTTAAAAATGGTTCTTAATAAGTGCATTTTGATAAAATGCTGTTAAAACTTATGGGTACAGGAAAAGAAAAATAATCAAAGTATACCACTGTAAGAAATACTTGAGGTCTGGCACCTGAGAGAAGACTGTGGGGGAAACTTCATGTTGCGATAGGAAAGAATCCCCCACTTTCTCTTCACCCTCTCACCCACTTAACCTCACCAGAAACCACCAAGACGCCCAGAATAAAAGGTCTCAAGTTTAATAGTCACACTCTTTCCAACTACAAAAAGCAGTTAAAATTCAACTGAACAAAGAAGCTAATGTGCAAAGTTAAGGGGATCTGAGACATCATATAAAAAGTTAGGTTAAAAATAATTCTGTTTTTTATTGTGTGTGTGTGTGTGTGTGTGTGTGTGTGTGTGTGTGTTTTGTTTTGTTCCAAGGGTGTGGCTATTCCTTGGTCACCTGAACTCAGCAAAGAAACTGTTATTTTGATGAAGTGTTAGTGGGTGACCCACATTAAAAAAATGTTAAATTTTTTTTAAAAACCCTAATTACCAAAAAAAAAAAATGTTGCTACTTTCTCCCTCTACATTTTGCTTTTTAAAGTATCTATTAAAAAAATTCCCTTTTTCGTTTTAGGTGGACACAATATCTTTATTTTTATTTATTTTTTTTAACATGGTGCTGAGAATGGAACTCAGTGCAGCACGCTACTACTTGAGCCATATCCCCAGCCCTAAAGTATATTTTCTAAGTTTTGATTTTGATTTTTAATCCTGAAAAGTAGACAGTAAAACAGCTTCTGGAAGAATTTACAACCAAGTGCATGAGGGTCTGGGAAGCTGAGAGTCTGAAGTAGGGCTGGGAGGAGCAGACCGGAAGTATGACTAAGGAGCAGATTTCCCTTAGTCACTGGAGGCCAAATATAACTAAAAAGAGACAAAAATCAATAAGTGTTTGTAAACCAGGAAATGACACAGATTATCAACTTAGTATCAGTTATAAAAATTTCATGTAATCAAGAAAATAGAGAAATCATGAACAAGATTAGAAAAATAATAGGTGTAATTTTTATTTTTAGAAGCATATTGGTGATACATAAAAAATAAAGATGAATTTTATGTTTTGATTTTAAATGGAAGGCAGAGAGATATGGAAGTCATATAGTACTTCACAAACTTTACTTCGGTTACAAAAGTATAATCAATTGATAAATTCTACTTATTTTGCTCTCTATCTTCCTTGGCATTTCACCTGAGGTCACAGAGTGACCAATAACTAAGCAAATAAGTAACCAAGAAGATAGTCACTGAAGTTACACTCTTTCTCAGAAAACCCCAATCAATTTCAGAGCAAAGGTGTGATACAACACCTATTCATTTCCTTATTTGGGAAAAGGTCCCTTTTGTGAATCAGATAGAAGAGGAAATTGGCCAACCTCTATCAAAATATTACTAGAAATAAATATGAGTTATCTTCATTTAGAAGTAAAGTGAAATAAAATAACACCATTGTAGAGTATCTTTCAGGATTACCCTTGAAAAATAAAAAATGAAAAAAAAAAACTCTTTCTAAAGAGCAGAATACTTGGCAGCACACTTCATCCTTAATTTCACATGGAAAAAGAAGTTACCTCAGGTAAGAAGGTACATAACAAGGTACATAAAATAATAGGAAGAAATCAAGACTTGGTCAATGGTTTAGAAGAAACTTATGAAGACTATAAAATTTGGGGGGTACAGTAATAAGGATGGATCTCTGAGAGAGACAATGCAGTGTAAATATCATAAGATTTCATGCTATCACATACCAAAGCACATACATCATGGACATTGTACAAGACAAACAAGTTGACAACCTGACTTGGCCAGTTGTTTTTATCCAGCCTCTGATGCTGCACAGGATGAATGAGGACTGAGTACCATAGTGGTTTCCAGTCACCGTATTTTATCTATCAAATGCTTCTTCCAAATATCTAGCCAGCTAGGAGGAGAGGTCTATCTCTAGGTTCTTGTTACAGCATCATTCTTTTCATCATTCTCTCATAATAAATTAACAAGTGGACATCTTTTAATGCAGAAATAATTTTAACCAGAAAAACCCAAACATTTTTTTTTAATTTTGCTTTTACAGACAATAAATGCTAAGCAAGTAACACTAATAAAGTGTCAATACATCATGCCTAAAATTGAATCAGACTACACTTAACAAAAATAATGATATTACTATTGGTCTATGACCATGGGATCCACTGTATTATCATCTAAAAAAGAAACAAAAAGCTGCTGGCCTGGTAGAATTCTGGAACAGGTGATGGTGTTGCTAACACTTCTTAAATTTCACATCATTATATCAGTTTGTGCTACCAAGAGACACACTATATAGATCCAGGAACCAGAGTGTCAAATTTTAAGAGTCTTAACTCACCATCACTCCTACTAATGCTCTTGGCAATTATATTTTCTTACGCCATGCCTCTGCATCCTCCACTCTTAGAAATCCTAATTATTTAAGAGGACACTTTTCCAACAGGATGTCTAACAAAATTCCAACTAAAATTTAAACTGCATTTGAGGACTCTAAATTCTATGTACTAAGAAAACAGAAAGCAAGAGGAGAAATTACAACCCTAGCTAGGTGAATTCACTCTCCTCACCAGAAGGACATTGATTCCATGTTGCAATGCTAAGCAAGTACCACTAATAAAGTGCCAATACATCATGCCTAAAATTGGTTCAGACCACACTTAACAAAGATAAAAATATTACTATTGGTCTATGAACATGGTATCCACTGTATCCAAATATAAAAGTCTATTGTATATTTTAAGATAAAAATCAGATGATTCAATTTGAAAACAGATGATCCAATTCTCTACTTTTTAGTATTTACTTTCCATACAGGAATTGTAAAAGTATCAGTGCAGGAGTTGTATCTTGAGAAAATTATAGTAAGGAGCCTCAAATGATTTGGGGATGAGTATAGAGACCAAAGGAAGTATGTTTAGTGGATCTGAAATGAACAGCAGAAGAGACACAAGATGACCATTAATTTGACATTCAGTCTACACAGCTGTCAAAACTGTAATTAATTGCACTGTTTTCCATTCTCATAAGTTTTCTTCAGGAATAGAGTCTCACCAGTACCATAAACTAAGTAAAGAACTTAGACTGAAAAATGAGATTTTTGTGGTGTCACTATAGGGAACTATGCTTTATGGCACCATTAGGACTGAAGGATTCATTTACCAGACAATTGCTGAAAGTGGTCTTTTCAAAATATTTTCATTAGTAGAAGATCGTTTTTTCTGGCTATTACCATTTAAGACTTCCTAAACTCAAGATTGTTTGAGACTCATGTAAATCACACTCCATGTCTCAAGTAGGAAATATATAAGAGTGCAATACAGATCCATAATTTCACTTTGAGTAAGCAGAAGCCTCCTTTGAGATTAGACTGCAAACCCAGATTCTGTGTGCCCAAATATGCTTTCTTCCCTTTATTTCCATTGTGCTGATCTGAAGCACACTAACTTATGGACTTTCAAGATGCCTAGTCATGGTCTTAATCCACCTCCTGGGAAGCCCTAATTAGAACTCAAATGCATCCTTCATCTACTTCCAGACTTTCTGTTTTCCAGAAGTTCTTGGAAGTCTTTTGTCACTGGAGATTACCTCCTCTTTTCATTGTGGATGTTTATCTCATTTTATGCTTCTCTTTTACTGTTACTTTAATTTATTGTCAGTAAAATAGACTTGTATATATTTTTTAAAGAGAGAGGAGAGAGAGGGAGAGAGAGAGAGAGAGAGAGAGAGAGAGAGAGAGAGAATTTTTAATATTTATTTTTTAGTTATTGGCGGACATAACATCTTTGTATGTGGTGCTGAGGATCGAACCCGGGCTGCACACATGCCAGACCAGCGCGCTACTGCTTGAGCCACATCCCCAGCCCCAGACTTGTATATTTGAAGATCCAGATCTCTAAATAAAATGGTTAGCTTAGTTTATGGGCTTATAATACACAATCAAAAATGTTCAATACATTTTAATATGAATTTAGATCCATGATTAAAATTGGAGGAAATAAAATAGGCTTCATTATGATGTAATTCTGCACTACAAAATTTCATTGTTTTTAACAAAGGATAAGAATTTGGGAAGATAACATGACAACAAGAAAAAGAATCACTATTTTTTATATATAGTTGTGCTTGAAAGAGAATAATTATGTCACTATAAATTGATGATATAATATAAAACAAAAAGCTTTATAACCAAGTTCTGTTTATTTTTGACAAAACATATTTGAAGCAAAAATACCAAATCCATGAATCTCCTCAAAATACTATACAGTGAATAGCATTTCTACACAAATCATGTAATTTTTATGATATTATGTAAATTTTCTAGACATAGATGTAGAAGTTAAATACACTAATATTATTTCTCAAGGCACATTTATTCTGAAGCACAGTTCCATAAATCTGCAAATACAATTAAATTTTACTTATTATACACAGATCAGTACCTCAAAAATTACCAAATATCTGGATATATTTTCTTTGACAGATTTCTATTTCCTAGACAATAAGGTCAGCTTTAATATAATATATCTCCTACCTTTTCAGTGACACAGAATTTTTAAATTTTAAGTAAACTTCTCGTTTAGGCTCAAAATTCACCATATAACTATGGTACTAATGAATTAGTGATGGATGTTACAAGAAAATTTCTTAGTTCTTTTAAGAGAATTTTTTGAAATGAAACACTATATGAACACATGATCCTTCAAACAAATTATGATAATGCATGCACAGCAATAAATTTGGAATAAAGAAGGTATATATATTTATTAGCTACAGGACTTTGAAAACACATGCTTTGGACCTAAAAGACAGTTATTTTGCTTTGTAATTGTAGCATTATTATAGCTGTGTGAGGAGTTTTAGGTCTATGTTTTTGTTTTGTGATCTCATGTGCTTCATTTATTCAGATGTATTAATGTAATATATGCTTATATGAGTTATATGCCTCTTTCTAATTATAGAATATATTTTTAGAAACTCTTGGTAATCATACAGTTTCTAAATTAGAGAGCAATTACCATGCAAGCTAGAAAATGCACAGTGGCTTAAAGAAATCCTCATCCCAGAGTCCAGCCTTAGAGTTTTCACATTGTTGATGATCAATAAATTTATATGTTTCATAAAGTTAAGATCTGTTTAATCTTAAAGTAAAGAAATAGGAAGCCAGAGAGGTGCTTCTTCACAGATATCAAGCTGTCATTACTGGGAAACCCAAGAAAAAGTCCTAGAGGGCAGTCTGCCCCTCTGATTGAGGTAGTTATGTAAAATTCAAGTCCTGCTTTTCTTCCCCACAACTTTGGCTTTCCTGTGTCACCTTGTTCTTTGTGTTTCAGTGACCAGAGAATGAGATAGGTTCGCAATTATTTGTTCATGCTAAAGACAAAAAACAAACAAACAAGTGAAAAAAGAACTAAAAAACAACTGAGTTTGTGAAAACATCAGAAATTTAAGTACAGTTATCAGGATAGGGTGAGATTCCACTGACCTAAATGTTCCTTTAAGAAAAATTAGAATCAGACATTTCCGTTGTGACAGAAATGAGAAATGGCATATATGTATGTATATAGTCACATATATATATACACACATGAAACTAATACATAAAGAACGAATGAACACAAATATTCCTCCTCTAAACTTGGAAATTATATTCCTGTGTATTTTTAATCCAGGAATGGGTAATTACTAGTACATTCATTGATTCTCAAAAATATTCCATGTGCTTCCACACCCTTTTATCATGATCCTCTCATTTGCCATTTCCTAACTTAAAGAGTACAGGGTGTGGACATTTTTAATCTTTTGAGTTAAATTGGATCCAAAGACTTTATGATAAATATAAGTAGTTTATGGCATTGTGATATTGCCCTCTATGAAATGAATTTTTTAACATAGAATATCATTTCCTTCTGAAATTTAAAAAAACTTATAATTACTCAAAGTATAGAATTCACATCAATAGTAGTTCTATTTTATTTTATAATATTACAAAAGCAAGTTTATAAATAAAAAAATGCTAAATTACAGATGGGGATATGGCTCAGTGGTGGAGCACTTGCCTAGCATGTGTGAGGTCCTGAGTTTTATCCTCAGCACCACATAAAAATAAAATAAAGTTTATAAAATATCAAGGTAAAACTCATGTCTTCTTTTATAATATGTATACAAATAAGTAATTTTTAAAATCTCTAGATGAAATTCCATATTTAAGTTGTAGCACTAGAACTCATTAAAGTTAGAACAAATGGAAAACTAAAATTAGTCATTTTTCCCTATTAAAAAATGACTCATTTTAGAGGATATAAATTAAAGAAGCAAACGTTGTTAGAACAAAATATCCTCAGTGAACCATACAGAACACAGTTTTCTGGATTGAGTAAAACCTATCCTATTATTAGGGATAGATGTGGATTCACCCAACACATATTTTTCTCACTTCAGTTATCACCCTCTAATATCCTCCAGGTGACATTCCAATATTATTACCAAATTATGTCTGAATTATATAATGGCAACTGTGTTCCCACTATACACAGCTTTCTTATAGATTCAGAATTACCATATATTATCAAAATAGTTCTTGATATAATCTCATGTTGAGGTTTTCTGGGGTAGTATGTTACTTTGATTTCATTTTTCTCTTCTTGATTAAGCAGTAGGAACATATTGAAAACTCTACAATTTTCAGTGAATTGAAATGGAAGGATTGCACAAAAGTAAAGAATTGCAACCATCTGAAAAAATGAATCTCAATGTAGTAGGAGTGCACACCAATGTATTTTTTTAGTGCTGTCTTTTGACCATTTACTACCCAACCTAATGCCTTTAATATATCATCTAAGATGACACAGAGAAGCATGCCCTCTAAGGCGATATTTTTATTTGTATTTATAATTTTTTATTGAGTTAAAATGTTACCTTGATGCTAAATCTGATCATCTTGTATGACATATACAGAGTCTTATTACATATATTCTAGAGGTATTGTGTATGAAAGAAGAACACATATGGATGTGTTTCTGAAATTAAAAGTCCTCAGTAGAAATTCTGGCCATTGTTTTAATTATGCAGTTCCTGATATATGTGATTTAATAGATTTAAATCTTTTATTTTAATAATGGCTACATATGTTTTTGCTTCAAATTGTTTTCATAAAGTTAAAATATTCTAGCAATATGTGTAGAAAGCTCATTGGCAGTATTTTAGGCCTGTCTTTGAATCCCCAATGTAGCTATCCACCTTGCATATATGTTATTATCATGACCAGAAAAAATATCTTAAGTGACCAAATTCCAACTATTGAATATCAGTAGAAATATTTTATTATTGTCTTCTCCTCAGTCATCTGGAATAAAGGTGGTAATTCAAGTCACAGTTTAGATAGACTCAAAGTCATTCCATTGTAAGGTTTTTAATTAAAGATCAAGAATTTGACCCAAGTGTAAAAGATAAACTTCCATAAAATCCCAATATTCATCTGCTTGAAGGAAGCAGAATGTGTTTCTTCAGTAAAGAAACCATACATAAAATTGATACAGAAAATTTGATGTTAATCTGATGGAATATTTTCTATAAAAGGCATGTTGTGTTTTAAGTCAAGTGTCTGAAATAGTAGGTATGTGTTTTAAATTGTTTCAAGCCACATATTTAAAAACACCAGTCATCAGGGCTAAGATTGTGGCTCAGTGGTATAGTTTTTGCCTAGCACATGTGAGAAACTGTGTTCAATCCTCAACACCACATAAAAAATAAAATAAAGTTTAAAAAAGGTTTGAAAAAAATAGCAGTTATCAGAAAACCATGTGGATGAGGCTAAATTGTTCCATGACTCTTTAGACCTTTTAGATATAAAAGACATAACAATAAGAGAAACCAAAATAGTGAAACGTTTATGAACATAGGATACCATTTTAAAATCTGAGGTAATGTAGATATTTGGTTAAAACATCAAAGTGTTGATTTCTGTTTATTTTAATTTTTAACTGGAATCTACTATTTGTACTTGGATATGAGACCCAGTATTGTAACTCAACATGTGTATATAGTGTGTAATTATCAGATCAGGGTAATTTTCATCTCATTAAAATTATTCTTTGTTTAAAACCTGCAAATTTCTTGCTATTTTGTTTTGTTTAAGAAGTTATTATAGAACATAATCACCTTATTGTGCTTTAAAATCTAAGACTTACTTTCTGGTCTTAACTTTTTTTGACACTTCTTACACAAAATCAGTCTCTTTCTCATTCTTATCATAAATCTGGTTAGCACTTCTGTTTTCAGTTTCTGTGTAATCAACTTTTCAGCTTCAACACATGAATGCCACATGCAGTATTTGTGGGAAAATAAATGTCATTACTAGGAAAAATAAAATATTATCCTCAATAAATAATTTGGGAAATTGGCATAATTCTCTGCATTCACTCATTCAGTGTTTTGAACTTGTCTCTAATAATAAATTTGGAAAAAGAATAAAAATATATAAATCAAATATACATATGTTTTCAAGATCTTATGGGTCACATTTGGTCAATGAGAGTAAGTTTTGTGACATTTATTTTTATAAAAATGGCATATGCTAATTTTTATAAATTTATTTATAATAAGTGTATATATTATATGTAAGTTTTTGTATTGTGAATTTAAATAGATCTATATTTCCATGGAATAAATAACTTTAAAATTTGTATTAGAGTTGGCTCAGTAACACAGGCCTGTCATTCCAGTGAATGTGGAGGCTGAGGCAGGAGTATTGAGAGTTCAAAGCCAGCCTCATTAACTTGGTGAGGTGCTGAGAAACAATTTAATCCTGTATCAAAATAAAAAAAAAAAAAAAAAAAACAAGAAAGAAAAGAGGACTCAGACTCAGTGGCACACACCTGTAATCCCAGTGGCTCAGAAGGCTGAGGCAGAAGGATTATGAGTTCATAGTCAGCCTCAACAATGGTGATGAACTAAGAAAATTAGTGAGACTCTAAATAAAATACAAAATGAGGCTGGTGATGTTGCTCAGTGGTGGAGT
Organism: Marmota flaviventris; assembly: GCF_047511675.1. Lineage (NCBI taxonomy): Eukaryota > Metazoa > Chordata > Mammalia > Rodentia > Sciuridae > Marmota > Marmota flaviventris. The sequence goes on from NC_092506.1 coordinate 125,139,158, forward strand.
ATCCAAGAGTTCAATCTCAGAAGGGCCAAATAAAATAAATAAATAAAAAGTGCTGGGGATGAGTGGGCCTGTGGTTCAGTGGTAATACAATTGAATTGCATGGCATGTGTGAGGCACTGGGTTTGATTCTCAGAACCACATATAAATAAACAAAATAAAAATCTATCAACAAAGAAAAAATATTTTAAAAAACTGGAGGTGTATCTCAGTGGGTAATCACCCAAATGCACTCACACTGTATCCCTTCTCCACCTGGGATGCCCACCCTGACACATGTGAAAGAACAATATCTCAGCCTGGCCACCTATCCAGCAGTTTTCCTTTAACAGCCCATGAGGACCCATTCCTCACTTGATGCCCATCCTTTCACGCCACTGTGTGACTATGCACTGGGCCTACACTAAGCCACCCAAGCACAACTGTTTGTTAAGGTCCAGGTGCAGGTATCCCTAATTCATTCCACTGGGACGTTATATTTTATAAAATGGGTTTCTAATACTTCAAAATGACAGGTTTAGGGCTGAAAGTACAGTTCAGTAGTAAAACGAGTGTTTCCCATGTGCCTGGCTCTGGGTTCCTCTGCCACACGACGGGCGTGAGCTTCATGAAAGAAGATTCAGTGCATAAGAAATTGCTAGAGAGTTTTAAATTAAAGAGACAGACTCTCATACCTTTAATGCAGCTCTGAGATGGCTTCTCCTAGCTCCTGCCTCCAGCCACCTAATCTGTTGTTGAGGTTTACAGAAGAGACTAGCGAGAGAGGGAGAGCATGCCAGGGAGTGAGCTTTTATTGGGCAACAAAAAAATTCAAGGGAAAATACCAGCCAATGAAGGATAAGGGGGTCAGCATCTCAAGGTCAGGGCTGGCAATTGGGTATTCAGGTCAGTGGCCAGGCACACCTCTGCATGAACAAGCCCTCGGACCTGGGAAAGGGTGGGGAAGGCTTTTTAACACAGGCTGTGTTTAGGCCCCTCTCACCCAGCCAGGGAGGTAACTCAAATCACATGTAAGAATGGCCTCCTACAGGATCCAACTCCAGCATGTAAAAAAAAGCCAGGCAGGCCTGGTGGCACATGCCTATAATCCCAGTGACTATAGAGGCTGAGGCAGGAGGCTCAAAAGTCTAATGTCAGCTTCAGCAATGTAGTGAAGCCCTACAAATCTTAGATAGACACTGTCTATAAACTATAAAAAGGGTTGGGGATGGTTGTTCAGTGCTTAAGAAATCCTAGATTCAGTTCCCACAACCAAAAAACAGAACCAAACTCAAACTAAAAATGAAAAACAAACTGTATTCCCCAATATTATTTGCAGGTAGGGGTCTCTATGATTCTGTGCTGGCCAATGAGATATCAGTGGAAGCCACTGGGCCTCTTAGATCTTTGTTTTTTTCCTTCTTCCCTTTCCCCGATTGCTGTATTGAATGGACTGCAGAATGAAAAACAGAAAGGGTTCTGAGGCATGATGGCATAGCTGGATAGCCATAGCAGCCCAGACTGCCAACCACTGGGCTTTTTGATTTTCAAATAAAAGGAAATCTTTTTCAGTATTTGATGGGTACATTTTTCTAGCAGTGGAAAGACAGATGCACTGATTTTTCTCCTTGTTCTAATTTCTGTTCACTGTCCTCAGGTTCAGGAACAATGCAGGTCAAAAGAACCAGCCATCTTTGTCAACAATTCTTTTTCAGATCTCTGGGGATGGAGTGGAAGTACAACACAAAACCTCTACAGTACCTAATCTGAGCCCTTGGGACAGAGTTAGTCCTGAGTCATCTCCAGGATCCCTCATCTGTCCCAGAATGTTCACAGAGAGTGAGTATATTTCCTCTTGTTGCCAACACTGAAGTCCAAAATCCCAGGACTCCCATGGCTCTCCTGAGAACTGTTCCACAACAGACTAACACTGGTCCCAATCTCAATTCCTGCACTGATGGGACATTGGGAAAGTGATTTTAAGCAAGCCATACTGTTCCCAATTTTGAAGTGGGTCGTCACCAAAAAAGACTTGAATCTAAATGAACACAGAAGGAAGAAGCCTGGGTCCAAGGACTGAAGATGAACCCTGCCTCCAGAGAAACCTAGGATTTTAAAAGATTTCCAATTAAAGTGAGGTGGCAGGTAAAGTATAGACCTTGACATAAAACAATAGGCTGAGAGCAAAATGTCAGATGTGGGCAAAGACGTATGTGTGAGAGACTGATGTTTCACAGCCTCCACAACAGGTAAAAATGAATGCTAAAATTGTAATATGTAACATAAGAAAAAGGAACCACAATTTTTTTCTTTTTTATTTCTTTTATTTTTTTTTTTTTGTACAAGTGTTTGAAACTAGGGGAACATAACCACTGAGCCTCATCCTCAGATTTTTTAATGGTATTTTTTAGCTTTTGAGACACATTGTTAATCACAATATTGGGGTATTCTTATATCAAACAAGCATTTTTATCACAAAATAAATATGTCATGTTAGCAGCTACTTCTCTTTTACTGATTTTGTTTTTTTCTTTCCATAAATTCAAGTGAAAATGCTGTTTTTTCATATTTAATAACTTTTTATAATTTTAACCATTATTTTTTTTTGTTTTTATGTGGTGTTGATATAACCCAGCACCTCGTGTGCACTAGGCAAGCACTCTCCCACTGAGCCACAAACCCAGCCCACATTTAACCTCATTTTAATCAAATTATTTTCTTTCTTTCTACCCATCCTTGTTTTTTTTTTTATTCACTCTCCAATCTATGTGACTAAAAAGTCCTGGGAAATGATACTGCCTAATGTTAATTCTGGTGTTTGGGGCACTGGGTTTTGGCAAGATTTCCACCCCTTGCCCAGTTTTGCAGTATTATGCTGTATATTTTGAATTCTTTATAGAAGCCTTTAGCATTTTTGTGGAACAATGAAATAAGTTTCCCAAAGTATGGCACTATTTTTGAAAGGTTTGGAGATATTGAATGACATGATGAGAAAAGCACCTGGCATAGTGTGGTTGTGTGATTCTGAGAGGACACAAATTTCTTTGTGAGATCACAAATGGTGTTCTTACCTAGAATGTACTTTACTTTGATCTTTAGCGTACTTCAATTTATCCTTTAATACCTAGTTGAATGTGAAGAATTTGTACTCCCAGCCAATACCTATACCCAGCCTACTGGACCCCTTCTCTTTGTTGTTTTGCACAACAAAGCAAAAGCAGGAAGGCTTTCAGTGTGCTCATATAGCAATGGGGTTCAGTGAGAACTGTAAATGGATTTTGGCCACTGAAATCACCTGGCAAAACCCAGCTCCTGGTTTTATTAAATTTTGCTATCAGGGCTGGGGATGTGGCTCAAGCGGTAGCGCGCTCGCCTGGCATGCGTGCTATCCTCAGCACCACATACAAACAAAGATGTTGTGTCCGCCGAGAACTAAAAAATAAATATTAAAAAAATTCTCTGTCTCTCTCTCTCTCTCTCTCTCTCTCTCTCTCTCTCCCTCTCCCACTCTCTCTTTAAAAAAAAAAACTTTGCTATCAGATTCCTTGACCTCCCCAGTGTCATTTTTTTAAAAAAAATAAATCACCTAGTTCAGTTTCTGCAGCTTGAAGCCCAAGTCCCCAACTGCTTCCCTGTCTCTACAGCATTGTAGAAGGTTGTCAGAATAAACCATAGTTATACAGAAGTCATTATAAAGAGGCTTTCTCTTCTGAGACTGAACCTTGAGAAAGATGGCCATGACCAGATACCTATGCTTCCTCATTCTGAGATGCCCCAGGCTGGCTGGAGAAGAGATCACAGATGACTCTTGTTTGCCAAATAGCTGTGCCCATCCTGTGCTGAAAGGGGGAGAGAAGGTGCTGAAGGCCACAGAGCTTAAAAAAAATCAGAAGGGCATGTCCTTTGAAAACATGCTTTTTAAATCTGGCTGGGCTCTTTCACAAATAGGGCAGGGACATTGCTAGTTGCTGTACAGTGCCTCTTCTGCATCCATAATACAAAGACAGTGCTGAAAACATGCTCACATTTATGCAAAAAAGTATTATCATCAGTTGGAATTCTGTAAATGGAGATACTCTGTGGTTAGCAGAGTGGTTCAAGGTGAACCATTGAAGATGTGGGGTTCAAATGTGACCAGAGCCCAAAGGTAATTGTCCCTTAGACTCAGTGGTGTCACAACCATGGATATCTCAGCAAGATCTCTTTCATTCATTTCAGATGGAGTTTTCAAGGAGCAGTGGAGAGGCCAGGTGACAGTGAGGCTGGTGTAGGAGTGAACTTGATGGAAAACCATGGCTAATGAAGAAGAGCAGAGCCATTTTGTATGCTAGTGGATGCTGGTGGAATTGGGCCAAGCCAGACTGCAAAGGTTCCAGGGCTAGAGGGAAAAACCTGCAATCCCAGAGTGTTAAATATGTCATCGGAGGATGAGTCATGTGGACAGAATGCAGAGGATCAAATTGGTGGAGTGGGCGTGGCTCTCAAAACAATGGAGGTAAGAGGCCAGATGCTGGGTGGCGCCTATGAAAAAAGTGGAGAGGACCTTGTGGGCAGAGCTGGTGAGGCAGAGTCAGCCTGAGTGGATGGAGCCCAACTTGTAAGAACAGTGGGTGGGGAGAAGACAGGGGAAGCACGTGGGAGGCAGCACCCTACCCAGGACCCCTTAGGTGAGCACAGCCTAGGAACCAGGAGGCACAGTAATGCAGGAGCAGAGGGCATGGTGGGTGCATCCACAGGAGGCAAATGGAGTCAGGAGAGGCATCCATCCGGTAATTCTGTCAGGATTCACTGTGGACCCAGAGGGGAAGCAGGGTCTTTGGCCTCTGAGATAGTAATGTGACCTCAATGTCTGTTCCATTGGGGGCCTCAGTTTCCCCTCTTACCCACTGAGGCAATGGAGGGAGGCTGAAGATGCCATGGCACAGCCTTTCTTTCTTCCTCCCACTCATTGGATGCTGTGCACTTTCTATATTTTCAGGTTGGTTGGGTCCCATGGGGTTTCTTGAAGGGGTCCTTGGGATATCGCCTGAGACACTTTGTTTTTGGGGAACAATAATTTTTTTTCCTGTGTGTTCACAGAGACTTCTCTTGGTGTCTGCTGTTTACATATTGAGACCCTGAAGTCCAGAGAGGGTAAGCCTGTGATGCAGCCGTCACTTGCTGGAGTCTGATCTGGATCGCACAGTCCCCTTCACTCACTCACTCACAGGCAGGGGTTTCATAGCACCTGGGCAATAAAAAAAGCATTGATGAGGGAAGAGGCCTTGGCTCTTTCCAGGTGCTACTTTGGGACACTCCCTAAGTCTGTAAAGTGGGACACAAAATGACATCTGACTCTCAGGCTGGTGTAAGGCCAAGTTCCAGCTTCATGATTCTCTAAAAGGCAATTTGCAATGGATGGGGCAGGGGATATATTTTGACAGTATTATCATTTAGTATTTTTTTTTAAACATTCATTTTTTAGTTGTAGGTAGACACAATACATTTATTTTATTTTTATGTTATGGTGAGGCTTGAACCCAATGCCTCATGCATAATAGACGAACACTCTACCTCTAGGCAAAACAACAGCCTTCATTAATTTTATATATGGAAACATAACTCCTTGTAAAAAAACAAAACAAACAAACAAACAAACAAAAAAAACTATAGTACCAGGCTCTGTCCTAGGCAGAGAGGACACAGACATGAACAAAACAGCAAGGAATCTCTGCTCTCATTTTTGTGGGGGCTACCATTCCCCTGGACTGACCCAAGAATTCAGGCACTAAAGAGACATGAAGTACTGACCCCCTTTAGGCATCTGATCTAATGTTACCATCCATGGCAATGTTTTACCTTCTCAATTATTCTAAAACACACCCTTCTCCATATCATTTAGCTGCCCCAATCCTTTCCTAGCTGTGAGATAAAGGTCTCCTTAAAGATCCCTTCCTTGCTTGCTTCTCCAGTTGCATCTCCTCACCCCTCTTTTAGGTTTCAAGAATTCCTGTCTCATCCCTACTTGTACTTACTGCTCTGCTTAATGTGGGTACTTTCCCATTGTTAGAAGTGCTAAGTCCTAATTAGACACTAGATGGTATCAGAACTGTACTTTTGACATTTTTCTATCTTCCACCAGAGTATCTGCCTACTTATTGGCTGGCTTGGTTAAGAAATACTTTAGAAAACTCTTCAGTACTTGCTTTACAAGCAGCTTTTTATTTTTTTTTTATTTTTTGTACAAATCTTCATTAATTGTATGTATGAAATTAATCATCCAGCTATGAAAGGGAGTATTACACTAACTACCCAGTGTGTATGTGTGTGTGTGTGTGTGTGTGTGATATATATATCTCACACACACACACACACACACACATTTTTTTTTTTTCAAAATTTATTCAGAAGTGGGATAAGGATTTCAATTCAATCATGGCCTCTTTCTACACCTGTTGTGCCTGGAATGTTTCAGGAGTCCTTACTAATATTGCAGGTATTTCTTTCTATTTTCTATGCTGTGATTATTAAAAGCCATTAAATAGAATAAATATATCTCAGAGATGCCAAGTGTTATCTCACTTGTAGTTGTTCATTGGGCATCTGTAGGCCTAAGTGAATATTCAGAGCTTTTTGGCAAAAGCATTCCTGTATGGAGCAGAAAAACCACATGAGGCAGGAAAAGTGTGTTAGTCTTGAAGAAGGCTTTTGTGTTGATGTTTGTGATTTCTTCTTGATATCCACATAAGGTGAGAGGAGAGGACTGGGAAGAAAATGAATATTTGGAAGGCAGGGGAATGTGAAAAATACTGCAATGAGACTGAGCATGACTCAGGTTTGGGTGAAGATATATAAGTACAGGGAGCATTTCTCTGAGCTGGGAACACACCTATATTTAGCCACGGAGAAGGAAATAATATGAAGAAGACAGGGTGTGGGCATTCAGTTAAGGAGATAGAAAACCAGGAAAATGTAATGACATGAATTTCTGGAAGAGGTGATTTTAAAAAGAAAGGCAGAACCTCTTGTTCTAAAAAACACTAAAAAGTGAGCCACAGGGTGACAAAGGAGGGACCTTGAGTTTTGGTGCCATAGGGGTTTCTGATAATCTCAGTGGAACCTCTGTCCTCAGGTGGTGGGAATTGAAGCCAAATTGAAGATTTATGGAAAAAATAAGGTCAGCATAGTGAAGGCAATAGCTGGAGGTCATTTTTCTGGTTGTTTACAATGAGATAAAGGGAGACTCAACCAGGTGTTAACATTTATGTTCTCAGAGATGTGGGGAGAGTTCATTCCTGCAAATGTTTGTTTGTGACTGCAGAAATCTTTTTTCTATTACCATGTTTATCACCTACACCTTAGAGTTGATTTTTTAGAAGTAATATGGAAGCTCAATAGTAATTTCTGGAGAGTACAAAGGGTGCTGGGGCAGGGCAATCAATGAAAGTAGAAGATAGATAATTAGATATGATCACTGTGTACCATGCATTTGGAAATATTATGCTCAACTCCATTAACATGTGCAGTAAATATTTGTTAATTAAAAACAAATTAAAACTAATTATTCTATTTGATCACTGAAAGGTAGGCACTCAACACTGAGGAAGAGAGTATCCTTATGGTTTGTTTCCTGCTTGTGAAAATGGTCATTGTTAGTCACCTATAAAGATAATGGATTAAATAATTTTGGAAGAAATTGTATGATTTCTTTGATTTGAAGTGCCTTGTTGTCACAGCATGATGAGGTTATCTGATGGTCACTGAAATATTTGAAGTGCTACAGTCCATCCACTGTCAAGGTAGTTTGTGCCAAGTTCATCCTTTGGGACTGTAATATTTTACTTATTCTTTCACTATTTGTTGCAATCAAGTCACTGAATCTGCCCACCCATAAAATGACAAAGATACTAAGCTCCACATGCAGGATGGGATGCTATTCTCCTGTATTGTTTTGAACTCTTGTATATGAAAGATTTTTTTCCCATCATTTTTATCAATGTAGTCAATATTTCTCAGTAAATATACATTTATTTGTTGCTTTCACTTATAATTTAATATTAAAGTTTTTTATTTTATTGCTCATATTTTCCAGCTTTCAATCTTTCAGGATTTTTACTTTAGTTCTTATGTCATTTATCAGGAATTCACATGTGGGAAACCTTGAGAGACTCTCCTCCTACTCTTCATTCTCTTCCTCCTTCATATGTTAAGGCTCATTTTTTTTTTTAATTTATCTTTCATGATGCTAGAATCACCACTTTCTCCAGGGAAATATACACCTTTTTACTGGTATTTTTAGGGCAACTTGTGTAATTTGTCAGGACCAATGCAAAATGAAAACTTAGACTCCCTGTCTAAAAGCAGGTGACCTCTACCATTGACATCATGCCACAGAAATCTATTTCTTTCTTCTGTGATCTCTTCACATGTCATTGTACAATTTGTCTTTTAATTGTCCTTCTTACTACAGAATTTTAAATTATTAGCAAGACTTCTAACATTCATCTTTTTGTATGCCATATCAATTCTAAATGCAAACTTATGAGAAAGTCACATTGGAGAGCTTACACATCCATGTTGTGTTCATTAATACCAAAGCAGTGAATATGTTACACAGAACCAGTGCAATTGCATTTATTACACCCTGATAACTGTGAACAATTTCTCCAGCTGGTTTGTTAATGAGTTTGAAAGAGCTGGGAGAAAAGTGACTGTGGATTACCCTGCTTTCCCTATCCCTTCACATCCTCAGCTGGAAAGTTGGGTTAACACAGTGAAATACCTTGAGTGACAAAGCTGTCTTCTTTCTATATTTGAATCTAATTCTGGTTCGACATTAAGGTGTGTCCTACCTGGGTTTCATCATGCTCCCTTTTTTTTTTATACTTGTGGATAGGACATGGTCACTTTGTACCCAACTCTCTCTTAGCTCCCATATTTCCGTGGCCCACTGGAATTTGTGATAATGGGAATGAAAACTCAATGTTTATGAGGTGTCCAAAAGCACTATACCTGCAGGTTACATTTATGTGCTGTGTTTATACCTGTGGTCCATTGCCTTCTTGGAATTTACTTTTGAAAATTAAGTAGTAAGATAAAATCAATAAAAATTATGATAGCAACAGTGAATATTCAATCAAGAACAGGTCCACTTTGAGCAGGAATCCTGACTGTGTAGGAAGAGCATCATGGGGCTAGTCCTCCTTTCCCTGCCTTCTGGCTTCAACACTCTCTTCATCATCTTTCCCTCCCTCAGTCCCTTGTATCCTCCCTTCCTCCCTTGCACAATAGTAAGAACACTAAGTAGGATATATGTACTCTGAAAACATGTAAGTGAACATTATACTATTGTAAAGTGTAACTACAGAATTATGCTGCAAATATCTAGAAGTTGTTTATCTTATGCAATTAAAATTTTATATCCATCGAAGAGCAGCACCACATTTTACCCTAACCACATTTCTTTGCAAACAGCATGCTACTCTCTGTTTATATTTATATATTGCAACTACAGATTGAACCCACAGCACTTAATTACTGAGTCACTTCCCCAGAGTTTTATTTATTTATTTTAATTTAGAGTCTGGGTCTCACTCAGTTGCTTAGGGCCTGGCTAACGTGATGAGGCTGGTTTTTAACTTGTGGTCCTCCCACGTCAGCTTCTCAAATCACTGATATTCAAGGTATGTCCCACTGTACCCAGCTCACTTAATGGTTTCTCATAGGGATATTTTGTATTTCAGATTTTATACTCTTCTCAGGTGATGCGTCAGTCATTTCTCTCATTCCAACAGTTGAATCTCTTCGCTGTTCATGCTTTACTGTGCTGTGTAGAAGCTTTTGGTTTAATGGAATTATACTTCTCTGTTCATGGTTCTCTTCCCTGTCCTTTTATTGTCATAGCAAAAGGACCATTACCTAGAGCTATCTTGTAAAGTGTTTCTTCTGTGTTTTCTTTGTATGTTTTGCTCACAAACTTATGCTCTTCTTTCTTTTTTTCTATTTTAGATTAAAAATAGCAACTTCATCTGCTTGTGTTGTATGGCATGATATTTTAATACATATAACACTGTGTAGTGATCATATTTGTCACCTTAGTAGGATGGGAAGAGATTGGTAAATGGGACCCCAGTACAGTCTTCCAGGAATTATACAGGTTCACCTCTCACTTTACATTTTCTCCTCTTTGAGTTGATGTTTGATATGATGTAAGATAAATTTTTGTTTTCTTTCTTCCCTGTGCAGATATTGAGTGTCCTCAGCACCATCTGTTAAAGAGACTAACTATCCTTTATTCATTCTGTATTATTGGCCCCATTCTCAAAGATGATTGTGCAGTGAATGTCTGGGCTTACCCTTGTTCTCTTTTCTGTGCATTGGTCTATATGTTGCTTTCTATTTCAGTAAAACAGTGTTTTAATTATTGTATTTTGTAATTTATTTGATTCTATCTTTTTGGCATTTGTTAAAATTAGCTATACATAACAGTATAATGCATTGACACAGCATACATAAATGGAGTATAACTTCACATTTTTTCTTTTTGTACATGATGCAGAATTACACCAGTCATGTAATTGCATAAGCATGCAGGGTAATAATATCTGATCCATTTCATGATCCTTCAAAACCGCATACCTCTTTCCCTCCCTTACTAACCTCTCTATAAATCAAAGTGTATTTATTCTTCCCTAGTGCCTTCCATTGTGAATTAGCATCTGCACATCAGATAAGATATTAAGCCTTTGAAATTTTGTTATTGGTTTATTTAGCTTAGCATGGTATTCTCAAGTTATATATGCCAGCAAGTGGCATAATTTTATTATTTCTAGGGTTGAGTAATATTCCATACACACACACACACACACACACACACACAACACACACACAAACACACAAACATACAGCCACACAGGCTAATATATCTGTGTGTGGCTGTATGTTTGTTTGTGTGTGTGTGTGTGTGTGTGTGTGTGTATATATATATATATATATATATATATATATATATAAATGTTATATTATTTATATTATATATAACATTTTATTTATTCATTTATATGTTGAAGGATACCTAGGTTGGTTCCGTAGCTTAGCTATTGTGAATACATTGATATGGCACAAGCAATGTATGAGTGTACCTTTGCCTCCCACATTCTCATGAACAATATTATTGCTTGTATTCTTGATAATTGCCATTATGACTGCAGTGAAATAAAATATTGAAATAGCTTTTATTTGCATTTTTCTAATTGCTAAAGATGATGGTCTTTTTAATGTGTTTGTTGATCAATTGTATTTCTTCTTTTGTGAAGTGTCTTTTCAGTTCCTTCATCCATTTGTTGATGGGTTATGTCTCTTTTTTTTGGCAATAAGTTTGTTGAGTTCTTTATATATCTTGGAGATTTCTGCTCTATTTGATGTGTTTGTGCTAAGGATTTATTCTCCCATTCTGTAGGCTCTCTCTTCATGTTATAGATTGATTCCTTTGCAGAGAATAAGCTTCTTAGTTTGAATCCATCCCATTTTTTGATTCCTAATTTTACTGTTTGTGTTTTAGGAGTCTTGTTCAAGAAGTCAGGTCCTAAGCTAACAGGATGAGGATGTGGACATTTTTTTTTTTTTTGGTTAGGGTCTCCATTCTCATGTCTAAATCTTTTATCTACTTTGAGTTGATTTTTGAGCACAGTGAGATATAGAAGTTTAATTTCATCTTTCTACATATGGATTTCCAGTTTTCTCAGCACCAACTGTTGAAGAGGCTTTCTTTTCTCCAATTTATGTTTTTTTCACCTTTGTCTAGTATGGATTGGTCTATATGTCTTTTGGTACTTTTTTTTTCTTTTTTTACTATGTCTCTGTAGTATAGTTTAAGGTCTAGTATTGTGATGCCTACTGATTCACTCATTTTGTTGAGAATTGCTTTGGCTATTGTGGCTCTCCTATTTTTTCAAATGAATTTCATGATTGCTTTTTATAGTTTTATGAAGAATGTCATTGGGAGATTAAAAGGAATTGCATTGAATCTCTATAACTATTTTGTTAGTATCACCATTTTGACTATGATCATTCTGCCTATACAAGAGTATGTAACATCTTTACATTTTCTCAGATCTTCAATTTCTATCTTTAGTGTTCTGTGGTATTCATTGTAGAGGTATTTTACCTCTTTTTTAGTTTGATTCCCAAGTATTTTATTTTATTCTTTCTTTTTCTTTTTGAGGCCATTGTTAATGGGGTGGTTTTCCTAATTTATTTTTACATTGGATTCATTGCTTCATTGCCGCAGTCTGGCTGCAGCAAACTAGTGGGGGGGGGGTGATGAACAACTTGTGTACATTGATACAGCAGGAATGGGAGCTGTTTACTGTAGGACAGGAGCGGTATTTATACATTCCACACAGCTTATCTTATTAGCATAAACTAGATACAGCAGTCAACCAATAAGGAATCTCCACACTTAATGGCTTGCTTTTGTTACTTCACAAACCACTTCCTCTGGCATTTTGCCAGGCGCCATCCAGCCTTGTTTACAGACTCTAGCATTTCTCTGGCAAAATGCCAGGTGCCATCCTGACTTGTTTACAGACTCGAACACTTCATTATAAAAATTCATTTGGTTTCTGAGTGTTTATTTCATGTTATACTATTTTACTAAATTTATTAGTCAAGAAAGTTTTCAGGTGAAATTTTTTGGATTTTCTAAATATAGAAGCATGTCATTAGCAAATAGTGATAGTTTGATTTCCTATATTTTCTATTCATTATCTTTAATTCTTTCTTCTAATTGTTTTGGATAGAGCTTCAAGGATGATGTTGAATAAAATGACAAAAAAGGCATCTTTTTGCTTTTTTTCAATTTTAGAGGGAATTCTTTAATTTTTTCTCCCTTAATAATAATGTTTCTGAGGAGCCCCCCACAGAAGGGCCAGGCACAGAGCCCACTGGCAGGGTGGGCCCAGGACTGACTGGGCAGGGGAGGGGGTGGGAGACCCCAGGACAAAGGCCCTGGCCACCCTCCCCCAGCAGAGACAGCCTTCGGTGCAGCAGAGGGTGGAAACACTTTTCTATGGTGATGAGGCACTGAGAAGCCTGGGCAATAGCGTCAGTGGCAGTGGCAGCAACTTTGTGTCCCTGGCCCACTTGTCCCTGAGGCGCCAAGATGGGCAGCAGGCAGCGTGGTGAAGAATGATGCCCTGAAGCTGAGCCTGAAGGAACAGGTGCCAGCAGAGCCAACTCTGCCCCCCCATCTGCAAACTGCACACACAACAGGTGCCCCCTGACAGCCTGCTCTCCAGCCCTACCTGAGGCTGCTCAAGCTCCCCTCTCCTGAGCTCGAGTGCCTCATCATCCAGACCAATGGGCTGGTTACCACTACACCGAGGAGCACACAGTTCTTCTACCCCAAGGTGTTGGCCAACGAGAAGCAGGAGTTCACCGAGGACTTTGTCAAGGCCCTGGAGGATTTGGAAAAGCAGCACCAGCTTGGCGAGTGTGCAGCCCCACTGCTGCTGCTGCTGCTGCTGCTGCAGCCTCTGCAAGAGGACCCTCTGTCAGGCATCAGGCGCCATACCCTCACCCCCCAGCTGACATCGGTCTTCAGGAACCTGAGCAGCTACAGGGGTGGGGCCGGGGGTGCTGCAAATGTCCCCTTCACCTCCAATTCCGTTCCCTTCTCCCCGTCACTGCCGCCCCCCCGCCCCCCCCCCGCGCACTGGGGCTGCCATGCCTAGCTGTGCTCAAGGATGAGCCACAGAAGGTGCCCGACTTGCCAAGCTTCAGCGAGAGCCTGTGGATATCTCTCATCGACATGGACACATAGTAACACATCCAGGCTGAGCGCAATCGGCTGCTCAACCGCATTGCAGCCTCCAAGTGCCCCAAGGGCAAACTGGAGCATCTCTCCCTGGAGGAGAAAGTGAAGAGGTCAAGAGCCAGAACACAACCTGGCGTCCACCAGGAGCCTGCTGACTGAGCAGGTGGCGCAGCTCAAGCAGAACGTCCTCAGCCATGTCAACAGTGGCTGCCAGCTGCTGCCCCAGCATCAGGTGCCCTTGTACAGAGCCCAAGCACTGGGTGCATGCGCGGCCCCCCTCCTTGAGGGGCGGGCTCACAAGGGGAGGGAGATGGCGTGAGCGCCCTGGACTTGGGAGGGTGCAACCCTGGCGACCACCTCCCCGAGGGTGCCCAGGACTCGGAGAGGGCCCGGTCCCCAGGGATCCCCATGGGTGCCCTGGGCTTGACAAGCTGGACCCCCTGCTCCTTTAGGGGGGTGGAGTCCATGACCTCCACCCACCCCCCCGCCTCTTTTCCCTGCGCTGCTGCCAGGTGTTGCACAAACCCGCAGGTTGCCCCTTCCTACACACCACTGCGGAAGGGGTCTCTATGGGGCACAGCCTCCAGGCTGCCTTTTCTTTTTCTGTTTTGCTTTTGGGAAAGAGAAGAACAGAGTGTTAGATTCTGCACCATTTATGTTTCTATTCGTGAACAAATGGTTGTGTGTCCCTGTGTGTTTCCTTGTGTTTTTTTTTTAAAGAAATGGGAAAAAGAAAAAAAAAATATTAAGCCTTTTCCTTGCTCTCACTACCCACTTTTGTCCTTCCAACACCCCTCCTCCCTGCCCTTTTTGTTCTTTGTTTTTGTTTTGCTAGGAGTCCACATTCCTGTTTGTAAATCTTTGTTCCCTGTTTTCTGTTTTCAGTAAAGTCTCCTTACTCCAAAAAGAAGAAGAAGGAAGAGGAGGAGGAGAAGGAAGAGGAGGAGGAGGAGGAGGAGGAGGAGGAGGAGGAGGAGGAGGAGGAGGAGGAGGAGAATATTGTCCATGTGTTTACCATAGATAGCTTTTATAGTATTAAGACATATTTCTATTATACATAGTTTTCTAGTATTTTGACTATGTATTTAGTCAAATGTTTTTTTTTCTGCATTTATTGAGATAATTTTTTTGATTCTTGTCTTTACATCTATTTAATTAAAAATATGTTTATTGATTTCTATGTATTGAACCAACCCTGCATCTCTGGGACAAAGCCCACTGATCATGTTGTACTATCTTTTTAATATGATTTTGTATGCTGTTTGCCATAATTTTATTGAGAATTATGACATCTCTGTTCATCAGGAATACTGGTCTGAAATGTTCTTTCCTTGATGTGTCTTTGTCTGGTTTTTGCATCAGGTTGATATCAGTTTCATAGAATGAGGTTAGAAGGTCTTTAATATTTTCTATTTCATAAAATAATTTTAGAAGAATTGGTGTTCATTCTTTTTTCAACTTCTTGTAGAACTGGGCTGAGAATTCCTCTGATCCTGGGTTTTTCTTAGTTGTTAGGCTTGTGATAATCCCTGGCTTGTGAGAATTAATGTAATATACTCAAGACTTTATACTTTAGAGGAGAAATGCCTACTCTAACATTAGCCTGCTTTAGCAAATGTTAGTCCTCAAATAACAATATTGTTGAACATTTTTTGTTTTCCCCAGAAGAAGACTGACATCTCCAAGACTCCTTTCTTTAAACATGTATGTGAAAATGTGTATGTGTGTGTGTGTGTGTGTGTGTATCCAATGTTTTGTGATCACTTGGTAAAACTGCATTAAATAACACAGCCATCACATCAATTTGGGTACTTTACTCAAGCATTTTAGCCCACATCTTAAATTTTTGATCCATACAACAGTTTTAGCTATAATTTCTATCAGAGTCTCTACATGGAAATATGAAATAATGAGATAAAATATTTTAACACTCTAACTCTCCAATATTATAAAATTTATTTCTAATTGAATTTAATGTTATTCATACTTCACATAATTCTCCTGAAATAAATATAAAAACTTTGAAATAAACAAAACACAAGTATATCATTCAAGGGAAGTGACAAAGACTGCATGAGAGCAGGTTGAAGATTATAAAATATTTCTGAATTAAAATCTAAGTTCCATGAAAAGTTGAATCAATATTTTTATGTTTGTGTATTGAGATAATTACTACACTAAGACATTTAGGTGTTTGTAGAGTAGGAGGATATAAGATACTATTGCAGTGTTAAGAAATAGGGAAATAAGAGGAGCTCTATCATGAACATCATGTTGAATTTTGCTGAAAACCCAAATGTGAAGCCTAGGGATGTTTTGTAGAAAGCAACAAAGTTAAGCAAATAGATCATCAGTTTTCTTGCTTCTGAGTACAGTCTAGAAGGTAATAGTTTACACACATATTTGTAACAAATTCAATAAAATGCTTCATTTCAAGGGAAACTAATAAACCAGGCTGTGGTTGAAGGAACTATCAAGTTCAACTTGTTCAACTGTCTTTAACACATCTATAACCGAGAAGAAAAAATGACTATTTTCCATGAATAAACTCAGTAATAACAAAAAGTTTTCTCAGATAAATGGCTACACTTTGAAAAATATTGCAATATTCATTAACTCTGGTTCTGCTTACAGAATAGTCTCAGAGTTCCTTAAAGACTCATGGGTACAAAGAAATATATATCAAGGTCTTATAGTCTTCTTCAAAAAAAATTCATTTTTTTCCAAGATTTAGCCATCCTGACATCAATGTGTGGATTCAGATATTTGGGGCAACGCTGTACTCTGATGATCCGTTTACCTTTTTCTTTTAAAATTACAAAAATTTCTGTAGAAAATGTTTACTTTACCCAAACACCCAAAGTGTCATTCTTTGAAAGAATTTAAATTGTCTTTGAAGAGCATTTTTTCTTGAAAGTTTTCAATGAACAAAATCATCCTTTGATATTTGGGTGAAAAATCAGTGAAAATTCCTTTGAAAGTTTGAATACTTCTCAGAAAAAGATAAAATACCTTTCTCTAAATTATTATAAACTGCTCTTATTACAGAAAAGTCAGTAATGTAATAGAAAATAATTTGGTATTTATTGATGTTGTCTTTTTTTTTTTTTTTTTTGGTTGTTTGTTTTTGGTTGTGTTCCTCGCAAAACAATGTAAGACCTCTCATTAGACCCTGGACGTGTATGGCTTGTTGTATAAGAAAATAAATTAAACAAACAATCAAACAAAAAAAAAAAACTAATGTTTTATGTGAGTGTGTATACTTTTAAAATATATTTTTCAGGTTTTTCAACTAAAACCAATTCAGAGTAATGACACCTAATATAAATGGATATGCCTCCCATAGAGCTTTATTTTCCAAATGACTAGTTTGTGAGAAGTAAATATGAAGAGTGAACTGAGACATCTTCTCTTAGAAAGAAATCAAGGAATGAATGGAGAGTGAGAGATAAGATGGAAATAACCAATAAAATGAGGAAGGAAGAAAATAGAGAAGAGAGAAAGAAAAAAAGACATTTGACTTTTAATTTTTTATCATTTGGGAATGAAGACAGGTTAAACAACTTCTTCCTGAGGGAGCCAGTTTTCCTTCCAATTACTCCCTTTCCATTATAGTCCATCTTCTCATTCTCTCACACTCATCATGTTGAATATATAGCAGATATACATTGTGATTATGAACTAATCTGTGCTTGAAGATAATTTCTTCAGCCACTGTACAGTCCAGCTTAGCCATGGGCAGGTAGTTTAAGAACTGTGAAAAAAAAGAACTGTGGTTGCCAATCATGCAGGATTTTCTTTTTCCCATTCTAGGAACCAAAATGAGAACCTCTTTTCTGTTAACCTTAGCTGAGAATGTAAGCGAAGGTCCTGACTGGCCCTGATTATGTCCAACTCTACTAAATATTGTTGTGAGCGTAATGGAACTTGATCTGGACAGAAATGACTCAAAGTCCCTGTTATCTGTTTGGGGTAGGTTAGTGTTAGTAACTACCAAAGCTCAGAAATGCAAGATCTACCCGAAAAGGGTTAATTTATTAAAAAATGAAGAAAGAATATGGAGCTCTCAGTATTACCAAATGCCTACTATTTATCAGATCAATTGGACTGTGTTTCTCAGTAATATCACCCACAATTTATCTGGCCTTTAATGTGTATCAGCACACCTCTTTACTTGGACTATCTTTATTTATTTCAACCAGAGATTTATTGAGTAAGAAAAAGAAAGTACTCTAATTTTATAGGTAGCATATTGGAAGTGAGGTAGACTTAAAAAATCTCAGATAATTTTCACATGAATATGAGTGTAGTAAAAAAAGTTTAGAACATCTTTTCCTTAGTATTCGAAGAATTACTACCTATGTAGCAGAGTGATGAATAACCATTTTTTATTGATGTAAAAGCATCTTTTGAATGTAAGGTACTAGTTTATTCACTAAGGACTTATGTTCACTGTTCTCTAAAAAGATAATGAAAATTGTAAAAATAGAAAAAAAAAGAAAGAAAAATAAGGTTGTTGGAAATTATTTATTCTTAGTACAAGTTTTATTATTGAGGACCTTTCCTAGGGCTGTGCATGTTTGAGGCAAGGAAAATCAGCAAACCTTCTCTGATTGTTTTAATGAACAGACTTTATTTTAAGAAGAGTTTTAGATTTACAGGAAAATGAAGCACATAGTAAGTACCTTGATATGATACGCCTTCCCTTATTTAGAGTTTTCACTACTTTTTTCTTTCTATATGACTGAGAAATATTTGATATAAGCAAAAAATCAAAATACTTTTCCAATAGTTTTGGTATTAAGTAATTATTAATGGCAATGAATAGTTTAATTATTTATTAAAACACTAATTTTACAGTTTTTAAATCATTGACAAAGAATAATGTCAATTTTCTTCATGATGGTGTCTTACAGAGTATATTCACCACACCAGAAGTCCCTGATCTTCACCTCTTTAGCATCTTGTACTCTCCCTGATTTCTTGGCAATGTTTAACATTTTTAATGTTTTGACTTTTACATAATGTCACAAATATGGCATTTCAGACAATATATTCTTTCTGGCAAATATAAATTTATGATGCCTACATTATTTTTATGTTTGATAGTAAATTTCATTTTTTTTAAGTTTTGAATGACCCTCCAGTGTATGGATGTATCACAGTGTTTACATTAATAACAGGTAAATAGCTACTAAAGTCTCTCTTAGCTGCTTCCTGTTTTTGGCAATCATGAATGAAGAAGCTGTGGACATTTGTATGTGGGTTTTGTGTGGACTTAGTTTTTAATTCCATTGAAATAACACTGAGAAATACAATTAGTGAACCATATTAAGTGCATATTGTAATTTTAAGAAGCTACCAAACTGTCTTCCACAGTGGCTGTCCAATTTTGTGATCCCAACAGCAGTGTACGAGAGTTCTTCTTGTTCCACATCTTTGCCAGCTCTTGATATTGTGAGGTTTGAAATTTTGTAAATTTTTATAGGTTGTTTAATTTGTAATTTATTAATGACATATAATATTCAGTAATTTTTCTATGCTTTCCAAATATATAGTTTGTTTTCTGAGGAATATATTTATTTCTTTCATTCAAATGTAAAACCATTGTATTAGGGTAATACCAAAATACAATAAAATATACATATATAATTCATATTTTGTCATGTTTGGACATACCTATTTACCAATATAACAGTGACCACAATCAAGTTTTTTACATTGAGAGTTTATGCATA
Source organism: Marmota flaviventris (assembly GCF_047511675.1). Taxonomy (NCBI): domain Eukaryota; kingdom Metazoa; phylum Chordata; class Mammalia; order Rodentia; family Sciuridae; genus Marmota; species Marmota flaviventris. The sequence continues at coordinate 125,158,667 of NC_092506.1, forward strand.
TGTTTCTTGGTGCCCTGTTGTAATTTCTACCTCTTGTTTTAATTTCTCCTCCTCCTACAGTGGGGGGGGGGTGGCAAACCAAACCAAACCAAACAAACAAACAAACAACAAAAAAACATGGACTTGTATTGTGATACATGATACAGTAAATTGTAAATCACACAAATTAATTGTGAGAGCCTTAGTCTGCATAGATGGTGACCCTGGGACAATCAGTCATCCCTCAAACTTAGTGTACTCATCTGTAAGATTAGAAGTCTTCCAATCAGGACTCAAGATAATGGAAAGATAAGGACAAAGTAAAAAATGAATGTCTGACACAGAGAAAGCTATTGAATTCTGTTATCCAGTGTTACCATCCAAGCTTTAGTCTCATGATGCAGAGTACATGTGAGTGACTACAACTCCATAGTTTCTTTCTTTTTATTATATTTTATTTGTTATTTTTAAATATTAATAATGATAGGAAATATTTTGGAATATTATGCATACAGTGAGTATAACTCATTGTAGTCAGAATTCTATATTTGTGATTCTACATCATGCAGTTACTCTGGTCATCTGTTCAAATACAAAGATAAGAAAGTTATGTCCAAACACATAGTTCATTTCTGTAACCTCTGGCTATAATTGTATAGACTTCAGTGTTTTCACAATTTTTTTTTTTCTTATTGGTGTTATTGAGGTTTAATTCTCATAAGAGTGCCCATCAAAAAATTAATTAAGTATTGACATTTACAATTTTGTGGTAAAATTACCACAATTACCTTGTTTTAAACATTTTAATAACTGATTTAATTAATTTAATCTGTTAATCAACCACTTAAATGCCTTCCAAGTCCCTGGCAACAAACTCTCTCCTTCCTAACTCTATGATTTTCTAATTTTGGATGTTTAATATAAATGTAATTATCTCTCACCCATACAATCAATAACTGATTCCTACATGGATGGATTAAGAAAGAATCTGCTAATGTGCCCCTTTGGATGACATCCTAGGAAGAGACCTTTGTGGTAACCACATGGAGCTATGCACTTGAAGGAACTAACAGTCCATTTTGGGTTCAATGTGCCTTGGTCTCTGGCCAATCTAGATGGACATGTGCTTGGTCAAGTAGCAAATAGGGTGTCATATTGCAGAGGTTACTGTACAGTCTGGTAACTCCTTCCATGTTAGTCACAGACTTACTAAATGACCCAGCAATCCTACTCTAAGTGTACACCCAAGAGAAACAAAGGTATATGAGTATTCAGAGCAGCATTATTCAAATAGCCAAAAAGTACAAGTGATTCAGTCAACTAACAATACAGATTAATAAATATGGCATTTCCATCTAATGGAATGTTGTTCTGCAATAGAAAGAATGGAATACTGATGACATGCTATTATATGAATAAACCTTGAAAATATTAGGCCAACTCAAAGAAGCCAGTCATAAAAAAGACAGGGTCTCACTTAAGGCTCTGATTTTATCCTTGATGAAGGAAGAGCCACAAGGTACTTTGTCCCAAGTGCAGACAGCCACACACCTCTCCAGGCACAGTTAGAGAAAGGTTCACTGAAAAGTTCTAAGGTGAAGCCAGGTTTCTCAGCATGCTTTGCATGGTTCCTCCCCCAAGTTCCCTGATGTCACAATTCCTTTCAACACCTATTCTTCTAGTAGATCCTCCAGACAGAAGGCAGCATCTTCCAGGATAGTTCTTGTCATGCCATGTCATTGCCCTGCCCGAACTTCTCCATTCCTGCCTTTCTCTGGACCTCACCAGAGAGCCACTTTCAAGGTTGCTCAGGGCAGAGCTCAATGCTCTAAGGCAGCAGGCCCTAAAGCCTCTAGGAGGTGCTCTTCTTAGAGTCATGGGCTAATGGAAGAGAGGGGACTCAGGAAAAAGTGCATCATGTAATTTATATCACAGAATTTTCCTATGGGTACGTAAAGTATATACATATTTTGAATAGAGGTTTACATGTCCTAAATGAAGGTGTCATTTCTTATTTTCAGAAATCTGTCACTGTAAAAAACTCTAATAGAAGGCCACATTTGTCATATTTATGACCTTCATTCAGTTGTATGTTGAAAACAAAAGTTGTATGTTTTCCTCTGACCCAATATTAATATCGCTAATGGCATAATGACTTATTCAACCAAAATTTCAGGCAAGGATTTATGAACAGCCTGCCATCACCAACTAAACCCTCCCAAATGAATCCTCAAATGAACACCTCACCAGGATGGATATCCCAGCATGTGGCACCATCTAATATATGTATTGAAGTTGAGTCACCTGCCATCCTCACTGACAACTCACCTCTCTGTTCTTTTAGACTCACTGCTCCTTCACTGGAACCCCTCAGTTGTTTGTTTTCCATTTTAAGCACTGTATTGTGGTTAAAATAGACATGACATAAAGTTTTACATGTTAAGCATTTTTTAAAAAATATTTTTTTAGTTGTAGATGCACATAATAACTTTATTTTTCTATATGTAGTGCTGAGGATTGAACCCAGGACCTTGCATGTTCTAGGTGAGTGCTCTATCACTGAGTCACAACCTCAGCCCTCAAATTTTTTTTAAATGTAATTCTTTTCCTCAATATAAATACTCTCAGGTCCATAGCATATTTGAGAAATATTGTTATCCCTGAATATATGAATTTAATTCATTTCAGCAAAATTCTACCATATACATTTCCTCTATTTTAGAAGAGTAGATGGTGGCCAAGTGCTAGGAAATACTTCTTCAGGCCTTTGGTAAAACCACTATAGAATCAAGGAATCCCTGTAATGAATAGAGTATGTGAAAATAATTCAGGCCTAATTGTTATTGGTTATCTATTTTGGGCTTGTATTTATTTTATAATGTAGATATCCTCATTATATTTTTAGATTATTATTAGTGGTTATTAGAACATAATCATGGGCTGGGGTTGTGGCTCAGTGGCAGAGCTCCTGCCTTGCATGTGTGAGGCACTGGGTTTGATTCTGTATCCTACATATAAATAAACAAGTAAAGCAAAGGTCAATCAACAACTTTAAAAAGTCATAAATAAAACGCTTAATCATATACCTATTAGTTTCATTCACTTGTACTATATTTATCCACATTAGTCATGTAAAAAAAAGACTATTTCTTTAATTATGACAGCGTGAATATCAGGAGGAGGATTCCTCTTTAGTTGTGGAAATTTTGATTTTTACAATAACAGCCCAATTATTTAGGTAAAGTACATGTAAACATGTACTGTATATATTACTTTTTTTATTTAATACTTCCTTATTTTTCTATAAATTGCCGAATTTTAATATTGTTTTATTTTATTTTACTGTCATTTTTTAGAGCTGTAAACAATGTTGGAACCTGATTCACTAAATGCTGTCATATTTAAAAGGGCCCTTCCGGTTTTTATTCTGAAGCTATAATTTTTTATAGGACTGTATCATGGTATTTAGGCATTTCAGTACTGTTTTCAACATGAAATTATATTATTTTTGGTTTCTTGATGTAAAACATGAACTATACTAGCAACTATTCTCCTACAGTAGTTAGGGCAGAAGTAGTTCTTGATTAATATCAGTGGGGAATAGTCAGCCCATTTTATAGAAACTTTGGATGTAGACTGCCATCCACTTATTTAGAGCGAGTAATGTTTTATGCTGGAAAGTAAAAATTATTTATAGGATTGATTTAACAACAAATGTTACTTTTGAGAGAAAAGTGATTAGATTTATTGAACTTATAGAGTTTCTTTTTCAAGGCCCAACTTTTTCCTCATTTAAATTAATTGTGGGCTCAAGTATCATTGAAAGTCTTCACTGGCCATCAATTGTGATAAAGCTACTGTTTATATTTAAGAAAAAAGTTATATTACTGTATTTATTTTAGACTTAAATATATAATCTTCACAAAAAACTGAAGAACATATTTATACTTGGAAAAAAGCTTTAACCACTAATTCTTAATTAGGGTATTTTTTATAAATGTTCTTTCTTGGTCTCTATCAGGGAAGCATTGTTCAAAGTGTCACCTCTGGACTGGTGCAGTTTTGGAAATTATTACTTATTTGAAATGATATAGAAATTGAACATAAGAACTTCAAACATGTTATAGTAGTTTAGCAGAGTCATTTTATGCTTATTGAATCTAACAATAACAAAATTTTGAGTTATGTCTTTGTTTCTTTATTTCAGTGTCCTAATAATTTATTTGCATTTTACAAAACTCTCCCTGGGAACAAAACAAAGACTAGAACACTCCCCATATCAGCATCATGTGTATGAAATAAAGAAGATGTAAGAAAAAACAGGGACAGAGTGAACTTAAATTATGGTTTTCAACTCCTATAAGTTTTCTGAGAATTGTAATTTTTTTCTGTATTCAAAATCTCCTATTTCCATGACATGTTTAATTGTGTTTCCTGGCTTACTCTTAATATGCTCTAGTTATAACTTTTTTTAATGGAAAAAGTAGCAGATTTTTATTATCATTATCAATGCCAAACAAGACTTTAAATCAATTAAAATCTTTCATTAAGCATAAAATTACTTTCACATTTGCTACAATCACAGTAAATAGGTTTCTTTGTATAAAGGGACAGTCTTTGGAATTTAAAATATCCCCAACTGAAAGATTACATATTTAAAACTCTGTCTGTTGCTCATATAATAGTGGATTACTCAAATTAAATGTTATACTCTCTTAAATAAGATAAAATGGAAATAATTCACTCATAAGATTTATAAACCATCTTTATTTATAAAATACTATCCTCAGAATTATAATCTCATCAAGCTTCAATTGGAGCAAAATTATAATCACTTAAATAAAAGCACTTACATAAACTAAAAATGAGAACTATATTACTTTTGAAGGCAGATAAAAAATTATTGTCAAGTTTCCTGTTGTACTTCTGAATGTTCAGTAGCAGAATCTTTTGAAGGTGGAATCCACCCTGAAGGGAACTCACTTCTACTTTCAGAATGCAGGGGAGAGAGGAAATCCAGCTCTGGGGGGAGATAATGAAGAAAACATCATGGTCCCATTGAGAATGGAGGGGGTGGTGGCCTTGGTTGGAAAATATTCTTGAGATGCTCCATACATGTTTTCTGGAGGAGGTGGAAGAAAAAAAGGTCCTCTTCTCATGAACTTACTCCTTGGATCCATTGGAAACAACGGATGTTTGATATGAGGGAAAGGTAAGAAAGCAAAGCCAGAGTCAGTTGCTTGGATTTCAGCAGGGAGAGACGAATCAGTTTCATTGGAATCACCAAGATCAACTTGGTATCCTTTCTACTGGCTTTCATTTCTGAAGATGAGGCCCATCCAATTAATCCAAGGGCAGCATATTGAAACTTCTGACTTCTGCTTATCAAGATGGTCTACTACCATAATTAGAATAACATCCATCTTGCCTTTGTAGAGGAAGATGTGGCTGGTGGCAGGATCATTATCCTATGGGCCTGTTCCCATGGAGGTGCCAGGGGCCCAGCACCAGAAGGTGCTCTCTGAAGATCACTTCACAAATCACAGCTTGATTCTCTTTTTGAACTGCTGATAAGATGGTCCAGAGGATTCTATGGGCCCCTTGGCCTCTTTCTCCTCCCAATGGCACCAAAGGTGAGAGTATGAGTGGACCCTTCTTTTCTGAATGAGAAGGTCTTATTTCACATGAATTTTGACTCAATGGTGAGGAACTATTTGGGGAATTCTGCTGGCAAAGACTGAATATGAAACATCAAGTACAGAAGGATATTTTTCCACAAGTTTAAATTTGAAATCCATTTCAGTTTATTTTTGTCTATTGAGAGCATTTTGTTTCCTTAAATCATTAAGGTATCTTTCAGCATTCTGAGCTGCCAACACATTATCATGTGCTTTTTTTTTTTTTCATAGTAAATAAAGTGTGCCTGATAAGAACAAATGGTTCTCTCGAATTCTTCAAGATCTTTGGCTTACTTTCTATAGGTCTCCAGTGGTTTAATTATATGGCTTATCTTTTCCTCCACTTTGGAATGTTTGTCCTCTTGCTCTACCTGGTAGTTTTCTTCTCTTATTAATTTCCTTTGGAGTTTCATTACATTTTCTTGATATAGTTCCATCATGACTTTAAGTTTATGCTAAAGATTCTGATTTTTGACTTTCAAATTCTGTATTTTCTGCTTGCAAAGTGTGCTGTATGTATACACATGGACGTATAACCAATGTGATCCTGCAATCTGTATACGTGGAAAAATGACAATTTATACCCTATCTGAATCAAATGTATGATATGTCAAGATCATTGTAATGTCTTGAACAACTAATAAAAAATAAATAAAAATTTTAAAAAAGAGAATATAAAAAAGATGCTTGTTCTGTCTTAAGATTGTTAATGTTCTATAAGGTCTTCCTTTGTTTTACCTACTTCAGATAATAAAGTAAAAATTTTATTTCTTTCTCTAAGCTTTTAAAAGAGGCATTTAACTTAGCAACATAAACCAGTTTTTAAAGCTCCTTTTGGCTGATCTTCTAAGTGAGCACCAATTTCTGATTCACTTTCCATTTCCAATTCCAAGTTACCACCATCTGTTAGCACTTCTCCAAGCAGAGGAACCCAATCTTTCATCTGCAGCAAGTGTTCATTCAGAGACTTAATGTGATTTTCTTTATTTTTTAAAACTTGTTCTGCATGTACTTTAGAGTGTTCATGTGCCATTTATTAAGGCAATTCAGTTTTTCTTTTCATACTTCAACTTCTTATAAAAGCTATTTTTGTCTTTCCTGAAGTTGGGGATTTTTATTCAAAGAATTTTTTATTGCTACCGTAACTCCTTTATTTATTTGACATATTCTCAAGGTTGTTTTACTTTCAGGTATTTGTGATTTGAGGAATTTTGATTTATCTACTAGAAACTTAATTTTTTTATATATCCCACTATCAATTCATCCTGTTGAGAATGTTTAGTTTTCTCTTCTTGTAGCTCTTTTTCTAGAAAGAATATTTCATCCTCAGGTTTAGATACAGATCTATCCAGGTTTTTATATATTGCCACCAATTTTTCTGCTTTTATTGACTCTTTCTCCAAAATGGCATCCTTTAAAGATGACTTTAAGCCATATCCACAATATATAAAGAGCTCTTACAATTCAATAATAAAAGATAACATAATAAAAAAAGGCCAAGGATACAAACAGATATTTCTACAAAGATACAAATAGCCAATAAAACACAAAAAATGCAGTCTCACTGGCCCTTGGCAAATACAAATCAAGTGAGAGGCCACCACACACCCACCGGGACATCTACAGTGGACAGTAACAGATGTCAAGTGGCATATGGAAAAACCAAGACCCTCAGACATTCCTGGTAGGAGTATGGCAATAAAGCCATCTTACTGGCAGTTCCTTGGAAGGTCAGTGGTGCTGTGTGACACAGCAGCTCTACCTCTCCACACAGATCCAAAAGAAAGAAACTGCAGTCCCTGCACATCTGTGGCAGCATCACTCCTACAGCCAAACCTCCCAACGGGCTGGGACTGATGAGTGCACAGATCCATGAGCTGGTGAAGGCCCCATGCAGTGGGCGCTCCTCAGCCACGGGGGATTCAAGGGCCTGGAGGACAAGGGTGAATCCTGTCAGTCACACCCCACACAGCCACAGATGGCTAAGGGACAGAAAGCAGCCTCCCACTGCCTGAGGTCAGGGTGATGGATGGGACGCAGCAGCAGAGGGGCTGTGGATGGCTGACAGGGATGGGGGTTGCAGTGTTCTAAAACCGACTATGGTGGCAGCCTTGCGATTTTGTGGACACACTAAGCACTGCTTGAGTTTTCCAGGGTGTAGGAGCTGCATCTCATAGAGGGCTGTTCAAAGCCCCACCTGGGACTAGGCCACAGGCTCCCACTGGGACCAGGCCACACCACTGCCTATGGCCTGGCGCCTATGGCCTGGAGCTAGCCTGGCACGGGAGGCACTGGGCTCCCTCCTTAGCCCCACACAGAAGAAAACGAGGAGGCCAAGTCCGCCATCCAGACTCACCACCTAAGACTTTTAAAAAAGACTGGATGCTGCAGAGGCCCACGCCTGTCATCTCAGCAGCTTGGGAGGCTGAGGCAGGAGGATCGTACCTGGAGGCCAGCCTCAGCAAAAGAAAGATGCTAAGTAAGCAGCTCAGTGAGTCTCTGTCTCTAAATGCATTGGGTGGGGGGTGGGCCTTGAAGCCAGGTGCTGCTGGGGTGGACACTTGCTGGCTCTGGCCTGGGCAGGTCCCTGAGTCAGGACAGCCCCACGGGCTCTCAGCAAGTCAAGACGTCCCACTGCCCCTGAGGTCCCACGTGCAAAGCCAGGAGAAAAAGCCCTCATCCAACACTATACCTTCTTCCCCTGTCCCTCATGAGTTCCGGGGTCAGACATGGGTCTGCGGGGCAGGGAGCGGGAAGGTCCCCTTGGGAGCAGCCTGTGGGCAGCAGGTCAGAAGTCGCCGACAGTGTGCTCATGTCCCAGATACTCTTCAGCCCCCGCCCCAACCCCATCTTGCCCAGAGCCCTGGGTCCTGGCCCAGTCCAGCATTGGTCACAGCCCAGCCTGCCTCTGGGCTGCACGCTCCCTGGACACCAGGTCACAGCCCTTGCTCCTGTGCTTGGGGGGCAGGGCCATGTCCCTCAGTGCTACTCAACCACGTCCCCGGGACTAGGCACCAGAGTCCTGTTCTGGAGACCACGGGGCTCCATCCCCACAGGCAGGTTCTCGGGCCAGAAAGCTCCTTCCCGTGGAGCTTTCTCTGGGGCTCAGGGTGGACAGAGCAGCACCCTCTGAAGACACCTGCTGGCCAGGCCAGGGACCCTGGGAGGGGGCTGTGAGCAGGGATCCCCAGCAGAGGGTGCCATGTATCCATGTGGAGCCCTCGGCCAGCCAGGCAGGACCCAGATAGGGGACCCAGTGAGGGGACCCATTAATAGGGACCCAGTGAGGAGATCCAGTATGGGGAACCAGCGAGCGGACTCCTACAGTATCAGGTGGTGGCTGAAGGGCCCCCGGCCCCCAATGCTACTCAGGGTGCCCTGAGCTCCCCCAGCAGCTGGCCAGACTGACACCAGCTGCCCCCAAGCTGCAGGAGGTACTTTCACCCTGATCTTGTTCAGTCACGTCAGGGGACTTGGGGGGACCACACAATGCTGCCCATGAACCTGGGTCATTCACTCAGATCCCAAGGGCAAGGGAGCACCCAGTGGCAGGGACTCGTGGGTGGCCTAGTGCTGTGGTCCCCTAGCTCCTGAGATGGGGCTTCTCCATTGAGAGCAACTGAATTTCCCACTGTCTGTCACTCAGCAGCCAGTCTGGGCAAATGGGGGGGTCACTTCTGGCTCTAGCCGTCCTGAGACACTTGGATCACAGGGTTCTTTTCTAATTCCTGCCCCAGCATGCATTCTCGGGGACTCGTCCCCATAGCCCTCGGCTGCTGGGGTGGAAGAGGCCCTCTTGCCACCTTTGCTGAGAAGACCCAGGCCCAGCTCCTGTTGAACCAGGAAGACAGAAAACCCTGAGGGTGCCACCTGACCACTGAAGCTGCTGGCACGAGGGGAGGCAGGAGGCCTCCAGCGCAGGGGCCCAGGGAGGAATATCCCCCAGCTGTGGCACAGATAGCAGAGCCACTGTGCTAAAGGTGTGTCCACGCCATTCTGCACAAGACCCCCTGTCCCCACAGCCTGGAGTAGCTATACTCAAAGGCAGGCTGAGGCCAGGCAGGGGCCAGAGGCCCCACTGTGTCTCCAGGAAGGTCTTACTGTCCTTACTGGTTTTGTTCCTGGAGAGACCTGCGTTCTCCTCAGTGTTTAGAGCAGCTCAACTCACAGTAGACAAGCTACAGAACCAGCCTAGGTTCCCCACAGCAGATGGACGGATAAAGAAACTCTGGTCCCTATACACAGTGGAATATTACTCAGCCATAAAGAAGAATGAAATGATGGCATTTGAAGGTCAATGGATGGAGCTGGAGAGGACTGTGCTGCTTAAGTAAGCCAATTCCAAAAAACAATGGCTGAGTGTCCTCTCTGACATGCAGATGCTGACTCACAATAGGGGAGAAGAGAATAGAATTTAATTGGATGAGACAAAGGGAAGGGAGGGGAGGGACTGGGGGATGCAGGAAAATAAATGGATGTCACTTTCCCATGTTCACATAAGAACACAACCAGGGACACCCCACAGTAGGGCCAGTCACAGGAATGAAAATCATACCCTGTGTAGGTGACATGGCAGGATGCATGCTGCTGTCATGGGGAGCTAAGAAGAACCAATTCAGAGACAAATCTGTGTTCCCACCTATGCCAAGTGACAAGGTGCAATGTCATTCAGTGTCCTCATTGGAGATGAAACGGGCTCTCCTGGCCTCTGGATGCCAGTGTGAGGAAACTGACACTCAGGTCACCAGAGGGGCCCCACCTCCTCAGGCCTTTGCTCCCCACGGGAATGTCGAGCCTCAGAGGCCCATGGAGACCCTGCCCATCAGGGACATGGCAGCTGCGGCCTTCAGTCCCCCTGCTGTCTCCTCCCAGGGGCAACATGCACTCCCTTCATCCCATCCTGACTTGTGACATCATGGGAGGGGACAGACCCGGGCAGCAGGGACAGCTGGCAGCACCTACCTGATAACACAGTGGCCTCGATTGGAGGCAAAAATCACGATGGGGGCGATGGAAGATTCCAGAGCTCAGTGCAGGGAGTTGAAGCCCTCGATGTCCAGCATGTGCACCTCGTCCACAAACAGCATGCTGGGGACCCTCTCAGCCACGCCCTGGTCGATGTACTTGTTCACCACCTTGTTGACCTCGCCTTGGGCAGGGTCCCAGCCAGTGGGGGAAATGTCACCTGCTCTCTTCTCCACACCTAAATTCAATCAAGACCCAACCCTGCAGCCTGGTTCTCCTACTGGCTCTCTGACCCAAGGCTGGGTACTGGACCCATTCCAGGTTTGGTGTCATCATTTGTAAACAAGAATCATGCCAGTTGTGGTGGCACACGCCTATAACCCCAGCAGCCTGGGAGGTTGAGGCAGGAGAATCACAAATTGGAGGCCAGCCTCCACAACGTGGTAATGCCCTGAGCAACTCAGTTGAGACCCTGTCTCTGAATAAAATACAGAATAGGGCTGGGGATGGGACTCAGGGTCAAGAGCCCATGAGTTGAATCCCTGAACCCTCATCTAAAAAAAAAATAAAACAGGCATCATCGCCCCCAAATGCCACAAAACGCCTTTTGTGGAGCTGTGTGGGGCACAATGACCAGGAGCTGCCCCATCAAGCCCTGACCCTGATGCCAAGACACCTCATTTGGGAGCTCCAGGGAGATGTGTTTTCAAATGTGAATTCCCCTCTGCTGCACTCAGTCAAGGAGCTCTTTTGGGGGCCGTGCATGACAATGCTTAGGTTAATGAGCTTTCCATCAAGTGCAGTTAGAATCCTCTCCCCAGGAAACCTGAGCAAGGAGGGTCAGAGCAGGCCCAGCCTTGGCCCCAGAAACATCAGCCCTTACAGAACAGCAGGCCCACCTCAGGTCTCAGCCCTCACCTTCCAAACCAGCGCCCCCTGTCATCAGGATGGAGCTGTTCCCAAAGAACCGGGATCTGAGGCCTGTCCTCGCCCAGAGCCATGATGCATGGCTCTCAAAACCGAATTCAGAGACAGATCTGCTCTTGGCCACTCATGGAGGAGCTTAGGCTGCTGCAATGCCTCAAGGCAACAGCGGATTCATGTTGAACTTACATTTTCAGGGAGTAAAGTGGTAATGGTCCGGAGAAGGACACAAAATTAGGGAAGAGCCAGGCGCGATGGCACATGCCTGTCATTCCAGCAGCCAGAGAGGCTGAGGCAGGAGGATCACAAGTTGGAGGCCAGCCTCAGCAACCTAGCAAGGGCCTAAGCAACTCAGCCAGGCCCTGTCTCTAAATAAAAAATAAAAGTGCTGGGACAGGGCTCAGTGGTCGAGGGCCCCCGAGTTCAATCACCGGTATCAAAAAATAAATAAATAAATAAGTCCATAAAGGAGCAAGGGAGACCCACTCCCTGGTGTCAAATTCGGCACCTTTCTGGGACCTCAAGAGAAGCAGATGCTGACCTCTGTGGGGCCAGAGCACACAGTGTGGCCATGGCTTCTAAAGGGAGTGAAGACCCAGAGCCACGCAGTGGGAGGCGCTCAGAGCCAGGAGCTTGTCAGAGAAGGGCTTCAACTTGGCTCCAGGCTTTGGCTTTGCCATGTGTCCTACCTGTGATCTCTGTCTTCTTTGGTTTCATCAACTGGCCCATCATGGACAGGACATCTTGTCCCCCTGTACCTGAGAGGACTTTCTAAGGCAGCTACCAAAGCTCATCCTCCTTCCTCCTGTGGGTCCCTGATGTCACTCAACTTGGAGGCCTGAGGTGGACAGGCCCAGCACACTCCCCTGGAAGGGATGAGGGGCTTCTGAACTCAGAGGGATCCCCTTGAGGTTTCCCCTGACCTGCAAGAATCAAGCAGAGTCGTGCGTGGTGGAACATGTCTTTAAAAATCCTGGCAATTTGGGAGGCTGAGATAGGAGGACCGCAATTTGGAGGCCAGCCTGAGAAACTTAGTGAGGTCCTGAGCAACTCAGCAAGACCCTGTCTCTAAATACAATATAAAAAGGGCTGCGGATAGGGCTCCATGTGTAAGCACCCTGGGGTTTAAGCTTCAGTACAAAACAAAACAAAAAATACTTCCGGCCAAGAAGGAAGAAACTCCAATCTCAAGAGTCTCTGGCCTCTCCTGGGAAAAGCTCCAAGGGACTAAAAGAAAAACCAGATTCCCAGCAGAAATCCCGTTCCTGGTGGGGAGGAGGAGGCCCCTTCAGGATGAAGAGCAAACCTGACTCTCTGTCCAGTGGGGCCCAGAGCAGCACCAGCTGGGAGCTGGAGGATTTGGAGCTCTTGCTCTATAGAGGCCAGAGCCTCCGTGAGGCTGTCTGAAGCCCTGTGAAGGCTCCCGCCAGGAACCCCCAGCCCGGGGTGGAGAGCAGCCCCCAACAGGCTGGCAGGCGGCCAGGGGCAGACAACGCCCAGAGATCAGCGGTGACAGCATCTGGACATTGGGACAAAGGGGCCGAAGCTCATGTCGTGCTCATTGCTGAGCCTCTCAGAGGGCTTTCAGGAGGACAGCACGGCCCTGACAACTGGTTCCCAGGGCCTTGGGCATGTGCTGGCCCAGCAGAGCCTGTCCCTGGGGCCTGGTATTGGCCACATCCAGGTCATGCAATATCCCATTCTGGATGACCTCCTTCTTCTTGTGCATGTCGCCCTTGGGCAGGGCATGTCCTCATCGGCCTCCAGGGTGAACTCCGTGGCCTCTGCCTTTGCCAGCAGAGCCATGGGGCACCGGGACCACACAGAGCTCAGTGACAGCCAGGTCTCTGCTGCCCACCGAGGGCCCCCAACAGCAACCTCTGCCTATGCCCCACAGCCGGGGGCCCCGCTTTGGCTCCCAGACCCGCCCGGGCCACACCTGAGACTTTCTGGAAGATTCTCTCCCCTTTCATTTCACTCCTGATAAAGGAGCATCCAGGGGACTCACTGGAGCCGGGGTCCCGGGCTTTTCTAGGTGGTGATTTATGGGTGACACGAGGCCTTAGGCTCATCCATGCACCAGAGAGGTGCAGCCACCATGGGACGCAGCAGCAGATAGAAGACGAGCCACCTGGTGCAGTCCCCAGGTTTAGGACTCAGGGAGGGACACCAGGGAGATAAAGGAAAATGGAAGATGCTGCCTGGTGCAGCGGGAAGGGACAAAGGCTATCTGGTCCCTGTCCCCGACAGGGTTTGCATCTTGCACACTCTGCCTGCTTAAGTCATGAGGAGAGGAAGACAGAGAAATCCAAGGTGACTTAGGTAAAGGGACAGCTGCTGACCTTCCCCCACCCACCACCAATGAGCAAAGTGACACCCTAGTTACCCAGTTGTCCCCCTGGCAGACCCTCATGTGTAACACTGTCCCCGGGGAGCATACCTTCACAGCCCCGATGTTGGCCTCCATGTAGATGACGTCATTGGCCTCCACTCGCTCCTTCTGCAGACTTTAAAAAATGCTGGAGTTCAGCTAAAACCAAACCAAACCAGACAAAGGGGGACTCAGACCACCCTGATGCATGTTCCAGTTCCTCCTGACCCCGAGGGAAGGCACCTTTCCGGAAGAGACCTGAGAGGCCAGGCACAGCAGTGCACACCTGTCATCCCAGGGACTCGGAGGCTGAGGCAGGAGGATCGCCAAGTTGGAGGCCAGCCTCAGCAACTTAGCAATGGGAGACTCTCTCTCAAAACAATACAAATCAAAATAAAAAGGGCAGGCTTCTGGCTCCCTGCTTAAGCACTACGGGTTCCGTTCACAGGACTAAACATCCATGGGAACGAGGTCCCTTGGAAGGTCATGACAATATTCTAGAATTAAGATGGAGAGTGTAAACAATGTCATGCATCAAAATCCTGTGTGCTACACAAACTTAAAATGGGTGGATCATGTTCACAACTACACCCCAAGAGAGCTGCCAGAAGCTCAACAGGACCTGGCCTCTTTGGCCTCGTTGGGGCACTGTGCAAACAGGAGCAGGATTGGGGAGTCCCTAGGCAAAAAATTCATAAGCCTCCTTCAAACTCAGACACTTCACAACTCCACACAACACACCTGAGGTCCTTCTGTCCCAGTATCTCATCCATGTGGAAAAACTGCCCAGAAGGACATGAGTTTTGGGGGGGCTGGGGGTACCAGGGATTGGGCTCAGGGGCCCTCAACCACCAAGCCCCATCCCCAGCCCTGTTTGGCATTTTATTTAGAGTCAGGGTCTCCCTGAGTTGCTTAGGGCCTTGCTTTGGCTGAGGCTGGCTTTGAACTTGCGATCCTCCTGCCTCAGCCTCCCAAGCTGCTGGGATCAGAGGTGGGTAGCACCTTTGTTTTGGAAGACAATTTTCCTCTTCTCTGTTAGGCTCATTTCTTTGAGAAGCTGGTCGAAGCAGAGTGATGGATGGCTCAAATTTCCACTGTGTTTCTGTGTCCTCTCTCCTACAGGGAAGAGGACAATTTTTCTCTTTTCACCTCAGGCACTTTTATTCGGTTGATTTTCCAGAAGAACTTTCTCAAGGTGTTATTCTTGAGAAGGGGCCACCTTCTCAGAACCTCATTAATCCAGGATGGACAGGATGTGATGAGGGATTAAAGAGATAAAGACAGGTTGTGGAGCCAAGCTCCTGAGATGAAGGCCCCATTAGGAAACAGAAAAATAGCCCTTGGAAGAAGTGACATTTTCATGATCTCCATAAAGCTGTGACCAAGAAACTACCTCAGAGGATCAAAGAATCATCAAGTTATAAAAGGGGGAAAGATGGAGAGATTCTATGGTGGATGGAGAGTGGTCTAGAGATGAGAAACTGAGCCCCAGAGAGCTCAGAGGACATGCAGGTGTTACCCAGCACCAGAGGACTCGCAGTCACCCTGGCCCTCAGCCAGCACTGGACACAGGATGACTGTGGAGCCTCTTTCTGAGCCTGAAGACTTGATCTGGAAAACAGGGGAAATGAGATTCCTGGCACCTGCACACACGGGCACACAGCTGTGATGAGCCACAGGTAAAACACCTCCCCAAGCCCACAGCAGGGGACCTGGCCATGCAGCAGGGGAGGTACAGAGCTAGTGTGAGTCAGTCATAACACAGTGGATGAGTAAAAACATTATGAAAAAGAAAGAAAAAAGAAAACAAAATTATGTCCACTTAGACTTTTTGGGGAGGTGAGGGGGCAGTTTGGGGATTTGAACCCAGGGGTGACTTATACCTGAGCCACATCCCCAGCTCATTTTGTATTTTATTTAGAGACAGGCTCTCACTGAGTTGCTCAGGGCCTTGACTAAGTTGATGAGGCTGATCTCCACCTTGTGATCCTCCTGCCTCAGCCTCCTGAGGAGCTGGGATGACAGGCATGCTCCACTGTACCTGGCTGGCCAATGGTTGTCATTTGGGGGATGAGATGGCATTAACAATTTCTTGACTTAACCACACAACTCACAGAAGCAATGAAAAAAGAAAGACCTACCTTATGAAGGGACCTATGTCCTAGTCCTTACGAGGTGTCCCTTTATACTACACGGTGTTATCCTGAGTGTCCCATATGGCATCAACAGTGCAGAGGCCAAGGAAAGGGGGACACAGAGGTCACACTACCTGCCTGTGCCACAGTGCTGAGGACAGGGCTCAGGACAGACTCCCCTTGAGCTGTGTGGTGCCCTTGGCTGTCTTGAGCCCTATGATCACGTGGCTGATGGTCTTGCCATGGGGTTCTCGGTCTCACATGACGTCAGCTCCGTCACCTTCCCCTCATAGACCTCCTTGGCCTCCTTTATCCACAGCCCTGGAAGGGATGGCTGATGGGTACATGGTGAGAAGTGGGACCATCCTTCTCTTCACATACATCTCCTCCTCACCAACAACCTTCTTACCTCAAACTGCCACAGCACAAGAACTGACAAGTCACCTTACAGTACAACCCAGTGACAACATCATGGGTGGAGAGCAACTCTTCTGGGAGCGGTGACACAGGCCTGTCATTCCAGCTCAGGAGGCTGAGGCAGGAGGATTGTAAGCTGGAGGCCAGCTTCAGCAACTCAGTGAGGCCCTGATCAACTCAGGGAAACCCTGTCTCCAAATAAATTCAAAACAGGGCTGGGAGGTGGCTCTGTGGTTAGGATCCCCGGGTTCAATCCCTGGTGCCCCTCCTCAAAAGAAAAAAAAAAAAAAGGGTCACTGCTCTCCCAACAAATGGGGAGGCCACAGAAGACTTCTGCTGGCAGGTGGCCATCAGGATCCCTGTGAGCTGATATGGAAATATCCCAAAGGCAGAGACACACAGCCACATGATCAGACACTCAGGCCACTTCCCTCGGTTCAAGGGGGGCATTATCTTATCACCCTATCCCTTGCCTTCTCTTCTCCAGAAACCCAACCAGGACAAGGACACTCAAGACTGGAAGCTAAGGGCCAGCTCTCCTCTGCCTGTGATCCACCTGAGAGCCTATAAGTGGGGCTTGTGGAAAACATCCAACAGGGTAGCCACATTCTGTGTTTGATGAACCAAATTCACAGCTCCTGAACCCCAAAACAAACTTCCCAAACAAAGCCCGAAGCAGCTGTGCACACCTTGAGTCCAAGTAGCTGCAGAGGCTGAGGCTGGAGGATCATGGGTTAGAGGCCAGCTGCTAAGAGCCAAGTATATGATGCATGGCATTTTTGGTTGAAAGGTGATGCCAGCTAGCCATTGAGATGATATGATTATGTTAAGATTTGCATTCATATGGATATTGGACTCCTGCTGTTCACCTAGGCCGGCTACGGGACTCCTGGAGAGTTCCCATTGGTTGGGGAAGTACAGTAGGAGGGAGTTCCGGGGGAGGAGCTCGCTCGGCGGTCCGAGAGGAGGCCGCGTGGGTGGAAAAAATCTTCCCGGGCGGTACCGGACATTGGCGGCAGTTTCAAAAAATAAACTTTGTTCCTGCTTGAGTGGCTCGTGATTTTGTGCCCAGCCAGACTGCGGCAACTGGTGGCCCGCACGGGGAACGCCTGAAGTTTGGAGGTGAGTAAAATTGCTCGCCCCTGAGGGAAGGCAACAAAATGGGTGACCATTTCAAAAAACAATGTGTTCTCGTTTTGATTTATCTTGTTTTTGTTTCAAGCTGCCTATCCCTAGAATTTTCTCAGGCAAACTGGGAAAATTGGTTGGCTCAAGGTTTGAAGTTGTTCGGCCCTGAGAAAGAGAAAATTGATACAACTATTCTTTGTTCGGTTTTTGTTTCATTCTTTTTCGGTTTTGTTTTATGCTATCTTATTGGGTTGCGTTACCTGTATAGTAGATTAGAAACTAGTAAAAAACAAACCGAAAGACTGTTAAGTAAATTGTTAGAGGTCCAGACTATGGTAGAAAACATGTTAGGTCAAGCGAAAGAGAAGGTCTCTCAAGCTAGTCAGACAGAGGAAGATTTGAAGAAAGAAAGCTTAGAGGAAAAACAACCATCAGGCGGGGAATTACAACAGGAGGCTGCTACTAACCCCGTTCTATCACCAGAGGGCGTAATTCAACCAACAGCTCCATCTACAGCTGAGCGGCCCTCAACTCCCGTAGTTGATGGACGGAATCCTGAGGCAGGACCCCAAAGATTAGCATGCCCTGTACTTGAGCAGGCAGGAGGGCAACGAATTCACAGTGCTTTAGATTTCAAAACAGTGAAGCAATTAAAAGAGGCTGTAACAACCTACGGGCCGCAAGCATCCTTCACTGTGAGCATGGTCGAATCCATTACCAACTTAGACATGACGCCAGCAGATTGGGCTAACATGTGTCGATCTGTGCTAAATGGAGGACAATATTTGTTATGGAAGGTTGCCAATGAGGAATTTTGCATGGAGACAGCTAGGCGAAATGCAACAGCCGGTTACCCTCAAAGAAATCTAGAGATGTTATTAGGAAAAGGACCTTATGAGGGTCAACGGCAACAAATTGAATATGATCCTGG
Source organism: Marmota flaviventris (assembly GCF_047511675.1). Classification (NCBI taxonomy): domain Eukaryota; kingdom Metazoa; phylum Chordata; class Mammalia; order Rodentia; family Sciuridae; genus Marmota; species Marmota flaviventris. The sequence goes on from NC_092506.1 coordinate 125,177,195, forward strand.
CGTATACGCACAAATTGCTGCAGACGCAGTTAGGGCATGGAAAACTTTACAGGGGCATGGAGATTTACAAGGACAATTATCTAAGGTAATACAAGGAGCTAATGAACCTTACGCTGAATTTGTAGATAGGCTTATTCAGACAGCATCTAGAGTATTTGGAGATACACAACAGGCAATGCCATTTATAAAACAACTGGCTTATGACCAAGCAAATCGTTGCTGCAGAGAGGTCATCAGACCATGGAAACATGAAGATTTAAACACATATATTAAATTATGTAGAGACATTAATGAACAAGGGCAAGTCTTAGCAGCAGTACAACAGGCTTTAGATGCCAGGCCAAAAACATGCTATAATTGTGATCAAACAGGACATTTTAAAAGGAGTTGCCCCATAGGAGGAGGGTTTAACAAGGCTAGGTATCAAAGGAATAGAATACCGGGTATTTGCCCACGATGCCGTAGAGGGAAACATTGGGCTAATGAATGCCATTCTCAAACTACCATAGAAGGTATTCCGTTATCAAAAAACAGACAAGGACCAAGTGTTTACCCACGATATCGTGGAGAAAGGCATCAGGCTCCATTGCCAAAAAACGGACTGGAGGGCCCAATGCTCCGGGGCCCAAAACCACAAATATACGGGGCAGTGGAGGAACCCAGCAACACCATCAAGGTAGTGCCCAGGACGCATTATCCATTAAATCCCTCATCAGACAAACTAGTGGGAGCGCAGGGTTGGACATCTGCGCCTCTGCCAGAGCAGTACTAACTCCAGAGATGGGAGTTCAAATCATTCCCACAGGAGTAAAAGGACCTCTTCCCCAAGGAACAGTAGGCTTATTATTGGGACGCAGTTCTTCAACACTAAAAGGACTTATGATAAGTCCTGGGGTAATTGATCCCGATTATGAAGGTGAAATAAAAATTATAGCTAGTTCTCCAAGAGGTATATCAGTAATTTCACCAGGAGATAGAATAGCACAGTTATTAATAATACCCAGCCTACATGATAAATTTTCCAGTCGTACTGTAGAAAGAGGTTCCAGGGGATTAGGCTCCACAGGTGTAGATTGGGCTATGCTGTCTTTAAATCTAGATTCTCGCCCAATGCTAAAACTAAATATTCAAGGACATGACTTTAATGGGCTACTTGATACAGGTGCAGACCTTAGCATAATATCTCGTCAAGAATGGCCAAAACACTGGCCATTACAACAAGCCACTCAAACGCTTCGAGGCCTAGGAGTGGCAACTAATCCCCATAGAAGTGCAATGGTATTAGATTGGAAGGATCCTGAAGGATGTGAAGGAACTATACAGCCCTATGTATTGGATCATCTTCCTATAAATTTATGGGGACGAGATGTCCTAGATCAATTAGGTTTGACATTAACAAATAACATCAATCCTAATGCGCCCACTACTAGGGCTAGACAAGGCTTTAGGAAAGAAGAAAGATTAAGAGAACAAGAACAAGGTATGACAGCACCAATTCAAATAAATCAAGAAACAAATAGACATGGATTGGGTTTTCAGAAAGGGCCACTGAGACAATCAAAATTACTTGGAAATCAGAAAGACCAGTGTGGGTTCCTCAGTGGCCCCTGACTAAAGAAAAGATACAAATAGCCCATGACCTGGTCAAACAACAATTAGCGGAGGGACATATACAACCTTCCATATCTCCCCATAATACTCCCATTTTTGTCATTAAAAAGAAATCTGGTAAATGGAGATTATTGCAAGATTTAAGAGCCATTAATAATGAGATGGTTATTATGGGACCTGCTCAATCAGGGATTCCCCAATTGTCTGCTTTACCAAAAACCTGGTATGTTTTAGCTATAGATATTAAAGATTGTTTTTTTTCAATTCCAATTCATCCCGAGGATAGTCCACATTTTGCATTTACTATCCCTGCACTAAATCATGAAGGTCCTGATCAGAGATATGAATGGAAAGTACTCCCTCAAGGGATGGCTAATAGTCCAACTATGTGTCAAATTTATGTTAACAAAGCAATCCAGCCACTTAGAAATCAAAATCCTGAACTACAAATATTTCACTATATGGATGATGTGTTATTGGCACATAAAGATAAAAACACATTGCTAGAATGTTATGCCACACTTACAAATTTATTAAAAAATTATAATCTAGAGATAGCAATAGATAAAGTACAATTAAATCTTCCAATTAATTATTTAGGGGTTTTATTATCCTCAACCATGGTCCGTCCACCCAAAATTCAAATACGAGTAGATCAACTCAAATCACTTAACGACTTTCAAAAGTTATTAGGAGACATAAATTGGATAAGGCCTTATCTAGGCATACCAACAGGAGAGTTGGGACCTTTATTTGATATTCTAAAAGGTCCATCAGATCCAAATTCACCCCGCATGTTGACGCCTGAAGCAAGAAAGGCATTAAAAATCATTGAAACATATATGGAAAATATGCATTTAGATAGAATTGATATAAGTTTGCCTTTATTATTTATTGTACTGCCAACAAAAAATATACCTACAGGAGTATTCTGGCAAGAAGGTCCATTATTGTGGATACATTTATCTTATTCTCCTAATACTATTCTTACTAGGTATCCTGAGGCTGTAGGACAATTAATACTCAAAGGAATAAAAGCAGCCAAGGGAGTGTTTGGGATTTCTCCCAATAAAATTATTACTCCATATACTATAGATCAAATTGATGAGTTAGCTAATGAGTTAAATACTTGGGCAATAATCATGTGTAAATCTAATGTTTCATTTGATAATCACTTACCGTCTAATCCTTTGTTGTCTTTTTGGTCTAAACATCCTGTAGTTTTTCCAAAGATGACAAAAAAAACCCCTATCATGAATGCTCCAAATATATTCACTGATGGGTCAAATAATGGTACAGCAGCAGTAGTTACCCCTGATCAAACTTTTACATTTTTAGTACCCAAACAATCAGCTCAAAAGGTAGAGCTTAATGCAGTATTACAAGCTTTTATGATGTTTAAAAATTCTGTATTTAATTTATTTTCTGATAGTCAGTATGTAGTTAATGCTATAGTATCCCTTGAAGATGCTGGTAGGATTTCCCCTTCTTCTACTGTTTTCTCTTTGTTTTCTACTATACAAAGTCTAATCTGGGACAGAAAAGATCCATTCTTTATAGGACATATCAGGGCACATACAGGATTGCCTGGAGCCCTTAGTTTGGGCAATGAGTTAGCAGATAAAACTACACATGACATACATATTTTCTCCACAATACAAGAAGCTATAAATTTTCATAAAAGGTTCCATGTCAATGCTAATACTTTACAAAAGTGTTTTAAAATAACTAAAGAACAAGCCCGACATATAATAAAACAATGTCAAAATTGTGTGACATTTTTACCACAAGTTAATCTTGGAGTCAATCCTAGAGGACTGATACCTAACCATATTTGGCAGATGGACGTCACACACTTGCCAGAATTTGGAAAATTAAAATATTTACATGTTACAGTTGATACTTCTTCCGGATTTCTGATGGGCTCCCTTCATGCTGGAGAAAAAACTAAAGATGTTATAGCTCATTGCTTACAAAATTTTGCCACTGTGGGTGTTCCAAAACAGTTAAAAACCGATAATGGTCCTGGTTATACGTCCACCTCTTTTAAACAATTTTGCTCATCATTTGGCATTACTCACATAACAGGAATTCCATACAATCCACAAGGACAAGGCATAGTTGAAAGAGCTCATCAAACTATTAAAATGTACTTATTAAAACAAAAGGAGGGAATTGGAAAGGGGTATATATCCCCCAAAGATAAACTTAAAATAACCCTTTTTACTCTAAACTTTTTAAATTTGGATTCATCAGGGCTTAGTGCTGCGGAAAGACATTTGTATCCAAAAAATGTACATAAGCCTAAGGTACTTTGGAAAGATATTCTAACAGGACAATGGAAAGGTCCTGACCCAGTGATAGTCTGGAGTCGGGGCTCTGTTTGTGTTTTTCCACAGGAAGAACAGCAGCCGATTTGGATTCCAGAAAGACTAACTAAAACAGCTCCTACAGAACAAAAGGAAGATGATTCCACTCAAATCCATAACAGCTGATATCCAGATCTCCAGCTTGGCTATTCTTACATCTGTGACAGTGATTAACCAGGATGTTTTTTTCAATATCTATTTTATTATTGCTTTTTCCCACATCATAAAGTTCTATTTTATTTTTGAGCTCATACAGACCTAGGTTAATGTTTTTTCTGATCAGTTTTTTTGACTGTGGAGTTTTTGAACATTGCAATGGAGATTTCACCTAGGTAAAGCTACAAGGCCTTTACTATTGTCTTATGTGTTATATGTTACGTGTGCACACTTCTGTTTTGTGTTGTATGTCTGTATGTGCGTATGTCCATATTTCACATATGAGGGGCGCTCATGCACATGGATCCAAAAAATTTTTTTTTTTTTATTATTCACGTGATTTTAATAGTTTAATTTGGGTAAACAGCTGTTGAGGATTGTTCTAATATATGAACAAATAGAAGGTTAACAAATCTGTTTGTTTACTTTCACCTTTCCTTTTCATTATATTTAATAATTCTGTTCAGGATAATGTAAATTGTTCTAAATATTGTTGTCTTAGTACCTGTTGAAATGTTACATATTTTTTTTTTAGCATCATTGTCAAAATTCCTATTTTCATCCCAGTGCCGGTGAAGACAAAGATAAAACCAAACTACAACTTCTTTGAGAGTTATCACAACAAACCGTGTAAGCTGATACATCAATGATTTATAACTCAACAAGTAATGCTCAATCAATGAGTCGATTTATTTTGGAAGGATATGGACATATTGATAGATTCCTCTGCTTTGAACTGCTTACAGAACTTGCCTGGACTATGTATCACTTGTATGCTTTATTTTGGGAGGATATGGACATATTGATAGATTCCTCTACTTTGAACTGCTTACAGAACTTGCCTGGACTATGTATCACTTGTATGCTTTGTGATCTATTTGTTGATGCAGCGAATTATGGTAGTGCTAGCGTATCTTTGCTGATGTGTCACCAGTGATGTAATTTTTCCTAGGAGCCGTTAATTGACTTGGTGTCATGACATTTCTGTATCCTCCTCCCTTCTACTAGTGATGGTCTAATTTTGGGGGCCAACAGAGGTGAGGTAAAGAACCTCATCCCCCCACCAGCACCAAGGCCAATTTTGGGGGCCAACAGAGGTGAGGCAAAGAACCTCACCCCCCCACTGGTACATAGGCCTATCCACAAGTATGGCTATATGCTGGACCGGTAGTCAGTGACGGGTATGATCCAATTGCAGTGGTATCAACCTAAGACAGGAGGCTGACGCCTAAAAGTCAGTTTTCCGATGACGGGTAAGAACCATATGTTGAATTGGACAAACCTAACAGGCACGGTCCCTAGCCAGATTGCTTGTTACTTAAACAGAAGGGGGGAGATGCTAAGAGCCAAGTATATGATGCATGGCATTTTTGGTTGAAAGGTGACGCCAGCTAGCCATTGAGATGATATGATTATGTTAAGATTTGCATTCATATGGATATTGGACTCCTGCTGTTCACCTAGGCCGGCTACGGGACTCCTGGAGAGTTCCCATTGGTTGGGGAAGTACAGTAGGAGGGAGTTCCGGGGGAGGAGCTCACTCGGCGGTCCGAGAGGAGGCCGCATGGGTGGAAAAAATCTTCCCGGGCGGTACCGGACATTGGCGGCAGTTTCAAAAAATAAACTTTGTTCCTGCTTGAGTGGCTCGTGATTTTGTGCCCAGCCAGACTGCGGCAGCCAGCCTCCACAACACTGAGTCCCTGAGCAACTCAGGGAGACTCTGTCTCTAAATCAATGCAAAATAAGGCTGGGGACGGTGCTCAGGGATCGACGGCCCCTGGGTTAAATCCCTGGTACAAAAAAAAGAAATTTTCCAGACAACATGAAGGTATCAGAAAACTCTATCAAGCTTGGAAAATTCTGGGCTTTTAAGCCTACTTTGATTTTTTTAATAGAACCATTTCTATTTTGCAAAGAGGAAATTCCTCCAAATGGAATGCCTGCCCATACTCACTGTGAGGGGACAGTGACATTAAATTTCTCCAGGAGAGGAAGAAAGGCATCCCCAACTCTCAGCCACTCATATTTGTCTAGAAGTTTCTTGGTGGTGACAAGTAGACAGAGGAAGGCCCAGTGGACCATGGGCCCAGCTTTTGGCCAAGAGAGAGGCTGTGGGCGCTGTCTCTGGCCAAGACAGCACAAAGGACACAGGTTTCATCTGCTGGCTCAGGTTTCTAAGTCCCTGACAGGGACTTTATCACATCAAGGAAGTGGCACAGACGGGGACAGATGACCCTCTCTCCCTCTCTCTGCAGCTTTGCAGGAATTCAAAGATGTGGGAAAAGCAGGCTTCTGTCTGAGGGGACACCACAGCTTGCCCTTTATTCTGTGGTAGGATCTAGAAATTTCTCCTCACCTGCTGCCACCAAAAGCCCTGCTGTGTCCCCAACCACACCACTCCAGGGGCCACTCCCATCAAATGTGCCTGGTGACCTCTACTTTTTCAAATTTTAAAGCATTTCAGTTCCCACTGAGCCATTGAAATACAAGCAACTGTGTGAAGGCCAGTTTTATCAGGTTTTTGTCTCACAAAAATGGGGGTTTTAAATTTTTTTTTAAGTTGTAGATAGACATAATTTCTTTATTTTTTCAATTATTTTTATATGGTGCTGAGGATGCAACCCAGGGCATCACACATGCTAGGTGGGTGCTCTACCACTGAGCCCCTGACCCATCCCAGAAAAATGGTGTTTTTTAAATTTAAGTTCTTAAAATATTAATATCCAGGTATTTGAAAGGTAGTAATATCTTACTTGTCACATATTTTTCTTGGTTCCTTTTTGTACCAGGAATGGAATTCAGGGGCCCTGAACCCTGGAGCACCATCCCCAGCCCCTTTTATATTTTATTTAGAGACAAGGTCTCACTTAGTTGCTCAGGGTCTGGCTAAGTTTCTGAGGCTGGCCTCCAACTTGCTATCCTGCTGCCTCAGTCTTCTGAGCTGTTGGAATATGGTTCATATGTTTAACTTATGAGTTGAATAAAATCACTGGCACATGTTTAAATAAGGAAAAGTAATCCAGGCACTGTAGCACACATCTGTAGCCATAGTTACTCAGCATACTGAGGCAAGAGGATGGTTTGAACCCAGGAGTTCCAGGATTGCCTGGGAAACATAGTGAGATCCTGAAAAATAGGACATGAAAAGGGAAAATAAAAGAAGATATGAAGAAAAAAAAAAAACAATAGAGAGAAAATTTTTAAACGTAAAACCCAGTTGTATACATGTATAATCCCAGCATCTCAGGAGGCTGAGGCAGGAGGATCGAGAGTTGGAGGCCAGCTTCGGAAACTTGGCGAGACACTGTCTCTAAATAAAATATTAAAAGGGCTGGGGAAAGGGCTCAGGGGTGAAGTGCCCCTGGGTTCAATTCCTGGTACCAAAAAATAAAAATAAAAAGCCTAAGTTCAATGTGACACAAAGCTTAGCTTCTAGACACAAGTTCAGAATTAGAACTCTTCAGTTCAGCATTAGTGTCACACAGGGGCTAGGGGTGGCTCAGCAGCCATGGTCTCAAAAGGAGAGAGAGAGAGAGAGAGAGAGAGAGAGAGAGAGAGAGAGAGAGAGAGAGAGCGAGCCTGCCCCATACTTGAGTGCTTACAGGGACCTGCTGGGGAAGATCAAAGGCAGAGCCAGTCCCACAAAGAGGAACCACAGGAAGATAGAGTGCCAGCCACGGGGGTACCAGGTGGCTGTGGGGGGTGAAACAGGGTCCCATGATGTCTCCCCACTTCCAAATGCTGCACCCTCCTACTGCGTTTTCTTTCCTTCAGCATTAAATCAAAAGTTCCCCAAGTAGACTGCTTAGTCTTTTTATTTATTTATTATTTATTTGGGTACCAGGGATGGAATCCAGGGGCCTTCGACCATTGAGCCCTGTCCCCAGCCCTTTTTATATTTTATTTAGAGGCAGAGTCTTGCTGAGTTGCTCAGGGCCTCAGTAAGTTGCTGAGGCTGGCCTCCAAATTGTGTTCCTTTTACCTCATCCTCCTAAGCTGCTTGGATGGCTAGCTACTCTTGCCTGTCTTGTCAACAGCACCAAAAGAACATGAGCATTTTTAAGATGAAAGGATTCAAAGCACCGGAGAAGCAACAGCCATCTTTCACACTGATGTGATACTCACCAATAGCCCTGCGGAAGTTCTCCATCAGCACCTCTGTCTTCTTGATCTCCATGAAGTAAACTTTGCTCCCCACCAAGGAGCAGAAAGGCACCTTACTCCCCAGCTCCTGTGCAATCGCCAGAGAAAGGGCTGTCTACAGAGGCAAGAAAGGAAAGGTTTTCATTTTACAGTCTTGAAAACATAATTCAAACCCATCTATAAAAATATTTATTCAAGAGGCTGAACATGGTATTGCACACTTGTGATTCCTGAGACTCAGGAGGCTGAGGCAGAAGGATGGCAAGGTGGAGGCCAGCCTCAGCCACTTATCAATACCCTGGGCAACTCAGTGATACCCTGTCTCTAAATAAAATATATAAGTTTGGGGAATGGGGCTCAGGTGTTAAGTGCCCCTTGGTTCAATCCCTGGGACCAAAATAAATAAATAAATAAACAACACTAACAAATCAGGAAGGATTTATTACATGACCTTTATTTTATGTTAAAAGGCCAGAAAATAATGGATAATACATGAGGCCAAATCTGTAAGCGGTGGCTTGGTCTGCACAAGCTCCCCCTGACAGTGCCCTGTGGTCAATTATAAATTGATGCTCAGTAACATAACTTTGGTTGGAAGATACTAAAGAGAACCTGGTGAAACAGACATGTCATCAAATACCAAGTTTTAGAAAGCATATGCTCTCAAGTGGGTCCAGGACTGGGAAATGCCATGGCCTCTGAGTGCCATTTCATCCTCCCTCATCTCTGAAATAAGAATGAGGTCAGACCCTAGGTGTGTAGGCCAAGCAGAGCCTCCTGAGATGCTGAGGGCCTCACTAAGTTGCTGAGCCTGGCCTCCAACATTAGATCCTCCTGCCTCAGCCTCCCAAGCTGCTGGAACAAGGCCAACTGAAGCTACTGCTTCAAAGATGGACCAGGGAAGGCTCCTCTTTTCAATGCCCATTTGGTTTCAGCTCTGAGCAGCCGACATGGGGAATGATCAGCGAATGCTGTCAGGAAAAATCCACTAGCCCATGGGGCAGAGGTTGGTTCTAGTTCTGATCTTCTCCCTGTTTTCTAGGGTGGTCTTGAGCACACAATAGTGCTAATGCTGGACAGCCTCATCTGGCGAACTAAAATACTGTTTAGATTACAAGAAGCCAACAAGCTGCCCACAGGATGGTTTGATTGGGACCACGTAGTTTTATATGTGCCTTTAAACTTGGCTTTTGTGGGGGGGGGATTGAACGCAGGGGCCCTCAACCCCTGAGCCCCATCCCCAGCCCTATTGTGTATTTTATTTAGAGACAGGGTCTCCCTGAGTTTCTGAGGGCCTCGCTTCTGCTGAGGCTGGCCTCAAACTCGCTATCCTCCTGCCTCAGCAACCCAAGCCAGCCACTGGGATTAAAGGCATGTTCCACCGTGCATGGCTCTTGCCATTTTTTGAACCCTAGGAACTTTCCTGTTAAAATCCAACTATTTGGTTTCTGTTGAGAAACCAGGTCTGGACACAGTGGCCCTCTTTAGTGAAAGGGCACCACATCCTTGGGCTTGAGCAAGTCACTTTGCTTACCTCGCTGCCCGAATGCTTAGGCACCTGAGTTGGCAAGCCCAAAGCATGTGTTCTAATAGCAAAGGGAAAATGAACACAGAGGGATGCGATTCCAACACCATGAGGCCCAGGGGAGGCCACAGGTGGCAGTGCTCATCTGTTTTATTTTGATGTTCCTGGGAATGGAACCCAGAGCCTTGTATGTGCCAGGCAGCTGTTCCACCACTGAGCCTCAGGCCCAGCTTTTCTTATTTAGAGACAGGGTCTCACTGAGCTGCTGAGACTGGCATCCACGTTGAGATCATCCTGCCTCAGCCTCCCATGTTGCTGGGTTTACAGTTGTGAGCCACTGTGCCTGACTCTTCCCTGTTCTTTCACAGCCCCCAACTCCCCATTCTCAGTTTCCAGTGTCAAAGACAGTGCCCACTAGCCACTGAACAGCATCCCTGCCTCCTTCCACCTAATACTGAAGGGGTGACCATTACCCTTCCATTCAAATAGAAACAATACTTGGTTAAGAATGGCTCCTTTTCTGTCCAGCTTTCTCCAATTAAAAGCTCATGGAAGGGGCTGGGCTGGGGCTGGGGCTCAGTGGTGGAGCACCCGCCTAGCATGTGCAGGGCCCTGGGTTTCTTCCTCCATGTGACATAATAATAAATAAATAAAACAAAGGTATTCTGTCCAACTACAACTAAAAAACTATATTATAAAAAAGAAACTCATGGAAGAAAGGCACATATACCTACCCTTTCCTATGGAGCTCTTTATATCTCACTGATCTTTCCATAGCCTGTCATCTTGAAAGTCTAACTTGTATTTTTTTAATATTTTAATATTATCAGGCCTCCCAGCTGATCAATCACTACCCAACAAGACACATCCCAAACCTTTATGTTGTTTATTTTTGAACAGGGTTGCATTATTCATATTTATTTTTAAATTTTTTTTTTCTTCGAAACAAGTTTAATTTTGTTCCAGCCCTAAATTGGGGGAAGAACTTAAATCTTAAAAAATTCTCAAAAATCAAGCCATTATAAAGTTAAGCACCCCTCCCCTTAGCAATAAATATTGAACTGATATAGGTGACGGAATTAATATAACTGATTTAGGTGTAGATGGACACAACACAATGCTTTTATCTTTATGTGGTGCTGAGGATCAAACTCGGGTCCTGTCCATGCTCTGTGAGCCCTCTACCACTGAGCCACAATCCCAGCCTGCTAACTTGTATTTTATGGATTAAGAAACTGAGAGCTGGGTGTGGGGGTGCACTCCTGTCATCCCAGCAGCTTGGGAGGCTGAGGTGGGAGGATGGCTAGTTGGAGGCCAGGCTCAGCAACCTAGCAAGGCCCTGAGTAACTCAGCAAGACCCTGTCTCTAAAATAAATACAAAAATGGCTGGAGATGGGGCTCAGGGGTTAAGCACCTGAGTTTGATCCCTGGAAGCCCCCCCAAAAAAATAGGAGAGTCTTTTCTCTGTTTTTTGGGTACAGCCTTGCAGTGCAGGTTGTTTGGCAGCATCGCTGGCCACTAACACTGGAGTCCCCCCATCATGTTTTGAAAACCACAAGAGACGACTCTCCAGATAGTGGCAAAGATCTTCTGGAGGGCAAAACCAGCCCAGGTTGAAAATCACTTCAGAGCTAATCTCACCTAGCTGGACTTCCAGAAAGAGCACACAGAGAACAGGAACAGGCCACAGCTCAGGGGTTCAGAGCTGGCGACTGTCCACACCAACGACACCAAACAGTGAGTCTCAGAAAGCCCTGTGTACATTAAGAAAGGGAAATCAGGGGAGGGCGCCCTATCCAAAAGTACCTCCAAAACATCCAGAAAGGAAGGTTCCAACCCTGAAAATCAGACTTCTTAAGAGCAACACTGGAAGACAAAAAGTACCAAATAACACTGAGTAAAACAGCACTGAAGGAAACAGCTATCATGCTGGTGCTGTGGCGCAGGCCTGTCATCCCAGCAGCTCAGGAGGCTGAGGCAGGAGGATCAAGAGTTGGAGGCCAGCCTCAGCAAAAGTGAAGCCCTAAGCAACTAAGTGAGACCCTGTCTCTAAATAAAATGTAAAAAGGACTGAGGATGGGGCTCAGGAGTCGAGAGCTCCTGGGTTCAATTCCTGGGGTTCAATTCTTGGTAACGCCCCCCCCAAAAAAATGGAAGACGACTTGGACAAGCTAATGTTCCTGTAAGTGCACACTGTATGGCATTCCAGCCTCAAAAATTTTCCCCCAGATACAGGACTTCTTCATCCACCATCAGACACCACAAAACACACCCTGGCAACTCCATATGTACAACTTCAAAATTAGAATTCAAGCTTTTTTCACAGATGATTGTGTTTCTGCTTCTGAAAGGTCAAGTGGCCTGCCCCAGGCCTCCCAGCTGATCAATCAATACCCACCAAGATGTAGCCCAGACCTTTATGTTGTTTATTTTTGAACAGGGTCACATTAAGTCACTTAGAGCCTGGTGAAACTGCTGAGGCTGGCCTCCAACATGTGATCCTCCTGTCTTAGCCTCCAGAGTCACTGAGATGACAGGCAGGGGCCACCACCCCTTGTAAGAGCCCACTTCTTTACATACAAGAGTGCAGGCTCCTACTCTCCTGTGCCAAGAGGCCCTTCCAGAGAACAAGCCATGCCCAGACCAGGAGCTCTGGGAAGCCTGAGGATCTGGCCAATCCCCTTGCAGATCCCAACAAGCTCCACCATGTGTCCTCTTTTGTCCCCTGGAAAGCCCAAATCGGGGGGAATTATCAAACCCTCTGCCCAATTCCAGCATTTATAATCAGTCAGCAGTTTGAAGCTCAGACTCAACTGAGCCATTTTGTGCCATCAGGAGACTTCCTGTTTCTCTGCCCAGAAAACACTAGAAGCCCCTTGAAGATCAAAATTGTGTTTCTGTTATTTGTCAATCATGCACGTAGCCAAAATAGTGGTGGGCAAATTTCGCATTCAAAAAAATACTGGCTGACTCATTTTCCCCCTCCAAAAATGTGCCACAGAAGATTTTTAAATATTTTTTTAATTGTGCATGGACATAATATCTTTGTTTCATTTTTTTAATATTTATTTTTTAGTTGCAGTTGGACACAATACTTTTATTTCACTTATTTATTTTTATGTGGTGCTGAGGATCGAACCCAGGGTCCTGCACATGCGAGGCGAGCACTCTACCACTGAGCCACAGCCACAGCCTGTCACAATTTTTTACAAGGCCCTGGACCAACAGAAATGGATTTTCAGTTGGGCGCGGTGGTGCATGCCTATAATCCTACCACTCAGGAGGCTGAGGCAGGAGGATCACGAGTTGGAGGCCAGCCTCAGCAACATAGCAATACCCCCAGCAACTTTAGCAAGACCCTGGCTCTAAATAAACTACAATCATGGGAAGTGACTCAGTGTTGATTGCCCCCAAGTTCAATAACTGGTTAAAAAAAAAAAAAGAAGAAGAGAAAAGAAAAGGAAAAGAGATACATTTCCCAAGCAAAGGAGACTTGAAAGAGTTCAAGGACCATCCCAGAGACCAGACCCCTCTTAGGACTTTCCCCTCCCTCTGACCAGGATGATTTTCATTCTAGAAGTATGAGTTGAGATCAGATTCCTTTCTTAAACACACATGTGACCCACGTCGCTAAACAAAGACTAGTTAAGATGCATATTCCAACTGGCTTCAACGTGAGAATCGTCCTCTTGGGCAGCAGAAATCAACGAGAACACAAGCACCTTTCCAGTTCCCAGGGGTCCGGCCCACAGCAAGGCTCTTCCTGCCATTTTCCTGCTTTCAATTAATTCTTCTATGATGTCACATGCCTGCAGCACAGAGGGGAGAAATGGTCACTATTACTGTGTTTCAGTGGGGAAAAAAATGCAGTCCCTGGTCCAAACAATTCACAGACTCGTCCAACCAACCCTGAGAGCCAGCACCCTCCAGGCACAGCTCTGGGTGCCCAGACAGTGGAGGTGAGAGAGGAAAGTCTGCTGGGCACAGTGGCCCACACCTGTGATCCCAGGGACTCGGGAGGCTGAGGCAGGAGGATCTCAGTTCAAAACCAGCCTCAGACAAAGTGAGGCCCTGAGCAACTCAGAGAGACCCTGTCTCTAAATAAAATGCAAAATAGGTCTGGGGAGGGGCTCAGGGGTTTAGGGCTGGGGAGGGGCTCAGGGGTTTAGGGCTCCCCCCGCCCTCCAAAAAAGACATAGACAAGAAACCAGAGGCTTTTCTTTGGCCCTTTCTGTTACTAGGAGACTCCAAGGCCACAGTCACAAGCTCATATAAATTGCAGGTTTCTGTAGCTGCTCAGCCTCCAGGGAGACCATGGGCCATGACTCTAGGGTCCAGCAGCTTAGAGGTGGTGGAGTGCAAACCTCCAGCTGTCATTACTAAACTCGGTGGCCTATAGATAGGCCATTTTTTTCTGCAAATAATAATAATAATAATAATAATAATAAATACCATAACTGAAGCGACTTGGTACAGTTGCCACTTAACAAAAGTAGAACTTACTGGTAAAAGGATGGTTAGGGTTAGGGCACGATGGTGCAGGCCTGTCATCCCAGGGCACCTGGAGGCTGAGGCAGGAGGACTGTAATGTGGAGGCCAGCGTCAGCAGCTCAGCCAGATCCTGTCTCGGAATAAACACAAAAGGGGCCACAGTGTGGTTCTGTGGGCAGCGCCCCCGGGGTCAACGCCGGGCACCAAAGTGACACTGAGTCGGGGCGAATGCCAGGAAGGTCCCCACGCCCCCCAGCCCCGCCCGCCATCCCTCTCATGCATTCTCCTGGCCCAGGAGCCCCGAGGCCGCCTGCTTGACCAGGGCACTCTCGTTGAGGCCCAGCCCCTTCCCGTGGCTGTGCGAGGCGATGCGCGGCATCTTCGTGGTGCTCTCCACCTCCTCGATCTTCAAAGTGCCAGCCAGAGCCCAACCAGTGCAGGAGCCACTACCCTGCACCCGCCCAGGGGTTACCAAGGGCCATTACAAGGGCGGCTGGCAAGAGCCCGCCTCTGTCGGTGCCCCATTGGAGGATATTGGAACACCGCCACTCTCCATTGGCTCAGGCATGTGCTCATCGCAGCTGCCGGTAGAGCTCCACCCACACACTTCCCGCTGTGTCTCTGGGTTGACTTCCCTGGCAACAGGTTCTTCCAGCTAGCTCTGAGGGTGTGATTGCAGGAGGGAGCCAAGAGTTTTGCTGCCTGGCTGAAGAGCTGAGCCCAGGGGGTGGGTGGCTCCGAGGAGCGTTATTCTGGGTGTTTATTTGGTACCAAGGATTAAAACCAGGGGCTCTAAATCACTGAGCCCCAGCTCCAGCCCATTTTGTATTTTATTTAGAGACAGGGTCTCATTAAGAATCTTAGAGACTTGCTAAGTTGCTGAGGCTGGCCTCCAACTAGCGATCCTCCTGCCTGAGCCTCCAAAGCTGCTGGTATTAGAGGTGTGCGCCACCATGCCTGGCACTTACTCAGAATCTTAATAAATGAGTGAGAATTTATCAGAAGCAAATGGCATTGCACCATTTTGCAGATGAATAAAATGCATCCAGAGAAATACAGAACTTCCAGGGATAAGTGAGTTCACAGGAGGGTGAAGACACGCCCGAGATCCAGCCCAGCTGTGGGGGCTCCTGACTCCCATGTGATTTCTTTGTCCTCTCTAGTCTGACTTTAAAATCTAATTATTTTATTCTAATCATTGACATCATTATTGAGTCAATGTTTGCCTCTATCCCTATACTGCTTTACATTATGAAGGTGGAGAACACATATTTACCATTTTAATTTTAATTTTGGAACATGGTACACAGTCTACAAACAAGCTTCTAGATAAGACTTCTGATGAATTCAAAGAAGGTTCTAGAAGATATCCCCCTGCACACGCACACACACTGTTGAATCCATGCTCTTTAGTTTTATACTATGGATTGAACCCAGAGGCACTTCACCACTGAGCCCCATCCCCACTCTTTTTTATGTTTTATTTACAGTCAAGGTCTCACTGAGTTTCTTAGGGACTCACTAAGTTGCTGAGGCTGGCCTCCAGCTTGCAATCCTCCTGCCTCAGCCTCCCAAGTCACCGGGATGACAGGAATATGCCATTGTGCCTGGCTTCAATTATATTTTTATCCACTAATAGGTACTAAAATGCCAGATCAATGCAATGAAACACACACCAATAATCCTATGGAGAACTACCTTCCAGAACCGTGCACTGGACAAACCATCTATCCCGTCTCTCAGCTTCTCACTCCCATCAAGTTTCACCTTAAGTCCTTCCACCTCTCTTCTCTCCAGCCCAAGACTGAGGCCCTCAGTCACTTGGTTCCCAACTCTTTTGCTCCCTGCCTGCCTTGACCTCTGTCCCATCTTATCTTTGAACCCCCAAGCCTGGGATCAAGCCTGCCTTTCCTTCTGTACTGCTGCTCAGGAGGAGAAAGTCACCCAGGGTTCCCCAGGAGCCCTTGTGTCATCATAGCCTCCGACCTCAGCTGAACACTCACAGCTGTGCAAGTGATGATCTAATATTGTATTAGTTAGAATGTTAGTATAACTGCATTAATGGAGAGATTCAAAACAATGGTGGGTAAAGCAAAATAGAAGTTATTTTTCTCAGTTGGGCATATTGGTGCATGCTTGTAATCACAGGGCTCAGGAGGCTGAGGCAGGAGGATGTCCAGTTGGAGGCCAGCCTCAGTAACATAGTGAGACCTAGTCTCAAAATAAAACATTAAAAGGGCTGGAGATGGAAATCAGTAGTTAAGCACCCCTGGGTTCAAGCTCCAGTACAAAAAAAAAAAAAAAATTATGGCTATCTGCAAGGGATTTCCAAGAAAGAAAAGCAAAGCCCGGGACCCAATGGCTTGACTCAATTTTGAATTCTATGATATATTTAACGAATGAACACCAGCCAGGCAAGGTGGTGCACTCCTGTCATCCCAGCAGCTGGGGAGGCTGAGGCAAGAGGATTACAAATTAGAGGCCAGCCTCAGCAAAAGCAAGGGCCTAATCAACTCAGTGAGGCCCTGTCTCTCAGTAAAATATAAAAAAGTGCTGGGGATGGGGCTTCGTGGATAAGTGCCCCTGGGTTCAAATCCTGGTGCCAAAACAAACAATGAAACCAAATGCATTTCAAACTCTTATCAAATAAATAAATAAATAAAGAGGAAGAAATGTTTTCTAATATGTTCCCATGAAGCCAGCGTCATCCTGGTAACAGCATCTGGTAAAGATTCTACAAGCAGAAAAAAAAAAAAAAAACAAGGTCAATATCCCCATGAACATAGACACAAAATTTTTCACAAAAATCTGGTATTAGTAAACTAAATTCAGTGGCAGTTTTTCTCATTGATTGTGGTCCTAGGGAGGGAACCCAGGGATGCTCTACCATTGTGCTGTATCCCTCGCTCTCTTTGGTGTTTTTATTTTGAGTCACTGTCTTACTAAGGTGTGGAGGCTGGCCTCCAACTTGCTTGCCATCCTCCTGCCTCAGCCCTTGAGCCACCTGGATGACAGATGATCACCACTGTGTCCTGCTTGAATGAGATTCTGCCACTGCATCAGACTTCCTGCACCTCTGATTCAGTGTGACATTAGCAGATCTGTTCAGTTCTGGGGGTGACAGGGAGCTCAGCTGGAGGCCTGAAAGTCTGCTCTGAGGTTGGTGTACAACCCACTGAGGATCACACAGGGTTAATGGCAATTGCTGGCAAGGTAGGTCCCCTCTGAGAAAAGAGAAATTTCCATTTCACTCCTGAAAGCATCTTTAAAGCCCAAATTTCAATCAAAGGGGAAAGTATAATAACTTCCTCTGGGCAAATTTATAATGAATCCAGGATTAATTGCCCTTAATAAAGTTGAATTCAGGACTGGCTGTTTGTAAAGAAGTCTGAACCACCTCAGTTTCAAAATGGCATTGAAAACACAGAAATAAGCCAGCATCCTATGACCATGAAGAACAAATTCCAAAATCATACAGTTCTGCAGGCAGTTTTCCAGCAGTCATGTCCCCAGGGATGGTGCCCAGCTTGTGGGACTGAAGGGGACATGGGGAGTGTGCTGTGGAGGAAGATGCCTATATAGGCTAGTGCTCTGGGGGTGAATCCCACTCAAGTTGGGGTCATGGTACATTTACACATGTCCATGCATCCTCAGAGATGGGTATGGTGGCACATTCTCTCATCCCAAGAGCTTGGGAGGCTGAGGCAGGAGGTTCAAAAGCTGGAGGCCAGCCCCAGTAACTTAATGAGGCCCTGAGCAACTCAGCAAGACCCTGTCTCTAAATAAAATATAAAACATGGCTGGGAATGGGGCTTAGGGGTGAAGCATCCCTGGGTTAAGTCCCCAGTACACACACAAAAAGAAAAAAAAAACAGGAAAGAAGACCAGCAGCCCTCAGAACGTGGGTGGCCTCAGGAGGGCTGACCTGTGGGCTAGCCTTTATGCTCAGTCCCGAGGCTGGCTTTGAACTCAGGCATGTGGCTGGTGTGGAGGGACATGGGGCTGATGAGGGTCTTGGGCACATCTGGACCACAGATGGCTGTAGAGATATTCTTACTCGCCTGCTCTCTCCAAATGACAAGAAGATAGAGAAATGTTGACAGAGGGCTCCAACTTCAAGTCAACCCTTCAACAAGCTGGGAACCATAAATGGTGAGCCTTAGTTTCTAAATCTGTGAACTACAGCCAAGGACAGGAGCCACACTGCCTACTGAGAGGTCTGTGGAGAGAATTACAGACTAGAAAATATGGAAATACTCATGAAGCTTTAAAAAACTGTTCAAAGTTGGTGACAGGTAGAGATTCAAAAATGTCTGTCAGGTATTTCTACAGATGATACTTGAGATGTGTGGGTGCTGTGAGTGAAAGAGGATAATATGTGTTTTACATCTGAGTCAGAGAAGCCTGTTCTGTTTTGCTGCCCACCATAATCTGTTGAGATAGGTGCAGAGTCTCACACTCATTACTCATGAAAATAAAACAAGGTTTCTGAGCATGGAAGGGACTTATCCAAATTCCCACAGCTCCTCTGTGATGGAAATGAGGGCACATTGCACTCTGCCATTTGGGCTTTTGTAGAATTTGGTACAAAATCCTTTCTAAAGAGTCAGATTGACAAAACTGGGTGGGGAGCAGACTGGGTGTGATGTCACATGCCAGGAGCCTTGGATTCAAGTGGATTATTGCCAGTTTCTGAGACTTGAGTGTCTCTTTTTCCCTTTCCTGTTTTCCTGAGGAGTATTTGTGTCTTCAGATCAACATTCTGTGCTCTCCTTTCTCTGATATTTGGCCACCCCTGTCCTTGAGCCAGGAATTTTCTCCAGGAAGAAGCCAGGTGGTTATATGATGCAAAAGATAAAATCTAGCTTTTGGGCCAAACAGATGTAGTTGGATTCCCAGCTTCACCTTTTCTTAATCTGGGACATTGCACAAGCCATGGTTTCTGAGCCTCAGTTTCCTCATATGAACTGACTCCTCTGTGTCTCTGAGATGCTTTCAAAATTTAATGAAACACAAATGAAAGAGCCCAGCCTGGGGCCCAGGACTGAGCCAATGCTCAAAGAGAGGGGGCACCTTTTTCATTCCCCCTCCACGGAAAAAGTTCCATGGGAATATAAGATCAGTGTGTCCCAGGGAGCAGGCAGGCAACACCTTACTAGCTATGGCCACCAGGGACCTGAGAAAAAAGCAAAGATTCAGTGAGACGAGTCCAGAGAAGGTGGTGTGGAAAAGTTCAGAAACATGTGGCTAATAATTCCCTGGGAGAAGAAGGAAAAGTTGCTTCTATAAAAAAATCTATGTCAAGAAAAAAAATCGAGGGAATCTTAGGGACAAACACTATTCTGTACAGAGTTGATAGGGCCTTGAAGATTATCTTATCCAGCTCCTTTGACCCATGTGGAAATTGAGGCACAAAAAAGGAGGTTACTATTGGGGTCACAGAAGGCATTCATGGAAGACTTCCAACTTCCTCTAGTGTTCTGAAAAACCAGCCTCTACCTCAGAGCAAAGCCTGTCCAAGGAAGAGACATGACATTTGTCCTTGGAAAGACCCACAGAGCACTCCTAAGCACATTCCCACCCTGCTGAGTTGTTTATCTACAAATAACAGGTGAGATCTGCTGTGCCAGGTGTCCCTGACTCAGTCAGGCTAGGTGGGGATCCATAGCAGCCCCCTAGCAGCCACCAATCAGCATGAGACAGGGAAATACCTGGGATGCCAGTGGTTTATGGTGGTTGATAACAAGTTGGGAAACCATGTAGTTCAGCACATACACCCCTCTTGGCTTAAACCAATCAGATCAAATGAATACCCCTTTTGTACTGACCAATCACCCCTACCCAACTTGTTCCCTCCAGTGAATGTGCTAATCATGTTTTAGAGTTGTTATTTGATTTTCCTGCGGTGTGTGATGATTTGCTAAAAGAGGCTATGATGTATGTGAAGTCCCTGCCCTCTCCAAAAAATGTATAAAAATGCTGCAAACTCTGGGCTCAGGGCCTCTCAGCATCACCAGTTGCTGTGTGTGCGCACGAGGAGGACCGAGCTAGCTCACAATAAACACCTCTTTGCTGCTTACATCGATCTTGGGTCTCTGGTGGTCTTTGGGGGTCCTGAATTCGAGCATAACAGTTCATGAAACCTCCCATGCAGGCTGTTTGGGACTGAAAGAGGGCCTACCTGTGTCATGGAAAGGGAGATAGAACTGTAAGGGTCCCGCAAAACGTCAGAGAAAGAGACCACCAAAGTGACCACTCATGCAATTGGCAGAAGGGGGATTTATTGAACCAGCATGCTGGGGCTCCGTGCCCACTCAAGAAGGGAAAGCAGCCCAGAGCCCCGAGCAGGGGCTGAGCACTGCTTAAGTACACTTTTTGGGGAGGGCGGAGGGCTTTGTATACATCAGAACAAATCATCATGAGGCGTGGGAAAATTGAACAACAACTCCTAAACATGATTAGTTCATTCATTGGCGGGAACAGGTCAGGCTGGAGTGATAGGTCATTCCTAAGGAGGGGGTTACATTTAAACTGATTGGTCCAGGCCCTGCAATGCCTATGTGCGACCACACAGAGCCCTAAACAACCAAATAGTCAGGGGAAATATTTACTGGGTGGTTCTAAGCATTGTCTTAACAGCTACAGAAATTTCGGGTTTTTCAGGTAGCATAGAAACCTAACAATACCTCCTTTACATTTTAACTCAGACCTTGCAACTTAGAAACTTTTACAACACCCGGTCTTTTACCCTTTAACTTTTATGCTTTAACTTCAATTTCTTTTACCCTTACAGAACCTGCTCCTATCTTTTGGTGGTCAGAAGAGAAACAGGAAAGAAGGTGGGTCCATTGGCAGCATCCAAAGCCTGTACCCCAACATTTCTGTCCAAGGCCTGGTGGCCTTGCAATGACTCTGATCTGCCAGTTGAAGCTGGCTGGACAGCCCTACCTGTCTAGAATTCTTCCTGGCCCATCCTGCCATGAAATAAGAAATTCTGCACTCAAAGAGGGGGCTGGGGCAGGCAGGATGTCCTTGGAGGTCCTTAACAGCTCTGGAAGTCTTCACACAGGGTCTCTGGAAAAATGAGAGGTGATGTTCCTGCAGAAGAACCCTTAGAAACTTCTGTGTGATGGTGACACATACCATTTCTTCTTCCATAATCATCCATGCTATAGTCCTGGCTCAGGTCAGACAGCCTGCCATGCATGCACTTTATTTTAAAATACCTCTTGCTTTATCTATATCTATATCTGTATCTATGTATCAATCTCTCTCTATATCTATCTACCTACCTATCTACCTATCTATCTATATATCTATATATCCATACATCTATATATCTATACATCATATCTATCTATATCTATATATCTGTATATCTATATATCATCTATCTATCCCTGTGAATTCCTGAACTCCCAGTCAGAAGAAAGCACTCAATTCTGTCTTTGAGTATGCTGATGGTGATGTGATTTCTCAGACAGAACCCTCTGAGCTCTGCAGCAGAAACAAGCCCCCTCCTGATGTAATTTAAAAGAATAGCCTCCCAATTTTCTCATCTCTTTGCTGGATACACCTTATCCAAGGACAGGATAAGCCAATGTTTGGTTAAATAGCTCAGAGGTTAATTCTCAACAGATGTGAGAACTTTTTTCTTACATTCCTCCACTCTTAGAGGGAATCTGGTCAGCTCTTCTTGCTGGATTCACAAGGCTACCTTTGGCCCACATGTTCCCCACTCTTCAGGCCTTCACACCTACATTCGATCACTGAAAGATAACAGAACAAAGGACAGGAACCCTGACAGAAATGCAGGAAAGCTAAAAGAAAACCTTAGCTATAAAAAGGAGAAGAAGACCCTTCCACGGATTCCACCTCTTGGGTCTCCTTCTTCCTCTGAGACGTCTTTTCTGCTGTCCTTTAATAAACTTCTACTTTCCTCTCTGACCTTGCCTCAGCGTGCTTCTCTGGTGTTATACTTCAACATTGGGGAACCAAGGACTCGTCACTGGTAAACAACAACAACACTGGTGTCCGAAGAAGTGAGGATTTCTGTCCTTTTTTGTATTCTAGGCTTCCTTTGTTCTCATGCCTTTTCTTCTTATTTTTCTCTTTTCTGAATCCTTGACTAGGCCCAGAAATAGGCCAAGTAATTCTTGGTGGGGTGGCCCAAAGGTGGAACACAGGTGGGCTGAAGGAGGAAGAGCAATACAGAGAGCGAAAGACAAATGAACCACCTTAAAGCTTCCTGTAAAGAGGGGGAATTCTTGGGACAGATTACCTTGGTTACAGGTGGAGGGGTGAGGTTCTTGACAGGGGTCAAAGAAGAACTCTGAGAGAGTTAAAATTCTTCCCTTATTGGACAGTCTCCAAATGGTTGGAATCATTCAAAATCGGTCTTCTTGATTTTGCCTGACTCAAGTTATCTATCTGTACTGACTGCCTGTCTAATTCTGGCTTCATGAAAACATTTGCTTTTCAATTTTCAGTATTTTCCCTATAATTTAACATTGCAAAAAAACAAAGAAAAAGGAACCATTAAATCATCAAGGAAAACAATTAATGGAATGCACTTGGGCCCCTTCCCTTCAGTCTCTGGACACTCTCTCAGCATTCCTGCTTTTTTTTCTGCCAGGGTCACAGGAAGCACCTGGGGTAACTGTGTTAAGATGATGAGAGTCACGGCCTCAAGAAAGAGTGCTTTTGTAAAGTGATCCCAAATAAATAGTGAAGGAGAGAGCAGAGTTCAAAACTAGGATCTCCTAAGCCCTCAGGCACAGAATAGGCTCAGTATTCATTTCTAGTTTTTTTTTTTTTAATCTTCATACAGATTTCCAGATTTGTATTAATTTGCAGATCCACTGAAAGACCCAAGCAACCTCATTCTACTTGGGACCTCATTTTGCTCTGAAACTTAACCTTTGACCTACTATAGTCCTAAAGTCAGGAAAATACCACAGAAAAGCTCTGTGGAAACAGTTCTAAAAAAGCCGCAGATGGTGATCGCTGAAGACAGGCCAAGATATTGTAATATCTGAAATTCCAGATGCTCCCATCTAGGTGTGGTGGCCAATATCTAAACTAGAAGCCCTGCAGCTGGGCTCCTGCCCCCCTTGCCACACCCTCATGGTTTAAACCAATCATTTTACTTGCATCAAACCCTTGAACTAAGAATCCTTTCCATATTCTTAATCCGCTAATCCTGTTTTAGAATTGTTGTTGGATTTTCCGCGGTGTGTGGTGATTTGCTAAGAGATGCTGTGATGGATGTGGGGTGCCTGCCTTCCCCAAAGAGTGTATAAACTGCTGCAGGCCCTGGGCTGGGGCCTCTCAGCGCCCCCAGTTGCTGTGCATGGAGGACTGAGCTAGCTCGCAATAAACACCTCTTTGCTGCTCACCTTGATCTGGGTCTCTGGGGGTCTTTTGGGGGCCGCAAATTAAACATGACAGCACCTGGGTTTTAATCCTTCCAGGTCACGATGGTTGGTGGAGAGGATTCTAGGAAGGGCATATGGATAAAAGGTCCTGATCCTGGGCTAGGGCTCAGTGACCCAGACCAGTCCGCTATCCCTGGGGTGAGGGCGGCGGAGTGCAGAGAGGAGGAAAATCTCGCTAGTACTGGCGGTGGTGGGGCCAACACGTGAGCTGCAGGCAGCAGCAGTGTTCGGTGGGGGCTGAGGAGGTTAAGGGGGGGTATTTGAGGAGGTTGAGAGCGGCAGAGACCAAGGCCGCAAGGGGAGTGGGTCGGGTGGGTGGCCCGCATCTTCGGAGGTAGCCCAACAGGCCCGAGGCTACAGCAGCACTGCCCAGCGCTGCCCAGTCCCTGCCATTTGGGGACCCAGCACAGGGCAAGGCACCAGGTGCCGTGGGCCAGTCCCCCTGGCCATTCAATCCTTGCACTCGGGTGCAACCCTGGGGCCCACCTCAGTTTCCCAGGGTGGCGGGGTTGGCACTGCTGGCCATGGCACTACCACTTTGCTGTGTACCAGGCACTTAACTTGTGCGTTTCCATGCTCAGGGTGCACAGAGAGGTGCAGCGCCCTGCCCAAAGTCACACTGCTGGGATGTGGTGGGATGAGCTTCCAATACCCGTGCAGGCCTGCACACTTCCTGGCCTCTGGTCCTTCTCCCAGCGGTGCTCACAACTGGTTCCCTCAGGTCCTGGTGGGGCTGCTGAGGGTGTTCTGGGACTTGCTCTGAAATTGGATGCAGCAGAGTGTGTGAGTTCCTTGGGACAGGCTTTTTCCATGCCTTTGTCCAATTACTGGAAGGTATTCCTGTTAGGTGCCCTCTGAATCTGGCTGCAACCAAATAAAACTGTTTCCCCATCTTCAGTGCTATCTTAGGTGCCTTGCTTTGTCCATCACTACAAAAGTATACTTCTATACACTTAAACATTGTTTATATTTTCATGAAACGGTAAACAGATGAGATTAATTGTGTACTTCAAATAACAAAATATCACTTATTAAAATGGAATAATTTGCCTAAGTTCAGAAATTTACAAGGATTGTTTTAAAGTGTGAATAAAGAAGAAGTTAACAGATGGGAAAGAGAAATTAGAAGGTTCTAAGTATGGATTTAGTAGAAGGAAAATTTGTTTTGGGATAAGAGAGTGTATGTGATTAAGTAAATCAGAGGGTTTAAACAAGTGATAAAGAAGGTCTGTTTATGTTGGCTATATAGGATTCAGTAAGTCATAAAGAAGGTCTGTGTAAGTTGATTATATATGTAAGTTTTTTGAGCAAGTAATCTTGAAGTAATTAAGCATTATACAACTGTGGTTAAACCACAACTGTTATTTTGCAATACTGTAGTATGTTATTTCTTTAAGAGCTAAACTTGATTAATATAAAATCAACTATAGTAATTGTGGTAGTATTACTCTTTTTTGTATATCAAATGTGTTCATGTTTTCCAGGTATATAAGTCTTTAAATTAGAAGCTCGACAACAACAACAACAACAAAAAAAAAAAAAAAAAAAAAAAAAACCTTATATCAAGCTGGTGTTCTCCAAACTAAAGTTGCATGGTAATTTTAGACTTATAAGAATAACACATTGAAGATTTATTTATATCATTTAATTTTCTATAACTGGACCTGTTATCAATAATATAAATATGAAGTCCTATACACTGGGTAGAATTCAAATGTAACATCATATTTTGTTAGCTAGTATTCATGTAACATCAAACAACAATATATGTAAACTTTATAAAATGATATTTAAGAAACAAAGATCAACTTCAATACTAGAACACTTTACCTAAGATTTATAAAGAGCCTTGCCTTCCCTGAGATAATGTTCTGCCTACCATCTTACTATATATCAGAATGACTCCAAAGTAGCCCTGACTTCAGCTAAAAGCCAGTACTCTTAATTTAAGGTGAAACTGACTTTGCTGGATCTTTAAGATCAAGAATTAAAGTTAAATTAAAAAGGCCAAGAAAACCAATATTTGACTCTTGCCCTCTGAGTCAGTCTGAATCTAGGGAACAGGGAACTTCTCTAAAGAGCTTTGCAACTCTGGACCACATAACCTCCTGATCAGGGAGATTAATGAGACCACTGGAGAATGAAAACCCAATCAGTGAACTTGCCGTGAATAGGAGGGTCATTTGAGACAGGAGATGCCCCTGATTCTTCCAAGGAAAGCCACATGGTCAAGCAAGATCTGGACCCCTCATTGTGCAGATAGTACTAGCAGAACTAAGAGGCTGCTTTCAAGTTCTCCCACAAGTGATCCCTATGGGAACTCAGCTGACTCTTAATGATAGAAACAAAGTCAATTTTGACCAGCTTCATCTTAAACACCTACCAAAAACAGTTAAGCTAAAACACAGTAATTCCTGGGAGTAATGAAGGACAGGAACAGCTAGAAAAGAGGAGACAGCAACTAGGCCAACAGAACTCCAGGGGTGGTGTTCAGTCAAGTGTGGCCTTGGCTCCTCCACCTCACAGGACCCCTATTAGTCCTCTTTATGTTTCTCCTAATAGAACTCTGTATGTTAAATTGCCTACAGAAGTTCCTGCAAGATCAGATACACAAATTCACCAACCAGCCGGGCAATCAACTACTTCTTTAAGACTACCAGCCCCTGATGCCCAAGACAGAGACCTACGACTCATGACCAACTCTTCTAGTGAAAAACCAGCCTATACCTCAGAGCAAAGCCTGTCCAAGTAAGGGACATGACCATTGTCCTTGGAAAGACCCACAGAGCACTCCTAAGCACATTCCCAACCTGCTAAGTGGTTTATCTACAAATAACAGGAGAGATCTGCTGCACCAGGTGTCCCTGACTCAGGCTAGGTGGAAACCCATAGTAACCCCCTAGCAGCCACCAATCAGCATGAGACAGGGAAATACCTGGGATGCCAGATGACCCTCCCAGTAATTACATGTTGGGAAACCATGCAATTCAGCATGAAAACCCATCTTGGCTTAAACCAATCAGTTCAAATGAATATTTGTAACCAATCACTTCTACCCAACTTGTTCCCACCAGTGAATGTGCTAATCATGTTTTAAAGTTGTTATTTGATTTTCCTGTGGTGTCTGATAATTTGCTAAGAGATGCTATGATGTATGTGGGGGTCTCTGCCTTCTCCAAAGAATGTATAAAACTGCTGCAAATCCTGGGCTCTGGGCCTCTCAGTATCACCAGTTGCTGTGTGTGCGCAGAGGACCGAGCTAGCTCATAATAAATGCCTCTTTACTGCTTACATTGATCTTGGGTCTCTGGTGGTCTTTTTGGGGGTCCCGAATTTGAGCATAACACTAGCTCTAGACACTCTTTCCCACCTAACACCCTTCATAACCTCTTTTCCAGATATTACAACCTCTCTTTCACTTCCTAGAAATGAGATCTGCTCTCTGGCAGGCCCACTCTACTTGGTCTGTCTGCTCTACAGCATCCCCACCATGAAGCATCAAACCTAAACTCCCCACACATCAGATGAGGAGCCACCAGTCAGATGAACACTGGCAGATCAACTTCACTCACATGCCTAGGCACAAAGAGCTTCACTACCTACTTACTTTGGTTGATACATTCTCAGGTTGGATAGAAGATTTCCCTACATCCAGGGAAACTGCTGACACTGTCACCTCAATCCTCATCAAGCAGACCATTCCCATGTTAAGAATTCCCACCTCCTCCCAGTTAGACAAAGGTCCAGCCCCCACTTCTCAGGAAACAAGCAGACCAGTGCCTTCCTGCAACATTCATCACCTCAGTCCCAGCACAACCACAAACTGAATTGGACCCTCTTCAACTCAGTCTTACTTCAGGAACTACATTCTCAGTTGTTGCAACCTTGCTGGATGGGACCCCATACAGTCATATTTACTACCCCAATGGTGACCAAGCTTTTAGACATTCTCCCTGGTACCATGTCTCCCACCTGAAAAAGGCACCTGTTCCAAATATCCAGTCCTGGACTTCCACCACGCCCACTAAACTCAAAATTTCTCACCAATCCTGTTCTTCTTTTACTAATCATTAAATTTCTTTCAAGTTTCTATCCCAACCACAGATGGTGCTTTAACATCCAAGTGACATGGCATGAGGATTACACCACCCACTCTCAGTTTATGGGTCAATTGCCCTTCCACTGGCTGAAATTGGGCTGTCACCCTTAACATTACTGGATTCAACCAAGCTACCTCTGATACTTCCTAGAGTCCCTACGACAGGACCAAAGGCTGATACCAAGGATCTCCTCTGCCCAGGACTGATTTGAAGCCATCGATCACTTGTGGTTTCAAGGAACTTTTATGGACTTTACCCCTGCCAAAATAACTGTTTATAGCCACTGGGTGTTATTTCTGGCTGCTTGGTGTTCCCAGACCTGTCCCTGAACATTCCTCCACTTTCTCCCCTAGGTCCTACGCTGCCCACCATTAAGCAGGATGTAGCCAGAGGATTTTATGATTTCCCCATGTCACTTAGAAAAACAAATG
Organism: Marmota flaviventris; assembly: GCF_047511675.1. Lineage (NCBI taxonomy): Eukaryota > Metazoa > Chordata > Mammalia > Rodentia > Sciuridae > Marmota > Marmota flaviventris. The sequence continues at coordinate 125,205,458 of NC_092506.1, forward strand.
GGAGGAATGTTAGGTTCAGGACAGGCTGAACCCAGTTGTATGTAGGGCAGGCTGAACGGATGTTAGCTGCAGGATAACACATGCCCCCCCTCCCCCCGTTCTTTATCACCTGTTTACATCAAGTCTGAACACTCGACCCCCACCCATCTGGTGCAACAGAAACCCACATCTGACCCCTGCACCATCTGCCTGAAGGCAGAAGAGGATACCCTTAGCAACTACTGTGTAATCCAATCATTGTCCACCAACAAGGCAGCTTGCAGACCCAGAGACCCCATTAGAATTTGGCTTTAAAAACTCCCTCCTGCTGGTGCCTCCATATCTTGTTCTCTCTTTCTCAATCTCTTTCTTCACTCTCTCTTTCTCTCTCCTCCTCTTTTGCACTGCTGCAATAAAGATCTCTTGGTCACTCCGAGTGTTGTGGTCACTTTCCTTTCACTTCTACCCCTAAACTATCATTTGGCCCTGTGTGAGAGAGCAGAGGTGGGCTTAGAGTGATCTTTGTACTCCAGAGGTGGTGTCACTCACCCAAGGAAAGTGAAATACTGGAGCCCAAGCCTTGCCTCAGGCAAAGGAACGTTTAGATAACCCTTGAAGCATGGGATTTCAGTCTGGAACAGTTGGTTGTCAACCCCAGAACCAAGGTTCCTCTCCTTGGTATTGAATGTTTATCAAGCCCACTTTGCTACTGAGCAGTGAGGTTTGTACACAACAGAACCTGCCTACACACATAAGTGAAAGTCGGTGTGATACATTCACATACATGTAGAAGAGAAATAAAGGGAGGACAATATATGACATGCATTGCAGTCTGACTTATAACCAGAAACTTCAGCTGTAGTGAAAGACAGCATGCGTTCGAGTGCTTGCACCTGCTGCTAGTGAAGACGTTTGAGTTGGTTAAAAAAAGAAAGAAAGAAAAAGTACTAGGATCTAGTTCAAACAAGAAAATCCAAGAGGGAGATGAAGATGGAAACTAGTGTTGGGACACTTAGTGTTGGGACAACCTTATTTAAACTAATAAAAAATAGAGGCTAGATTGAACTAGGGATGACACGCCAAGGTCAATTACAGGCTGCCTCAGTCTACCCACAGGTTGTACTATGACCCTTCCATGGATCCCTTCAGTTGCCACTAATAACAAGTAAAATATTAGCAAGATTGTAATTTTTAGATTCATTGGGGTGATATTTATGTGCCATCTCATACTGTTAGCATATATACTAGTCTATGTTTACTCACTATAATTTTAAATTTATGTTGAGTTAATGTGTAGTGTGAAAAAATGAGCACTAATTTTCATAAAGTTTCCTTATTCTCCTGAAGCTCCCCTTACTACTTTGTGTTACATAATTAGAGGCAAGGGGTAGAGTTTCCTATAAAAACTTTTAAATATTGTGTCTTAAAATAATTGTCATTTAAAGTGGGCTTGATTAAACCATTTTAAGATCAAAATTCTTGTGACCAGATGAATCTTGATAATACAGATCCATCCCACCCAAGAATTGTGTGAAGCCTAGATCCTGGCACCCAAACACTAAATTGGTGTCCCTCAATATATTTGATAACTAAAAATTTTCCTTAAGGACTGTTCTGCCTCTTTGAGAATACTATTGAGAACATATCCATTACCTACTTTATTTTAACAAGAAAGTGATGACAAACAACTTCTTTCTGGGAAAATTATTTTTTCTGATGTGTCTGACATATAAAAAAAGGCTATGATCTTGTTTAGTGACACCTTTGTCAATTATTCTAGAATCTTGGAAGGCAAGGTTATGTTTGTCTGTGTTTAATGGGAATTCACATTAGAAATGTTGACATCTAAACACTAATATCATTTTAGCAGTTTGATGTGAGAACAGAGTTGGGAAGTGACAGCCGTGTGTATGATAGTAGTTCTGAGTTGAGTAGAATATACATTCATGTCATCACTTTGGCGGGGTGGGTTACTTACTAGGGGTTGAACCCAGAGCCACTCTACCACTGAGTTCCAGCCCTTTCTCCCCTTCTTGAAATGGCAGTCTGAAACTTGGGATCTTCCTGCTTCAGCCTCCCAAATTCTTGGGATTAACAAGAAAGCAGCACCATGCCCAGCTGTAATCACTTTTAAAATAACCCTTTCTACTTACTGGTGTTCATATTAGCAAATTTGAAAAATGCAGATAGATGTACATACACCAGATCTCATGGTATGACTCATTACAAATTATCTTTTCATTTGAAGCACTGCTAGTTATGATAGAGAAAATTAAAATAGCATTTAGCTCAAGCTAGCTACAATGTAACAAAAATTTCTTCAACTTGTTTAACTTTAAAAAGGATGTTTATTTTGACTTTTTAAAAATCTTGTAAAGTGTTTGTTGCTTATTAGTATTGAAAGGTGCTGTGGAAACATGTAAGTAAAGACTTCTCGGAAGAGAATATATTTTCAATTGTGTAGAGATGTATTGAATCTCTTTGACCTGAGAAGCCAGACAAATTGAAAATAATTACTTTTTTTTTATTTTAAGCAAGAAAAATTTCCCAGAGTAAAAGAGGTCAGTACTGTTAAAAATACTGTTAAAAATCATTACTTTTTTTCATATTCACATATTCCTATGTAAACTAAATAAATAACGAGTTACAAAGATATTGAAAATGTTCCAGTTTCTAAGCATGGAGGAAATGTCATCAAATGGACAAAACATGCATGCCTTTTTGGAGTTTTACATTTGAGAGACATAAGAGTTAATTGGAAGAAAAACAAATAATTTACCATACAATTCTGTGGTTTATAATTAAGGCATTTCATTGATTTTTAAGATGCACATCTGAGATGGATGGAATCTTAAAATTGGCATGTTGTAACCACATGGAAATTTTTCTTCTGAGTTGAACATAGAATAAGAATGTTCTAAGTGTCTTAAAGGTGGTGGCATCTCAGAGAGAATGAAATAGGAAATATATAAAAATGTCAGCACATTGGTTAATTTTTAGCATCCAAAACTATTCAAAGGTGACTTGTAAAAAAAAGTTACAGATTTCTATATCCTTCTTTTTTTTTTTTGGAGGGGGGTGAGTACCAGGGATTGAAATCAGGAGCACTCAGCCACAGAGCCACATCCCCAGCCCTATTTTATATTTTATTTAGAGACAGGGTCTCACTGAGTTGCTTAGTGCCTCACCATCCCTGAGGCTGGCTTTGAATTTGAGAGAGTCTTGTCTCAGCCTCCAGAGCTGCTTGCTGAGATTACAGGCATGTGCCACCACATTTCACTTCTAAATCTTTCTGTCTAAACTAGAATCTTTTTTTTTTTTTTTTTTTTTTTTTTTGCAAAGGTCAAGAATGTTTTATTGTGGCTTGGGTGGGGAGGGGAGCGCTGCAATTGTTGCGAGCCCAGAGGTGGCAAGAGGGAGGGGGCCAGGTCTGGAGGCTGAATCCAGCTAGCCAACCAGGGCCCTGCCCATTGGCTGCCGGGTGGGGCGGTAACCATGGCGACGGCCATTGCTAAGGGCCAGAGCCAATCAGGGCATCACCCGGGCTGTTTCAAAAATCTCCCTGCAGCGCTTGGGGGAGGGGAGGCCAGAGCTGCGCATGGGGGAGGTGAGGTCAGAGCGGCGCGTGGGGGAGGGGAGGGGAGGTCGTGGCCCAGCAGGGAAGGTCCCCCTCCACGTTGTCGCGTGTGGGGCCTGGGCGCTCACTTGCAGCCCTTGGGCACCTTGGGGACACTGGGCTTGTCTGCCTTCTTCAACTTCTTGCTCCCAGCCGCTGCCTTCTTGTCCTTGCTGCTGCTGCTGCTGCTGCCCTTGTCCTCTGTGGCAGCGGCCTTCCGGGGTGCGTGCTTGTTGGCTGTGGCACCCTTGGTGGGTCAGGGGTGCTGCCTGCTTCTTGGGTTTGTGCACTGTTAGCTGGCCGTCAGCTTTTGGCAATTGAGCTTGAAGGAGCCGGTGGCGCCTGTGCCCTTGACCTGCAGTAGCAAGTCACTCTGCACCAGCGTGCACCAAGTACTTGAGGTAGGTGCAGCTGTTCTGCTGGTTGAACCCCTCCACCTTCCTGGCCTCTGCATAGATGCCCACCAGCGACAAGCTTCTGCTTGCTCAGCCTGCGCACGTCTCCACCACTAGCTGGCTGACCAGCTGGTTCTTCTTGCCGCTGCTTTTATGCTTGGGGCCGCCACGGCCCTTGTCGCTGCCCCCCCCCCCACCTCGCCGCCCTCCCCATGGCCCCCTTGGCGCCCAGGAGCTGCAGGGCCTTCTCCAGCTCCACCAACATGGTGGCCAGCGGGTTGGTGGCAGGCAGTGCCAGGAAGAGGAAAGTGGGGGGGGGCGCTCAAGGCGTGGGTCCTGGGGCTGGGTGGCAGGGCTGGGGACAGATGGACGAGCTCCATCGGGGAGCCGGGGTGGTTGTCTGGGGCAGCTCTGGGGCTCAGGGAGGGCTCAAGCTCGGTCCGAATCTCACGGCTGCTGTGGCGCCGCTGCTCCAAAGCTGCCCGCCTTCTGGATGTGTGTGATGCGCTCTGCTAAGCTACAATGTTTTATTCAGAAGATTCCTGTGAAAGACCCCAGCCCAATAACTTTAGGCCCAGTAATAAATCACCAGGGCTTGCTTCCGCACCTGCACAGACGTCAGATGTATTTTTCAGAAAATCAGTTAAGTGTAACCGATTAAGAAAGGACAGGATGGTTGGGAAAGGAACCGGCACGGTTGGGCAAACGGGATCATACAATGAAAAACCATACAATGAATAACAAATGGTTTTTATATGGTTTTTCCAGGAACCTATAGTGAAAAACAAGTTTACCCTTTAAGTGACCTATATGCTGGATTCAAAAGAGCCAATGAGATACCTGTTACTGTGCTAGGAGGGAAACTGACCACTGTACCCTATAAAAGATCTGTACCCCAAAGCCCGGTGTGCCAGTTCACCGAAGCTCCGGCTGAGGTTTCGCTGGGCACCCGCAGGCGCCTGTGTATCAATAAATCACCTCTTGCGTTTGCAGCCAGTGCCTCGTGCGTCTTTCTTGGACAGGGAATCGGTGGGTCTTTCATTTGGCGAGCCAGCCAGGAGAACTCCTGTAACCCCGTCCGGATCCCTGCCCGAGGAACACCCGATAACCACTGGGAGGTAAGCTGGCCAGTTCGTGTCATTTTGTGTCTCTGTCTGTCTGGTTGTTATCTTGTTATCTGTTCATGCGCAGCGTCTGTACGATTACGCATAATCGCTCTGTATTCTGGGCAGCTTGAGAAGGAGTTGACGAACTCGGACTTCTCCCCTGCCACCCTGGGAGACGTCCCAGGGGCTCAGGGAGGCCCATCTTGGGGGGCCTCCAATGTTCTGTAGAGTACACTGTACTCGTGGGTGACGGAGGTGATGGTATCCCTCCTCTCCCTAATCCGTCAGGTACGTTCGGTTTGTGCTCGAGCCGCGCAGCGTTCTCTGTGTCCAGTCTGATATTTGTGTCTGTCTTCTTGCCTTTGCACTTTCTCACTCCATCTAAGACTAACATGGGACAATCTATAACAACTTTAACATCTCGCTTTGACTTTTCTCAAAGCCCTGTCCTCATTATTAAATTAGTGTTAATTGGCTTTAGAGATGGGAACCAAATTTTCAGTCACAAATTTTAACACTCTCAAGGGGACTTTTAAGGAGTCCCCACTCTGCTCTCTTGGGGAAGCCTAGCACTCGAAACAACTGCAAGCAGAGGATGGACTTTTTGGGAGCTGGCTACTAAAAAGTTAGAAAAAAAAATGCCTAATGCCTAAGGTCAAACCAAACTGGAGGAACTGATCCTATGGGTGAAAGATGGGATTAAGGGACTCCCAGCAGCTGCCAGAGCCATTTAGCTCTGGGGAGTTCCCTGGGTCCTTATCTACATCTTAAGGATTACGCTACCTCTGTTTACTTAAAAAGAAGGGACACTGAATGCAGTAAAGCCAGTCACACTGGGACCCTTGATTTTACACCTATAGTTGCCCCTACGTGAAAACATCTGGTCCACTCATGGGAAAGTCTATGGTGCCATTGATGGGAGTCATAATTAAATGAAAGTTCAAAACCTGGAGAGATATTTTCTTATCTGGTTGTCTGATTGTTTCTTAGGGATAATCTAGGTTAAATGTGTGTCTAAAAAAGATAATAATAATAATTTTTATTGTAACAATCTGGTATCTGAATGGGTTTCTAAAGCATTGCACTATCTTGCAGTTAAAAGTTGGGTTTAAGCAATTGTTTAATTTGATTTCAGATAGTTCATGCTAGAAAACTTAAATACTTGGGATAAAAAAAAAAAAAAAATTAAAGAGTTTCAATTTTGAACTGGGTAGCCTGAAAAGAAATTAAAACGTTGGTCTGGCTCATAAAAATGACATTAAATAATTAAATAGTAATAGTCTTAAAAATTTTCAAAGCTTAATTTCAGATATATATGGTAATGTGTGGACAAATTTAATGTAACTCAATGCTACTTTAAAAACTTCAAAACAAGCAAAGTGGCTTAGAGGTACTAAAGAAATTTCTTCTGATGGTAGAGATCCTATTTCCAGTTTTATGTGAACAAGTTTTTCTAGTGTAAAAAGATATAAAATTTTAAATTTTGGAAATTGCTTCTTAAATTTGTGTCATAATTTTCAACATCTAAACCTGGAAATATAACTTAAGGTTAAAACGCCTTAGGCCTAAAGTGTCTGCTCAAAATAGCAGTTTTTTTTCCCTGCTCCTTCCAGACCTTGGTCAGGGCTTAAGCTGATATGCAAACAGAAGCAGCTTGGAGCTCAGGCCCAAGGAAAAAAAAAAAAAAAAAAAGAAGATAAAAGTGTCTTTTTACCTGAACTCAAACTAGACCAAACCAAGAAGTAAATTGTATGGTATTTACTAACTACTGGCCAGTCATCTTTTTTTTTTTTAGGACTCTTGTTTTTTCTTAGATTCTGTATTTTTTTTTTTTTTGAGCTCGTGATTCTGATCCTGCAGACCTAGGTTAATGTTTTTCTGATCAGTGAAGTTTTTTTAAAACAAAAAAACATTGCAATGGAGATTTCATCTGCAAAAAGCTACGAGGCCTTTATTATTGTTATGTGTGCACACTCTTGTTATGTGTTGTATGTCGGTATGTCTGTATGTGTGTATGTCCATATATCCTACAGTGATATAACAATTGACAGATGAGGAGCGCTCATAAAAAAAAAAATTAAAAAATTAAAAACAGATCCAAATATCTTTAATTCACGTGATTCAAACGGTTCAATTTAGATTGGGTAAACAGATAAAAGTAAAGATGTCCTCAAAATTAAGCTTATAAGTTTCTCTAGGTGTTCAAAAAGGCCCTAATAAAATGTTAACTCTGCTTAAATTTAAAAGTTTACAAGTATTGTTTCAAAATGTGAACAAAAGGAGGTTTATGTAATTATGGTGTTATTAATGTGTTCATATCTTCCAGGTATACAAGTCTGTAAGGTAGAAGCTTCAAAAGAACATTATATCAAGCTGGTGTTCTAAAGTTGTATGGTAATTTTAGGCTTAAAAAAAAACAAACATGTTGGAGATTCAATTATATCATTTGTGTTCTAAACTGAACTTGTTATCAATAAGATATGTACGGTTCCATGTTACTTTCTACTCTGAGGGTCTGAGAGCCTAATCTGTGTAAAGGTTTTATTGCAAAACAGAAAAGTACATTACAACTTTTCTATAAGAGGTTAAAAGCTTTCAGCCTTTAATTCATGTTTTAGGTGTGATATTAAACTTGAACAACAATTTATGTAAACTTTGTAAAATGATCAGCTTCAGAACTATAGTACTTGAGATTTATAAAGAGCCCTGCCTTACTTGAGATAAGGCTCTGTCCCATCTCACTACATGTGAAAGTGGCTATGAAAGAAGTAAGCCAGATTTCAGTACAGTTAAAGTTGTGTCCAAAAGTAGGTTTTTGCCAAGATTACTAGGATCTCAAACAGGGAATTATGATGTATAACCCTGCCAGAATTCAAGGTAGCTATTATATAAGCTAAATATGTTTTTACCCTAGTTAGTTTTGTTTTGTAGTTTGCTTATAGATGGTTTAAGGATTGCCTGTTAATGTTTTAAAGAGGTATTGCTTTAAGAACACAACCTGGGTCAACATAAGATAAGGAGTTATCACCTACAGGATAGAGAGATAAACATTAAAGCCCAGTGCTCTTAATATAAGGCTGTTAACTTATTTGCTGGATGTTTAAGATCAAGTTTTTAAAATTAGTTAAATTAAAAGGGCCAAGAAAACCAATATTTGGCTCTTGCCCTCTGAGTCAGTCTGAATCAGGGAATAGGGGACTTCTCCAAAGGGCTCTGCAACTCTAGGCCACATAACCTCCTGAGCAGGGAGATTAATGAGACCAGTGGAGGACAGAAAGCCAATCGGTGCATTTGCTGTAAAGAGGAGGGTCATTAGAAAAGGGAGACATCCCTGATGCTTCTGAGGGACGCCATATGGTCAAGCAAGGCCTGGACCCATCCTAGCGCAAATGGCACTAGCAGAACTGAAAAGCTGCTATGAAGTTCCTGAGGACTCCCAGGATAACTCAGCTGACTGTAAACAATAGGTAGAAACAAAAGTCAGTTTGACTTGCTTCATCTTAAACACTTAGCAAAGACAGTCAAAGCCAAAGCACAGCTGTTCCTGGACATCTTAAATGATAATAATAGTTAAATGTAACTTCCATAAATAAGTAAACTGGAGGCTACAAAAGAGATTCTTAGACAGAAATGCCTGATAACTGTCAAAGGGACTGCTAGAATAGTTTTAGTCTAAGGCCTTTATTTCTAGCCAACGCAGGTAGGCTTGATGTTTGCTAATATGGTTATCCAGCCCTAAGTAGCAAAATTAAAATTTTCTCTATTAGACACAGAGGTTATACTAATAAAAGGATTTTGCAGGATCAGATGGCATTAAATTATTAAACTATATCTTAAAGAAAAAGACATCTGTAACCCTACATGTTAGTTGTTGTGTTGACATCCCTGACATTTCTGACAATGTGACAAATATCCTTAAAGATTTACCTGCTCAGATGGAAGCCATGTTATCAGCAACTTTTTCGTGGAAATAATATCCTAGCTCCTAGTTCCTGGTACTGCCTGATAGAAAACATTGTTAATCTTTGTCTTGGCCATTATACTCATCGGCATATTTCTGTGCTGTGGCATTTATTACTGCATCAATATGGTTCCAGTACTAATAAGTTCTTGTTTCTCTTATAGACCACCCATCACTCAAATGGCCCTCCAGCCTATTACTTCTCAATTAGACTTTCATCATGGACCACTCGATAGACCCAATATTTTTAAGGGGGACTCCAAACTGCTTGCCCCACGCCGTCCCTTTTCAGCCTGAAGAAGCCAGAAAGATTCTCTTCGTCCCCCTTCCTCACAGCAGTAAGGAGTTCCCAAATTTAAAAAATAAATAAATAAATAAAGCCAGATTTAAAGTTAGGTAGTCAGTGTAGTTAGATAAATCGGGGGTCTAACATCAAGTGACCAAGTCTATCACTGCCTTAGAGAAATCTCTCTCTTCCCTCTCAGAAGTCGTGCTACAAAATAGGAGGAGATTAGATCTGTGATTCCTTAGAAAAGATGGTCTCTATGTGGTTTTAAAGGAACAATGTTGTTTTTATGCTGACCATACGGGGGTGGTCCGGGAAACTATGAAAAAAGTCACTGAAAGGTTGGCAAAAAGGCAAAAAAAAAAAAAAAAATTTGAAGCACAACAAGGATGGTTTGAACGTTGGTTTAACAAATCCCCATGGTTAACTACTTTGCTATCCACCATAGCGGGACCTTTAGTTATTCTGCTAATAATCCTAACGTTTGGACCCTGCATACTCAATAGATTGGTGCAATTCATGAGAGAGAGACTTTCTATAATCCAAACTATGGTTCTAACTCAACAGTACCAGTTGCTTAAACAACAAACAGGGTCACACACAAGCTTAATCCAAGAACCTGAGCAAGCAGAACAATGGATATAAGATTCTATCCATGATAAAGAAAAAGGGGGGAATGAAAGACCCCAGCCCAATAACTTTAGGCCCAGTAATAAATCACCAGGGCTTGCTTCCGCACCTGCACAGACGTCAGATGTATTTTTCAGAAAATCAGTTAAGTGTAACCGATTAAGAAAGGACAGGATGGTTGGGAAAGGAACCGGCACGGTTGGGCAAACGGGATCATACAATGAAAAACCATACAATGAATAACAAATGGTTTTTATATGGTTTTTCCAGGAACCTATAGTGAAAAACAAGTTTACCCTTTAAGTGACCTATATGCTGGATTCAAAAGAGCCAATGAGATACCTGTTACTGTGCTAGGAGGGAAACTGACCACTGTACCCTATAAAAGATCTGTACCCCAAAGCCCGGTGTGCCAGTTCACCGAAGCTCCGGCTGAGGTTTCGCTGGGCACCCGCAGGCGCCTGTGTATCAATAAATCACCTCTTGCGTTTGCAGCCAGTGCCTCGTGCGTCTTTCTTGGACAGGGAATCGGTGGGTCTTTCACCTGTACAGATCTTTCTCCTTGTGTAAAACAAATGGAAGACCAGTGTTCATCAACATGAGGACAATTTTTTGAAAAGGGTTTGAGGGAAACAAACTTCTTGGTGCTTTTCCATGAAAGCACATGGTGGGAAGTTAATGCATTTGAGGTTAAGTTGTTCACACAACACAGGCAGAATTTATGGAATATGGATTATTTTTGTTTCTTAGCCCAATTTCTGAAAGTTTGTAGGTCCACTTATAAGTTTTTTCAAGTGAGACATCCTTAAGTTGAATTTCAATGATTCATAGTTGTTATTGTTTTTATAAGAATGTATTTGAAAACATTTATTTTCTGTGTACAGTTTATGTAGGAAACTAGCTCCATGATATCTCTTGGCTAGGAAGCCTGTATAAGGACTTTTTCCATCTGATACTGAGGACAGGTTTCATGGGAAACTCAACCATATGAAGGTTACATACCTTTTTCCCCCAGGAGGACTTCAGCTTTGCTTATCCAAGTGTGGTCCTATGTCCTGGAGCTTGTTTGAAATGCAGACTGGTGGCGTATCTGAACCTGTGGGAAGAACCAGACAAGATATGTGACTCTCAGACTTGAGGGTATTACCAGGATTGCTGGACTAGTACAAAGTTTCTGATTCAGTAGTCTGGGTGGGAGCCTGAGAATTTTAATTTTAACAAGTTATCACATGCTGCTGATGTTGCTGGTACAGGGACCATACTTGGAGAACCATTATATTAGAGTGTCCTCATTGTACATTTTTCTCCCCTTTCCAAATTTCTTACTCATTTAAATAGCTTTTTAAAAACAGATTTTCATATTCTTTAACTTGATTGAAGGGGGAAAAAGCATTTTTTTTTTTGTAATGACCACACCAAGATTGCTTTTCAGCATCTAATTTCAGAGCAAAAAATCTCTTTAAACCTTAGTTTTAAATCTTATCTATGGGTGTCTCTTTCTCTTCTTTCTGTAATATTCTTTTTAATGTTTAAAAATTCTTTTAATGTAGATAACATGTTCTTATGGTTCAAAAGTTAAAATGACACAGGCATGCTTCGGAAAATGTGATTTCCAACTGCTTTGCCCCCCCTTCACCTCTCTTTTTTAGATAACTACCTTTAATTTATTTCCCATAGATGTCAATTGTTTCCTTTTATAGTAGGAGAAATGCCAGTGTACTATATTCTTTTTATATAAAATGTGGTATACTATTTAAGTAATTCTATCCTATTGTTTTTTCTTTATATGCTCTTTAGATTTTTTCCTATTAGTATTTATTTAGAATGAATATAATATTTGTTTATAGAAAACACTTAAAAAAAACAGCTGTGTTTAAACAGTGTCTATTAAGTGCCTTGTTTACTTATCCAGCCCCCCCCCCCCCCCGTAGTGTTTGGGTTGTTTCTAGGTTTATCACAGACCATACTATGGTGAACCAGCTTGTATACATATCATTTTATACATGTGCAAGTACATCTGTGGGATACATTCCTAGAAGTGGGATCACCGTGCCAGTGGGCATTGCATTTATAATTTAGTTAAATGCTTCCTTTCTTAGGTGTTGCACCATTTTAAACTCCCACAAGTACAGTTGCTCCTCATTATTCATAGAGGATTGATTTGAGGACCCCTTTGTGGATGCTGAAATACAAGGATGCTTAAGTCTTTTATATAAAAAGCATAGTATTTGCATATAACCTATGCACTTTCTCCACATACTTTTAAATCATCTTTAGATTTCTTAGAAGACTAATACAATATAAATGCCATATAAATAGTTGTTACACTGTATTGTTTAGGGACTAGTGACAACAAAAAAGTTGGTATGTGTGTTCAGTATGACAATATTTTTAAAAAATATTTTCACCTATGATTGTTGAATTCAGTCTGAATACCACAGATACGAGAGGGCAGATCTCAGTGTATGAGAGAGTTCCTATTTTTTCTGGGGCCTTTCCAATGTACTGTGTACAACCCTTGAATTTGTTAACAGCTTGATAGATGAGAATTATCAATATAGAGTAATTTAATGTGGATTTCTATCATTTTTAATAAGGCTCTGCATATTATGCTTAAAAACGAATTGTATTTTTTTTCTTGTGAACTCTCTGTTAATTTTTTTTTTTTCACATTTCTGTTTTGGGTTGCTTTTTTCCCATTATCAATTTCTAGAAATTTGTAAATTGGAGAGATTAGCCCTGTGTGATATCAATTCTAGTTTTCCCCAGATTTTCACTTATTTTTATTTACCTTCACATATTTTGATATACAAAAGTCTTACATTTTTTTAAAATTTTACAGTTTATATTAATCATTATGGTATCTTGATATTTTTTTAAAAATATTTCTTTATTTCTATGTGGTGCTGAGGATCAAACCCAATGCCTCACAAGTGCTAGGCAAGCACTCTACCACTGAGCTAAAGCCCCAGCCCAGGTATCTGGAGTTTAAGTCACTGAAAGGCCTCCAAGATTTTTAGAATTTGCCCATGGTTTCTTTTAGTACTTTTATGGTATCACATTTACATTTAAATGTTCAAATTATGATTTATTCTGGTGTTCAGAATGATGCATAGGTTCAACTTTATCTTTTTCTGTGTGCCTGTTATTTTCACCTGTTGCTTTTAGAGCCCTTCTTTGAATCTCTTATGGTGTTGTTAAATTTTGGAGGTATTGGGGTGTCTCTGGGGTTTGTATTCTATTAGTCTTTTTCTTCATATACCAGGATCACATTATTGATTTTATAAAAGTTTTAATATCGTTTAAAACTAGTTTCCCCTTTTTGCTTTTCATATTCCTGGGAATTCTTGCTTGCTTATTTTCCCATGTACTTTTGAACTGTTTTCTCTAGTTCCAGGAAAACAAAAATCTAAAGGAAATAAACATCAGATTAAATGTATACATTTAAAATCTATTTAACTTCTCCAAACTTTTTTTTCAGGTTCTTAATAAAGGTGCTATGAAAGAATGTAAGACAGGAAAATAATTAAATATTTTTACTGTGGTAAGTGTTTTATGATTTTACATTTTAAAAATTATTTTATTATTATTATTATTATTATTATTATTATTATTATTATTATTATTTTAGTCTGCTTCCTTAATGTGTAAAAGGGATATTGTTTTAGGAGTGTTTGAGTTCATACAACCTCTGGGTAGTAAGGTGAATGCCAATAATGTGGGCTGTTTGAATAATGATGTTTGTCTTTCCCTATCTCTATGACTCTAATATTTTAATTTCTATTATTTTGTCATTTTAAAATGTGGTTCTGAGAAGGAGATTCTGTATTACATTTACTTGCAACATTCAATGAATTCTTTCCTCTTAAATAGGAAGATGAAAAGATTTGAAGTAATTTTGGTGATATAGAGGCACTTCTTTCTCTTAAAAGTTTGTTGTGATTTTTTATTATAATAATTAGAAAAATTTTTACCCATATAAAACAACATAATGACAAAAGTAAACCCTCAACTCCTGCACAAAGAAATGGCCACAATTAACTCACTTTTGGAAACTTATTGATGGATATGAAAGTGTATATAAGATTTTAAATACACAGCAGTCTCTCTCTATATATGAAGCTATGTGGTCATTTTTATAGTGTTCTATATATATCTCTATTTGTGAGTTGAACCTGATGTGCATAATCATGGGTGATCATTTTACTGGCTGCCTAGTTTTTTTTTTTTTTTTTTTAATTATTTTTTAGTTGTCAATAGATCTTTATATATGCAGTGTTGAGAATCAAACCCTGTTCTTCACACATGCCAGGCAAGTGCTCTACCATTGAGCTACAACCCAGCCCTGCCTGCCTAGTTTTCTATTATTTAGAGGCATCATACTTTATCTAGCTACTCCTTTCATAGCCATTTAGATTGTTACTTGTTTTTCTTTCTTGTTAATAGTGGTATATTGATTATGGTATACTTATTCACTTATCTTCATAGAGGTATAACTGCCAGGTCAAAGATTATATACATTTTTTAAATATTGATAAATATAGCTAAGCTGTTATCTGTAAAAACTGTCCCCTTCAATGCCCATGAGAATCCTATTTTCAAAACCCTTGCTCACACCAAGTTTTGTTAATCTTTTTAATCTTTGCTAATTCAATAGGGAAAAAAGTACATTTTTGAGATAACATGTGTTTTATTGGTACTGGGGATCAAACCCAGGGGTACTTCACTTGTAAATTAGATCCCCAGCACATTTTATTTTATTTATTTATTTATTTATTTTTTTTTTTGAGACAGGGCCTCGCTAAGTTGCTGAGGCTATCCTTGAACTTGTGATCCTCCTGCCTCAGTCTCCTGATTTTCTGGGATTATAGGTGTGTTTCACTGTAAACTATTAAGGAAACCTTGTGTTATTCAAAGATTTCTTTCATTCAACATTTTTATTAACAAAAGAATTCTCTTCCTTAAGAACATACTAGTGATTCTTACATGTCAGATATTCTTAGGCATTTAATGTGATGAAAATATTTAAATATATTGAGTATTTTTTAGGTCTTTTGCCTTGATTTTAACTCATTGTTAATATTTGAAAACTTGAGGGTTGGGGATGTGGCTCAAGTGGTAGTACACTAGCCTGGACTGTATGAGGCACTGGGTTCAATCCTCAGCACCACATAAAAATAAAATAAAAGGATTGTGTCCACCGTGAAAAAAAAAAAAAAAAAAAAAAAACAAACAAACAAAAAAACTAAAAAGCAAATATTAAAAGCATTATTTGAAAACTTGATCAACCAGCTATAATTGTTTTGAACACAGAATGTTTTCTTCTGCAAAGAGTAGTACTTTTGTGTTTTATTCACCTGAAGGAAAGCCTAAAGTAACTTTTAAAATAAATTTCTTAACAATTTCCAAACATGGATACCAATGGCTGAATAGCATAAAGAATATTATTTCTGTAATTGGGTGATAATATAGTTTTTATGAGTTATGTAAACTATATGATTGTCCAATCATGTCTAAAACTATGTGTATCTCTTCTGTCCAAAGATTTTATCACTTCCTGATGAAATATGATTTTTAATTTTATGTTTGCTTTAGATTTTATTTCAATCAAATAAGAGTAACATATAAAGATGGCCTCACATGAAGCAGATTCACAACTTTATCATTGACCGACTGTTTATTCTTTGAACTGTCTTCTATATATAAAGTACATCTAGATTGCCTTTCCTGAGAGTGCTTTTCTTTTCACTTCAGTTAACATTGTTTACTGAATAACCCAAGGCTGGGACAATATGGACCAACTGGCGATTTATTCACCAGTTTTCATTCAGCACTGAATACCTACCTAAATGCTAGGCATCCACAGACATCAAAATCATTATTTACTTCTTTGTTTAATTTTTTGGTACTGGGAATTGAATCTAGAGGCACTTTACCACTGAAACACATCCCCAGCCCTTTTGTTTATTTTTTTAAAATTTTTAGACAGGATCTTGCTAAGTTGCTTAGGGCCTCACTAAGTTCCTAAGACTGGCCTTGAATGTAGGATCCTTCTGCCTCAGCCTCAACCTCCCAAAGGTTGATGCATATTATCATTATTATTTAAAGATGCAAAAGAGAATAGTATACATTTTAATTTAGAGCAGACTAACATGGTTTCTTTTAAATTTCGATGTGCATAACTGTATGGCACTTGCTGCCATAACATTCAATGGTTACTTTATTTCAAATTTTGATGTGGACTATATTTTATTTAATTTTTATAATCACATGTGTCCTGTATTTTAAATCTTTTTTTAAAGGGCAGAGTAAGTATTTAAACTGAGTATGCTGCTGGTTCCTGTTTAAGATCTGTTTATGTTTCTCAGTATAGACATGGCAATATTTTATAAAATATGTTGTTTAAAAATAATGATAAAGTAAATGCCCCCCAAAATAAAGTAAATATAATTGTATGGTTCACATTTTTTAAAATAAAAGCAGAAAATTAGATTGCCAGACTTTGAGTAGAATTAATAAATTTTTGTCTGAGTCTTGCCTGTGAAGATTTTCTGACTCCTAAACCAGTTTTTCACAGCCAAAGTAAATAGAAATGGAACAATTAAAGATTTAATAGATTTAAGAAGTATTTTAGTCTCTATTTTATTTACTTTATTCTAATATTTCTATTAGAGTACAGGATTCTAAAGAATACATGTAACTTGTTTTAATTATTATTTTTGCAGAAGTCATTTGCATGTGAAATTTTTAAAATCAATTAAATAATACTCTATCCAGTTTTATTTGCACTTTATTTTGCCTAACAATTGTTTCTTTTTAATATTTATTTTTTAGTTGTATGATTTATATGTGGTGCTGAGTATTTAACCCAGGGCCCTGATGTGCGAGGCAAGCACTCCACTGCTTAGCCATAACCTCAGCCCCTAGCAAATATTTCTTAATACATAGTCTGAAATTAAATCAAGGCAGACTTGAAATTACTGAGTCTTCATTATTGGGCCAAATTAATGAGGTTTTCCTGGACTTTTCCTTCTGGTATCTTATTGTGGCTAATGATGTAATCTTATTTGTTTTCTAAAATATTGAAGTTTTAGGTTTTTGAAACTTTTCTGTGAAAGTACAGGGATTTGTTTATACAGTGCCTTTCATTTTACTTATGAGTTAATTTCTTTAATTTTGTGCCCTAAAACCTACTAAAAATATTCCTGGAAAGTGAGGGATTAAACAGAATTTGTAATAAAAATGAAGACCTTTTTCTTTATTTCTCCTGTTAGCTGCATTTGTTAAAATTTTTATACTACATTTAAATAAATATTAAGACTTTATTACAGGGCTGGGATTATGGGTCAGTGTAGAGCACCTGCCTGGCATGTGTGAGGCACTGGTTTTGATCATCACCACCACAATAAATAAATAAACAAACAAACAAACAAACAGACAGACAAATAAATAAATAAAGCAATTATGTCCATCAACAACTACCCCCCCAAAGACTTTATTACATATTAAATGGGTGGGATTTTCTGTATTTGAAACAGTTTCTTTCTATATTAGGCATAAAGTTTAATTTAGACTGGCAGAGTAAGTGATCATTTGTTTGGAAAGAGGGGTAGACAATCTTTGGTTAGTTTCATTCTGTAACCTTCCAGCTAATTGTTGAATTGCATGCTTTTTTTGTTCTTTGCTCTGTCTACTTTGGATTTGGTTTTATGGTTGGTTGAAATAGAGATTTATTGGTAGGAACATAGATTATTTTCCCATTTTAACAGATTGTGTGTTTTTCTGACAGCTTATTCTGTCACAGGCAGAGTGATTCAACCAGACCCTTGTGCAGAGGTGTTAGTATATGATTTGGGCAGCCATTTTCAAAAATAACAGCTTTATTGATATATAATTCACATTACCATCAAGGTCACTCATTAAAAGTGCAATTCACTGAGTTTTAGTATATTCACACAGTTGTGTGCCTATCCAGCTATCTAATATGGAAAGACATTTGCCATACCCAAAGAAGACCCATGCCCTTTAGCAGTCAGTCTCCACTCAATCTTGCTCCATGTAGGCATGAATCTTCTTTCTCTCTTTGTGGATTTACTTGTTCTGGACATGATATATAAATGTAATCATTCAATATATGGCCCTTTGTATTTGTTTTTTTTTATCCTGTTTTTTAGGTAGCACATATTAGAACTTCATTCCTTTTATTGCTACATAGTGTTCTGTTATATAGATACACTGTAGTTTGTTTATCCATTTATCAGTTGATGGATATTTGGGTGACATTCACTTTGTGGTTCTTATGATCATGCTGCTGTGAATATTTGTGTTTTTGAGTTGACTTCTGTTTTCTTTTGGGTAGATACTTAGGATTGAAATTTATGGGCCATAAGTCACTCTGCCAGACTGTTTTATAAGGTGACTCAACCACTTTATATTCCCATCAGCAATGTTTGAAGATTTCATTTCTCCATATCTTTGCCAACATTGTGACATGGTGTTTTTCCATATTAGTCATCCTAATGGGTATGAAGTGGCATTGCATTGTGGTTTTTATTTGCATTTCCCTGATAAATAATGATATTCAATAACTTTGTGTACTTGTTAGCCATTGTTTATCTTTGTTAGGCAAATTCCTGTTCAGATTCTTTACCCATTTTAAAAACTGAGCTGTCCTTTTCTTGTTTAGTTTTAATAGTTCTTCTGTATTCTGGATATACACAAATGTTCACTTATCAGATATATGAAGTATATATTTTTTTCTTATTCTATAGTCTTTTCATTCTTATAAGGCCAATAGGTTTTTTGTTCAAGTCCAATTTACCAGTTTTTTGACTGCTTATGCAGTTTTCTCTGAAATTTTTCCATAAGTTAAAAAAAAAAAAAAACAGATCTTATTTCTCAACATCTTCCATTAATTTTTCTTCCTACACAAACAATGATTATTTAGTTAACTACACAATGGGTTACAGATATTAAAAATATTTTTTGTTTTCAAATATTTTCATCACATTTAATGAAAGAAACCCAAGTTTTCTAACTTGATATCCAGTGCACTTTTAAAAAATCTGCTTAGCTCAGAATGCACACATTATTCTGTAAATATTTACAGGTGTCTAATGTATTCTGAGGACTTGACTGGGCTTGGAGATCCAGGGATGCTTGGAACATGGTCCTGTCCTTAAGGAACCAGAGGTCATGTGCCACACTACAGATTTCTACAGAGGGTAGTGGCACCAGTGGAGAAAGAGGGGCACTGTCTGGGTGAGAAAGCCTCTCAGGGAGTCGGTGCTGGTGCTCTGTCTGCAGAGATTCATTGGTGATCAGAATCTTTTCTTATAGCCTATGATTCTTCCTTTTAGACATTTGCTGCTGCTGTGTGTTATGTACATTGGCACCAGTTATTTGTAACAGAAATATTTAGGGATATTGATGTAATGAATTGTAGACATCAATGTGATGACTTTGATACCTAGAAGCAAGCCAGAAGAAAGCCACATTTCTTTGATTTCTTCAGGTTTTCAAGAATGGGAACTTCCTACTTACTAATTAATTCAGTGTGGTGTGTGTGTGTGTATCTGAGCTCTGACCAAACCCAAGCAATTTTGGGTAGTCAGAGCTAAAATGTGAGTCAAGGAGGAACAGCTGTTTGACTGGAGGGAAGATTGTATATAGATATTTGGGTGAGACCTGTTAAGGAATTTATATCTTTCTTTAATAATGGAAAGCCATTGATGAGTTTGGTTGTGTGTGGGGAACATTGTCCCTCCTGTTATCTGTTCCACAGAAGCTGTTTGTGTGGACTAGAGACAGGAGACTTGTGGGGCTGTGGGACTAGTCCACATGAGAGCCAATGAGGACCTGAGCTAGGGCACTGCTGATAGATGTGGACACACAGATTGGAAATGTTTAGAAGGTGCAAGTCAGAATTCTTGGCTGCAATCAACCATCATAAGTTAAAAGGAGGATTATTGAAGAAAGAAGACTTCTGAAGAAAGTTTCAAAGGAATGAAATTCCACAGAAGCCAGCATTATTTTAGGCCCTTAGGGGCTAAGGGACAGAGCAGGGGCCATACTCAGGCCCTCACACAAGAGGGAGAAAAGAGGGTCTCCTTCCACCTGTGCTTTTTAAAATCCCAAGAGCACTCTTTTTTTAATTTATATATATTTTTTTAGTTGTTGATGAACTTTATTTTGTTTATATTTATGTGGTACTGAGAATCAAACCTGGTGCCTCGCACATGTTAGGCCATTGCTTACCACTGAGCCACAACCCCAGCCCCCAAGAGCACTCTTAGCCTTGGGTTTTGTGACCCTGCTCAGGCAGAAGTTTTGCTGGGAGCTCTGCACCCTCATCACTAGCATTCCCAAAAGCGGGGAAGGATTGTGGAGCAGAGCCATCTATTCCTCTTTGGTTATTCAAGTTGGCTTGGGCAGATGTTAAGATCTGAAGGGGAAGGTTAGGAATGCCTCAGAAGTTTGTGGCCTGGGTAGACCATGATGACAGCATTTCTGTGCAAGAACAAGGTTCACAAGTGAGTAGACTAGAATGCAGGAAGTAAACAGAGTTCACTTTTAGACCAGCTTAGTTTGGGATGTGCCTGTCAAGATGTTATGTTTCTGTGACAATTCACTTGACTTCATTCACTAATAGAAGCCTCTCTAGGGTTTGGTTATTTTTTTTGCTATGACTTTCCAGAGACTAGCATGGATTTTCAGAGGTACCTTTATTAGCTCTTAGATAAAGTAATTAAAATTTATTTTATACAGTGCAGCTTATTCTGTTTTTATGTTTTCTTTTCTTTCTTTTTTTTTTTTTTTTTTTTGTACCACGAATTGAGCTCAGGGTGCTCAATCACTGAGCCACATCCCCAACTATTTTTTTTTCTTTTTTCTTGAGACAGAGTTCTGTTAAGTTGCTTAAAGCCTCACTAAATTGCTAAGGCTGGGTTTGAACTTGCAATCCTCCTACTTCATGTTTACAAGCCACTGGGATTATAAGTGTGTGTCACCAACCTGGCTGAGCAATCTTTCTTAATGGACAAAGAACAGTAGATGCTGTTTAACTGTTCTTGCTCCTATGTTAGTGAAGTCTGAATTGAAATTTCTTTCTGCATCTCAAAGAGTACAATATACTGTACAGCAACTCTAAAAGGGTGGAAGTTATATGGTTTCTGAGAACTTCTTTTCTGGATGTAAATCCATGAAACATCAGTGTGTGTAGCAGTTAAATAGGAATTTTGGTCAGAGAACAGTGGAAGGCTGGCCTGGAACTACACTGTTACTCCAACAGCATCATTCAAACACTAGCATTTTGGGCTGGGGATGTAGCTTGCTTCACATGTGTGAGGCCTTGGGTTTGATACTCAGTTCCACAGACAACTCATTGTTCTGTTTTCATTAATGAAATACAAAGTCATTTTTGGAGGAATGAAGGATAAATTACTCATTTATATATCTTATGTGTTATAACATGACACAAATCATTTGCTTATGTGATAAACACTGCTACAAATAAGATCAGAATTGTTTTGAATATTTAAAGTCACTTTATACATGGTCAGTATTGAAAATAGCATTGCAGGTAAGGCCATTTCATAGATGTCATTTTACTTAAGAGATCTTGATCTTTCCTAGCTTTGCAAGATATGACAATGAAGGCTAGCTGAATGCTAATACTTGGAAGATAAATTGTTGCCCACACCAGCTCTGCCACTATGTTGTTTCTCCTCCATGCCAAGGCATATGGTCAGATTAAGGTGAATTCGAGAAAAATAAATTTGCTGAGATTAAATGGGAGGTACTCATGGTGGGATGAATCCATATTCTCTGGCAGGTGTGGTCCTATTTGGGGCCCTCTTGATAAAATATTCAAGATATACTCTGTGCTGTTAGTAATGGGAAGTAGCTCAGTGACCTTGGACAAGTATATTAAGGTCAGTGACACTCTACCTGTCTATAATATTCTCCATTATAGCATTGTTGTGATGATGAGCAGAGCTGCTGCATATCAACTGGTAAGCACAGTGCCAAGAACATTTCAAATTACAAGTAGATCTTACTCCACACAACAGTGTTTTCTTCAAAGTAAAATGCAAAAGGAGGGCAGTAACTGACATCAGAGGTATCAGAAGTAACCACAAATTGGCTCTTAGCTTCAATGGAACTCAAGCTGTAGCAGGTGTAATTTCACAATTTTAATTAAAATCAGTATCAGAGGTGAGATGTAAATTTTCATAATTTTAACTATAAGCACTTAAATTTCTGTGCTTTTTTCACAAATTTACCTAAATCAAGCCATTTTCATTTGTAAAACTCCAAAAATCAACAAATAGAAGATGAAATAACTGAATACTATGGTTGGTTTCATCTTTTGTTTAGTGGACACTGCTTATCAGTGAAGATGAGAATACTTGGATATTGTGCTTGCAGAGCTCATGGTCTAGGTTCCATGGTTACTGAACACTCAGGATTAGTAGTGTTTAATGTAGATATGAATTTGGGTATGATGTGTTTGGAACACGGGCAGAGTAATCATGTCAGTCAAAATTCACTAAAAGCTTATGGTTTAGCAAAATTGTACCTTTTAGAACACAAAACATGACATTTCTGAAGAACCTGAAAAAATTAGAAGAAGAGTAACTTTCTAAGGGAATTCGAAGCACATGCCATCCAGTTATCACTGACAAGTGATTTTTATATATTTTTGTGTACATGGCATGAGTTTGTTGGGTTCTTTAAAAAAAAATATTCACTAGTTCTAATCAGTTATACATGAGAGTAGTTATACATTGTACACAAATGTAGCAGGTGTTGGGTTCTTTTAGAGAAACAACCTTAAAGGGTAGTATCATTGCAAGGGAAAAAGATAGTGGATGGTTTTCAAAGGGACATCCTTACTAAGCTGTAAAATGTCTTGAATATTGTGGCAGAGCTATAGATGGTTATATTTATGATGAATAATTAAGGTTGTATCTTCTATAAGATATAGTAATTTCTATTCTTGGTCCAGTTAGCTGAGTTCAGTAATGAAGAATATGCTGTTAGAGTGTTATATTTAATACCCACTATTAGAATATTTACTTAAAATTTCCAGTTTGTTATTGGTATCTTAAAAAAAATCATTTGGGGTCAGTCTTCACATCCTTTTATATTTCTAAGCCAGAATGACCTCTTAGAGCTGGTAGACTCAATACTTGCTGTGTGTGGAATAATTTTTAATCTTTTTTCTGAGTTCACTTAAGATATGAGATATACTTGTCATTTTGGAATTCTAAACTGTTAGGATACAGTTCTCCAGTCTTGTTATCGTTGAAATTTAATATTTTAACCTTTAATTAGAAGAGTCACTGTTCTATGCTGTGGTATGTTTCCATTGCTATTTTTTCATCATGTGATTTAAGTGTTGCTAAACTTTACAAGTTATTCCAAAAGAAGACATGGAATAACTTTGTAATTTGGTGCTGTCTATTCTGCATGAAATCCAGCACTTTCAACAGTGCTATGTGCAGTAAATATTTATTTGAATTAGAGATTTGCTTTAGGGCAGCTTGCAAAAGTAATATTTTCAGTATTCAGTGACTGAGCCTTCAGTACTGATAGTTTAGCTAAACATTCAGACTTCATTTGAAGCCAGTAAACAGACAACTGTGCAATCCAGGGAGACCAATTTCTTCACTTTTATATCCACTAGTAATTTTCTTTTACAGTCATGTTTACATAGAGTAAAGGTCAAAGGAAAAGGTGTATTTGGAGCAGTTACATGAGTAAGTTTGCTACAGTGAAAGATTTTCTGTATGCTGATGAGTAACAAGAGGCAGGAATCCATTAGGCAGCTCTTTGATCAGTCATATTTCTTAGAATGCTGCTGCTCTTTTTTTTTTTTTTTTTTTGCATTCAAAGCAAGCTGTGGTTAGGTGCTGAGCAACTTGTTGAGGCAGCTTGTCTTCCCGGCCTCCTCATGATGCACCTGTGGTACTCACTATGCATCCTGCTGACTGACAAGGCATTCTGCCAGCCCCAGCCTCATGTGCTCCTGGTGGTTGCAGGCTCTGCAGGTGACTGGGAATGTGAGAAAGGATGGCCATGCCTGATGCAGGCACTCTATGCTTGTGGACTGCCTTTGTTTCACTAGGCTGCACTTTCAGAGCACAGGTTCAAGGATGAAATTGTTGAGGATTTTAAGATGGTGAGCACAGCACAGCAGAACAACTGGAGGCCCTTCTGGGCATGGGACCTTTGGTACTCGTGAGGCTGGCACTGTCTGCCCAGAGTCAGAAGAAGGAATGCTGTTGGTATTTCATGAAAATATGGCCTTGGACAAAGTTCACTTGGACTGGAGGAAGGCTCTGTTTGGGAACTCAGTGGTCAAAGACCTGCTGAGAGGATCACAAGCCCAGTGCTCTTGCCTGAATTTACCTGGAAAAGATGAAGGAGGCATCTTTGAGGTTCCATGTATTGTGGATAAGAAGTGTGACTATCAATCTGGATTTGGTCCTTAAACAGTGCTACGTGTGGGAGGAGGGGCCTGACCTCTTGGACTCATGTCTCCATTTCTTTCTGGAGAGAACAAATCTGACTTCACAGCTGCTGCTGAGATCAGGCAGTGGTGGGTGGGAACTGGTGCTTTGTGGTCCTGTGCTTAGGTCGTTAAGCAGTCCAGTTAAGTCCACTCACCACCGGTGGTATCCTGGCTGACCACATGCTTGAGACCCAGGGCCTCAATGCTGAGGAGCCTTGGACCAACTCCATGTGGCAAAACTGCACTCAACTTCACATGAGGATCTGTGTCTCACTGGCACACCTAGGCAGTCATATCCAGCTTTGAACATCTGAACACACAAGGTAATTTTCATGGAAAACCTGCCCTGCCAGTGTCAAGTGCATCATCCTGGCTGATGGATCCTCTTCTCATTTTAAGTTTGAGGAGATTGAGGCATGGACACTAAAACAAAATGCAGAGGCCGTGTGAAAAGACAGCTGTGATTTGAGCCATGAATGCTATGGAGCCCACTCTCTTTCTCCTGTGTTACCCTGTTGCCATGTCCCTCCTTGGTTTTGGGAAAGCCTACTTATTGCAGAGTGTATAAGAGGGTGGAGTGCCATATGGCAGTCTCACAAAGCATTTCATATGATGTCTCTTTCTGCAGAATTGGGTGGTGGGGGGCAAAGCCACCTTCCTAATAGCCAGGGAAAGGATGCACTTCATGCTCACTTGGCAGGGGCCTCTGCCCACTGGAGGCCAAAGAGAAATGGAGGACAGAAACTTAAAAGACAAAGTGATCTTTTCCAAACCACGACCCATTCAGGGGATTCTCCAGGCAGCACCTTTGAGGAGCACCTCTGTTTTGTACAGTGAGGCTAATTCTGTGTTTGGTCCACAGACATCTGATGTCCCATTATTCTTTATCCTGACCATCACTTTGACTCACTACTGGGCATCTCCTCCAAGACAGCTACCTGTGGGGCAATAACTCATCTCCATGAGAAAATATGAGACAACAAAAAGACCAAAGCAAAAACTAGTTAAGAAACTACAAATAATATGTAAAATCGATGGCCCTTGTTAGCTTTAACAAACTGATGGATTTCTTTCCCCATGAAACAATGAAAGTTAATGTGGATTACCTAGTAAGTTTTGAAATAGAGATGACAGTCATTATTCCAGGATATCAGGTTAAAAACATTCTTAGGAAACATGCAACCTTGTTAATTATGTTTTTCTTCAAACTGGAGTGTATTACAGAATGAAGTTTACTGCCTGACACTAAATTTGTTACTGCTCTACTCTTCACAATCTCACATTTGTATTTTACCCATAATGTGCATTTATCTTCCTCAGGCTGATTGATTTTCGAGTGAGAAAGATACTTGCCTCAGTGGAAACAGTAGGTCACTCTCAGGCTTTATCATGATGTGCTCACCAGGCCCTCATGTGCTCACACATGAACTTCACACCCATCTTTCCTGGATGTACAAAACCACATCATCACTAGATTCTTAGCCATGAAAAGTTCTTTTGCCACCTTTGCTTATGAACTTGATGGAAGGGGCTGACTTTATGAATTGTTGTCTCTCCTCAGAGTTTCTGGTGATGCTGATGATGGCAATGATGATGATGACAATAAATGTGATGGTGATGATGGTGATGATAATGATGGTGGTGATGATAGTAGTGGTGGTGGTGGTGATTATGGTGGTGGTGATGATGATGATGGCAGTGGCAATAATGATGACAATGATTATGATGGTGAAAACAGCAATGGTTATGCCAATGATAGTGACATAATGTTGATGGGAATGATGTCATGAAGAGGATGATGACCATGTGACAATGATGAATGTTAGCAGCTGACATGAATTAGATTATTTTATCTTTCCCATTGGGCAGAGTCCAGCCTAGATTCTGTTGCCCTCAGACTTGGTCATGTGATCTGTTTCACCAGTGAAAGAGAGTGGACAGTGGATTCTTTGGGAGGCATGATGAGATTCCACTTACACATTACGGTTTCTGTTGGAAACATGGCCTCACATCTCAGCTCTTCAGAAACAGGTTTAGGTGGAGAAAGGGACTGTGAAATTGGGTGGTGTGTGCTAAGTTCCTGTGGCAGATGTTGATTCAGGATATTTCTGAGCAAACATTTATTGAGCATCTCTGTTCTAGGCATTGGGGATAGAATGTAATTGGAGCTCATAATTTTGAGAGGGGAGAGAGAAAAAAATATAGAGTAGCTCAGGAAGGGTAAAGGCAATGGGCACAATGTGGGGGGCACAGAGATTGTCTGTTGGAGACAGGGATGAGAGGGGGAACCTCCAGACTGTTGAAAAGCTCATGTCCAAGCAAAATCCAGAGGGAGTGAGTGGGTAGTCCATATGATAAGTGGGGACGGGAAAGTTCTAGAGAGAGAAGTGGAATGACAAGGGCCCTGGGGATAACATAGAAAGCTAACCAAGGGGGACAGTCCTGGATGAGGAGGCCAGGAACTCCAGGCAGGGGCTCCATGGGATTACCAGGTCCAGAGACCCTGCCACCCTGGACAGCACTTATCCATATTCAAGAGTCCAAGAAGATGATCAAAATGTCAATCCACAGGGAGCCCTTAAAATTCAGCTAATCCCACTCCACTGTGCATACATAAGTTGCCCCTAGTACCCCAGATTGCTATGTCCTATTCTGTGGGTGCAGCCCCGTGTGTCCCTGCTGGGCACCTTCTCTCCCTTGAGGCTCTAACTCACATGTCCCAAATGTCCCTGTGGTGTGTCATGTCTTATCATCCAAGGACCCTGGAATCTTGCAAAATAACTGCCAGCATTCGAGCAGGCCTTTGTCACCCTGCTTAGCAGATCTCTTCCTTGTTCTGATTTTCAATTTTTCCTGTTCTTGAGTGGCATCAGATAACTCCATGGTTGCTCCATGTGTTTGTTCCTAAATTACATCTTCACTAAAGACAGAATACCATTAGTTCAAAAGCTCATGAATGCCAAATCCAAATTTATTTACCCCTAATTATTTTAAAAATATAGATGAAAGTAGAAAAATTCTCACCATTCACATCCCACCTGCTTTGGGCACCTAGCATCTAATGTCCAATTAAAAGAGGGTGTGGTTAAGAGACCCCAAGGTGATACCACCCTTCAGATTTTTATAACCCCTGCCATACTTCTAGCTATATTACCTGGGCAAATAATTTCCAGAGACACTTTCTCTGACTCTCTTTTCCCCCATGAGTTCACTTGAAATTCTCAACTTTTGGATGATGGCTCTTTGTCATAATTCCCTGGACAGTTTCATGCTGTGAAGGGTATTATTTTTTTCTTTTTCTTTTCTTTTCTCTTCTTTCTTTCTTTCTTAACTAGGAATTGAACTCAAGGGCATGCTTAACCTTTAAGCCACATCCCCAGGTTTTTTTTTTACTTGTTTGTTTGTTTTTTTTTAACATGGTCCCTCTAGGTTGCTTACAACTTTAAGTTGCTGAGTCTTGTTTCAAATATGTGATTCTCCTGCCTCATTCACCAAAGCTGCTACAATTACAGGCTTGAACCACCATACACAGTGAAACATAGATTTTTTTTTCCAATGAGACCCTCTCCCATAATTGTATTTTTATGCCTTATAAGCATCCAAAACCCCCAAATTTCTTACAATAGTCAATTTCAACTCCATCACACCAGAAGCAATCACTATTTTTATATTTTCTCAACTGATTATAGTCTGTGTTAGAATTTTATATAAAACACAAGAGTTTATGTATTTTTATTTAAATAAACTTTAGTTATCTTGTTTTATTATTAATTCATAGTACATCTAACAGTAAGGCATTGAAGGACTTTACTAAATGCTATTCAATGCATAGGTAAATTGGCCAGAGTGTATTTAATTTTCTATTTGTAGACTCCAAACTACAAATATTATGTATTATGAATAAAATGTTACTAAATGCTACTTTTGTGATGTGTGTCTTCACTTCTCTTGGGTAAAACTTCAGAGTGGAGGTTTGGGGACTCACATTTGGTGTCTATGTTCAATTTCAGAAACAAAAATGGAAAATACAAGTTTGTTTTTCAAAATGTTGGGTCCATTATATATACTCAGAAATATCACAGAGGATTTCCAGTTCCTCTGCAATCTTGCCCACATGAGGGGCTATTAGCCTTTTGTATTTTAACCACTCTAATAAATATGTAGCAATATGTCATTCAGATTTTAATTTACATTTATCTTAAGACTGGTTTCTTTTTTGTTCTTACTGATATTTTGTACATCTTCTTTTAAGAACCATTTTCTAATCTTTTGCACACCTCTAGGAAATGGGTTATGCCTCTTTATCATTGAGTTTTAAAAATGTTTTTATATATCATTTACCAGAACTTTGCAAAATATTTGTTTTGTAACATATTGTCTGTAGGTGAGTAAAACAAAGTATGACTGTGAGCTATATATTTCCAGTTCAAAATTCAAATTGTATCTTACTTTTTTGATAATTTTATTGTTTTACCATACAAAACTTCACTTATTTTAGGAAAACAAAAGCAATCACATGAACAAGCAGCTGTAGTCTTATAGAGGTCTGCCTTAAACATTTCACAAGTGCTTCATGCCAAACTCTGCTGGAATATCTAATTGAATCTCGACATTGACCATTTGAAGAAATCAAATTTAACATAATTTCCCTATCAAAGTAAGTGTAAGCCTTAATGTTAAAACTAGATAGAAAATATACAACAAATGTTGGTAACATGAACTGTGCTAAAGAACTTTTAAAGAGAAAAAAAAAAAACAATTTTATATTTACTATTGTATTGGAAATTGTTTTCAATTATTAATCTTTTCACCTGGTGTGGTCACCATTGGTATGAATATTTCAATGACATAATATAAAAAAAAATATTTAAAAGGCCTGGGATTTTAAACCAATCTTTTGACTCTGAACAGTATTAATCATGAACGCAGCCTAATTCCAGTATAAGATTGGGAGACATCTTGTCAAAAAGCTATAAAAAGTTTATTTTTATTTTCTGTAAGAAAACTAAAATTTCTCTTTGGCCTGACAATATTTTGATGTTTTAAACTTGTTTGGAATTTCTACCTGTGCTTTGAATTCACCTATGCCTGGCTATCCCTGACTGGATAACAACCCTCTCTAAAACCTTACTGGTGCCTCATAAATCCTGGCTCCCACTGACCAAATAACAACTCTCTCAAAATCTCAGTGTCAGCTCATAAATTCTAATGTCTGGAGTTGAATTTATTCCCTACCTTGAAATGTTGAGACATGTAGATCCTTAACCTGCTATCTGCCTTTGTTTTATGCTTGTCAAAATCTTGTTATCTGTATAGTACCAGAGACACCGACCTTCTTTGTAACATTTTGTGCTGTAAAAACTTTTTCCTGAAGATCAGGGGGTGATCTCTAGCATGGAGTTTTGTAAGAGAGAGTTCTGTCCAGGTTTTGTGTACACAATACAATCTTGATTTAATTTGATTTCAAATCGGAGTTGGTAGTCTTTTCTTTGTGTTCTGTTTCAACATTAACCTTTTTTTTAACTTCACTGTAAATAAAACCAAAGAACAAAACAAAACTCCTGTAAATGAACCAGGTGCATAATAATAGCCATTCTTTACTGAAAGCACCATATTGATTATAGAAATGATATAAGCTTAAAAATTAAAAGATAGCTCAAATATCAAGGAAGTTTAGAAGTTAGAATTTTTTTTTTCTTTCAGAATATAGGTGGTAAAATAGGTAGATGGAACATGTGCTGGGAGAAATCAAAAGTCTTTGCAGAGGAGGCAGCAGAGATTTGAGTCTTTCTCAGGTCTATGTTTTGCACAGAAGAGAAAATGTGAAGCATAACTATATCAAGTAATGTGCAAAAAATCACAAAAATATTTATTATAAAAAATCATATCTACAGAAATGGTTCAAAAGAAGCAGTTTTTTGTCAGGAATAAACATTTGGACATGAATGGAAGTTTTGGTACTATTTTTAAGTAGTTTTACTCATAGAGAGTAATCTTTATACCTTTTCTCCATTTTACTGGTTGGAATTAATTACAATTTATATATCTGCTAAAAAAGGTACTGAACACAGAAAAATATTAGTTGCTCATGTTTAAATCACCTACATTATTTGATCCTTCCCTTTTTAAACCAAAAATATGCATAAAACCATCTCTTAATAAATATCTCTATCTCTGTATATTAGCAGCAACTCAGTCATAAAATATACTATGATAACTTGTCTCTTCATGTACTTATAGATTATGAATTTGCTGCTTAGCATTTAGATATAATTTTCTATGGTGTTCTCTACTTATTTATGTCTCTATGCCAAGTTTTATACCAAGCTCTTAGTATGTGCCTTAATTACTCTGTGTAGCAATGTAGCATCCATGTCTTATTTGTGATACTTTGTTCCCAGAACTGTGTCTAAAGGGAAATATGTACAAGAAGATTATCCAGGCAAAAAATATACCAAAGCATGGTTTACTAAACATTCATTGAGTTTTTGCACAGACTTTTCCCTTATTTTAATATAACTAGCCCATTAGTCTTGTCACATTCAAATTCATTCATTCTTCAAAAAGTAATTTAATTAAATTTCCTATTGTCTTTAAAATAAAAAAATCAACCTAAAATAATTTCTATACTGTAAAGCATTTTATTGTAGTATCTAGAATCTTTATAACTACTAAGAAATGGCATTCTATGTCTTATTTTTACCATTGTCTCTCTCATATTACATTCATTGTAATTTGAGTATGTCCCCCAAAAGCTCATGTGTTTGGAACTTAGTTTAAAAGGGAGAGAGTTGGAAAACAGTGGAATGTTTAAGAAGTGAGATCTAGTAAATTGTGGTTAGATCACTGGGGGAGATGTTCTTGGAGAGGGTTAATGTAACTTTCATGGGGCATAACATAGTTCTTATTAAAGCTGGTTGTTATAAAAGAGCAAGTCTTTTTTCTGAATTTCTCTGACTTCCTGTCTCATTATGTTCTAGCTCTCAAATGAGCCCTCACCATAATGCCACCTCATGTGTAATGCAGGTGAAGGAGCTGTCACAGGAGCTGAGAAGATTCTAATACAGTACACTTAAATCTTCAGAACTATGTACTCAAAACTATATTTTTATTTATTTATAATTGTAGTTGGACAAAATACCTTTATTTTATTTATTTGTTCATTTTTATGTGGTGCTGAGAATTGAACCCAGCTTCTTTCATGTGACAGGTGAGCACTCTACCCTTGAGCCACAACCCCAGCCTCTCAGAAAATATTTTTATGCATTTATATCTCTTTTTATACATTGACCTGCTTCTGGTATTTTTCTATAACATTATAAAACAGACTAAAAAAACCTCTATGTCTTATTTCTAAAGAAGACAGGTGAGACTTTGCAATGTATTATCAAAAAATTCGGTAAAAGCTTTAGAATAAAAACTGTTATTCATCCACTGAGTGACCTTTAGTGAGTGATTAAATATCTTTGTGTCTAAGGCATCTTACTATGAGAGTTAGTAGAAGATCTAAGATTACATTTTAAAAGCTCTGGTATAGTTTAGATGGTAATGGCTTAGCATTTCTGATTCTTATTTGTTTTTATATTTCAAAGGTGATATCTTGTATTTCTTATATTCCTCATGGTGCTTAGGTTAATGTATTGCCATTTACTTTGGGACTCAAATATGTGGAATTTGTTTTGTTTAGTAAAGCAAAAGCAAGAGTGGTACCTTAGAATATAGCAAAGACTATTTGAGAATGTTTTTATTTTTAATTGGAAGAATTGTCTCATTGCTAATGACTATAGAGGGAATTTACATCTTGATGACACCCATTATTCAGAAATAGTCTGAACTGACTAGATCAAAACCATTAGAAAACCATGAATAAAGGGGCAGATTAAAAAAATAGGTTTGTCCAGCACCATTTTGAGTCTCCTACTAGAGTACAAATTATAGTATTTTTTTTCTTACCAGTGAAAGGACTCAAACACATGTAGCTGCATTTTACGCCTCCTGTAATCACACAAGTCACCATCAATTATAATACCATTGTAGGAAGAGAAATGTAGATCTTCACAGGCAGAAAAATCAAATACAAAAAGTGCAATTTGCTTTATGCAAAAAAAGACGTCATTGATGCCATACTTCTTTTAGCTCCCAGGTTCCATATATTTGAGCTCAAGATATTCAACCAGAAGAAAGTGGATTTGTTTTATGCTAGATGAGTTAAGAACTGATATAATTAGAATGTAGAGTAAACATATTTTGATTTGGGGTTCAGTTGTTTCAAGTATGATGGCTTGCCCAGGAAAACAATGCAGGAAATTTTGTCCTCCACTTCACCCAAATTGTATGGAAAGATTATTATTTATTTAAATTAAAAGTGGAAGCCACAGGCAATCTACAGCAGGTATTGAAATTTCATGATGAGACATCAAACTGCAGTTGTTTTTCTCATGTTTTTGTATCATTGATTGCTGTGGATTTTGAATATTTGAAATATAAAAACTATATTTAAAAATAAACATTAATATTCTTTTGTATTTTAAGGTAATTTTAATAAGGCTCATAGCCTAAGGTCATAATACCCAGTATAATTACCTCATATTTTTCTAATGTAATCCCACGACAAAGGAGTGGGATATATTTTTCATGAAAAAAAAATATTTTTACTAAGTAAAATTATGTTGTTCCATGTATCATACTTTTCTATGCAGTATATGTTTGGCTTTAAAATTAATAGAAGTAAATGCCTTGATGGGACTGCCAAAAGGTTTATATTATCTTCTCCTGGTGAATACTGTGGCAGAATATATAGAGGATGAAACAGAAAATTTCTGAAATTGTGTATTTTTGTGGCTGGAAACTGTTGAAAGGTACATCATTGTTATTAATGAAAAAGACTGACTGAAAACAGCAATGTTCTTTAAGCGTACATATGTGAACAAATTCTTTGTTAAGCAAAAATGCCCTGTGCAGCCAGGGATGGCTGAAATACATTATACTTAGACTCTGGTAATCTCAGTTCTTTTTTTTTAACTCTAACTAGTAAATTTTTCTAGCTCAATAAATTTCTTTTCTTGCTTTTAAAACCAGAGGAGAAATATTTGTCTTTTTTAACTTTCTGGATTGTTTCCCAATTTTACTGCAATAAAATATGCAGAAAACTTTTAGAAAATATTACAAAGCATACAAATGGAAGTGAATTATCTTTGCTTACTTTGTGACTCTTTTTCATTCAAATGCTGTTGTAGCTCAAAGTAGGTAACTTATCATTCTTCAATTACCTTTAACTGATTATATGTCCATTTTTTCCCTCGCATTTGGAAACCACACTTCATCCACTATTGGTCTCTTGCTTAAGTCTTTACAAGTTTTTATTTATATATTGTTGTGTGTTCATCCAATTGATTTTACTTCTCATTTAATGTAGTTTCATGTATAATTAAATTGGTATGAATATGTCTATATTGGAGAGTGCACAATGTCCCCAGATCTTGTTCTTAGGCATATGTTGCTGTAAACTCAGTTCTTCATGAATTATATGTAATGTTAATAAAATTGTGAATGATATTCAATATGATTTTTGTATGGATTCTGTGTATAATAAGCTTTTACACTATTGTACTTGAAAAGCCAACATTTTATGATAAGAAACTTAATCTTTACATACAACCTTCTCAGTTTACCTCTTACTACTTGGTCCTCAGAAAATGAGACTATAAAACATAGCTCATTGATTATTTTGTCATCAGTATAAGGCCTCACTCAAACTTGACTCCACATCCATTTCTCTAATTCCTGCCTTGAAATAACACTACCTATAGAATAACAAGGATGTCAGAATTTACTAATGTACATGAAAACACTGATCATTGACCTCATTCCATGAAAAATGAAATGTCTCCAATGAGGATGAAGTCTAGAAGGCCATTATGCACACAAGAAAGATAAAGCTCTTCTTTCATGTAAGAGCTACCTTTAAGTTTGTGGAAATTCAGTCTATTAAAATCACTAGGAAATGTTAAAAAGTTAAAATTTTAAAATTTATAAATCAAGATATGAAAATCTGGGGCTTATTTTCCTATATCTACATCCTTCTTATAACTCTTAATTTCACCATAAATACAAACAGAAAAAAGATAATGATCTAACTTATGCAAATTGTATTCCACATTGTTTGATTAAAATGTGTAAAAGTATTAACAGATGCTAGAGTATTATTCACTCAACAGTATGTTTTACTGTTACATAGAACATTTAGTCAAGTGGAACACTATGATGTCTGTCATTTAACAACAGGATGCAATGCATGAGTGTTAACACATAAACAAATATTCAGTTTTAAAGACATATTGCATACATAAGTTAAATATGAGTTAAAAAATGCACTGTAAACCTGGCATGATGGTCCATGCTTGTAATCCAAGCAAATTGGGAAGCTGAGTATTTTCAGAAATTTAAATTCAGCCTCAGCAACTTAGTGTGGTTTCAAGCAACTTAGCAAGACAGTCTCAAAATTTGAAAAAGTGGAGAGAGGGCTTAGGAATGTGGCTCAGTGTATAAAAATACCTAAACTTAAACTGAAATACAAAAAAAAAAAAAAATAAAGTTTAAAATATTACACTTGAGTGTTAAACATCAAAAATAGATTTCATATAATTCTTTTCTGAGTATTCAAAAGTGAAAATAGTAATTTTGATTTAGAAAAACAATTATATTCTTTCAAAGATGAGGTTTCTTCACTATGCATATGACATTTATGACTGATATTTCTACAAAATAACTTGATAATGCTTAATAAATTTAAAGACAACTACTTGTTTTCTAAACTTAAATGAGTTCTGTATTTTACTGATCCTCATATACATCAAGGTGTAATATATAGTTAATAAATGTGAGAGTATAGTAAAGTTATTATGTTTCATTGTTATATAAGGCATACATTTTGTATAAAATCTGTTCAGTGTTCACTACTAGTATGAGTTTTCAGATGTTCAATGAATTTAAAATTTAAATACATTTTGGAAATATTATTTATCTTTTTAAGAGTTTCTGGGCACAATGAATTCTCCAAAAATAAGCAGTGTTAAAGAAACATGTAGCTACATTTTTTTCCATTTGTATTTTCTCTAACCAGTATATATCCACAGGTGCTGAGTATTGCTGAATAAATTTTAGAGGCATTGTCACATTGTCAATTTTCACATTACAAAATTGTCTCTATGCTATGGTTATTGTGGTGAGGATTAAATGTTGTCCCTTTCTTAGAGTAATGGTACAATGGTCTCATTTGTAGAGCTTCTCTCCAGTGTGTTTTCTCTGATGTCTAGTAATATATGATATATAATTTAAAATGTTTCTACATTGTCTACATTTAGATGTATCCTTTCCAGAATAAGTAGCCTAATGGTGAAAAGAATTGATTTCTTTTAAAAGCTTTGCTGCATTGTTTCAATTTGTAGGGGTTCTTTTCTGTATAAATTCTGTTGTTAATAAGGTTTAGTCTTTCGTTTTTTTAAGTGTTTATTTTTAAGTTGTAGTTGGACACAATACCTTTATTTCACTTATTTATTTTTATGTGGTGCTGAGGATCGAACCCAGGATCTCAAACATGCAAGGCTAGCACTCTACCATGGAACCACAAACCCAGCCCCAAGGTATAGTCTTTCTTTAAAAGTATTATTTCTTTATTCACATTTCATATTCACCAGGATGTCTTCTGCTGTGGTGAATAAAGTTTTATTTTTTATTAAATGCTTTTCCACATTATTCACTTTTGTACGGCTATTCTCCAGTGTGAGTTCTGTTGTGGTGAATAAGGCCTGTTTTATTGCTAAAAGCTTTGCCACATTCCTTATATTTGTAAGGATTCTCTCCAGTGTAAATTCTCCTATGGCACATAAGGTGTAATATTTGAGTAAAAACTTTGTCACATACTTTGCATTTGTGAGGCTTCTCCCAAGTGTGAGTTCTGTTATGGAAAATAAGGTGTGATTTTTGACTGAACGCTTTCCCACATTCTTTACATTTGTAAGGCTTCTCTCTAGTGTGAGTTCTACTGTGGCAAATAAAGCCTGGTTTTTGAGTAAAAGCTTTGCCACATTCTTTACATTTGTAGGGCTTCTCTCCAGTGAGTTCTGCTGTGGTGAAGAAGGCTTATTTTTTGACCAAAAGCTTTGCAACATTCTTTACATTTGTAGGGCATCTCGCCACTGTGATTTCTGCTGTGGCAAATAAGGTTTGATGTGTCACCAAAAGCCTTGCCACATTCTGTACATTTGTAGGGCTTCTCTCCAATGTGAGTTCTTCTGTGGCAAATTAGGAGTGATTTTTGACCAAAAGCTTTGCCACAATCTTTACATTTGTAGAGCTTATCTCCAGTGTGAGTTCTGCCAGGGCAAATAAGGTGTGATTTGTGACCAAAATCTTTGCAACATTCTGTACATTTGTAGGGCTTCTCTCCAGTGTGAGTTTTTCTGTGGCAAATAAGGTTTGATTTTTCACCAAAAGCTTTGCCACATTCTTTACATTTGTAGGGCTTCTATCCAGTGTGAGTTCTGATGTGGCGAATAAGGTGTGATTTTTGACCAAAAGCTTTTCCACATTCTTTACATTTGTAGGGCTTCTCTCCAGTGTGAGTTCTTCTGTGGCAAATAAGGTCTGATTTTTGACCAAAAGCTTTGCCACAATCTTTACATTTGTAGGGCTTCTCACCAGTGTGAGTTCTCCTGTGGTAAATAAGGTTTGATTTTCGACAATAAGCTTTGCCACATTCTTTACATTTGTAGGGCTTCTCTCCAGTGTGAGTTCTGATGTGGCGAATAAGGTCTGATTTTTGACCAAAAGCTTTGCCACAATCTTTACATTTGTAGGGTTTCTCTCCAGTGTGAGTTCTGATGTGGCGAATAAGGTTTGATTTATCACCAAAAGCTTTGCCACATTCTTTGCATTTGTAGGGCTTCTCTCCAGTGTGAGTTCTCCTGTGGCAAATAAGGTTTGATGTTTTACCAAAAGCTTTGCCACAATCTTTACATTTGTAGAGCTTCTCTCTAGTGTGAGTTCTGCTGTGGCAAATTAGGAGTGACTCTAGACTGAAAGCTTTGCCACATTCTTTACATTTGTAAGGCTTCTCTCCCATGTGGGTTCTGATGTGGCAAGTAAGGTCTGATTTTAGACCATAAGCTTTGCCACAATCTTTACATTTGTAGGGCTTCTCTCCAGTGTGAGTTTGGCTGTGGTAAATAAGGTTTGATTTTTGACAAAAAGCTTTGCCACAATCTTTACATTTGTAGGGCTTCTCGCCATTGTGCATTCCTGTGTGGTAAATAAGACATTTTTTTTTACTAAAAGCTTTGCAACATTCTTTATATCCGTAGGGCTTCTCTCCAGTATAAATTCTCTGGTGATGAACAAGGCCTGATTTTTTATATGATTTCTGGTGTTCACTCTCACTTGTAGTTTTCCATATTTTCTTTTGTGGTAAATAGTCAAGATCACAACTTTCATATTTTGCACTTATCACTTCATGTAATATATGTTTTAGGCCCTTTTCTGGTGAATATTCTTGGATATGATTAGGAGTCATGGCTGAAATAAACAAAAATTTAAAAAAAAATAATACCTATTAGACTGGGATAAATATATTTTGCATACATGACATGAAATTAAGGTAAAATAAGTACATCAGGAGTATAGCAGATTAGTAAGTCCAAAGTCACCATAAATCCAAAAAATATATTAGTTCAATAAAAATGTACAGAAAAAATTACCTTGAGAATATTATTCAAATTCTTGTAGAGACCACAGTATCCAAGAGGAGTACATCATTAAGAAGAGTAATATAATAAAGTGTAGAAAAGAATCTTTAACACCCTTTTGTTCTTCATAAGATAGTATTGGGTATTTAGGAAATATCTACCAGCTACCTTCACTGTCAGTAGAATAAGAGAAATGTAAAACATATACAAACATTTCTGGGTTTTTCAAAGTGTGTCCAAAAATGATTTTTGTCTATCATGACATAGAGACATGAAAATAACTAGTAGATTTTGAGTGATAATACCATAAATATGCAACAAGTGTAAAGAGGCAATGGACTCTTAAAAAGAAATATGAGCAAAAAATTTACTAAGAAATATACACATATGTCTATAAATTTTTTTGTAAAAACATTTTAAAAGACTATAAAAACCTTGCATAGCCTGTGGCCATAATATTTGGATAAATTCAACACATGACAATCAAGTATAATAAATTGATTTTTATATTTTTACATTCTTGTGATATGAGAATTTCCTTTATTGACAAATACAACTTTGTTTATTTATAAATATATCATGATAATTTATACTATATATACAAGGTAAAATGACTAAATAGAATGAATTAACAATCATTATTTCATATAATTATCAATTTTGTTCTTACAACGTATTGTATTCCTTCTACTAGTATTTATGAAGAACATAATACACTCACTATGTGGTAAAATAAAACTCTTGACCCTATTATGCTCAATAAGATAAAAATATGGAGACTTTTACTATAATATCAACGCTACACAAAACACAGTGCCTGGTGACAAAATTTTGCTCACTAAATTTCTGACTTCCACGTGTGAATCAAATGCTCCTACAACTTAATATCTGCATGCCAACTTTCACTTAATTAAAAGTCCTGCATATATTTCTTATAACACTTTAAGAGACAAAATATTTTATAATTAAATAATAATAGTATATAAGTACATATTTTTAAACATTTGACATTGATGGGCACACACATTGAGTCCCTAGCTTTAGTACTGAGAAAAATGTTGGCACTAAACACAAAAGCAGAGGTATCTCTTTGATTTTCTGATTTAATAGTTCATGGATACATATTTAGTACTGGCAATTCTGGATCTTTACATCATCCAACTTTTAATGTTTCATGTGTAATGCTTGAGATTACCCCAAAAATTCTATATCACAAACTATAACACAAGTCTTTTTAAAATTGTTTGAGCCATGCTGTTTCTAAATATCTGTGATTTCTCTCAAACAAGACGTACTTTTGCATGACCTCCTAATTAGTAAATATTATAAGGATGCAGCACTGTTCTTGCCTATTTTTATTTATTTAAATGTTTTTATACTTTTTTTCCTGACAATGGAGTATATAATCTACTGATGGCTCTTTTAATGAACAAATAAAAAATAGTACAGCAAATATAAACAAAGAGAAGCATGGCTAAATCCAAGTGACAAAAATAAAACATTAAGAATTTAACATTAGGATACTGACAGTTTTGAATTACTCAAAGAACACTAAATAACTATTTAAAAAAACTTTATAGAATGAAATTGAAAAATATTAACATCAATGGGCACAATGTTTAAGTGAATATTTTTTTAAGAAAAAATGAGAGGAGCATTCCTAGTGTGCAAATCCAAAATTCAACAAATATGGTAGAGGCTTATCAAGCAGTACCAAGTTTAATACAAGTCTAAGCAACTTGTAAAATACTGTAAAAATTAAAAATCTATAGGATATATAAATAGAAGTGGGAGATTATATATATATATATATAAAGTGTGAAAAGAATCCAAGCATGCCACAATAAAAAAACAATGATCCAGAAATTAAATCACTAATCAAAATAAAAAAAAATATTTAAAAATTACAAAGTAGAAGTATAATGATTTATTCACTTCAAAATATTTATGATTACTAATGCATTATTGCAAAACACAAAACAAAAGAAAAAAATTAATAACAGAATTGAATCTACAATAGGAAACGTGAAGTAAGTTCCATCAGAGAGCATGGAAAGAAACCAAACATGATCTGCTCCTAGAGTCCCTATGTGTTTAAATATTGATAATGATCCAGCCTTTACATCTCATCCTTTTGCACAATTTTTAATCAGTGAGATATAGTTTTAAATCATGAAATTTCTCATAATTTTTTGGATGAGCTTTTGTTGAGTGCACAAATTGTATCCTAATGCTTGCCTTTTAAAACAGAAACAAACAAAGATCTAGCCTCTATTATATTAATATGCATTAAATATTGTTTTATTTACAGTTAATGTACTCAATATACAACATAAAGTTAATACTCAAAATTGGTCATCTGCATTGAATAGACATTTTATTCTCAAACAGCCATTACCAATACAATTATGTAATATATGAGGTTCCACCTGACCAGCATGAGAAGCTCCTATGGCTTTGCTCACTTGGGGAAAAGCATAGACTGCTACACTTATGCTACCATGTCCTGTTTGGAATCTAGCTTCATGCTTGAAAAATAGCAATTACAAATGTACATCGGTTACTTCACAAGCTGATTTCTAAGTTTCATTTAACCCTGGAAGATAAGAGTTCATCCTCAAAAGAAGAGAAACATTAAAAGAGGACCCCGAGTTACTTAAATTCTAGTTACTTGTTGAGATATAAAACCATTAACAGCCTCAGCTCAACAGGTGTTGGCTAAAATGGGGTTAGAATGTACTCTAGATAACTTTGTTACTTCTTTGATTGCTAAACTCACACAAAACTCTGTAAATGCTTTGGTCTTAACAACAATTTTGCTCTGTTTTTGTACACCAGCTCTGGGAAATTCAGTACTGCCAGATCCTGGACTTCAAGAACCCATTACAAT
This sequence comes from Marmota flaviventris, assembly GCF_047511675.1. Taxonomy (NCBI): domain Eukaryota; kingdom Metazoa; phylum Chordata; class Mammalia; order Rodentia; family Sciuridae; genus Marmota; species Marmota flaviventris. The sequence continues at coordinate 125,246,581 of NC_092506.1, forward strand.
ATCTTGACTCACTTGCATAAAATTGTTATACACCTGGAAAAATATCTCATGGTATTCATTGTTGTCTTAGCAGAATAATGTGTCTTTACCATCCACATAGTATTTAATAGGTCAAAATCCTGTGCAATTTATTCATAAAAGATCTATTCCTCTTGATAAAAACTGTGATGATTCAGTGAAGCTTCTCTCTAAGGCAGAATTTAACATTTTGACATTCTCCTTGCTGTGTTTACCTGGACTAGCTCTATGGGCTTATAAAACTACTATGAAACTCACCTATGCTATCATAAACAGTACTAGTCATGCCTCCATGGATGTAAATAGGCTTAATGAAGAACAAAAACAACATTGTCAAGCTATACTTGACAATTATGCTGCAATTGATTGTCTGTTATTGTTACATCATAAAGGATATCAGAAGTTTAATACCACGTGTTCCTTCAATTTAAGTTATAATAGTAATTTTATTTCAAAAAACTTAGATTACCTTAAAGATATCATTAATAGGGTTCAACAAGATGATGAATTTTGGACTTGTTGAACTGGTTAACTTCATGTTTACTCAATTTCATCTGGGTCAAAAATATTCATAGGTGGATGTTTACTGATGTTGGAACTTGCTGTTGTCTATGCATGTCCTATTTTTTTGCCCCCACCAGCATTAAGGAGATAAGCAATATTATTTATTCAAAAGGCCTTAAAAAATAGGGGAAGTATTAGGTATTCTGATCTTGGAATAGACAGGAAAGTGTGGGGGTAATTGTAACTGACACCCTGAGTCCCACAATTGTAATGCCCAGCAGTTTCTCCCTGAAGATATTAAGACAACTCTACAGGTGCACTATCTAGTTTCTGTGGTAATGTCCTTAGGGAGAAGGGGCTCTATATTTGTATTAATTGTACCTAATCTTGGTTAGCTAGCACATGGGGTTAAAGAAACACTGGGTTAGAATGTAGTCATGGTATCAGAAGCTGTGTAATTCTGGGGGATTATATGTGCAGCTGTTAAGAGGGGTGGCCAGTTTTTTTTTTTCTTTTTTCCTTTTCACTGTGTGTGTGTGTTTCTCTCTTCTGTTTGCTCCTTTAAAGGTTTCCTCACAAGAAGATTTGAAACAGATCATGCTGGCCCTTACAACAAAAGGTAAGTTTTGATGGTTAATCTGAATAAACTGGGACATCACTAAAGAAGAAAACAGAGAACACCAAGGAATTTGAAAATGTGATAAATATAGGGCAGTATGTGTTCAATGATTACAATCAAAATAAATAAACCTAAGCTTCTGAAAATTTCTTCTGCTGGGTGACTACTCTTTCAACATTTATTAGTTTGGTTTTCTTCTTGACATTTGAATGACTCAACAGTGTCCGCTGCTATGTGTAGTCTACAATAGTTTACATTACTAAATTATACTAGGTACTACTTATCTAAAGTAAAGGATGTGCAACACACAAAGAAAGAGACAGACTAAAGAGTAAAATTATATATATATATATATATATATATATATATATATATATATATATATATATATATATATATGAGAGAGAGAGAGAGAGAGAAATATCTGTACTAAAAATGCCCTTTTTTTTGAAACACAAATCTGAAACTCATTTTTATAGAGAATTTCCCAGAAGATACTCTGCAACCGAAGTAAATTAAATAATAATTAGTAATTCATAATTTTAAAGGGAAGTTAAACTTACCCAGGAAAGCCAAGTTTCTATAGTTCTCTAGCATCACATCTCTATATAAATTTTTCTGAGCAGGCTGAAGGCATTCCCACTCCTCTTCAGTAAAATCAATGGCTATATCCATAAATGTTAACAGTTCCTAAAATAAGAATAGGTAAATAAATAACACATTGACCACAGGAATATTTGCACAGTCTGTAATGTAAATACAGTTGAAATTAGAGTTAGTAGACTATCATGTAGGTAGTGTTTTGGAACACAATTATACTATTATCTACTTCTGCAGAAAAAGGGATTTAAGTTCAAAAAAGTATACATACTCCACATTTATGAAACACATTATAAAACTCAGGCATTATCACAAAAATATATATTTTGTAATTTTTTATTTCTTGATCTAAATTATACATACTTTTCAGATGAGAAAATCATGGCAATTAAGAAAGGGAATTTTCAAATTTTAATTGTACAACCACTAATCAGAAATTTACTAATGTTTAGAACCTTATATGTTATTTCTCTGATAGAGCTGGCTATTCTGACTGTGTAGTGAGATCTCTAGTAAGAGAAATTTTGAAATGCAACAAGGTAGGCAGAGCACTTAATGGAAATATTTAATAGTTTATTTAAGTTCAAACATTTTATAGTTTTTATGTATGTTATTAATATAAAAAATAGCAACAACAATCCTGTTTGAATTTTCCTTTTTATAATTTTAACATTTTTTAACATACAAAATTATATATATATATATATATATATATATACACACACACACACACACACACACACATACACACAAACTTTGATCGTTGTGTATATTGTATGATATTTATAATAGAATATACATATAGCTCTTCAAACAATATAATTTTTTTATTGGTTCTTTCTAGTTCTACCTGACAGTAAATTGATTTTTATGGTATTATGCAAGCATGGGATATATCTTATCCTAATTAAAATCCTGTTCTTGTTGGTGGCTACAATGGTAGGATTCACTTACAGATTATATATATATATATATATATATATATATATATATATATATATATATATATATATATATATATATATATCCTTGTCCCTCTTATTTATTTATTTACTTATTTACTTATTTATTTTTGTTTACCATTGTGCAATCTACTGATCTTCTTTTCTTACCCTTCCCCACTTAATAAGATTTAGATTTCACATATCAGCAATAACTTTCAATATTTTGTTTTAAAGAAATGGTTTGTTTTACTTAGCATATAATCTCCAGATTCATCCATTTCCTGGCAAATGTCATAAAGTCATTCTTTTTTATGGCCGATACAGATTCATAGTTTATTGTGTACATAAGCAACATTTTTTATCCTGTCATCATTGAATGGACCCATTTATCATTGAATGGTTGGTTTTATAGTTTAGCTATTGTGAATTCTGCTGCTATTAATATTAATGTGGCTGTGTCAATGTAGTATGCTTATTTTATGTCCTTTGGGCATATACAGTGCAGTCAAAAAAACTGGGTAAAATTGTGGTTCCATTTCTTTAACAATATCCATACAGGTTATTATGTTTCACTTAGACCTGTATACAGCTAGAAAAATTGGAATTCATCTATACCTGAGGTGAAAAAAAACATACACAAAATTTATTAAGCCATAAAATGACTAGAATTTATTATCAAATCATACATCCCAATAAAAAGTAAAATTCAAAAACTAGAAGAAAAGAAAGTCTTAAGCAAAAGAGAAAAATTAGAAGCTATTAAAGATAAACATAACACAGAGTTACCAGTATCAATGTTGGTGCTTTTAAAAAGCAAATGAGCCCAGTCTAGTTATGGACAACTTTAGTTCCAGCGACTGAGGAGGATAAGAAAAAAAGATCATAAATTCTAAGACAATATTATACATAATTTTGTCTTATATATATTGTATTGAGCAACTTAGTGAGGCACTTAGCAACTCAGTAATACTCTGTCTCTAAATAAAATATAAAAAAAGGACTGAGGATGTGGCTTTATTGTTAAGCACCCCTGGGTTCAATCTTCAGTACAAATTTTTTAAAAAGCAGATACAATTAAAAAAGCACTAGCAAATTTGAAAATTCAATGAATAAAAATTATATCAATTATACAGTATATAATTGCAAATATAGGCATATATAATGATTTCTCACTTTATGGAAATACACTCTGGAAAATTTATCCTAAGAATCTTCTGCAATTTTCCAATACTCTGAGTGCAATGACAGAATCTAGATGGTATAGACTAGTACATGGCTAAGATATTTGCTAGATCCATGGTTGTACATAAAGTCTACTGCTGACCAAAATACCATGATGCCAAATGATTGATGTTATGAAGTAAAATCAATCAGGGTAAACCTCATAATAAAATAAATGGTGGAACTACAGAAAACACCAACAACAAAACTCTTAAAACATGCCAGGATATTGGGAAAAGAGTGTGATAATAAAATGCTATTTTATCCCTTCACTCATAAAACATAATAACATATTTTGACACATTAAATGCTGAATATAAGTTATTAATAAATAATACTGAAATATATAAGAAAGTACAAAGCTCAAAAGTTTACATACAAAAGGTACGGTTCATATGGTGGTGCACACCTGATATATCTACTATTTTGGAGTCTAAGGCATAAAGTTCAAAATTTAAGGCCAACTGAAGAAATTGAGCAAACCCCATCTGGAAATAAAATTTAAAACATAGCTGAGAATATGCTCAGCATTAAGACACTTTGGTTGAATCCCTAATATCACAAAAGAAAAAAAAAATAGTTTTGTTTTTTTTCAAAATTATACAATATAATAGACTTAAACCTATGAATTACAAAATATTAATACAAAAAATCTATTCATCAAATGATTACATTAAAAGCTGCAAAATAAACCCTAATTTCTTCACATATAATAAAACACTTATAAGAAGAAGAAATACAACAGAATGCATAAGAAAAACAAAAAATTCTTGAAGTGTCACTTTAAAAAGGATATATCTAACTTTTCAATAATCGTAAAAACTCAAAATCTTTAGAAATTAGGTAACATTGAATAAAATCACATCATATAGATGAATTAAATAGTATTGATGAATATGTGGAATAAATGCATTCACAAAAAGGGAAAATAATAATTTAAGCTTTTATTATCCATTTGTAGAAACTGTTTTGTAATCATATGTATATGATACACCCACAGAGTAAACAGAGACTAAAATTACAGCAACTGTTCATGAGAATACATCCACATTCTTCCAGAGTTGAAACCAAGGGGCATGGCTAAAGAGGAAGAAATAATTATTAAATTTTGTAAAATGCAAATTCTAGGAGCTAGAATTTTTGTTGATATATTATATCCAGTTTGACAAATACTATAAAATACCATGTACGTTTTATGCTAATGTCACATGAATGTTGCATTTCATATGCAAGTATGTTTACGAAAGGAATATGCAGTATTTGAGAAAATAAAAATACAGAAAAGAACATAAAAGACTCAAATATTCAACATATTTACAAAGGATAGAACTATAATAAAAATGATCATTTTTCCCAAGGTACCCTTTAATAATTACTGGTAATAATTTTACCATTCTTTGCTTTTTGTGAAAGAAGAAATCAAAGCAAAAACTTCTAAAATTTTCCTGGAAAGATGAATGTATATAAAATCAGACAAGTACTCTCTCACTTGTAAGAACAAATGTACTCGTGATTATTACCTGACACTAATGCATGTTATAATATTACAACAGTGTAGTAATTTTAAGATAAAAAAATCACAATACAGAAAACTACATAGGGCAGTTCAGATGTATGCAAATATCTTTTTATTGTTAATAATTATAAGTATATAAATAAAAACATATCAATAAAATATTTAATGTTAATGAATGCTACAATCCAACCTCAAGGTAGATGTTAGAATAAAAGGCATAGATTACAAAAGCGACTTGTGTGCAGAATGTGTGTGACACTGGAATTATACACAAGCATCCGCCAAAGAGCAGATATAAAGAGAGATAATTTTAAAAAATAAAATAAAAATAAATAAAAGCAGAATATAAGCCTACCTCCATTTATGGATACACCAAATAAATATATACTCCTGTTTTGAGTCCTTCTAATTTCTGTAAAGGAATTAGAGGCACACAAATTGGAAAACTAAAAAAAAAATATATATATATATATATATATATATATATATATATATATATATATATCGACCAAGAGGAGATAAGTAGAATGCACTTGAAGATTTTTCTGATTTGAGAAATATGCAAAATTACTGGAACAAAATGCCCAAATCCAGTGTTAATATAAATAAAGGAAGATTGATTTGCATTTGAAATATATTATTTAACTCTAAATTGCCTGTAGTTTAAATGCTAATTTATCTGTACACACAAAGGAAGGAATAAGATATACATGAGTATTTACTCCAGGGGGGAAAAATAAGTGGTTTTCTATGGCCATGCAAGATCTATGGGCTTTATTCCATGAGGCCAGAGTGGAAGAGATGCTAAATCTTAAGGTAATCCCTTAATTCCTTAGAGGGGATTTGCCAACATTCTCTAAAAATGCAAATAGCTGTTGCTGACAGTTGAATTTTTATCTAGACAGTACCAAAAAATTAACAGGGAAATACCGATCACCACTGAAAGCCAAAGTGGCAGTTTAGCACTTCCTGATCTCTCTCACCCAGCTCACTTTACTAATAACACCAGACCTAACCAATTCTTTCTGTAAGTAATTTGTCCCGATATTAACTTTTTCCATTAAATGGACTACATCTGAAACCTCAAACATTGAAAGCACTGGTAAGTAACTGTGCAGGTGCAAATCTACCTAGATCAAAAAGGAGTGTTCTCACATTGGTGTGAAAACATTGTAATGGGCTAAAATCTCGAATATTATTGAAGAAAAAAGTGGTTACAATCATATATCCCTCTTTATTTCTAAAATAGGTGCACATCAATTTTTTTTTTCCAGTGAGCATAAGGCACCCTGGAATCTTAAAAGCTTGCATCAGAATTTTAGTGCACCATCCAACTATAAGATCTTCTGTATGAGCACAGCTGTTAAAATGGCTACTCTCAAAAAGTGGAATAGTAAGTAGTACTTCAATTATATGAATATGGAAGGAAGAAACACTGTGCTAGACTATGAAATTAGTGAAGACATTTTAAAAAATTGGAAGTTGAGAGTTCTCTCAGTTATATATTTGAGAAACTAAGCTCTCTACATTTATATTGCTCTTGAACAAGAAATGCCCCAAGTACTGGTCTGGACTTATGAGAGGCATTAGAGGTGCCAGCTGAGGGATCCTCATATTACATAGTTCTGAAACACAGTTCCAGGAGAATACCAGAGAAGTGAATGAGAATGCTCTCATATACATTCCACAAAAGGAAATCTGAGCATAAAGACACTCTGACAGGTTGTCTGCCTTTGGAGACACAAAGGAAGAATAGAAACACATGAGTTTTCCAATATCAAGTGATTCTTCTTTACTTTTCAATCATGTAAAATGCTCATAAACAACAACAAAAAATTGCTTTTGATATTTTTCTATGGTACTGGGGATTTGAAACAGCAGCATGTTAATTCTGGGCTACATACCCAGGCATGTTTTCAAATTTTGAGACAGGTTTTTCTAATTGTCTAATTAGTCTACCTAAGTTCCTGATGTTTACCTGGAAATTGCAATCTTACTGACTTAGCCACTTGAGTCTCTGGAATTAATATGCATGTATCATTGCACCCAGAGAGAAAAAAAAAATACTTTAAAATCTCATCGAGTTTTTGGTATAACAATTGAAAATACAATGTTCATTTGAAATATAATATGGGTAAAGTAACTGATAATACTGCAAAAAAGTAACTGATAATACTGGGAAAGGGGGAAGTTGTCATTGAACAGGAAGCTAAAATTTTATGCATAAATACAACTCAAAATACTGGAGCATAAATTTAAAATCACACTCAGCAACTGTTTGAAGATGAAAAAAAAAATAAAAGTACCAGGTATGTAGCTAAGTGGTACAGTACCTCTGACTCAATCCACAATACCACAATCTCCAAAAAAAAGGAGAATGAATTCAGGAAGAAAGAAAACTGAAATACCAATAAAGTATCTCACCCCACTCCTAGAGGAAAAAATACATGGAGTTGTGATTGGGATGTTGTCCTCACTCCAGAATCCACAACACAATCTGAGAAGATTCGGAAATATTGCCACAAATGTTCTCACATAGAATTTAAGGTAGGGGCTGAAAATATTCTATAGGATACTATAGGACTTCCAGTGTCTACTGTTAATATATGGTCCAGTTGACTGGCCAGTGGAAATTCATGGCTGACCTTACACAGGACTGCAGAAACTAAAGATTACACCAGGGATTCTAGCCAACCATAGCCAGTTCCCATAGCCAGTTAGTGCAGCCAGTTTCAACCAGACTCACCATCCAGTCTCAGGATTTCACTGCACACTCATCATTTACTCTATTTTTAGGAACCACATGTCCTCTCTATAAATCACAAAGTATGTATACAGGAGAAAAAAATCAGGTTCAGTGAACATAAGTGAGGAAGCCTAGAAATGGATACCCACTCTGGCAGACTTCACACCAGATGGTCACAACTTGCTTCTCTTTACTGAATATGTGTAGATTGGACAATGCTTATATAAGGGGTCCTGATTAGACACAACTTATGTCTTCACATGCTCAATCTGAGCCTAGTGAGTTTTTTTGAGAGTCAGGAGATAACCTCAAATCCAGAAATAAATGATGTCCAATTGTAGGGTCTTGTCTGTACATTTATTTATTTATTTATTTTTCTTTTGAGGCTCTGGGAATTGAAATCCAGATCCTCAGGCTGCAGCTAAATTAAGGCAAGGTATCCTTGGAAAAGTAAAATCCAGCCAACCCAGAAGAGCATTTGCATTCAAACTTGCATATGAGGCCTTTTGAATTTGAAGATTATATATGTAAATATATTATTTATTGATGGAAATAATACAGTGAAAATCTTGTAAAATTTCAGTTAACTTCTCTTGTATGGAAACAGAGTGAACATTAAAATTATATGAGGTGGAAAGATAATTATTTTTAGAATTCATATAAAAATAGTAAAAATTGAATTTTATAGTATAACCCATAATTTCCACTATGTGAAAATTACCATTGTGTATTTAAAATATTACTAATAAAGTATATGTATTTTTGGAACAGCACCCTCAAAACTATGTCAAGACTCCATAAAATCTCAGTTCACAGAACCATATTTGAGAGTTATGCTTGTCCTGAGTTCAGGAAGATGAAGGACATGATCACTTCTTTTATGCTACAGGTGAAAGATGCATTTATATATATATATATATATATATATATATATATATATATATATATATATATATATATATATATATATATTTTTTTTTTTTTTTTTTACCAATATTTCTTTTGACATATAAAAAACTAGAGAGAAACTGCCCTGAGTGAGGGCAAGGAGATTTAACCAGAAGGTGTATGGTGTGTGTGTGTGTGTGTGTGTGTGTATAATAATAATAATAATAATTATATATATATATATATATATATATATATATATATACACACATATATATATATATTTTTTTTTCCCAGATCCAAAGTTTTGAGTATATTATTTAAATTGATTAATGATATATTCCTTATTTTATGTCATGGCCTTAGACCCAGTGGCCTGTCTATAACATTTTCTTTTTCTTCCTAGGATGAAAGCCCCTTAAGAAAGTGGGCTTGAAATGAAGATGAATTGTGTTGCTATCATAATGTCATACACCTGTAATCCCAAGTAGGGGATTTGAAATTTTGCTTCTTTAAGAATAGTACTAAAGCACAAGAAATAGAAAAAAAGAATCACTAGATGAGATGAATTCAAACTGAAAAGATTCTTCTCTGCAAAGGAAACACTCAGTGAGGCAAAAAGTGATATGAGAGAATAGGAGCAAATTTTTACCACATGCACATCAAATAGAAACCTAATTTCCAGGATATATAAAGAAGTTAAAAAACTTAATAACAAAAAACAAATTTCCAAATCCTTAAATGAAATGGGCTAAGGAACTGAAGAGACACACTTATTAGAATATAAACAATCAATCAATCAATAAAAAAAATGTTCAACATCTCTAGTAATTAAAGAATTGCAAATCAAAACTACTCCAAAATGTAATCTTATTCCATTCAGAATTGGAATTATTAAAAATACAAGCAAAAATATATGTTGGTGAGGATATGAGGAAAAAGGCCCACTGTTACACTGTTGGTAGGACTCTAAATTGGTGACACCAATCTGGAAAAGAATAAGGAGATTCCTTAGAAAACTTGGAAAGAAACCAAAATTTACCCAGCTATCCCACTCCTCAGACCAACAACAAGCTTAAAACAAGAGCTAAAAACAGCATAATACAGAGGCAATGTTCACATCAATGTTCATAGCAAAACAATTCACAATAGGTAAACTATAGAACCAGTCTATATGCTCTTCCCTAGATGAATGGATAAAAAAATATGGTCTATTTACACAGTGGAATATTACTGAGCATTAAAAGAGAATAAAATTATGGAATTGGGAAGTAAATGCATGGAGTTAGAGAATATCATGTTAAGGCAAGTAATCCAATCCTCCTAAACCAAAGACAATAATGTTTTCTCTGCTAAGTGGATGGTGATCCACAATGAGGGAAGTGGAAGGTAGCATGGAAGAAATGAAGAAACTTTGAATAAGACAAAGGGGAGGGAGGTGATGGGAGATGTTATAGAGGTAGGTAAGATGGTGGAATGAGATGAAAATCTTGTTGTACACAAAGTAGAGTTACATGGGTTTTGTAACTATACTTTCTGAACAACAAGAGAAATAAAATCTTGTGTTCCATGTGTGTTCTACGAAGTGAAATGCATTCTGCTCTATTAGCAAGTTAGAACAAATTAATAAATTAATTGATTTTTAAAAATTCAGGAAAGAGACTTACCTTTCCCTAGATTTATATATAAACATATATGCATATATATATCATATTTAATGTATATAATTTATGAACACTTTTTTTCATATTTCTATCGATATTTTTAAAGAAATGACAACAGAAGCATTACAATTCTTATTTCATGTATAGAACACAATTTTTCATATCTCTCGTTGTATATAAAGTATGGTGATACAAATTTGTGTATTTGTGCATGTACTTTTGATGATGGTCTCTATCACATTCCACCATTCTTGCTAATCCCCTGCCCCCTTTGTTTTCCTCCCACCCCTCTTCTTTATTGAGAATCCATCTATTTCTCTCATGATCCCCCTCCCTACCCCATTATGAGTCAGCCTCCTTATATTTGGCATTTTTTTTTTTTTGGAATTGGATAACATCACTTAGCATTATCTTCTCCAATGCTATCCATTTACCTTCAAATGGCAGATATGATTATATACCTAGAAGACTCAAAAAACTCCACCAGAAAACTTCTAGAACTAGTAAATAAATTTAGCAAAGTAGCAAGATACAAAATCAACATCCATAAATCAAAGGCATTTCTGTATATCAGTGAAAACTCTTCTGAGAAAGAAATGAAGAAAACTACCACATTTACAATAACTTCAAAAAAAAGATATTTGGGAATCAACTTAATGAAAGACATGAAGGGTCTATACAAGGAAAACTACAGAAACCTAAAGAACAGAATCAAAAAACACCTTAGAAGATGGAAAGATCTACTGTGCTCATCAATAGGCACAATTAATATTATCAAAATAAAAATGCTCCCAAAACACTATAAAGATTTACTGCAATTCTGATCAAAATCCTAATGGCATTCCTCATAGAAATAGAAAAAGCAACCATGAAATTTATGTGGAAAAATAAGAGACCAAGAATAGCTAAAGTAATCCTTAGCAGAAAGAGTGAAGCAGGTGGCATCACTATACCAGACCTTAAACCATACTACAGAACAATGGTAACAAAAACAGCATTGCATTTGAAAAAAAAAAAAAAAAAAAAAACAGACTGCAGGCGAATGGTACACAATAGAGGTCACAGAGACTAACTTACAAAATTATAATTATTATATATTAGACAAAGGTGTCAAAACATGCACTGGAGAAAAGATAGCCTCTTCAACAAACCACTATCTCTCACCATGCACAAAAATCAACTCCAGGTGTATCAAGATCTTGGAATTAAACCAGATACTCTGTGTCCAATGGAATAAAATACAGGCTCTAATCTTCATCATGTGGGATTAGGCCCCAATTTCTTTAATAAGACACTGAAAGCACAAGAATTAAAACAAATAATAAATAAATGGGATAGAATCAAACTAAAAAGTTTATTCTCAGCAAAAGAAACAATCTGTGAGGTGAAGACAGAGCCTACATTTTAGGAGGAATATTTTACCCCGCACATATCAGATAGAGCACCGATCTCTAGGGTACATAAAGAACTCAAAAAAAAAAAACTAAACAAATAATAATAATAGTGATGTTTATGATGATGATGATGATGATGATTATGATGATGATGATGATAATAATAATAATAATAACCCAATCAAGAAATGGGCCAAAGATCTGAACAGAGAGTTCTTAGAAGAGAATATACAATCAAGTAACATTTTTTTAATATATATGATTGGTTATGGTCCTCCCTTTTCAGTACCAAGAACACTTCTGGTTCAGTTTCTAAGGAGGGGAAACACGAGCAAGAATTATTCTCAACTCTCCTTTATAAATTATCAAATAAATTATCTATGTCATTTTCTAAACATAGCTGGACATGGGAAATATAGGTTTGGAGCAGAGAACATTTTTATTAGAAACACAGTGCAAAAGAAAGAAAAAAATATATAGTTATTTGTACTACATTGAACCACAAGAGAAATGGAACGTGGAATTCAGAAAAGAAAGATTCAAACTTTTATATTTGGGAATGTGGATGACATGGATGCCTAAAGTAAAAAGGTTATTACAAGCTTTTGAAAGAAAATTCATGTGAGTGGCAGATAATGGTTAACCAAATAGAATCTTCACAGTGTATTCCAGGGGCTTTGTCAGCTGTGCACTACAGAACATACAGGTATTCATAGCCTCATGAAGAGCATTATTCATCTGTGCCCTCTAAAATTATTCCCATAGTACATATGAAAAAACATGGGTATCTGGATATTAAATGGCAATTCAGCAGCCCACAGAAAACTACCCAGAGACAGAACTGTATGAAATTTCTTCAAAGACCATCAATGCATTGTTACCTCCTGACACAGGGATGGCAGTCTGGGGAAATATTATTTTCTCTCCATTTTGAAGAGAGTGCATTGAGAATACATTTCAGGGGCAACATAAAGACTTTTTTTTTCTTTCATGTTAAGAAACTCTTCAGAAACCGAGCTCACAAGACAGATTTCTTAGGAGGGTAAATGCCTGGAGATTACAAAATAAAACAACAACAACAACAACAAAAAAAAAAATATCAGTGGCCCTGAGTGACTCAGGAAGGAAATAAATCTAAAAGGCTTATTAGAAACTGAAAATCAAAAAAGTAACTATTTCTAAAAATAAATATGTTCATTAGTTGCTATCTCCACAACATGTCATTAAGTAAACAACAAATTATATATGAATATTTCTAGGATTGGACAAATTTTATTCCACATGATTTTATATTAAATCCCAAAATCCAGATAATAGAATTCATGATTCACTGTCAAAAATATTACAGAAAAAAATTTTTTTAAGGAGTGGATGTTTAGTAAGTATGTCATTTAACAATTTTATTACCGTATGATTTTAAAGAAATTTATTCATTTTCCTGCAGCCATAGTGTAGAGAAATTTCTTATTTATTTTTCCTGTAGTAATTAACAAACATAAGCCCTAGAATCCACTTTAAATAACCTACCCTTGCAATCATATAAGAAACCTAAAATAAATGATGAGTAAAGAAAAAAGTCAATTTTAAAAAATAATTTAAACCTTTTTTTTTTTTTTTTTCCAAATCAATCTCTAGCTGCATTTTTGGATCCTTTTCTCATCTTTTAAGCCAAAAATATATAAAAGACAAAAGTCTGAACTTCAAATTTATACATGAGATATGTTTATTAACTATAAAAATTCAAAATATTTAGAAATTTAAGAAATATAAAATAAAAACCCATCATGGGAAAAATTAAGTAATATTGATGAACATTTAAAACAAATTAATAATCATTAACTCAAAATGAGTTTAAATTAGTATCTATCTGTGGAAACTATTTTGCTATTGAATATACATGATACGCCCCATCACAGAGACTTACTGAAATTAGAGCATATGTGATCATGATAACATGTAAGTATGCAATGGTATTCACCCAAACACTTGAAGCCCAGGGGCATGGCTCAATACAGTATACATCTTGGAAGAGATAAAAAAATAATCTGTAGGAAAAATGGTCACTGGGGCCAGTCACATTTCATAATATATCCAGTTAAAAAAGAGCATAAAACACTATGTATAAATTTTATATAGGTGCTTTATGCAAGTGGTATTTCACATATGTACATTTTTAGAAACAAAATATGTAGAACTTATGAGAAAATAAAAGTCACAAGAAGCACATAAAAGACTGAATTATACATCCCATGTAAATAATAAAACTCATCATTACAAAGGTTATCATTTCCCCCAAATTTACCAACAATATATCTCACCAAAACTGCTATGCACAAATATGAATATATCACAGTGAAGTCTACTTTTATGTGTATTCTATAAAGCAATAATTTAAAAAACTATAAATAAATATACGATAGAAGAAACTTGGAGAATAGGTAAAGGGGAACTACTGGATACTGAAGGGGAGCAAATTATATTTCATGTTTTATGGTTATGTCAAAATAAACCTGACTATTAAATACAACAATAATGTAATAAAGAACAACCAACAATAAAAAAATTAAAAAATGTAATAATAAAAAAAATCATCAAGCTTTACTTTAAATGAAGTAAGAAACCAAAGCATAAATTTTTAAAATTCATCTACAAAGTTATATGTAACTTTAGCCAAAAATCTTTTCAATTATAAGAGCAAAAAAAGAACTTATCATGGCCTACTATTCATATATATTGTGAAAATATAATATTACAATAATAAAGAATCATAATATAAATAAGATTCCCATATGAATACATATGTATGTAAAAACACTACGGTTTATTGCAATAGCAAATTGTAGATAAATCAAACCATAATAAAAATAATCTCAGCAACTTAGCTAGGACCTTTATAAAAATAAATTTAAACCTGTTAGGGCTGTTTACTGTTGAAGAGTCCTTTCTTCCCCAATGCTGAAGTATAACATCAGAGAAGTGTGCCAAGGCAAGTTTAGAGTGGAAAGTAGAAGCTTTATTAAAGGACAGTAGAAAGGACTTCTCCCCAGAAGAAAAAGGGGACCCAAGATGTAGAATCCATGAAAACGATTTTTTTTTAAACTAAGTTCTTTTTAGCTTTCTTATAGCTAAGGTCTTCCTTCAGCTATCCTGCATTCCTGTCACATTGCTGTCCTTTGTTCTGTTTTCTTGCAGTGTTGGAATGTAGGTGGGAAGGCCCAAAGTGTGGAGGATAGGTGGGCTGAAGGAGTAATCTGGGCAGGAAAGGCTTTTGGATTAGAATCTCCATGTTTGTGGTGAGCTGCTTCATTAAAATTTTCTTGGGATGGGCTCAGGGCCTTGGGGACATTTTCAGTTCCCCCTATCCTGGACTCCATCCTCAATATGGTGTTCATTCTTGATTTTACTGGATATTAGACCTAATTTACCTAACTACACTAACTACCTATCTGTAAATCTGGCTCCACTACTAAGGATATGGCTAAGTAGTACAGTGTCCCTGAGTTCACCTAACTTTAACAAAATAATAATAATGAAGAAAGTAAAAATAAAAGAATGTCAAAATGAAAATTAGCTAGCTAAAAAGGAATTTAGGTACCCAAAAATGACAGCTCCTTTCCTGCAGGAAAATGGACCTTGGAGATTTGATTTTGATAATTATTCCACCTGTCAATCTCCAGCATCTGGTAAGACACTGGGCTGAAGGAACACTCCTGCCACATAGTATTTTATGCAGATTCTGAGGATGCCCTTTGAGCATAAGGAAGGCAGCAAAGAGTCTCCGCCACTGACATGTTCCCCACCTGGTTGGCCAGTAGGACTGAGGACATAGTGGCCAAGTGGAGGAGTAAAGCCTACAGACTCCAGAGACTGCCCAGAGTCCCAATGTGCTAGCTCCTGTTTTCAACACAGCCAGTATTGAGGTTCCAATAGTCTTCCTCCCCCAGCCTCTCTTGCTAGGCCACTCACCATTTCCTGGTTCTCAGGAGTAGGGCTACTTGGGATCCTCAGTTCCTGCACAGCAGAACAACCTGTGACTCTGAAGTATGAGACTACAGATGGCAAAAATGGAGGACTCAGGAGATAAGAAGTGAAAGCCCACCCTCCTCCTCCCTGATGACACACGATTGGACAGTTCCCACAAAATGCTCTTGATTGGAAGGGGCTTCAAATCATGAACATTGAATTTGAGAGAAGTGAGCCCTTTTTTGAGTGACAGGGAATATTATCCAATCCAGACATGAATAAGGGCTAGAATCTCAGGTCGTTGAGTGCTGTTTTTTTTTTTTGTTGTTGTTGTTTTGTTTTGTTTTAAACTGAGAAATGTACCCCAGAGTCTAAGGCTGCTATTATTTTGAGGCAAGGTTGTTTTCCCATTAGTGGGAACTAACCCAACCAACAGAACATTTTCATTTAAACTTACATATAAAGTCATTTCAGTTTATGGATTATATATGCTTGTATATTATTAAGTAATTAATATAAAATACTGACAATAATTATCGAATTTTATTTATTTATTTTTGGATCTCTGTTCTTTTTAGGTTACAGATTGAACTTTGAACTGGGAAGAAAACCCCTAAAGTAAAAATGCCCCACAAAAACAACACATAAGGGGCTGGGCTTGTGGCTCAGCAGTAGAGTGCTCACCTCGCATGTGCAAGACCCTGGGTTCAATCCTCAGTACCACATAAAAATAAATAAGTGAAATAAAGGTATTGTGTCCAGCTACATCTAAAAAAATACATAAAAAAACATAAGGTACAAGGTGAGAAACCAGCCTCTACCTCAGAGCAAAGACTGTCCAAGGAAGGGGGCATGACTTTTGTCCTTGGAAAGACACACAGAGAACTCCTAGGCTCATACCCAACCTGCTGAGTTGTTTATCTACAAATAACAGGAGAGATCTGTTGTGCCTGGTGTCCCAGACTCAGTCAGGCTAGGTGGGTATCCATAGCAACCCCCTAGCAGCCACCAATCAGCATGAGACTGGGAAAATTCCTGGGATTCCAAATGTAACTTCCAGTAGTTTATGGTGATTGATAAAATTTTGGAAAACCATATAGTTCAGCATATAATCCCCTCATGGCCTAAGCCAATCTGTTCAAATGAATCCCCATCTTGTACTAACCAATCATGCTTACCCAACTTGTTCCCACCAGTGAATGTGCTAATCATGTTTTAGAGTTGTTTATGATTTTCCCAAGGTGTGTGATGATTTGCTAAGAGATGCTATGATGTATATGGGGTTCCTGCCTTCCCCAAAGAGTTATAAAACTGCTGCAAACCCCAGGCTCAGGGCCTCTAAGCCACCAATTTCTGTGTGCCTGGAGGATTGAGCTAGCTTGGAATAAACACCGCTTTGGTGCTTACATTGATATTGGTCTCTAGTGGTCTTTTGGTGGTCCCGCATTTGAGCATAACAGTCTCTCCTGAAACCCATGGAAAAAGAATTCAGCACTTCAGTTCTCTAGGACTGTAGTTTTATAGCACAAAAAGTTACAAAAGGGGGGTGACTTGAGAACTTACACGAATAACAGGATTTTCACAAGCATAATACAAAGACACGTAGTAGGTTAATGGTCTAAATGGTTTAGCACTTAGGGAGTAAATTTAGATCAAAACATCAGAATTTATGATCCACCACTAAAGTTTCAGAGTGAGTTTTTATTTGTTCAGTGAAAGCCAGAATTTATGAGTCATCACTAAAGTTTCAGGGAGGATTGTTATCTCATCAGGGAAAACCAGACATGGGTGAGTTCAAGGCACCGGTAGGCATTTCAAGCAAATCACAGTAATTATAAATTAACTTTTCATGCCTTTGTGATGAGATGGCTCCCAATCTTAAAAGGAAATTAGGCTGGATTTTTCACTTGCTATAGCCATAGCTTTTAAAGTATATGTTTCATACTTTCACAAGTATGAGAATTAAATTATTAATATTAATTACTACTAATTTTTTAAAAGACTGAATAAAATAGGAAATTAGATATTTGTTATTAAATGCATAAAAATTTTGATTAATATATTGATAATATAAACATGGAAAATTTTGACAATGATAAAAAAAAAACATTTAATATAAGGGATTCAATATCATAAGTCCCTCATGTTCAGTGGGTCAGTCCTTCAATGATATTTTTCATTTTTTTTAGGTCATTTTGAATTACACTTCTGCAAATGATTGTTAAGTACACAAATTTAAGATTTTGTATTTTGTAAAGTAGAAAAATGGCAGATTTGAACTCCTTTCAGGATTTTAAAACTTATAAGCCATTTGGGGCTTCTTACTACTTTTTTTTTTTTTCATATTTGCGCACAGTCCAATTCTAGAGAAGAATGAGTTGGAGATATAGTCTACTGTTCTGAGCAAAAGAGAAATTGCATTAGGATATTTCTAAAGCTTTTAACTTTTCTAACTTTTCAGAATTTTTGGTGATTTGAAAAAAGAAATTTTATTTTAAGAAATGAATTGTTTGAAATTAATTTTTTATCTTTCCTGCATTATTTTTCAGTTTCATTGATGTTTTTAGAAGAACTAACAGAACAGAATTCCAAAAGAGTTCCATGTAAATTTAAAGGTATGTTTCTGATAATCAAAATAGAAAGCAGAAGCAAAACATCATCTGGTTTGGTGGTTTTGCATCAAACTAAAGAGTTACTTATTTATTTCTGCTATTATTCACTAGGTTCCTGAGGTTGCAGAAATCACCAACCAACACACATAAAAGTCTTGTTAGTTTGATTCTCACAACCAATTCAAGCTAAAATACACTAGTATCACTGTAGTTTCAGACCAAAGGGTGTTTCTAAAAAATAAAAATATGTATACATAAATATATAAATAAATATAAAATAAAATATAATATTAGATAGATTTTTTTCCTAAATAATCATTTTTACAATATCCCTTTAGACACAGTTCTGGGAACAAAGTGTCACAAATAGGACATAAATCCTACATTGCTACACAGAGTAATTAAGGCACATACTAAGAGCTTGGTATAAAACTTGGCAGAGTGACATAAATAACTAGAGAACATCATAGAGACTTATACCTAAGTGCTAAGTAGCAAATTCATAGTCTTGAAGTACATTAAGAGACAAGTTATCATAGCAATTTTTATAACTCAGTTGCTGCTAATATACAGAGATAGAGATATTTATTAAGAGATGGTTTTATGCAGATTTTTGGTTTAAAAAGGGAAAGATCAAATAATGGAGGTGATTTAAACATGAGCAATAATATTTTTCTGCATTCAGTACCTTTTTTGCAGATATATGAATTATAATTAATTCCAACCAGAAACATGAAGAAATAGCGTAAAGATTATTCACTAGGAGTAAAACTACTTAAAAAGAGAACCAAAACTTCCATTCCTGTCCAAATGTTTATTCCTGACAAAAAGACTGCTTCTTTTGAACCATTTCTGTAGGTTTGTTTTTTTTGTAATAAATATTTTGGTGATTTTTTTGCATATTACTTAATATATTTATGCTTCACATTTTCTCTTTTGTCCTATTTTACTACCTATATTATGAAAGAAAAAAATTTCTAACTCCTAAACTCACTTGATATTTGAGATATCTTTTAATTAATTTTTAAGTTTATATCATTTCTATAATGAATACTGTGCTTTCAGTAAAGAATGACTATTTTTATGCACCTGGCTCATTTACAGGAGTTTTGTTTTGTTCTTTGGTTTTATTTACAGTGACATTTAAAAAAAGGTTAATGTTAAACCAAAACACAAAAGACCACCAACTCAAATTTTAAATCAAATTAAATCAAGATTGTATTGTGTACACAAAAGCTGGCCAGGACTGTCTCTTACAAGATCCCATGCTAGAGATCATCCCCCTGATCATCAGGAAAACGTTTCTACAGCACAAAAAGTTACAAAGGAGGTGGGTGTCTAAGGTACTTACAGCTAACAAGATTTTGACAATCATAATACAAAGGCAAATAGCAGGTTAAGGATCTATGTGGCTAACATTTCAAGGTGGAAAATAAATTCAGCTCCAGACATTAGAATTTATAAGTTGCCACTGAGATTTAGAGAGAATTGTTATTTGGTCAGCAGGAGCCAGAATTTATGAGGCACCAGTAAGGTTTTAGAGAGGGTTGTTATCTGGTAAGGGATAGCCAGGCATAGGTGAATTCAAAACACAGGTAGAAATTACAAGCAAGTTTAAAACATCAAAATATTGTCAGACCAAAGAGAAATTTTAGTTATTTTACACAAAACAGAAATAAACTTTTTACCTCTAAAAGCTCTAAGAGAAGATTTTATTTTTTTGTATTTTCTCATATCTAATGGCTTCAGGCATTCCTTTGTTTGAAACCATAAATGCTTCTCTTCTATGTTTATGGGGCTTCCAAAACAAAAAAAAAATATAGATAAGCCCTTCTCATAGGGAAGATGTTTCTTAAATAGCAAGTAACTACCCTTTAACTCACAGGATATGACAACTATATTATAGGATATGAAAGACCCCTCCAATATGCTTGTTCTTCCAACCATTGTTTGCAAAGATTGACAAAAGTCAATTCATTGCACAGAATGAATGAAGTGAGTCTCTGCTCTGCAGTCCAGAACAGGAAGTAAAAGAGCCCCCAAAGTGAGTTTAAGACAGGGCTTTACATGACATAGCTGACATAATCCTAAAAACAAAACAAAACAAAACATAAATTCAGAGAGAACCATACCCACATAATCTCATTTGACAGAATCAAATTCATAAGAGGAACAGAGGACAGAGGTAAATCTAAAGGGATTTGACTATATATTCTTTTTCTAAATTGCTATTAATGTCTCCCAGGATTATAGAGTTCTGGATCTCCTCAGTTACTACTTTATCATTACCTTCAACCTACAATGCATGAGGCACACTGAATTTACCCTCATACTCATGTACTTATCACTTATTTTTTTCTATAGAAAAGCATATATATATTAATATATTTTTCCCACATTTCCAAGATTCTACCCTGAAAATTTCTGTGATATCACTTCCCTGAAATGCATTTTCATTATTTCATGTCAGTTCATCTAAGTATTCTATATCATGTGTTGGAAAAGTTGAGACAACTCAAAGGCACTTCTTATTTGACTATTTATAAACTATAATTAAACGTCAACCTCAGTACCTCCAAAGAAATTAAGTCTCATTCACCTTTCTCATTCATAGTGCTTTATTTTTTAAGTAGGTAGCAGAAATTTTATTTTGAAGAAGAGTAAGTGATTTAAAGCCATTCAGTGTACTTTAGAGGATCCCAAAAACCTATGGTTGTGGTTCTTAAACAACCTTACCACTGAAAGATCTAGATTACACTCCAGGTTGGACACTGATACTGTGCTTCCATGGGAAATGGTTTCTTGGTTGTGAATATTGTCCTTCCCTTTCCCCTATACTCTTGGAAATGTGTGCATTGTGTGAAGTTTTAGAATCACTATTTTCAACACAGTTAGCATGGACCCATTTGATAATAGAAGGAATCTATATTCTGAAAAAAAAAGACCCTTCACCAAGGCCTAAAGAAGTGATAAAATAATCCCTGGAAAAAATAACAGTCATCCATTAGATTATTTTTTTTAAATACAAAGAATAATTTTAGTTAGTAATACATTACTGTACTAGGAAAAGTGATATAAATGCAATTTTAATTTTAAAGTTGTTTCTGATTACTACAGAGAGAGTATAAAAAGCTGGGTACATGGGATGGAGTTGTGTCTCAGTTGTAGACTACTTTGCTAGAATGTGCAAAGCACTGAGTTGGATTCTCAGCAATACATATAAAGGTTTTTTTGTTGTTTTATTTTTTAAATACATGACAATGGAATGCATCGCAATTCTTATTACACATATAGAACAATTTTTCATACCTCTGTTTGTATATAAATTATGTTTACATCAATTCCTGTCTTCATATATGTACTTAATTTTTTTAGAGAGAGAGACAGAGAGAGAGAGAGAGAGAGAGAGAGAGAGAATTTTAGTATTTTTATTTTTTAGTGTTCTGCGGACACAACATTTTTGTTTGTATGTGGTGCTGAGGATAGAACCCTGGCTGCACGCATGCCAGGCAAGTGCACTACCACTTGAGCCACATCCCCAGCCCCATATATGTACTTTAGATAATAATGTCTATCACATTCCACAATCCTTGCTAATCTTTACACAACACTCCTACACTGGCGACTTCACATAAACTTGCCTCAGGGATTCAATGCATTAATCAAATAGATTTTATTCAGCCTATGCAGTGCTGTTGGAATGGCTATTATAAAAATCTAAAATTGTCATGTGTGGTGGCATATGCCTGAAATTCTAGAAGCTATGGGAAATGACACAGAATTGTTAGTAGAAAGACAGCCTCAGTAACATAACAAGGCTACAATCAACTTAATGAGAGCCTGTCTCAAAATATTACATAAAAAAGAATGTGGATGTGTCTCAGTGGTATGCAACTCTGAGTTCAATACCCAGCACCAAACCATACAAAACCAAGCAAATATCTCATAATTAATAGGGATTCAAGGGTACAAAAATATGTAAAATTTTGGTGACAATATAAATTTAATAAATATATTTTTTATAAAAGTGTTAAGGTTCTTTAAAAGCCCCAAATAAAAATGCCACATAATCCACTAGTAATAATTTGGGGTAGTAGTGCAAAATCGTGCATGCCTGTACTCCCAGTGGCTTAGGAGAATAAGAGGTAGAAAACTAGGGCTTTATTCTCAAGTTAAAGACCAGCTTGAAGAACTTGGCAAGGTCCTAAGAAACTCAGTAAAACCCCCTCTCAAAAATAAATAAATAAATAAAAGTGTTGGAGACTGGGTATGTAGCACACTGGTAAATTGCCCTGGGGTTAATCTCCAGTATTTAAATAAATAAAAAAATAATAATAATAATTGTCGGTAAAAAAATGCCATACAATCCAGTCATAATAACTTTGGGTATATATGTAAAAAATTTGGAATCCTTTTGCTAAATATATTGCCACACATCTATTTATTATTGTACCTTTATTCACAGTATCTAATAAAAGGAAACAAATAAAGTACCTTTTAGATAGAAAGTATATCAGAAAATGCCTTCCAGTTGCAAAGCATCCAATTAGTCCATCCCTTCAGAAGCTACACACTTAAAATTCAAACTGGTCCCTAGAAGACAAGACTCAGAGAGTGGTGTTTTCTAAATACTCCAAAAAATTTGGAATCTCTGGGAACCATGTTTCAGATATTCTAAAACTCAGAACTAGGTCATATGGGAAGTCAGAATGAGAACACAACACATAGTAAATTCTTTAATGGGGAATCTTAACTCAGACACTGACATAACCAAAAGCAGAGTTGCAGATAAAAAAATAGATTCTGTTTCACTGATTTCTGGGTTATGGATTCAAATCAAATATATATTAGAAAAAAAGTTAAGGCTACTGGTTAAAATCTACATAAAACAGGTATTAAAAATGTACCAGGTGCTGGGTGTGTTAGTGCAAGCCTGTAATCCGAGTTGCTGAAGAGGCTGAGGAAGAATTATCAAAATTTCAAAGCCAGCCTTAGCAGAAACGAGGTGCTAAGAAACACAGTGAGATCCTGTCTCTAAATAAAGTAAAAAAAAAAAAAAAATCCTGGGGATTTGTCTTAGTAGTCAAGTGTTCGTGAGTTCAATCTCCAATATCCCCCATGAAAAATGTACCAGGGGGCTGGGGCTGGGGCTCAGTGGAAATCACTTCTCTGGCACATGTGAGGCACTGGAATATAAGGTCTATCAACAACATTATATATATATATATATATATATATATATATATATATATATATATATATATCTCCAAGATATTGACATGGACTTTGATCTAAACTGAGTGTAATTTAGCCCTTAAGATTGAAGTTGTTTGGGGCTGGGGATGTGGCTCAAGCGGTGGTGGGCTCTCCTGGCATGCGTGCAGCCCGGGTTCGATCCTCAGCACCACATACAAACAAAGATGATGTGTCCGCCCAAAACTGAAAAATAAATATTAAATTAAAAAAAAATCTCTCTCTCCCTCTCTCTCTCTCTCACACACACTCTCTCTTTAAAAAAAAAAGATTGAAGTTGGCTAGGCATGGTGGTGCATGCCTGTAATATCAGCTGTTTACAAGACTGAGACATAAAGATCATGAATTCAAAACCAGTCTCATCAATGGTGAGGCACTAAGCAACTCAGTGAAACCCTGTCTCTAAGTAAAATACAAAATAAGGGTATGGATGTGGCTCAGTGGTAGAGTGCCCCTGACTTCAATCCCCAGTCTCCCCCACAAAAAAAGGGGGCTGAGTAAATAGCTCAGCTTGTAGAGTGCTTGCCTTCTAAGCATGAGGCCCTGGGGTCAATCCCCAGTACAGAGAGAAAGAGAGAGAGAGAGAGAGAGAGAGAGAGAGAGAGAGAGAGAGAGAGAGAGAGATTGAAATTGCATGTAATTTAAATTCAAGTTAGTCCCACTTTTATTTTTTCCTGCCACACCAGAATTAAAGAGTTTCCTGAAATATTTGGAATGTTTGTGTGGGTTATTTATTTATTTATTTTTTATTTACTTATTTTTATGTGGTGCTGAGAATCGAACCCAAGACCTTGCACGTGCTAGGTGAGTGCTCTACCACTGAGCCACAACCCCAGATTGCCTGACCATAAATAAATAAACAAACAAATTAATAAATAAATAAACCCTCAATTGATGACCCATTACAGTTTTTAAAAATCCTTAATTGGGACACATAAACCTCATTTAGGAGAGATTCATTATTTTTAATGTCACCTACTTTTATTCTGCTTTCTTCTCACATGAAAATCTCAGAATGATAAATTAAAATCTTTTAGGGCTGGGGATATAGCTCAAGCGGTAGTGCACTCACCTGGCATGCGTGTGGCCCAGGTTCAATCCTCAGCACCACATACAAACAATGATGTTGTGTCCACCAAAAACTGAAAAATAAATATTAAAATTCTCTCTCTTCTCTTCTCTTCTCCTCTTCTTCTCTCTCTCTCTCTCTCTCTCTCTCTCTCTCTCTCTCTCGCTCTCTTTAAAAAAATTAAAATCTTTTAAAAATGCCCTCCAGTTCTTGAAGAAAAACATTATAAATGATGCATACATTTGAAATAAAACATGGGAAAATGATTAATAATGCTGAAAGTGGAGTTTTGACATTAACCAAAATTTCTCAGTTTGCAAATTGAATAAGGGTGCTTGTCTCATAAATTTTGAAGAAAAAGAAATCTATTTAAGCAAGAAGAAATAGAACGCCCACCAGGTAGTATGAGGAATGATACCAGAAAAAAAAAAAAAAAAAACTCATTATTGTGTGCCATCTTAGAAGTTTACTAATGGTTTTGGGCAGAACAGGAAGCATAATGCATTTAGAATAGGCTTTGGAAAAGGCATCCTGACTACTATATGGGTTCACTTTCATTCTTTCTATGACCCATCTTTTTTTCTTCAAATTCAATCAGGAATCACCCCTGGGACAAAGGACTTTGTTGAAGGTGTTCCCACAAGTGGGCTTCAAGGTCTTTCACATTTGAAATAGGCCTTAATGGTGCTCATTAACATCTTTAGGTTAGCCACCAGGTGTGTTTGAGTGAGGCCCATTATCTACATTACATGGTCATTATACTATCTATTCTATTTTATACTTATTTTGTGTGAACAGAGAACCCTAGTTTTGGATATGTGAACAGAGAGCTAGAAAACTAGGGGTTTATTCTAAGACCTATGGAGAGCTAAACTGAAGTTTTGGATTTCAGATTTTTGTTTTGGATTTGAGATACTGCTTCTGCTACATTTAAAAATCTCAGGACTCATGAAGAGAATGAGGTAAAAGCCAGCATCATCAAACTTGTGAGGCCCTAAGAAATTCAAAGGGACCCTGTCTCTAAATAAAAATATTTAAAAAGGGGTGGGAATGTGAATCTGTTGATGAACACCTCTGGTTTGAATTTATGGTACCAAAAAGAAAACAACATACACTCAAAAATAATAATAATAATAAACAAACAAACAAAGAAGCAAACAAACCCTCATGAGTAACAAGCCCTAAAATTAACAGTCTCTCTCATGCATGAATACAATAAATGGATTTGTAGTTCTGTCCTGGTAATTATCTCAGTCTTCACTATGAAATCTGGAGACATGCTGGACTCATGGCACATGGAAGCCCACAAAGGGCTTTAGAAAGAAGCTGAAAACACCATACAATTATGGAATAAGATGCCCAGGTTTTCAACTGCTGATCTAAGCCTCACTAGATAGTCAGAGGGAGGTGAAGGCTAAGCTACCACAGAGAGACCCTCTGGCCACAAGACTCTGGAGAGGACCAGGAGGAGTCGCTATCCAGGACTGCCAGTTTCCACCATTGTCACTCCTGTCAGTTTTAAGCCCCCTTCCTACACAGTCTCAAGATAACAAGGCACACTTACTGTTTCCTGGCTCTCAGTGTTCTCAGCGTTCTCCCTGTGGTTTGTTTTCAGATTCTGCATAGCACAGACACCTGGGCTCCGGATACAGAACAGAAGCCTACAAAAAGATTTTTAAAATGGCAGGTTCCAGACACCAAGGGAACAGAAGATTGTGGAAGCCCTCCCCCTCATCACTGGCTGCATGAGGATTGGACAGTTCTCACCTAAGTGACTGATTGGTCAAGGCTTCAGGCACTGCCTCCAATCTGAGCCAAGTGGGCACAGAATCAATGTCTGAATGACAGGCTGCTCTACTGTCATTGTTAACCGACTACAGATCAGGGCTGAGAATATAGCTTAGTCAGTAGAGTGCTTGTTTTGCTTATATAAGGCCATGGATTCAATCCCCTGCACTACACACATACACTCCCACCAAAAAAATACATTAAGCAACGGACTTTGGGGACTAGGTTTATGGATCAGTTGTAGAGAACATCCCTAGCATGCATGAGGTACTTGGTTGAACACGAAGCACCGTATTAAAAAGCCACCCAAGAGGGGGATGTGGCTCAAGCTGTAGCACACTCGCCTGGCATGCGGGCGGCCCAGGTTCGATCCTCAGCACCACATACAAACAAAGAAGTTGTGTCCGCCAAAAACTAAAACTAAATATTAAAAAAAGCCAACAAAGAAACTACTAATGATACTGTGTCCATCTACAACAAAAAAAAATTCAAGAACAAAAAAATTTGTATTGGACTTGTGCACCCTCACTACAGAACTCATAAACACTTTTTATAAATAATATATACATATATGTGTTCAGAAAATGTATAAAATTCTCCTGTGATGTCTTTTCAAGTAACTTATATTACAGGTATGCTTCACAACCTGAAATCCTCCCCACCTCACTTCTTCTTCTTCTTCTTCTTCTTCTTCTTCTTCTTCTTCTTCTTCTTCTTCTTCTTCTTCTTCTTCTTCTTATTATTATTATTATTATTATTATTATTATTATTATTTAAGGCCTGTTAATTGCATTAAATGCCTCTGTATGGGGTTATTTTAAGGCAAAGTTTTCTTCCAATAATAGGACCTCGCCCAGCGAGAAATGTATTGACACTTATAACTGTTTATAAGGTTAAAGCAATTTGTGAATAAACATGTATATATATTTTTATGAAAATGATATCACAATTACTTTAATATATTTTTTTTAATTTTTCTATTCTTTGTCTCATAAAAAAAAACAGTTTGAACTTTAAACTCTTGAGCAATGTTCTTATATCCCTTCCCCCAAAAACGTGACTCACAAGTATAATTCAAATTACTGAGACTCATAAATTTTTGATCCTTTATTTTAACTAGTGAAGTCTAAAGATTTTCTTTTTATTTTCAGCTTTAAATGAAGCCCACTTTTTATAGCTTTCTTGTTGTGTAACTGACATTTAATATTCTGCAATTTTTACCCCCATTCTGATCACTTTGGACTATTGATGTTTTCATGGAGGGGATCTCAAAGTGGTCATGCACAAGGTAGGAAATGGATATAGTAAGATATAAGACTGGTGATTGCTGAGTATGTAGATTTTGCCTATCAAAATAAGTATTGGTGGATGATATGGGGGTAGGGAGAAAAAGAGCAATAAAAAAAGAAGAAAAACTTGAACAATAGAGGGGTTCACATGCTACAAGTCTACAATGGTAGCATGAATATAGAGGGTAGTGTTCTTGGAAGCAGCAATAAAATTTGAGGGAAAGAAAAACGTAATTTTTTGCACAGTTCCCAAGTGAGAGAGCCAGGTGAATGGATTCTGTGTTCAACTCTTCCCACCTAGGAGTGGAATTTATAGTTCATAGGGTATGTCTCAGTAAGTAGTAAAACAGCATTTCTATGTACCTTTACACTTTTTCATGGCTACAAGCTGACTTTGACAATTCCAGTCACATTACATCTTTGCACTTGTTAGCTATTCATTCATTAATTCATTCATTGCATTATTTATTTGTTTTTTATTAATTCACTTTTTCTTAAGTTGTCATTGTTTTTACATTACTGGTCATTACATAATTGCATAAATATTCTGAAGGTTGACTTTTGGTTAAATATTGTTTTATGTGTTTATTCATACATTTACTTTTCATTGAAATGTTTTTCCTTTACCAAGCCTGATTTATATTAGACCTCAATCTTCATTTATGAAGACTAGATAAAATGGGGTGAACGTGGGAGTTCATAACCCACTTGAATCAAAGTGTGGAATATGATATGTCAAGAAATTTGTAATATTTTGAACAACCCACAATAAAAAATTTTAAAAAAAAAGTCAAAAAAAAAAAAGACTAGATAAAATCACATTATTCCAAATAACTCAAGGATTTATCATCTTTGCAGAACCCTAATCACCTGCTAAAGTTGACCCAGTCTGGGTCATCTAAAAGCTGTGTCAAAACTCCTCTTTTTTCTTATATACACTTTAATAAAGAATTTCTCTCTAACTTTTATATTTTGGAGAGTAGACTAACTTCCCAAGCAGTAGTTAATAACCTAGATGAGTTTTCCAACTAGCTCACTATTACGTTTAAATTATTTAAACCTTGACACTAACTGCTGAGACCCATAGCAAAGTAAGAATGACTCATGGCAATTTCCTTGTCAGCTTACCCCATGTTGCTTAGACAGAGGACTCTCCATTGTGGAAATGGGCTTGCCTTGGACCCAGGTCATTTGCAGTGACATTGCATGTATGTTTGAGTAAGGTGACCCTGCTCAAGGACAAGGATGGATCCGGGTTTAGGGAGAATCCTGCTGGATTAGGGTGGGTCCAGGTTTAGGGTGCATCCTGCTGGGAATAGGGAGTATCCTGCTGCCTCAGGCGCCTGCTCCTTGGGTTTAGGGCAGTTCCAGGTTTAAGGAGGACCCTGCTGGGACTAGGGCGTATCCTGCTGCCTCAGGCCCCACCCACTCCTTGAGTTCCCTTTGAGTTCTCGCGGGATTCAGAGAATATTTTGGGATGCAGAGCCCAGTGGAAATGCTTTTTCCCCAGAACCTGCGTGTAGAGTGCTGGTGACAGTTCAGGAATAAAGAATTGCTGTTTGAATCTACAAGGCTGTGAGTGGCTCGTGATTTTGTGCCCAGGCAGACTGCGGCAACTAACAGTGTCACTGATTATTTTTTTTAATTTTTGCAAGATCTCTCTCTCTCTCTCTCTCTCTCTCTCTCTCTCTCTCTCTCTCTCTCTCATATGACAAATTGAAATCAGATATGCTTTTTTACTAAGAAACACTCTCAGCCTTTAATAAAATATTCTATAAAGAAAAAGGGTTTCACTGATTTTCATAGAGCCTCACTAAATTGCTGAGGCTGGCTGACTTTAATGTTATAGAAGTTATATATATATATATATATATATATATATATATATATATATATATATATATATATATATAGAAAGAGAGAGAGAGAGAGAGAGAGAGAGAGAGAGAGAGAGAGAGAGAGGGTAGTGTTCATTTGACTCTTTCTCTTTGGGACTGTGCCAGAGTTACCTTTTTCTTTCACTTCTACCTTATTTCTGCCTCCAAAGAAACTACCCTTTACCCTAATACTACCATTGATCCACCATTAGACTTTTTAAATCTGAACTCTTGAGTTGGTCATTCTTTCTCTCTTTCCTTCACAGCACTTTTTTCTCTACCCGTACCTATTCCACCAATACATTTTCATGAATACTCACTACTACATACTCAGTATCCACCAAGGTCACATCTTGCTCCATCCCTGTTCTGCCTTTTCCATGGATCACTTTGAGATCCCCTCCACCCAGATATCAATAGTCCAGAGTAAGGTTAGGTAAGGGTGTTATATATACAGGTTTTTAAAAGTCATTTACATAACAATAAGCCTATTAAAATTGGGATGTAATTTGTCTTAGGTTAAAAAAGAAAATCTACAGACTGCACTGTTATACTGAATTGTTTAAAATTTATTAATCTCAATAATTTGGAAAAACAAATTCTATAAAAAGGAGAATAAAGGAAAGAACATAATACATAAAATTGACAAATTTGAGGACACACCAAGTGTACATATCAAAGAGTGTCATATATCAGTGTTTTCAAAAGACAAATTAATTTGAAATAAATGTAGTTAATGTGAGATGTAGTAATCATTTTTAATTATATATAATGGTAGTAAACATGTATATGTACAAAATGCATCTCATATAATTATGAGTATACATTGCAAAAAATGAACTCTACAGTATTTATTTAATTTTTCTGACAACACTATAAATACCTACATCTAGGTATATGCATTACCAAATGTTCAGGATACATTTTGTACTTCATAAAGTACAAAGAACATAATGCCATCATTTATCTTTAATTTTTAAATATTTTTTTAATTATATATGATAACAGAATGCATTACAATTCTTATTACACATATACAGCACAATTTTTCATTTCTCTGGTTTTATACAAATTATATTTACATGAATTCACTTCTTCATACATATACTTTATATAACAATATACATCATATTCCACCATCATTTTTAACCCCATGATCCCTCCCCTCACCTCCCAACCCCCAAAAGGTCATTTTGATACACAATGATATATGCTATAAAGTTATAGAAAAGAGTATATACCTTATAATAATTTGAAGAGATAAAGTTTTGTAACTAATACATAGCATAATAATAATAATAATAATAATAATAATAATAATAATAAACTTGCCATTTAGACATTAATAAATTATACACCTAGCACTATTGACATCTTTTCAAAAAAAATTGACATCTTTCCAAAAAAAAGGGGGAGTTATTTGTGGGGGAAAATGGTATTCTATGCTTTCTTTTTTTTTTTTTTTTAATATTTATTTATTTTAGTTGTCGGCGGACACAACATCTTTGTTTGTATGTGGTGCTGAGGATCGAACCCGGGCCGCACGCATGCCAGGCGAGCACGCTACCGCTTGAGCCACATCCCCAGCCCCCTATGCTTTCTTAATATCAAGAATAAATTATTTTCAGAAGTAATATATATTTCAATATAAAAATAAAATAGAACCAGGTTCCATGGCACACACCTCTAATCCCAATGGATTGTGAGGCTATGGCAAGACAATCCTGAGTTTTAAGCCAGCCTCAGAATCATAGCAAGGCCCTAAGCAACTATGTGTGACCCAGTCTCTGTGTGCCCCTGATTTAAATTTCCAGTAAGAAACAACAACAACAAAAAGAATACAATGTATTGATGAGGACACAGAACAAATTATCATGAACTAAAGATGGAGTAGAAATTGCTGTTATTTCATCATAAAAACTGTATATATATATATATATATATATATATATATATATATATATATATATATATATATTTCTCACCAAGCAGCTTAGACCTGTAGAAATTATAGTATGTGTGTACAACAACAGTGTACAAGTATGTGATAGCATAAGACTAGAGCTATACTTGTCAATACAGTAGAAATGTGCGGCCTAGGAGGAAAGAGGAGGTGATTCAGAAAAATAAAAATAATAAAGTTTGAGAAAAAATGGTTCTGGAGCCCAGAAAGATTTTTGGTTTAATTAGAGTACAAAATACCACATAAGTATTATACTGAAGTTACATCTGTTAAATACATCACATGTATAATGGATTTCAAGGAAAATATGTAGAACTTATCACAAACAAAATAAAAATGTACAAAAGCACATAAAATAGCATGTGTGTAAATAAAACTAATCATTACAAAGACAACTATTTTAACTCAATTTAATATATAATATTTTCCTATCAAAATTTTAGCATGTTTTTCTTTAAATACAAGGAGAGAGCTGGACCTGTTGGTGCACAATTGTAATCCCAGTACCTTGGGAGGTGTATTGTGAGCTCAAAGCCAGCATCATCAAAAGTGAGGCCCTAAACAATTCAGTGAGATATCGTGTCTAAATGTCATACAAAATATGTTTCGGGCTGTGGCTGAATTCCCCTGAGTTTAATTCCAAGTACCAAATAAAAGAAAAGAAAGAAGGGACCAGAAAATTATCTTAGAAATAAAATATATGTAAAATACCCCAAAACCTTTAATAAAAAAAATAATAATATAGTTATTGTTATGAGACACATTTAATGTATATTATGAAACTATATTGCAATAATAAAGACCAATATATCATAATATAAAACAAATCTGAAACCATATGTATACCAATAGTATTGTTAAGAGCAATAGAAATTCATATGTAAAACCGACCATATGAAAAATAAAATTAGACGTGAATGAATGAATCTATCCAACCTAAAGTTAGAATTGGGACATAGAGGCAAAGTTCACTGTTAGAGTGTGTGTGCAGAATGTGCAAGATAGTCAGTTCCAAACTTAGCAACACTATAAAAAGTAAATATTAACAGGGAATGATGTTGAAAATAAAGCAGAATATTAAATGAGACAATCTCCCTCCATCTATAGATAACTTTAAGGAAAAAAAAAAAAAACTACTGTGAGTATCTCTTTGGCAAAATCATGAATGAGTAGAGAGATTTAGATACACTGGATATTAGTCCAGTCTTAAGTAATGTACCACATTTGGGACAAAATTCCCAATTACCATCATCACCTCTAGTGAACAGAAATGTGAGAGGTGCTGAGGATGTTGCTCAGTTTTTAGAGTGCTTGCCTTGTGAGAGGTGCTGAGGATGTTGCTCAGTTTTTAGAGTGCTTGCCTTGTATGCACAAGGCCCTGGCTTCAATCTCTAGCACCACAAAAAAAAAAAAAAAAAAAAAAAAAAAAAAAAAAAAAAGAAGGAAATATGAAAGAAATGATACAAAAAATGGTGATATCTAGGAGCCATAAAATTTTTCACAAGTGTTTCATCAGCTGTGACCAAGACACAAAATACCCAAATATCAAAGCTGTCAATTTATGTCAAAAAAAATCTGCCAGCATATTTTCCCAATTACTGTTGCTGACAGATGAAGTTCACTCTAGCTTATATTATAGGTGAAATAGGGAGGAATCCAGTAAACTACTCGAAGCCTGAGTGAGATTTTAGCACTTCCTGAATCCTGCCCAACCCTGATACACTAGTAATAAGGCCAGAACTACCAATTCCTCCTAGAAAAAGTTTTTTTTTTTTTTTTTTTTTTTTTTTTTTTGTGGGTGTGTGTATGTGTGTATTGAATGTTTCACATTTAACATATTTTGTTTATGTTACTATGTCCTGGATACACTAGTAATAATGCCAGAACTACCAATTTCTCCTAGAAAGTTTTTTTTTTGTGTGTGTGTGTGGATGTGTGTGTCAATGTGTGTACTGAATATCTCAACTTTAACATATTTTATTTACCTTAATATGTCCTGAAGTCCCAAACTCAAGAAAAAAAGGTGATTGAGCTAATATAAATCTCTGTAGATTTCAAACAAATGAATTTACATCCTTTCCCCAGCACTTTTATGAACTATGATACCAAACAGTTGTTCAGAAAGGAGCTTAAAAAACAATGATCCCTGTTTATTCCAACAAATCTTTACAGAATAGTCCCACATTGGCTACTTCATATGAACTTTCCTCAGGGATAAAATGCATCAGTCAAAGAGATTTTCTGTAGCCTGGGCAGTGTTGTTGAAAAGGTTATTATAATAATCTAAAAGAGCTAGGTGTGGTGGCAAATATACTAGAGGCTGGAGAGGCAAGTCAGGAGGATTGTGATTTGAAAGACAGCCTTAACAACATAGAAAGGCTATAAGCAACTTATTGAGATATTAGTGATATATCACCTGTCTCAAAAAAAAAAAAAAAAAAAAAAAAGGACTGGAGACATAACTCAGTGGTAAGCACCCACGGAGTTCAATTCCTAGCACCAAACCACACGAAACAAAACAAATATCTGAAAGATAGTAGGGACTCCAGAGTATAGGTGTATATGCATAGATAAAAATTTTGGTTACAATATAAAGTTAATAAAGATACTTTTGAAAAAAAAATTCATGGTTTTTTTTTTAAAGAGAGAGAGAGAGAGAGAGAGAATTTTAATATTTATTTATTCATTTTAGTTTTCGGCAGACACAACATCTTTATTTGTACGTGGTGCTGAGGATAAAACCCAGTGCCACACGAATGCCAGGCAAGTGCACTACAGCTAGCGCCACATTCCCAGCCCCTATAATTGTTCTTAAGAGCTCAAAATAAAAATGCCATATAATCCACTAATAATATTTTTTTTTTTTTTGAAGCAGGGTATCATTGTGAATGTCTGTACTCTCATTGGCTTGGGAGGATGAAACAGGAGGAACATAAATGCAAGACCAGCCTCAGAAACTTGGCAATGGCTTAAATGACTCAGTGATATCCTGTCTTATTAAAAAAAAATAGGGATGTAACACAGTGGTAAAGTGCCTAAATAAGTAAAAATAAATAACAATAACAATTCTTGGTTTAAAAAATGTCCTATAACCCAGTAATTATAATTCAGGATAAATATCTAAAGAAATTGGAACACTTTTGTTAAAGATATTACTTCACTTCCATTTTTATTGTAGGTTTATTCACAGTATCTAATAAAAGGAATCAAGTGAAGTGCCTTTTAGATGCAAGGTATTGATGAAAAGGTTTCTTCCAGCTGCAGATCATCCATCTACTTGCCTTAAAGGCTGCATACTTATAATTCAAACTGCTCCCAAAAAGGCAAGACTCAGATATGGATTCTTCTGAGTACTCCAAGAAATTTTGGTACCTCCGGAAAAATTCTGTAAGACTTTTCCAAAATTAAGGAATACGTAAATTTTGGAGTTTGGATGTGGACAACATACAGTAAATTCTTCAAGGGAGAATCTTAATTCAGACACTGTGATAAGGTGTCTGGTCTGGGGAAGAAAGAGGAATTAAAATCAGAGTTTGAGATAAAACTAGACTTTGCTTCACTGATTTCTAGGTTATTGATTTAATCCAAACAGATATTGGAAAAGGGTTAAAGCTACTAATTAAAATTTATGTAAAATAGGTATTTAAAAAGTACCAGGAAAGAGCTGAAGGTGTGGCTCAGTAGTACAGTGCTTGCCTAGCATATATGAGGCCGTGAGCTTAATTCTCAGCGCCCCATATAAAAAAATTAAATATAAATAAATATTTAAAAAAATACCAGGTAAGGATTTAGGGTTGTTGCTCAGTAGTAGAGTACTTGGATAGTATGCATGAGGCAGTCTGTTTGATACTAGACCCACATTAATAACAATAATAATAATAATAATAATAATAATAATAAATATATTTTGTTCATCCACAACTAAGAAAAAAATTATTTTAAACAAGTACAACAGTGCTATGGCCTGTAACCTTCTAATTATCTGTGTTCTAATTAAGCCCTTGCAATTCAACTTTCTTGTTATTTAAATTAAAGTCCAGTTCCACTTTTATTTCCTGCCATACCAGGTCTAAGGAGTTTGCTTGAATATTAGGAATGCTTCTAAATGTCACTTTAATAAAGTCGTTTTACATATTTAAAAACTCAGTTGAAAGCAAACTTGGTGGCACAGGCCATAACCCCTGTGGCACAGAAGAATTATACATGGGTATCATGAGTTCAAAGCTACCATCAGCAAAAACAAGGCACTAAGCAACTAACTGAGACCCTCTCTCTAAATAAATACCAAAAAAGGACTGGGGATGTATCTCAGTGCCCCTGAGCTAAATACCTGGTACAAAAAAAAAAAAAAAAAAAGAAAAGAAAAATGAAAAAAAAAATCACTTGAGGACAAATACATTAAACAAACAAACAACAAAAAAAAAAACACCTTAATTTTGGACAAATTAACTACACTATTGTGAGGATGGCCTTAGACCTGGGCTAAAAAAAAACCCCATTTTAAAAACTTCAGTTTGAAACATGCAGTCCCACCAGGCATGCCTAAAGAAGCCCTGAAGTATTGCCTTCAGACATAAACAAATCACTTCCCCTCACCATAAACAGAGTGAGTCCTCTGGCAGGTTTTCCTCACCTAATAAGAGGGAAGGGTGAGAAGACCAAGGTGCAGACCACCAGACCAGATGTTTCTGGCCCTAGAGTAAATGATGTCATGGCAAAATCTGGTGGTAACTAACTAACAAGGATTGAAAAGAGGGTAAAAAAGCTGCAAAATTTAGTACAAAGAGTAGAGCAAATGAACAGATATTCAGCCAGCTCAATAAAAAATGCACTTGAGCTGGGGAGGCTGATGAGGACTTGGAATGACATCTCATCACTTCTCATCATTTGTATTATCCTCACCACTCTTAAACTCTACAGCCACACCTTAGTGAGAGGGGGAAAGGTAAAAGACTATATGATGTTCTTCTCATGTGATGAAAACTTAATTTCAGTGGGGAGAAACCCAATGGGGAAAATAAAACCAAGAGAAATATCTCCCACACACCCAAAATATATACTTTTATGAATAAAAATTTTATCAAAATTACTTTAAAATTTCATTTAACTTTTGTGCTGTCTGGTCTTATGAGAAAGCAAATTTTATTTTAAACTTCTAAGCAATGTCCTAAGGCATTAATATTTTCCCAGAGGGAAAAACAATATAATGCATTAGTATAATTTAAAAATTTCTAGTATTCATAATAAAAATTAAGAAGGACAGCTTAAATCAATTTAATAACTTAAACCACTATATCCAAAATATTATTATTTTTGAAAATATAAATTGACTAATAAATAAATGTATTTTTCAAGCTTCATCCTAAAATTCACTCTTGACGTCTCAGGGATATGTATGTTCACCACAGCTATATTATATGTTTGAGATTCATAAATACCCTGACCTCAGCAAGGTGAAAAAAATGGACAACTCAGTTCTGTGTCATAGGTTATGGAATAAACATACCAAACAACATTCTCTCAGGGCCAAAGAACAGGAGAGACTTTGCACTTTGAGAGAGAAGCCATCTACACCTCAGAAGTGTACAAAAGTGGAAACTGTTTCTCAAAGGATTCTGGGCACAGGTCCATTTTCATTTTAGATAGCATACTTTAACAAAAAGAGGTTGATATACCTGGAGAGAAGACTCTAGGTAATCAGATCATCAGTAACCCAGAAACTAGAGTCTAAACATTTAAAAAAAATTATTTTGCAGTTTTGTCTTCAGCCTAATGCAGGGTTGTTATTTCAATTTTCTTCTTTAGGATGGGGTACTCTGAGAATATCATCAAACATTAAAGGAATAGAAGTCTATACATATTTCCATATAATTCAATAAAGCCTGTCAAGAGATTAAAGTTTAAATTTAAATTAATAAAAATTTAACCAGTACCTATAAGGCACATTATGTTTTTCACATAACTTCTGTTCCACATGTGATTGAATCCTGGCATTCAGCCCATGTTTAGAGAATTAGATATCTATCACTGAATAAGAAGAAACCATATAAATATTATTGTCTCAAGTGTGGGCTTATCATCAATTAAGCCTGGGTTTATATGGGATCTTTTTACTGCATTAAGTGATAGTTGGTAAGGTTACTGAACTTCAGAGGGAGATATGGTTGCCAAAAAAGCATCCTTCTTCTCAGAATCAAATAAATTAAGGTGGGCTCATTCTCATGGAGGTGACAGTGTTATGAAAGTAAAAACAAAGTATTCAAAGTGTTTCCTGACTAATACACTTTCATAGTCACAGATTTACATAAGTCACACACAAAAAATAAGAGCTCAGATCCAAAATTTGGGAAATATACTCTGCACTTTGGCTACAACAGGAGTAAAAACACATTGTCAACTTTATATGTACAGATAGGGCTAAAGAATTGCTAATATGTTGACACTCGGTATTATTCTGCTTTTTGTAATGGATGAAGTTTACATAGCTGTTCAGTGTGAAAGAATATTTGAAAGGTCTCCTGAATATTAAGCAACTTTACTGGAATTCAGGATCAATTATCTGTGACCCCAAAGCCACAACTCACATCCTCTAGACTACATGAATTATCAGTCTTTCATTATTGTCTTAGAAGTTAGATAGTGGCACAATAAAGCAGAATATTTTTTTGTACCAAGGACTGGACTCAGAACACTTTATCATAAATCACATCTCCAGCCCATTTGTTTTTAAAGACAAGCCAAGTTCTTACTAAGATGCTTAAGGCCCCACTGAGTTGCTGAGTCTAGCCTTGAACTTAAAATCCTTCTTCCTCAGCCTCTTAAGTCACTGAAATTGCAGACATACATTACAATATTGGCTCTTGTTTCCTGGTTTATGAATAGGCAAAATTGAAATGATAAGCAGAGAAGCAGCTGTTATAATCACCCCTTTATTAATTCTGGCTTAATTCCTAAGGTTTAAATATTGAAACCCATATTTCAATGTATACTGAAGGTAACATTATCTATTATAGTCAACAACAGTCTGTTGATCTCCATCTTATCCAGACAATTTTTTACTGCCTAAACTTGATTTAATTTGAAAATGTTACTCAATATGTTTTAACTTCTGGTTTTTCTTCTGGCATTATTAGGATACTAGGTTCAAACCATACAGCTGATGGAAAATTATGGTGTGGTTATAGCTAAAGAGAAGACTATATGATAAAATTTTAAACTCATGAAGATGAGGTATTTTCTTTATTTTTATGTAACCTTGGTGAATAAGATACAGAGTACACAGCCAAACCTTAAATCATACAAAGCAGGCTCTAACTCTAGTTAATAAAGAAAAATATCAAATACAAAAAGTTGTGTTGCAAAATCACATAGCAGTTGGTTTGTTATCAGCAGCACAGGAATGGGTTTCTGCCATATAATAATATCAGTATGACTTCAACACATATGATATCTTTAGATGCAGCCACACAGCAGTTGATCAATGATAAGTTGCAAGAATGATGAGCTTGTTTAGATACCATCTGGAGATGGGTTTTAGTAATCCTAGACAGGGGGATTGTGTTCTAGTCATATCACAATACAGCATATTTTTTGAAGCCTGTGGATGCAGAGCTCTTACCTCCTTGCTAATAGATCTTTGCAGAAGACTTCAGGTGTGTAGATTTTTTGATGATGAAACCTATAAGGGTAGATCATTGGAAAGGCCACACATGGCTATAGCTACTCTGTTGTTGATGCTTCCAACAGATTACTGTTATTATTATGATGATTATTATTATTAATATTATTATCATTTATTTAAGTAATGAATACCTTGATTAAGTGTATACATTCATTGTCATAAACATTTTCTTCTGAGCATGTGTTCACTATGTAAAATATTGAACACACACCTTCATTTTCTGGCCTATATATGAAAAGACCTACGGAATGATGCAGGATTCTGAGGGCTGGATGCTCTGGGCTACCTGGGAGCTATTGTTACCTCTGCATAAGCATGACTACACTGCCAACTCTTCCTCACATCTCTCAATTGCTAGAGACCAAAATTTTACATCCTGGGTCTCAACACCCACACAGCAACTTGCATAGTCTTTAGGATATTTGCAGGTGAGAGATATCTCAGTCCTGATAGATTAATGGAGATTTTTAGGTGAGTAGTGGCACCTATGGACACGAAGAAGCATACAACACTTTGTTGCCTCAGTCCAATTACAGTGAACTCCTGTGGAGAGCTGTGACATAATGGGATTATTTCCTTGTAAACAGAAATAAGGATTCTGACTGCACTGTGTGCAGACATGAACCTTGGAAGTTGAACTATCAATGAATTGCTGAAGCCCAGGCTCCAGCCCCTGGCCAAAGAAAAAAGTGGCAGCAGTGGCATAGATGATTTGGAGAAGTAGTCAA
Organism: Marmota flaviventris; assembly: GCF_047511675.1. Lineage (NCBI taxonomy): Eukaryota > Metazoa > Chordata > Mammalia > Rodentia > Sciuridae > Marmota > Marmota flaviventris. Next base: position 125,286,918 of record NC_092506.1, read on the forward strand.
ATGAGTCATGTGCAGCTGCTGTGGTCATGGGATGAATGGTTTTTATAGATTTGAGAGCAAAAACTGATGCAAGTGTATGAGAGACTACCAGAATGAGAAATTGCAAGATAATCAAGAAGTATAGGAATCAAAGTATATCCAGTAGAGTAAGATCTCTGTATTTTCAAAATACCCATCAACCTTCTCCATTGTGATGATTGAGTCTGGGGAGAAGAAGAAGGATAAAGGCCTTCAAGTCCAGTCAATGGATGATGCATAAAATGAAACAATAGCAGACAATGGCTCCATTGAACAACTGGCATGGCCAGCCCAGGTATCCAAGTTTACCACATTTTACCTGTTAAGCAGAACTGGTGGACTTAAAAAATAATTTACCCAGGTGGCAAGAGAGCAAGATTATTATTTTTTGTCTGTAAGAATTAGAGATAAACAGCATTCTGTGTTGTACCTTAAGAATGGAGAGGTTAGCATTGCTCCTTACAGTAGAAGTTGTAAAATGCTCAATGCTATGAGGCATTGAAGGACAAAAAAAGACCAAGTATGTTAGTACGTGGCCAGGCTTCTAGAGGCCTGTATTTTTAGCAAGTAACCAAGGTCATAAACACTCATATTCAATCTATGTACTCAAGGTCAAAAATATTTGTTTGTGAGCATGCTCTTACATCAGTAAAATGTTGTTGATACGCCTTCTTTGTCTGACCTGCATAAAAAAAAAAAAAAAAAAAAGTTCTATTTAATAATTTGGGGGTCTGAGGAATAGAAGATAGAGTTTGGCTATGGGCTATTGCTGCCTTCAAAGGTAGGATGCCTACCATCCCAATAGTTCCTCACATCTTCATTCAACTGCTTGATCCCCAAACCTTGCTTTTTTGATATAAGCCCCTGCACAACAGCCACAGATGTGAAATCATTTTTAATTTGAGACTATCACAAATCCTCTGCTTTATGCAAGGGGTATTGTGTTGTTTTGTAGACATACTCCCAGATAAAATTCATATAGTGGAGATTTAGTATATTATTTATTTTAGATTACACATATGGCCTTAATGTTGTCTCACCCTCACTTTTTTAATGTAGTGTTTCATATTCTCCATTTACAAAACTTTTGTGATACAGATACAGTCTACAGTCCTTTTGTTGCAGTTTCCATAGCATCCTGCATTTTCATCATGATTGAAATGAAATATGCCTGTTTTCAAATTTCTCCTGATAAGAAATTTAAAAAAAATATTGCTTGTTCTTGATTTTTCAATTCAATTTTCAGCAATTTCCCAAGTTTATTTTAAATCCTTGCTATAAGCTTAGACGTTTTTCTCAAACATATTATCCCCATTGAATAAAACGTTCATCAGATGTAAAAATTTTGTTTTTCTTTTTTTTATTCTTTCTTTTCTTTTTTTAAGGGGAGAGGAATGAATACTTAACCCAGGGTAGTTCTCCTAAACCCCTATATCATCAGGCTTTTAAAATTGTATTTTATTTTATTTTTAGTTTTCACACAAAATCTTGCTTAGTTTCTTAGGGCCCTCTCATATTATTTGGGCTGAATTTGAAATTGTGATTCTTCTGCTTAAGTCTCCCAAATTATTAAGATTGCTGACATGAGCCACATATGTGTGTAACCCCCCTCCCCTTTTTGAATACATGTCACTACTTAAAAATAATGATGAATCATGGCTTCTGAAGGAGGTAAGTTTTGCCTTTGTGTTAGGCATATTTGATCTTGATATGTACTTAAAAATTGTGGGCACACAACAAAGCATCTTTGTAAGATCCTGTTTCAAAATAAAAAAAGAAAAAAAATTGAGGATATAGCTCAGGAATATTAATTCTCTCAGTTTAACCAATAGCACTACACGCATATAAACAGACGCACTCACACACACACACACACACACACACACACACACACACACAGTACTTGTGGGATTTTGAAAATATTTTTTGACACTGAACAGCTGTATAAACCTCATCTATTACAAAAGGCAGAATTAGTGACATAATATCATGGGTCCTTTAGCCTTATCTGTGTACAGAAATGTGGTAATGCGATTTTACTCCTACTCTTGCCAAATGCAGAATGCATTCTACAAACTTTGGGTCAGGGCTCTTCTTTTTTTATGGCTTTTATAAAGTTGTGGCTTTGAAAGAGTACTAGTCAGGTACCTAGTCAGGAAATATTTTTTAATGTTTTTGCTTTTGCTTTTAGAACACTGTCTCCTCAGTGAGAACAAGCTCACCTTAATTTATTAGATTCTGAGATATCATGTGAAGAAGATTCAGGGTGCTTTTTTTTTTTTTTTTTTTTTTTTGGCAGCCAGATCACCCTCTGAAGTTCGGTAATCTTAACAGCTAAACATATGCAGCAAAAATATTGCAGATGAATGCAGTTCAATCCAAATGTGAACTAGTAAGTTTTAGAGTGACTTCTTATACAGTTATAGACAACAATATACCCACTGGAGGGAAAATGTCAGGTTTTAATCATATGTGGTACAGTGAATATCTGGAAAACAGCAGATATCTAATAAGCAGTATTTTAATTTATTTTATTTAAGTTCATATTCCCAGCCCTGATCCTTAGTCTTTTAACAATGAAAATGGACCAGCTTGCATTTTGGACTTGATTTTGGTACCACTTGGCTTAGGTTGGAGTCAGTGCCTGAAGACTTGTCCAATCAGTCCCTTAGGTGCCATTCTTTAAATCATTTTGTAGGTTTTCTGTCATGTATCAGGAGCCCAAATTTCTGTGCTAAGAAGAAGCTGAAAACAAATCACAGGGAGAACTCTGAAAACCCTGAAAGCAAGAAAATGGTAAGTGTGCCATGTTATCTTGAGACTGGATAAGTATGTTGTTTGAAGCTGGCAAGAGTGGCAATGGTGGAAAATGAAAATTGTGGCTAGGTACTTGTTGTGAGGGGGCAACAATTGTGATATATGCAGTATAGGAGAGAAATAAAGAATTTCCATGCACTTCTGCCCCTGTCAATGCTTTATTCATTCAATTACTCAACATAATTTCACTCTATAGGTTCTTAATCAAGAAAACAACAATTCTTAATGCTAGGTACTGCAATAGACATAATCCATTCAGAGCTAACAATTATAAATTAATTCTAAGCACTGCAAAGCACACGTAATAATGACAGGCTAATTACAGACATTCCCTCTGCATGCTAAGTTCAAAAGTCTCAAGCCTTAGGCTTTATGTCCAGCATATGCACACTCACTCAGACCAGGGTGATCAGGACAAAAACCAAGGCAGGGCTTTCCTGGTGTGGAGCAGATGACTGGTTGAGGAGAAGATGATAGGGAGAAGTTGCAGCTCTCACCAGGGTCCAGACAAGGGCATAGAGTTGGAGAGTGGTGAGTATTATGCAGAGGATCAGGAAATGAAGACAACTAATGGGATGTCAGGTCCTCATCAGGCTCTCCATCTCAAGTGCATCCTTGTTTTGGCTGGCTGAATCCCTGTTCATTAGCTCTATTATTTACATAAAATTTTGGGCTTTTTGACCCCCCTTGCAATCTTCTTCAGCTAACACCAGGTTTCTCATTATCATTTACCCTGGGGTCAGAAACATCTTGTCTGGTGGTCTCCACCCTGATATTTTTGCCTTTCTCTCTTACCAGGCTAGAAGAGCCTTCCAGGGGCTTCACTCTATTTATCAGGTTGAGGGGAAATAACTTGTTTGAGGCCATACTGGAGTGCTCTGTGTGTGTGTGCCTGGTGAGACTGCAGGTTTGAAACTAGAATTTTTTAAATAGAGTTGTGTAGGCTTGGGCTAGGGATGTGGCTCAAGCGGTAGCATGCTCGCCTGGCATGCCTGCGGCCAGGGTTCAATCCTCAGCACCACATACAAACAAAGATGTTATGTCCGCCAAATACTAAAAAAAAAAAAAAAAAAAAAAAAAAAAAAACCTAAAATTCTCTCTCTTTCTACCTCTATCTCTCTCACTCTCTCTTTAAAAAAAAAGTGTTGTGTAGGCTCAGGACTGAGGCCATCTTCACAGGACTCCTCAGAGGGTCTCTGTGGCAGATCAACCTCCATACCCCACCCTTACTAGTCTAGTGAATCTTAGATCAGCAGTTAAAAACCTGGGCATTTTGTTCCATAATTGTATGGTGTTTTCAGCTTGTCTCTAAAGCCCTTTGTGGGCATCCATGTGCCATGAGTCCAGCTTGTTCCCACATTGTGTGGTGAAGACTGGAATAATTATCTGAAGAGAACCCCAACTTCATTTGTTGTTTCCATGCACAAGAGAGATTGCACTTTTAGAGCTTGTTATGGAGGTGTTTTTTTTTTGTTGTTGTTGTTTTTTTTTTTTTTTTTTTTTTTTTTTTTTTGTGTGTGTGTGTGTGTGTTGTTTTCTTTTTGGTACCAGGAATTCAACTCAGGGGTGTTCAGCCACTGAATCACATCCCCAGCCCTTTTAAAATATTTTTATATGGAGACAGGGTCCCTTTGAGTTTCTTAGGGCCTCATTAAGTTGCTGATGCTGGATTTTAACTCAATGCTCCTCATGACTCCTGAGCTTTTTTAATGTAGGGGAAGCAGTATCACAAATTCAGAACAACAATATAAATTCCAGAACTTAAGCTTAACTCTTCCTAGGTCTGAGAATAAACCTCTAGTTTTCTAGCTCTCTGTTTACATATTCAAATCTAGGGTTCTTTTTTCATAGTGAATTAGTATAAAATAGAAGGGATAGTAAAATTACAGTGTAATCAGGATAATGAGCCTCATTCTAACACATCTGGAGGCTAACTGGAAGATATGTTAATGAGCACCATTAAGGCCTATTTCAAATGTAAAAAAAAAAACCTTAATGCCCACTTTTGGGAACACCTTCAACAAAGTCCTTTGTCCCGTGGTGAAATTGCAAGAGGAAAGATGGGTCATGGAAAAGATGAAAATGAACCCATATGGTAGTCAGTCTGCCTTTTCTAAAACCTATTTTAAATAGATTTTTCCATGTCTGCTGAAAAACATCTGTAAACTTTTAAGATGGCACACAAAAACGAGTTTATCTGGTATCATTCCCCATCCCACATGGTAGGAGTTCTATTTCGACTTGCTTAAATAAATAGACTTTATTCTTCAAAATTTGTGAGACAAGCACCCAGATGCAATTGGCAAAGTGAGAAATTTTGTTTCATCTCAAAACTCCACTTTCAACATTATCAATGACTATTTTCCCATATTTCATTTCATTTTTCTTCAAGAACTAGACAGCATTTTTAAAAGATTTGATTTATCATCTTTGTAGGAATGGGGGAAATGCTCCATAAACTCAACAAGCAGGACTGTAGAGGCCTGTCACAGAAGAGAAGGGGGAAGGGGGAAGAAGAGAGAGGGAAGGGGGAAGAGAGGGGGAGGGAGATGGGGAGAGGGAGAGGGAGAGGGTGTTGATATTTATGAGCTCAATGGGGATGAGGAGGAGCAGGGGGGAGTGGGCTCTTACTTCTTTATTGGCTGAGAGTTCACGCCACTTTGGGGATTTGGAGGTGTGTCATTGTGCCATTAAAAGTTCACACTATTCAGTGTCATGGACCTGAGCTCCTGGAAGAGAAATGCTCCAGGCACCATCTTTTTTTTTTTTAAGAGAGAGAGAGAGAGAGAGAGAGAGAGAGAGAGAGAGAGAGAGAGAGAGAAGAGAGAGAGAAAGAATTCTTTTATTTTTAGTTTTAGTTTTTAGTTTTCAGCGGACACAACATCTTGTTTGTAGGTGGTGCTGAGGATGGAACCTGGGCCGCACGCATGCCAGGTGAGTGCTCTACCACTTGAGCCACATTTCCAGCCCCTTCAGGCACCATCTTTACCAACAATCCGAGCTTTTTACATATGAATAAAGCAGAATAAAATTAGTTGACATTAAAAAGTATTAATCTCTTCTAAATGAGGTAGTGTAATTTATGTGTCCCAACAAAGGTCCTCAATTCATTTTGTTTTCATATGTAAATCCTTTTTATTAAAATAGCCCTGACCCATAGAAACATTCCAAACGTTTCAGTAAACACCTTTCTCTGGTGTGGCAGTAAAATAAAAGTGGGACTAACTTGAATTCAAACGACATGAAAGATCAATCTCTCTCTTTCTTTCCTTTTTTTTTTTTTTTTTTTTTTGTTTCTGTGGTACTGGGAATTAAACCCAGGGCCTCATGCTTAGAAGGCAAGCACTCTACCAGCTGAGATATATCCCCAGTCCCATATTTTGGGATGCAAAACCAGGGATTGAAGTTATGGGCGCTCTACCACTGAGCCACATCCCTCCCTTATTTTTTATTTTTACTTAGAGAAAGGTTTTCACTGAGTTGCTTAGCTTCTCACCATTGCTGAGACTGACTTCAAATTCAGGATCCTCCTATCTCAGGCATGCACCACCATGCATGGCCAACTTCCATCTCAAAAACTAAAGTACACAGCAAGTTAGGTCACAGGCTGTCAACAAATAGGTACACTATGTAAAAAACTATTTTTTAGTTGTTGATAGACCTTTATTTTATTTACTTATATGTAGTGCTGAGAATTAAGCCAAGTGTCAGACAAGTTAGCTACTGTTAGACCAGGACACAAGAAAAGACCACCGACTCCAATTAAAATCAAATTAAAGCAAGCTTATTATTTCTACCGGATGGGCTGCCTCTCCCTCCCAAAACGGCGGGAACAAGACAGCACTCCAGCTTTCCTGAAGCCCAGCTTTATTGCCCAGAAAGTTACACAAAGGGAGGTTACAGATAACAGAACTCTGACAAGCATCACACTAATGGTAGTTTACATTTTTTTTGCTGGCCCCAACATCAGAATTTATGAGGACCATTAAAGCCTCAGAGAGGGTCGTTGTCTGGCCAGGGAAGGCCAATATTTATGAGGTGTCACTAAGCTTCAGAGAGGGCTGCTATCTGGTCAGAGAGCCAGGCATGGGTGAGTTCAAGGCACTGGCAGGCATTTCAAGCAGGTTCAGAATTTGCAGTAATTTATAGTAAAGCTGAAATGATCTTTTCATGGTTTTGTGGCGAGATGCCCAATTTTAAGAAAAGATCAGGTTGGGTCTATCACTACCACTAAGCTCCAGCCCCAGCCCCCTGGTACATATTTTTTTTTATGGTGGATACTAGAGATTGAATTTAGGAACACTGGACTACTGAGACTCAGTCTCAGGGTTATGTTTTACTTCATTTAGAGATGAGGTTACACTGAGTCATTTAGCACCTCACTTTTGCTAAGGCTGTTTTGAAATTTGATCCTTTTGCCTCATCCTCTCCAGCAACTGGGATTACAGGCCTGCACCAACACACCCAGCCTTTGGTATATTTTCAATACCTATTATAAATAGATTTTAACCAGTAGCCTTAAGTCTTTTCTAATATATGTTTGGGTTCAACCCATAACCCAGAAATCAGTGAAACAGAGAATCTAGTTTTATCTCCAAAACTGTTTCATCTATTAGAGTGTCTGAGTTAAGATTACCCATTGAAGAATTTACTGTATATTGTGGTTTCATCCTGACCTCCCATATGTACCTCGTTCTGAGTTTTAGAACAGTCTGAAAAAAGGTGCCCACAGATACCAAATATCTCGGAGTACTTAAGAAACTATCTGAGTCTTGCCTTCTAGGGACCAGTTTTAATTTTAAGTGTGTAGTTTCTAAAGGCATTAGTTGAATAATCTGCAGCTGGGAGGCATTTTCTGATAATACCTTTTATCTAAAAGGCACTTAATTTGTTTCCTTTTATTAGATACTGTGAATGAAGATACAAAAAATAGAAGTGCAGCAATATCATCAGCAAAAGGATTTCAATTGCTTTACATATATACCCATTTTTTTAATTTATTTTGAATTTAAATTACATGCAAGTTCAATCTATCTCTTTCTCTCTTTTATTTTATTTATTTACTTATTTGTGGTACTGAGGATTGAACCCAGGGATTAACCCATAGGCATTTTACCAATGTGCTACATACCCAGTCTCCACCACTTTTATTTATTTATTTATTACTGAGACAGGGTTTACTGATATGCTTAGGACTTTGCCAAGTTTTTGAGTCTGGTCTCTAACTTGAGATCCTCCTCTCTCACCCTTCTAAGCAACAGAGAGTACAGGCATGTACAACCTTGTGGTAGTACCCCAAATTATTACTAGTGGATTATGTAGCATTTTTATTTTGGGCTTTTAAAGAACCTTAACACTATTTTCAAAAATATATTTATTAATTTATGCTGTTGCCAACATTTTTTACATGTTTTTGTACCCTGAATCCTTATGTTTATTATTATTATTATTTTTTAATTTTTGGTTTGGTGCTGAGTATTGAACCCAGGGGTGCTTTCCACTGATACACATCCACTGTCTTTTTTATGTTATATTTTGAGACAGGCTCTCACTAAGTTTCTTGGAGCCTTGTTAAGTGAATGAGGCTTTCTTCAAACTACCTATTCTCCTGCCTCATTATCCTGAACTTCTAGGATTCCAGGCATGTTTCACCACTCATGACAATTTTACATTATTATAATAGTCATTCCAACAGCACTGTACAGGCTGCAGGAAATTCATTTGATTCATGAATTAAATCGCTGAGGCAAGTTTATGTGAAGTAGCCTGTGTAAAAGTGTTGTGTAAAGATTCCTTGGGAATAAACAGGGATTTTTTTTCCAACCTCTTTTGTGAATGACTGTTGGGAACCATAGTCCATAAAAGTCCTAGAAAAAATAATGTATATTTATTTGTTTGCAGTTTACAGATATTTGCACATGCCCAGTCGCCTTTGCATCTAAAACTTTAAACTTCAGAACATAGTAACTCGAACAAAATTTGTTAAAGTTGAGACACTGCACAAACAAAAATTTTTAGGAGCAATTGGTAGTTGTGGAGTTATTGCTGTAGTCAGCAGAGTTGGGCCAGGGCTCTGGAAGGTCTCACTCAGGGTATTGGTGATTTACTTTATTCTACATTATTACACCCACAATACAATACTCCCAGCAATAGTAATTGAGAAAATATGCTGATAATGTCTTGAGCTAAACTGGCACGTTTGATATTTGCCTACTTCCCTGCACTGATCCCAGCTGAGTAATTAACATGGAATCAGAATGTGAATAGGGTATTTCCTGGGCTTATTGTTTTGGGGTCAGCTGCTCCATTAGGGTGGGGGGGGGTCTGAAACAAGGCTGGTGCAAGTATTTTTGTATATGTTCCTTTGCTCTAGCTGAGGTCTATCATTTTAAATGACAAAAGATTTAGAGTAATGTGCTTGGACTTGTTTTTCATACACTTCACAGTTTACATCAAGAAGAAATGCTGCAGTCTGTCTGGGCACAAAGCCTTGTAGGTTCAAACAGCAACACTTTATTTCAACTCTCACCAGCACCGCATGAGTGCTTTTTCACCAACACCACTCACATGGCCCTTCCAGCAACCCCCCACACTGGAAATCCCTCCTCCAGCACTTCCCCAATCAATGGGCACTCTCTGGGAATCCCCAGGAGAACTCCAAAGTAGAGCAAGAACTTCAAATAATGGGCGCCCAAGGCAGCAAGAGCCACCCCATTGCCTGATAGTAAAGGTCAAATATACAATGCAATCAATCCAGCATCATAACAATTGGATATAGCTTAACTCAAATCATCATCTCAATGGTTCCCTGGCATAACCTTTCAAACATTCCCTCTGGCAAATGCCAGGAGTCATTCTGACTGGCTGTGGCTCTCAACAAAGAAACTACAGCTAGAATTTATCTCAACACCCCTTTACATACAAAATATAGGTTGTCATTGAATATGTTGGAAGTTTAATCAAGGTTTATTAATTAGAGAACAGGATGATCTAGAGAGAATGTAAAGTACCACCAAGTCCTATGTTTTCAAAACAAAAAGAAATGTGAGATATATAGGCATGCAGAATAATTTTTTAAATTTTTTCTTTGTTTATTATATTTCATTTTTAAATAGAAAGCAAATAGAGGAAAAAAGGAGACCAAGGTGGGAAATATAATTACTGGCAAGACTATGAAACATTAAAAAATAGAATCTAGATTTCAGTAAAGAAAGATTTGACATATTGTATTTGGAGATGTGGATGGCATGAGTGTCCATGATAAGAATGTTGTAAGCTTCTGAAAGAAAATTGATATGGTGAAAGAAGCTTATGTAACCCAGATCATTACTTAAGCCATTTTCTGCCCCCCAAATAAGCCATGCTAGGTAAACCACTGCTTGACTCTACTGCTGAATACTGAATAAAGAAAAGATTGCCAATGAGAGGTTTGCTTCATACCTTCCACCTTTGTCATGTTTGTGTCATTTATTCTATTGTTAATCAATCCCAAATTATACAAACAGTAATGACATTTCAGCCCCTTTGAAAATTGTCAGTGAATTCCTGACCACTTTGATGGAGGCTCATAGCAAGCCTATCAGGTGCCCTGGAGAAGACTTGGACCTGAATGGCAGCATTAGAACCTTATTTTCCTCCTTCTGAAATTAATCAATATTTTGAGATGACTTTCTGGCTGGAGGCAGAAAACAGGAATCATTTCAGAAGAATTGAGTCAGCTCAGAAATGTGTCAAACCTAGCTGGGCACTCAGCTCAGTAGTTCACTGGTCACAAATATCTGCAGTGGCCTCATGATTGGCAGCCTTGCACAAAGAAAGATCAACCTTGGTGCTTTCCCAGTTTCCAGGTAAGTCACATGGATCCCAGGCATTGGGCACTCATCTGCCTTCCTAATAAACCTGCAAAGCCACTTTCCAGTTGTTCATTCTTAATAGTTGCTGAACACTCTGTGCTTTTCAAGGTGAATAAATAAATAAATAACAGCATCATGACTGCTCACCTGTTGGCAGCAGGTCCACCCTGGCCCCTGGAGCCCAACCTCCACTAGTTTGTTCTGCATGCCAGTATGGCCAGCTCACAAGACCATGGCGAACTTGTGGTTTTTCTGTTCCTGCTTATCCGTCTGAGACATATGTGTCCCACGGGAATGCCTTGACCTTTTCTGGTCTGATGGACTTCTTGTTAAGGGAGGTTTTGGTACCTGACAATAACAGATGTTGAAACTAAATTTCTCCCCCCTCCCTCCTGCTTTTGGGTAGTTTTCCACTTCTGCTGCTTGGGGTATAAAAGAAAGTGTGTTAGCAATAAAGTGTGTGACTCCTGGATGAAGAACCTTGGTGTCCTGTGTGTCTTTTAATCTCGCCATCCCTCACTGGACTCGGCTCCCTTGGCCAGACGCGGCAATTGGAGGTTCCACCGAGATCTGGAAAGCAGGGGTAAGCGGACAGGGCTCACCTTCTAAGAAAGAAGGGGGAGGATTGGTTTAAAGATAATTTAAAGAGACAGGGTACGTACCATGGGTAACTCAACAGTGAAGGTTCGTCTGGCCAACGAACTGAAAGAGCTGTTAAATACACAAGGAACAGGAATAAAAACTTAGACTGCAACCGAATTCGTTGAAATTATTGCCCAGGCTTGTCTTTGGTTTCTGACAGGAGGATTTCTTAATAATAGTGACTGGGACCTGGTGAGACATGACCTTCAGATATTATTGAGGGACTGGGGCTCGGAGAGTGTCCCGGTTGCCACCTTTTCCTTATGGAGGTTGGTAAAGGATGCTTTATTAACAGATAAAGTAAAAATCAAGGATCAACTTGCTGAATGTGAACAGGCCCTTAATCAGGTGCAGGAAGAGCAAATGGCAGAATCCTTAAAGGATGAGGGTCCTCTTGAGGACTCGGGCTCGGGGGTTAGGAAATGTCTCCAGATTTCTAAGCCCAAAAAGGATCCTGAGGACCTCAGTTCTCTCTCTGAGGAAGAGGAGGGATTAGAAAGGTAGATAGAAGAACTATAACATCGCCTTAAAAGGGCAAATGTGAGGGTGCCTAGGGCCCCCTCAATTGCCGCACCTCCTCCCTATAATCCTGATTGGAATGAGGACGCCCCTACTAGATGGGTGGGGGTCCACTGGGGTTCTAGAGCAGCTCAGGTTTTTCCAATGATTGAAAACGTGGATGCTGATGGACAGCCGGCCAGAGCCCATGTCCCCCTAGCCTTCAAGGACATAAAATAGCTTAAGGAGGTGGTCATTAATTATGGACCTCATGCCCCTTTCACATTGACCCTCTTCGAGTCTTTCTCAGCCAGTCAACTGATACCCAATGATTGGCAGCAACTTTGCAGGGCTGTGTTATCTGGAGGGGATTTCTTATTGTGGAAAAGTGAATATCATGAAAGGTGCCACGAGCTGGCTCAGATTAACCTGAATGCGGGCTATCAATGGCGAAATGCCAAAATATTAACAGGAACTGGGCAGTATGCCACCATAAGCCAACAAATTAGTTACAACCCAGGTGTTTATGCTCAAATAGCCTCAGCTGAGGTCCATGCCTGGAAAGCCCTGCCCGTTTCTAAGACTGAAGCAAAAATTTCCAAGATCTCTCAAGGGCCCTCTGAACCTTATTCGGACTTTATAGCCTGCCTAATGCAGGTGGCTAGAAAAATATTCCCTAATCTGGAACAGGCTGTGCCACTTATTAGACATCTGGCATATGAAAACGCCAACACTTACTGCCAAAATGCTATTAAGTCCTCCCGGGCCAAAAGTATAGATGACATGATTCAAGCATGCAAAGATATAGATGGGTCTCATATTACTGGTCAGGTTTTGGCTGCTGCCCTTAAGACTGGAATGCAAAAATCTGATAACAGTGGAACCCACTCTAAGGGGTGTTTTAAATGTGGAAAAGAGGGACATATAAGGAGAAACTGCCCAGAAAGGAGAGAGGGTGCTGGCAGAGGAATGCCTGGACTTTGTCCTCGATGTCATAAAGGAAATCATTGGAGTAGTGAGTGCAGGTCAAAATTTGACATCCAGGGTAACCCAATATCGTCGGGAAATGGGAGCAGGGGCCCGCCCCGGGCCCCAGAAGACAACGTGTATGGGGCAGTGCAGGAACGAAACAGTGCCCCGGGGAGTGGGCGTCTCTGCCGCCTCCCCCTGACCAACCCCTTTCTATCTGGGAACTCCCCAGGGGAACACCAGGAAGCGCAGGACTGGACCTCAGTTCCACCTCCCAAGTGGTATTAACTCCCCAAATGGGACCCAGACGCTGGCTACTGGGGTTTTTGGACCCCTGCCAGAGGGGACGGTGGGACCAGTGTTGGGACGAGGTAGCGCACCTCAGTGGGGCTTGAAGATTCTTACGGGGGTTGTTTGTTGATGCTGATTATCAGGGAGAGATAAAAATAGTAGTAGAAGCTACCCAAGGAATTGTTATTCTTCACCCCGGGGAGCGTATAGCTCAATTGCTGCTGCTACCCTTAGCTTCCATTCCTGGGCACACCCTCCGTGGGACCCGGGGCGATGGCAGCTTTGGCTCCACTGGAACTCCCCAGGCCTTTTGGGTAGCTCATTTGGATTCGCGTCCCAACCTGACCATTGAGATACAGGACAAGGCTTTCAAGGGAATACTAGATACGAGGGCAGATGTCTCTGTCATTTCTGATAAACAATGGACACCTGCCTGGCCCCTCCAGATTCCCTCGGCCATATTACAGGGGATAGGACAAACCCGACCAAAAAGAAGTGCCTCCTTTTTAAAATGGAGAGATGGCGAAGGACATAGTGGCCATTTCCAGCCTTATGTAGTGACTGGACTCCCCACGAACCTTAGGGGGAGGGACTTGCTTCATCAAATGGGGGCTATTCTCACTACCCAGACTTTGAAAGGAAATAATGACTTTGTTAATGATACAATGCTAGACATGGGATGGATCCCCGGAAGGGGACTAGGAAAGAGACATGAGGGCAGAATATCACCCACCCGTGGATCCAGCGGAACAGGTTACCCGGCGGGGAAGAGACCGGAGAGGACTGGGAAATTTATCCTAGGGGCCACTGAAGTGCAGCCGCCTCCACTGTCCATTACTTGGTTATCAGATGACCCTGTGTGGGTAGAACAGTGGTCCCTATCAAGGACAAATTACAGGCCGCTTCCCTATTAGTTCAAGACCAGCTTAAGTTAGGACACGTGGTGCCCTCTACCTCCCCTTGGAATACCCCTATTTTTGTTATACAAAAGGGGTCTGGGAAGTGGAGGCTTCTTCAGGACCTACGGGCTATTAATAAAACTATGCAACCCATGGGACCCTTACAGCCAGGGCTACCCTTTCCTACTGCGATCCCAAAGGATTGGCACCTTATTATCATAGATTTAAAAGATTGTTTCTTCTCTATCCCCTTAGACCCAAGAGACCGAAAGCGTTTCGCTTTTTCCTTGCCTTCAACAAACTTTAGGGAACCTTACCAACGGTATGAATGGACCGTCCTACCTCAAGGGATGACTAATAGTCCTACAATGTGCCAATATTTTATAGCTGAGGTCTTACGACCCTTTCGACAGCAGTTCCCACAGCTCTACCTCATTCATTATATGGATGACATCTTACTGGCAGGGCCCAAGAAAGAAAGGCTTCTTCAATCTTATGAAGTCCTCCAATCCCTTCTAAAAGGGGCAGGGCTGGTCATAGTGCCCGAAAAGGTCCAGTTTCAACACCCTTACAATTATTTGGGATACATCATTAATAACAGGAATCTTTCCCCAGAGACCCAAGTTCCAGATAAATCAGCTCAAAACTTTACATCAGTGGCAGACATTCCTCGGAGAAATACAGTGGCTGTGCCCGTCCTTTCATATTCCAACTGGAGAGCTGAAACTCCTGTATGACCTCTTGCGAGGAGATCCTTCTCCTACGTCATGTAGAGTACCTACACCAGAAGCCTTACGAGCACTGAGGCTAATAGAAGAGGCTCTGCAGGACATGCAGATTACACAGATAGATTATTCTCTGCCCTTGTCATTTATAGTTCTACCTTCTAAAATTACTCCCACGGGAGTGTTCTGGCAAACGGGTCCCATTTATTGGGTCCACTTGCCGGCTTCTAACCCCCGGGTACTGACTCCCTTTTATGAGCTAGTTATTAATTTAATTTGGAAGGCTAAATATTTGGGTGATGCATTGTTTGGAAAAACCTTTGACATACTTATTCAACCTTACACTCAAGATATGATACACAAGTTACAACAAGAACATGACCTTTGGTGTCTTTTCCTGTGCAGCTTCAAGGGTCAGATTGATAATCACTTCCCAACATAGACTTTTGAAGGGCTTTAAAAAGTGTCCCATTATCTTCCCAAAGATTATGAAAAGGGAACCTATTCCAAAGGCCCAAACTGTATATACAGATGGGGCCAAAAATGGATTTGCCGTCATTTTTGATGGATCTCAAATTCTCTGACAACCTGTGTCAGGTCAGTCGGCCCAAAAGGCGGAAGTTGAAGCTTTAATCATAGCTCTCAAAGTCTATAGTTCTATTCCTCTTAATGTATATACTGACAGCTTGTATGTAGCCAATCTGGCTCTAGTCATAGAAACAGCATCATATATTGGTAAGCAATCAACCATCACAGAACAACTACAGGTAGTTCAGCTTCTCCTTTGGGCTAGACGAGATCCTTTATACATCGGCCACATCCGAAGCCATTCAGGGCTCCCTGGACCTTTGTCAGAGGGCAACGCAAAAGCAGACGCTGCTACTCATGCTGTCAGCCTTTCCTGTGTGACGACCGAATATGATAAGGCCTTACAATTCCATAACAAATTTCATTTAAATGCACAGTCTTTACGCTTCCACACAGGATGTTCATGAGACCAAGCTTTACAGATTGTCTCATTATGTCCATGCTGTGCACCATTTATTCATTCTCCTTCCCTTGGGGTTAATCCAAGAGGACTACAACCTAATGATGTCTGGCAAACTGATGTTACACACTTCCCTAGCTTTGGTAAGCTCTCCTTTATACATGTTTCCACTGACACATATTCTGGCTTCATTTTTGCCACCTTACATACTGGAGAGAAGGCTAAGGACGTTATCAGTCATCTTCTAAAAGCCTTTTCCTCCATGGGCACCCCTCGATGCCTCAAAACCGATAATGGTCCCGCATATGTAAGCCAGGTGGTTCAACGGTTTTGCACCCAATGGGAAATTAATCATTAGACTGGAATCCCTTATAATCCACAGGGACAGGCTATCGTGGAACAAGCCCATCAACATTTAAAAACTTATTTACAAAAAACAAAAGAGGGGGAGATATACCGGAATTGTCAGGGACCACAAGCACTTCTAAGCATAACCCTATTTACTTTAAATTTTTTACTCACTGACACTGGAGGGTGCAGGGCTGCACAACGCCACTTTTCCCCTCCCACTGTACAAGATGCTCAAATAAGGTGGAAAGATTTATCCACCGGAAAGTGGCAACCCCCGGCTCCACTCTTAGCTAGAGTGAGGGGAGTTGTATGTGTTTTTCCCCCAGGAACTGAGAAGCCCATTTGGATCCCAGAGCGCTGCACCAGACCGGTGAATGAAAATTCAAGACAAAATGAAGTTCCCAAGATGGCTGATCCTGCCGCTGTTGTTCTCACCCCTTCAAGTGAGTGCCGAGACACACCTCATGAGCTGGATCCTGCTTGTGGCATTCCTTCTGGACAGGTTTGCTGAAGGAGGGCTTGACCCCCCACCTGGGAATATTCATGAATATCTTTTTGGAGCCCCTTGTGAGTGTAAGGGAGGGCCCTGGCACTTGGCCCCCTCTGGTTATATCCAGAGCATTGATTGTGGGACTAAAGTAGCCTATATGGCGGCTGAACTCAATCAAAACATCGGAGGATTTAAGCAACCAAAATGGGTATGTGTTAATAAGCCCGGACTTGTTGTCCCTAATCCGACCGAGATTCTTGGAAGCTGTTCCGCACTTGTCGTTACAGCCTGGCGATGCACATCTCCTGTTATACATCGGCCTCAATTTGTGTTAATAATCAAGGAAAACAGTATTTTGAGGCCATCCTAACTAAACCCTGTGGAGAAGGGGGGACCACTTATAATTTTATTCCTTTTCTTGGTGACCGGGGAGGGGAAGGCATCACGACTCGGTTAATGGAGGCGGGATGTGAGGGCGTCGTGGGTAAACCTTCCTGCTGGCCCATGCAGGCCCCCATCGGAGTCTCTGACGGAGGGGGACCCACTGATGCTATCAAACACCTTCAGGTGATTAAGCTTTTAAAGCCAGAGATCCCTAAGCCTACATACCACCCCTTGATATTGCCCAAATCCCAGTTTCCTGATTTAGATGCCAATACATTAGATATCCTAGAAACTACCTTTTCTTTACTTAACAGTTCCAATCCTACCCTTGCTGGTGATTGCTGGCTCTGCATGACGGCAGGTGCAGTCATGCCATTGGTGTTCCCAATTAATTATGCCATTGGTGATGACAACACATGTCAATCTGGGCTACCCTTTAAGGTGCATCCTTTAGGTGGTTTTATGTCATGCCTTCTGGGCATGATGCAGAATAATACCTATGATGTTGATGTTGGAGTCTCTTCCTTTGGGAACTGCTCATTAGTAAAGAATTACTCCTCACCTACTCCTCCCATTTGTCCCCCTAATGGTACAGTTTTTATGTGTGGTGGAAATTTAGCTTTTCCCAGGCTCCCATCAAATTGGACTGGTGGTTGCGTTCTGGCATTACTGCTTCCTGATATCACGATTATCTCAGGAGATGAACCCCTACCCATTCCTAGCCTAGACACCTTAGTTAGAAGACACAAGAGAGCTGTGCAGGCCTTACCACTCCTTGTTGGCCTTGGAATAACCGCTGCTGTGGGTACAGGCACGGCGGGATTGGGTACGGCTATACATTCTTACTGCCGCCTATCTCAACAGCTTATAGATGATGTGCAAACCCTATCGGGAACCGTTAAAGACTTACAAGACCAGATAGACTCCCTAGCAGAAGTAGTTCTTCAGAACAGGCGGGGTTTAGACTTGCTTACTGCCAATCAAGGGGGAATTTGTTTAGCCCTTGGGGAGAGGTGCTGTTTTTATACTAACAAATCTGGCATAGTTCACACAAAAATTAAACAACTCCAAGAAGACCTAGAAAAAAGGAGGAGGGAATTATTTGAGAACCCTCTCTGGACTGGACTTAATGGATTTTTGCCTTATCTTCTTCCCTTATTGGGGCCATTGTTAGGCCTCCTTATAGTAGTGGCAATAGGACCCTGCATTGTAAATAAGATAGTACAATTCATTAAGGATCAAATTAATATCGTAGCCTCTAAGCCGATACAGGTTCACTGTCAACGCTTGAATATGGATGATCGCCCCTCTGAGATATACTTCAGACTGATCCGAAGATGAGTGTCCTCCTTAAAAGAAGAACTCCTGCCATATCTTTTCTCTATGCATACCTCTCCCTCTTGCCTTCCTGTACTAGGATCTTTGCTGTCTAATCTCTTGGTCCAATCACATCTGCCATTCGGCGGTGACGGTCGTGGGTCCCGTAGGTGGAGACGGTTAAGCGTTCACCACAATAATGTCTTGATAGGTCATAACACCTTGAGCTGATCTTGTAGTACCCAGTGACGGGCAACTTTCACGCTTGCTGTGCGACCTAAGCCAGGGAATCGGGGCCTTCCCAGAGACGGGTAAGCATCGCAAGGGCTGTGAATGACCTAAGACCGGGGCTACTTGACTCCCACTGGCATGCAAAAAACAAAAGAGGGGGACTTGTTGGCAGCAGGTCCACCCTGGGCCCTGGAGCCCAACCTCCACTAGTTTGTTCTGCATGCCAGTGTGGCCAGCTCACAAGGCCATGGCGAACTTGTGGTTTTTCTGTTCCTGCTTGTCCGTCTGAGACATATGTGTCCCACGGGAATGCCTTGACCTTTTCTGGTCTGATGGACTTCTTGTTAAGGGAGGTTTTGGTACCTGACAATAACAGATGTTGAAACTAAATTCCTCCCCCTCCCTCCTGCTTTTGGGTAGTTTTCCACTTCTGCTGCTTGGGGTATAAAAGAAAGTGTGTTAGCAATAAAGTGTGTGACTCCTGGATGAAGAACCTTGGTGTCCTGTGTGTCTTTTAACCTCGCCGTCCCTCGCTGGACTCGGCTCCCTTGGCCGGACGCGGCACTCACCCCAGTCTGCTTGTTTTTATGCAAACAGAGTTGATCTGTTTCAAAACGAGCTAAGTGGGGCTTGGATCCTGGCTCAGTGGTAGAGCACTTACCTAGCATGTGTGAGGTCCTGGTTTCGATCCTCAGCATCACATTAAATAAATAAGTAAATGTATTGTGTTCATCCACAACTAAAAATTATTTTTTAAAAAGAGGCTAAGTGTTCTGTTTTGCTCCCCAAGTGGTGCAAAAAGTCACATAATCATTAAGAGAGACTCAAGAAAGGTGCGGGCAGGGGGCGCCAGCAGGAAGAAGTCCACAGCTGAGGAGGGTCTGACTCCTGGAGCTCAGGTATTTCTAGAGGTAAGAAAAGGAACCCAGCGCCTCCCTGGGAACCGCGCCCCAGCGGCGGGCGGCTGGGTTCCCTGTCAGCCAAACTGAATGGGTTTCCAAAGGGTTTCTCGAGGTCCCCAGTCCTGGGAAGGCAGTGTTCCCCTCTCGGTCTTTCTTCTTCTTTTAGTTCCCTCGGGTCTAGGGTGGGCACCAGGTGAGCAAGTTGCCTCTGGAGTCGGAGTTCGCCCATGCTGGGGCTGGAGGTCAGGCCCGAGGGCAGCAGAGCCTGGAGCAGGAGAGGCTGGAGCTCCCAGTCCCCTCTGTGGAGAGGGCAGGAGGCCTGTATTGGCTGTGGGCTGTGCTCCGGGCTCCATGCACCGGGCCTCGTCCCCGGATCGCTGGGCTCCGCAGGTTCCAGGGCTTGATGGTGTCTCTGGCACTCTGTTCTAGGGCTCTTACTTGTCACTCTCCGTCACTGTGAAGGGAGCAGTGTTGGAGCCCGCTTTCCTAAGGCTGTGGGTGCTACCTGCTGTGTGCCCTTGAGGCCAGGCTGCCTGGCTTCTGGAAAGGACCAGAGCGCAGTGTCTGCTCCAAGACCCTGAAAGTGCCTCATTGGGGAAACCGACACCAGTATGGAGCTCCTGGTCCTGAAGGGATCTCAGGGGACATGTGAGTTAGGGTGTGGCCTGCAGAATGTGGGTCTTGGGAGGAGTTGGCAGACCTTATGCCAGGTGACAGCAAAGAAGCCCCCCCAGTTTACTCTCTGGGCTGGCTGCCGGCACTGTCATGTAGGGTCACTTGGGGCCAGAGGTGGGAGATCAAAAGGATGAAAACAACACCTCCAGTCCCAGAATGGCAGAGCCTAACAGAGGGGCATTTTCTAAAAGATGAAGAGATGGAAAATGGTCAAAACTAGTATATTTTAAAGTTGAAATGAAAGCTTGCAAAATTTTGGGACCGTATTTTTGTGTAACTTGTGCCTAAATAAATATTAGGTCATTGACTGTCTTCTACATTTTTTAGTTATAGTTTTTATTTTATTTTAGCAAAGAATAGGTTTTGCCAGCATTTTCCTCAGGAGCTGAGCATTACCCACAGCAGGGAAGACAAACTTACAATTCTCAGGTTGATTTTGACTTCAAGTCTGGGATCTAGCACTTCTAAATGTAGAGGAAAATCATTTCTTGCTGTATTTTCCATGTGTGATTCCTTCCCTTATCCTCAAGGACCCAGTGATATTTGTTTATTGGTTTATTGGTTTCATAAGCATCTATTTAAATGTAGTTTTTGTATGAAATACTCCCAGTTGCCACAGCGTGTAGTTTTTCAGAGAAAGCTACTAGTGGCTTCACTTTCCAAGAATGTAAGTCATTTCCTTTCTTTGATTTCAGGGAGTTGATATTACACAGCATCTGAACTTTGTGGGGACAATTTTCCATAGTAGATCTGTCATTAAAAAGGCTTTTGGGTTTCCTTCCTAAGAGTAGTGCATAAATTTAAGCCAAGCAATGTTAAAGGATAAAAAGTTTTTCAGCATCTAGGGTATTATAAGACTACTATAGAAATAAATTTTAACAACCAAGACCTACTAAAAGCCACCTCCACATGGTACCCAGACAAGCTTATCATTCATGCAAATGATCATTGGTCAGTTGCTTTGTAGCTGCAACTTCAGAAAGCATATGTACTGAAGCCATACTAATATTATTTTAATCATCTAGAATACATATGCAACTAAATCTGTTACATACTCATCATTGTGCTGCTGTTAACAAACAAAATGTCATGTGATTATGCAACACAATATTATATATCTGATATTTTTTTTTCATTCACTAGAAATAGATCCTTCAGTCTATGACTTAAGGCTAGTGTTGTATGCTCTCTCAAAGCAATTATCTGCATCTTAGTCACCATGGATGAATTTTAAAAAAGAAAAAAAAATGTACCTCATCCTTGGGAGTAACTATAGTTATAGGAATGTACCATTAGGTGAGTTTGTATACTCAACTTTAAGAATGTTACAAAATAGCCATGTACACGGTCATGCACTTCAATACCAGTGATACAGGTTTCTGATGCTTGAGGATCAAAAGTTTGAGATTAGCCTTGACAACTGAGAAAAACCCTGTCATAAAACAAAGAAGAAAAAGATCTGGGAGTATAACTCAGTGATAGAGGAGTTATGAGTTCAATTCTTCATATTGCTAACTAAGTTAGAAATATGAAACAAAAAATATGATTAAAATTAATACTATTAATATTTTATTATATAGACTTCTCTCTAGCTGTAAATTCATCATAATTTTGCACAGGCATTGAAACCAATGTTCTAACAGAAAGCACAGAAATTTTACAGGGTGAATTATATTTTCAAATTAAATCAAGTTTTGAACTGTAACAAATTGTATAGATAAAATGAGAATCAACAGTCTCCTGATTAAAATAGTATTTCCTCATTATGTGTCAAAACAAGTCCAATATTTAAATATTAGGAAATAAGACACCATTTAAGATGGGGTGATTTTAACAGCTCTCTTTCTGTTTGACATCCCAATTCTGCCTTTGTATGAACTGAAAAGAACAGGTATGGTGATGTGTTTCTGTAATTTCAGTGACTCAGAAGATTTAGGCAGGGAGATTTCACATTCAAGGACAGCTTCAGCAACTGAGTAAATACTAAAGCAAGCAAACAAACAAACAAACAAAACGACGACTGTGTTGGTCAAGGTGCACACAACCATAATCCCAGAAGGAAGGGAAAATGAGGCAAGAAGATGGTAAATTCAAAGTCACCCTCAGCCAAAGTGAGACCCTAGACAACTCAGTGAGACTCTGTCTCTAAGTATAATACAAAATAGGGCTGGGGATGTGGCCCAGGGTTAAGTACCCCTGGCTTCAATCCCTGGTACAAAAAATAAAATAAAATAAAATGGGGCTGGAGGTGTGACATTGTGCTTAAATGCCCCTGGGTAAGATCTCTGATACAAAAGAAACAAAAATTCTGCTCTTTTGAATAAGTGTCACTATCTAACATCCAAGAGAATATGAAAATATTGATAACTCATGTAACCTAGAGGAGGGGAGTTTTGGCTTTGAGATAAGGTAAAGTTGAAACTGAATTCAAGTAAAGTTACTTAGAAAATATTCTTGTGAGACTTAGCAAATATTCTTTCACACTGAACACCTATGTGAATCTCATCTATTATAAAAGGTACAATAATCATAAATGCCAACATGTAACAATTCTTCAGCTTCATTTATATACAGAAAGTAGATGATATGTTTTTACTCCTACTCTAGAAAAATGGAGAATGTGTTTCCAAAACTTTGAATATGGTCTGTTATTATTTTTTTATGAATTATGTAATGCTGTTTGCTATGAGAGTATTAGTCAGGTATCTGGTCAAGAAACATTTGAATGTTTTTGTTTTTGCTTTCAGAACACTGTTACCTCCATGAGAACAAGCCCACAATACTTTTTTAATCATGAGTTATTTTGGGAAAAACATCAGGGTGTTTTATTTGCAGGCAGATTACACTCTAAAGTTCAGTGTATTTACCAACCATCAGCTAATTATATGCAGCAAAGATTCCAGGTGAACTGAGCCTAAATTGATGACCATCCCAAATATGAGCTAATAAGTTTTAGAATGAGTTAATTAGTGACAGATAATTAGTTAATTTATTCACTATAGGCTGGATGCCAGGATTCAATCACATGATGTGCAGAGGTTGTATGAAAAACAGCAGTCATCTTATAGACAGTGATTTATTTTTTCTTCATTAAAATTTTGTTGACTCTCTTAATAAACTGTATTGAACTATAGAAAAATATTTATAGACATATATGCCTTTAATTGTGAAAATATTCTCCCACTACCTTATAAATTTGGTATGAATATTAGCACAATTATAAAAGCCAAATATTTCAATCCTGCCTCTAGGGTCAAGGTAAAATTGCAAATAAGTTTCCCTTTAATGCATTTATATTGTAGAGTCTGGGCTACTGAAAAATTTGAAGACCTGGCACCATCCACCTCCTGTGACACCAATTCTTTATGTTTACCATGTGGGATCTGAAATGGGAATGAATCTGTTCTTAGAATCTAGTGAGAAATAATGCCCACATTTGTACAGTTCTGGGTTAGAGCTGCCAGCTGTCTCAATGTGCACTGTCTCTCCTGTTCTTTGGCCCTGTTGAGAATATGTCCAGGAAGTGTATTCCATCACCTAGGACATAAAAAATGAGTGGTTCAGGCCTTTCATCTTGCTGATGTGAATGAATCCATAGCTCTCAATGTGAAATTTGGATACAGTAAACTGAGATATGCCTGAGACTTCAGGTAAATAGTGAATATTAAGATGGTTTTCCAAAAGTGCATGTATGTATTAATAAATTCATAGTGTCAAGCCATGATAATATATTGAATATAGAGTTTTTAGTTACAATTTGTTTAAGCTCTTATTTTCTTCTCCTTCTCCTCCTTTTCCTCCTCCTCTTCCTCCTCCTCCTTCTTTTTCATTTAAGGACACGGTCTTACTGAGTTTCTTAGTGCCTTACTTTTTGCTGAAGGTAACATTGAACTCAGAGTTCTCCTGCAAACACATCCTGAGCCACTTGGATTACAGGTGTATGTCACTGTGGCTGACTTTTGTTTTTCATTTTTAATTTGAATAGAAAAAACTTTAAAATTATACTTGTGAGTCTCTTTTTAGGGGTGAGAGATATGGGGACCATGATGCCTAAGGAAATTGCTAATGAGTTTAAACCTCAAGCTGTTTTTCATAAGATCAGTGAACAGAAAAGTTAAATAAAATTTTAAACTAACTGTGATATCATTTCCATCAATAAAAATATATACATATTTATTCACAAATTGCTTTAACCTTATATACAGTGATAAATGTCAATGCACTTCTGTCTGGGTTAGGTCCTACTATTGGAAGGAAATTCTCCCTCAAAGTAAATCAACCCAAGGCATTTAATGCAATTCACAGCCACTCAAAATAATAATAATAAGAAGAAGGGTAGGGGGATTGTAAAATTGTGATGCACACCTGTAATATAAGTTTCTTGAAAAAGCATCAAAGGAAAAATTTATACTCTCTCTCTCTCTCTCTCTCTCTCTCTCTCTCTCTCTCTCTCCCTATATATATATATATATATATATATATATATATATATATATATATATATATGTATGTGTACACAAGTAGTGAGGGTACACACAAATCTAAGACAGTCCTTTTTTTCTTGAATTTTTATTTGTTGCTGTAGATGGATATAATATCATTATTAGTTTGTTTCTTTGTTGTTTTTTTTTAATGTGCTGCTGAGTGTTCAACCAGTACCTCACACATAATAGAAAAGCACTCTATCAGAAGCTTCTGACCCCTTTTTTCTTTGATATTGGGGGCCTGCTATCCTCTCATATTTTTAATTGGTGGACTCAGCAGTTTTAGGTGTGCTTCTTTTCACATTTTGACACCATTGTCAGCAGATCCAAGATCTTAAATTAGATAGTCCTTAATACAAAGTTTCACATTTTGACTTCTTAGTTAAAGATTAAAGATTAGTTTCCAAGTATAGGTAGATGCAAAGTATTATTGAATTAAATAGTTTTTATTTGAGTTTCTTTACAAAGGTCTTTTTTTTTTTTTTTTTCCTTAGGTCACTATGTTCTCAGGATAGATTATTAACAGGAGATGCTTTCAGTTCATGGGAAATATAATTTTTTTAAATAACAAAAAGAATTCTTTGAGGGCTGGGGATGTGGCTCAAGCGGTAGCAGGCTCTCCTGGCATGCATGCGGCCCGGGTTCGATCCTCAGCACCACATACAAACAAAGATGTTGTGTCTGCCATACAAACAAAGATGTTGTGTCTGCCGAGAACTAAAATAAATAAATATATATATATATATATATATATATATATATATATATATATATATATGAATTCTTTGAATGAATACTAATGATTTTAATGGAGGAAAAAATGATTTGTTGAGACACATAAGGAAAATTGACAATATTAAAATCATGTTTAGGATAGACTAGAAAAAAATCATAATTAATAAAAGAATAAGTGCAAATCACCCAGAAAGATTTTTAAAAATTTTAAAATGCCTTTCCCCCATAAGCCTGCAGAACCATCATTGGATGATGATAGTAGCATAAAATGTTTTAGGTTCTAAGGTGGAGACTAAAGAAAAAGAAAAATGTTGATGGCTTCAGAAGTTCTTTTTCTCCTTGTGAGTTTTTTTAAAATTTTTTTATTACTTTTAATTTGGTGGAGAGATACTGAAAAACTTCCATGGCCCAGGGAGAATTGCCCCACCTCTCCACCTCCTATGCCCTCCACCCATATTTCTTTTTTTTTGTCTCAGTCCACCTTTGCCCCCTCCTCCGCCCTGTCCTTTCCCCAGTGACAGGACTTGGCAGCGGTCACTGCTGGGGAGGAGGAGGGAGGGATGGCCTTGCTCCTGAGCCCCCTCCTCTGCTCCAGAGCTCTCTGCAAATGCTGAGATGAGGAGGAGGAGGGGGAGGGGTGGAGAAGGGAGAGGAGGAAGAGTAGGAGGGGAGGGGGGGAGGAGTGGAGCAGGAGGAGTTGCTAACTGGAGGAGTTACAGCACGGGAACTTGGCTGCAGCCTCAGGTACAGCTTCAGCGGCAAAGGTCAGCGCCCTGGGCAGCCGGCACCTGAAGGAGGATGACAGTAGCCAGTCACCGCGCCTTCCCCAGGGGCTGCGAGGGCGGGTGGGAGGTAGGCGGGGGCTCCGGGTCCCCACCCCCTGCTGTGAATGCCCGCGCGGATCCCGGAGGAGCCCAGCGCCCCCAAGAGGGCTGTTTCTGGGTGTGGGCACCGCTGCCCCAGTGTGCGGAAAAGGGGAGTTGCATCCCGGAGGCGCCATGGAGCTGGGGAGTTGGGGTTTGTGGTGGGGAGGGCGGGAAGAGGCGGGGAAGAGGCGGAGTACCGGGAGAGAAAGGAGGCGCTCCAGCGCCTCAGGAGAACTCGGGAGACGAGTCCCGAGCCCGGTGCAGGCCAGAGGTGAGCGCCCAAGCCGGGTGTGGGGGGGGGACAGGCATGGACCCCACTGGAGAAGCCAGCGCCTGCCGCCCAGACTGGTGCGGGGTTGGAGACAGCCTAGGCTCCAGCTCTCCCCAGGGCAGCCAGGGGAGGCAGGGCTTGGGAAGTGCTGGGGGTGTGTGAAGGTGAAGCGGAGTGTCAGAGGCGGCCACCGGCTGAGACTCTAGGAGGAGAAGGAGGAGGAGGGGAGCCCCGCCCCGCAGACAGCCGCCCTTGTCAGCGCCAGGGGCGCTGCACAACAGGAGCTGCAGCGGGCAGGGCGGCTGAGGCTCCCGCAGAGCAGGCCAGGCCGCGGATGGGAGCCTGGCCAGCAGCGGTGGGGGCGGGAGCCTGGGGCGGGGAGCCGGAGCCAGGGGCGGGGATCGGGGGCGGGGCCTCAGAGGCTCCAAGGTCGCTCCCCCATGACTTAACTTTCTGGGTGGACATGTGTGCCAGAGGTGCGCTGGGGCCAGCCGGGGCAGGAGGAGTCCACCCATATTTCAGCTCAAAATTGTATTCAAGGAGTTCTTGATGTCTAAAAAATTTTGCTTTATGAAAAGAACCAACTACTCTCAACTTATCTTTTATTCATTGTAATTAAATTATTCCTTTGTACATGGAATAAAAAAGAAATTATTAAATTTATTTGAAGACATCCGAATAACATTTGGTTATGCAGTCTGCCTATTTTAATATGACTTGCAAAATTGAAAACTGCAGAGGAATTCAAAGTCAATAGAAAAATCTCTAAACTTTTTTAAGGACATTCATCTCAAAATGTGGTTTTAAACTTAGGCACTTCACCATCTAACACAGGAAGAGAAAGATAAGAAACCAAATAAAATACTGGCAAAGTCTGACAAAACTCTCTTTCCAAAATTAGACTTATTAATCTTCACATGAGAGACCCCATTTTCTACAGAGGGCTTATTTTTTAATACACAGGACCACCTCTCCTCCCCACTAAACTTAGAAAATTACACTGGTTTCTTGGGGCTTCTGCCCAAGTTTCTTCCTTATGTACCACTGACATTTCTGCAAACCTCCTCTAAATATTGTGAGAGATAGAAGTGGCTTTTTATTTGGAAAAGTAGTTGTGATTTAGGATTATCAGTGAAACCCCTTGGGGCTTTATTGAATCATGTCAACAGCTGTCAGTAATAATATGTACTTTGCTGGCCACAACATAATGTATTGATATGTATAAAACAATGTTACAAACTGGAAAAAAATATATATTTTTTTAATAATTTATATGCAGTCTTATGAATAATACAGAGATCTTTGTGAGCATTATGGTGCTGTAGATAATAAATTTACCCTGTTCTCTGGCCTGCCAAGAGAGTTATAAAGCAGAATATATTGGTTCACCTTTGTGAAAATAAACAATTTTAGTATGTCAGTACGTTCTAGCTAACATTTACTTCTGAGGTCTTAAAGAATAGTGTGCTCTAAATGGTTCTGGGAGTGTTTATACTGGCTCTGACTCTCCTGGGTAATGTTTCAGTGAGTGATATGATCAGATAACAAGTGGCACTATTTCTCAAGTATTGATATTGTGATATCTCCTGTAGTTTTATTGCCTGGAGTAGCTAATTTTGTCTTAACTGGATCTATAGTTCTGTGTATGCATTTTTAACATGATTTTTTAAAAGTGGTTTATAGACTTGTGTACATTTTCTAAGTGATATCACCCTTCTTTCTCAGTTATTTTTGCATGGATCAGGAATCAATAAGTCCTTACTGTTCTTGTTTTATCTTCTTGACAAAATACAGACACCCTTATAGGAAATGTTTCTCTTGAAACTGAAATAGCGATCAATTCATCACCTCTTCATGTGTTCCAAATGGTAACAAGACATCTGTATTCATAGCAAATCATAATTGATTATATAAATTAATTTATAGTAACATATTTACATAAACTTTGTGAGAATAGCCAAGCTTTCTGTGTTTATTAATTTCTCCTACAAAGCAGTAAGGGTGGTGATTTTTGCATAGGAAGAAAAACTCTGATATTCAATCAATCTTTTGGCTGATAACATACAACTGAAATTTTAACATGTTGTAATTTCCTCACAGGATAACAAAGAAGAAATAAATTTATAAGCAGCACTTTATTGAAGGTAATAGCTTTTCTACAAGGGGTGAAACATTTCATTTTGTTCTTATTTTCTTAAAATGGCATAGACTAATTCTGAGAAAGTACTGAAGCACTTTCTTTATTTATATACATTTTTGGATGTTGATTGGTCTTTATTTTGTTTATTTTGTTTATATGCAGTGCTTAGATGAAACCCTGTGCCTCAAACATGCTAAGCAAGTGTTATACCATTGAGTCACAATCCCAGCTCCAGGCACAAACACAGGTCTTTCAGCTCTTTCTTGATGTGTAGAATTTCTCACCCATGCCTCTGCTGTCTTGATCTAAGTATCCATACATTTACTTCACACTGATACAGTGATTTGATGCACATACACAGTACCATTTACTGCAACAAAACAGCATGGTTTATAACTTAAATCCATTTTAAGCATTCAAGCTAATTAGAGTCATAAAGCTATAAGAATAGGGCCTTTTAATCCACTGGTATATTAACCTATTTAAGATGGTTGGGCTTTTTATACAAAAAATCCTGAAGTAGTCTGTTTCACTAGTATTAATGCAGATACCATTAGGAGCAGCACACTAGCTGAGCTGAATAAAGATGGCCAATTTAAAAGAAAATCAGAATTTATATAATACAGGACCTTTTAGATCACATCAGGTTGACTCCTTTGGAAAGCAACTGTGTAAGCCATGCAGCTCACAAAACATGACATGGATCATCCACATTCCACATGGCTTGTGAGGCCTCTGTTTGGCAGCAGAAGACCCTCAACACTGGCTCCCACAAAAGAGGATCCTGCAGTCCAATATTGGGATTAGAAAATTGTAGTAAACTATGGTGAAAGCAATTTTGAAGACAGATGCCTTCTGTTTGTTTCCAGAAAAAAGGCAGTAAGGAAAATATGAGTGAAAAAGTCCTTTTCCATGAACTCCTATTTGTTTTTCTTTATGAGCATACCCTATTGTCGCGACCCCTTGCCCGCAAGGAAGACGCAACTCAGGAATCTTCTTTCAGCAGTTTATTCAGGCCCTTGATATTTCTTCATCTCCCTCTCGGATGCCCCTCCCAGCCTTAATAAAGCATCTCAAGCCCCAATGCAAAGCTGCCACGTGGAGATTTCTCATAGGGTGGTGAAAAATCATGTGCCAACTCTCCCAAATAAGGAGTTGTTTGTCACAGACCAGAGCGGAGCCAGCGCCATCTTGTAATGGTGACCATAGTCTGCAGAAATGGCAGAAGGGGCTCACCACAGTTCCCCCTTTCTGTTTACTTAAAACAATACAGGCGAGAGTAGAGGTCCTATCCCACTGTGCAGAAGTGGCTGCATAGTATGGCTCAGTCCTAAGGAGGGCCCTTCCCCAGATCTGAGGCCATATCAGCCGATGCCTTTTATCGTGGGGCGGGGCGTGGACGTGTCTAACCCGCATGCAATAGGACATGCTCTCCTTGAGGTCCACGTCAAGGATCACTCAAGTGCAGTGCCTTGCCTCGCATCCTGTATCGTGACGATGGTGGATGAAGGGGGATAGCTGAGGCTGAACTGTGGCTGTTTATAACGACAAACAAGTTGACAGCACCCTGAAAGAAAGGCACGGACTTTAAGGCGATAGAAAAGCACTAGTGTGGAAACCCATCTGCGTGCAATGGCAGTAAGACTGGCAGAGTGCAAGGGCTTTCCAACACTAAGAGAATGACAAGGAAAGTCATGTCGATCCCAGTGCAATGTTATAATAACTTGGGGTGTAACGACCATGTCAAAGGTTTACTGTTTAAGATGCGCAAGCCAGACTTGAGGCAAGTTGCCATTTTCTAAAACTGCAAGAGCTTGTATGATCATAGCCTTATTGTGAGCACTGCGGGCCTTAAGGCCACAGAGAAACCACAAACAGAGGAACATACCGAAGCAACACATTGCACAAAAAATGCCCACTCCCACCCATTCCTTAAAGAAGGAAAAGGCAGAGGATAGCCAACTGGTGAATTGACCCAAAGTCACTGGTTCGACACGGGTGCTATTCAGAACAGCAATCTGAGTTAGTTGAGACTGGATCAAGTTTTCTGCTTCCATGGACCAGGTTCCGGATAGATACTCTCAGATGATGCGGGAGGCATTTCTGGAATCATAAAATCTGACAGAGGTTATACATAAATGTGCACGTTGATCAATACAAACCAAATGTACTAGGTCAGAAAATTCCTCAACTTGAGCTTGAAGCAGATCTATCCTTTGATTAGCAGCCAGAATCCCAGATAAAATGTGTTGATTAATTTTACTTTGAGATTCAAGTATGGTGGATGTTTGTTGAATAACCTGATTAATAGTGGCAGCAGTTTGTACTTGGCTGGCCATGGCTACTCCAGCTGTAACTGCTGCAGCAGCAGATACCGCCACAGCTGTCACTATAGCTGCCGTAATTCCAAAATCTCTATGGGCTCTAATCAGTTCAACAATAGGAAAGGACTCTGGATCCGCAGTAACCGGGATCGGGACAAAAGTTGGAATTTTCATAACCACTGCCATAGTCCAGGAGCCATTCCAACACTCAGATAAGTAGCAGGTAACATTAGAACAATTAAGCATTCCCTGTGATGTATCATTAGCCAAAATAAACAGGAACGGAGATTGGAGACAGACTGCTGCGGAAGGTAATGTAGCATTAGATAATTGTGAATTATTTGCAGAAATTTTAAGCCTCCTACCTCACTCCGAGTCTTGGGTACTGCCAGAAACATTAAACAGCCAACTTTGGACTCCTAATATTTCCCTGGGGAAACACAAGCACGGACTAGACTAGCCCAATCTGAGGGAGTCATGCAAAATCTAGTAAGTCCCTCCACCTGAGTGAGAGTGAAAGCGGCATCTATGCCATAAGTGCGGACAGATTCTGCCAAGGTTTTAACTCTCTTAAAGTCTAAAGGCTCATGATATCTTCCCCTGTTATTGTCCTGAAATACAGGGTATGCAAGTCCCATATCTGTATTTACTGTCCTCCAAACTTGTGCATGAAAAGATCTCCCGGAACCTTGGCTCCCCCCCACATATGGAGGTGGGGCAATCGGCACCATATCTTCTTCTAGATATTCTACCTCCTCCTCCTCAGAGTTTTGTTGACCGATGTTAACTCCCTTCCCCTTCTTACAGTAGGCCTGCGTGCCTTGTGTCTCCTTTTTCTTCTTTTTCATTTTTATCTTATGTAGTTGTTGTAACAATACATCAAGGTCCTCAGAACTCTCTGAGTCGCTTGTGTTCTCAGGCGTTCTGAATTTGGTCAAGTCTGGATAGAGCCTTCTCCTATTTTTATCTTCAGGCTCTTTTGCCTTCTCACTACTCTTACTCTTAATACTCTCTGCCACTTCACTACATGATCCTTCAGATTTTTCCTCATGCAGTTGCTCAAGAATAGCTTGACCCTCACTCACAGCTTCCTGGCATTTACCATCTGTTATACATCCTCTAACTAACTTCCAAAGTGGTATAATGCCACCCTGCAAGGTACCTTGCTCATGAGCGAAATCTAGATCTTTCCCTAATTTGTCCCAGCTGGGAACCGTAAGACTCCCTGAAAAAGCAAACCAAGGAGCCACTATATCAGCTTCTCTTAAAAACATATGCAAATTACTCTGCTTTATACTAAGTCCTTTTGAATGTAACAACCCATCTAGGGCCAACAAAATTGGGCTTGAAGAAGCAACGCCCATAATGTTTTTAGAGCTATAAAGAAAGTGAAAGTACAAAAGTCCCCGCTCTCTTCCTTTTACAGGGGAGCGTTCGTTCTATGAATTCCCCGCTCTCTTCCTTTTACAGGGGAGTGTCCCTGTCGTCACAACAACAAAAGAAGCACAAAAAACAAAAGCAAAATGACACAACAAAAGAAACACAGAAAACAAAAGCGAAAGTAGAAGCGAAAGTACACAGTGCAGCTGCAATAAAATGTAATGCTCTCTCTTTCTTTACAGAGGAGCTGCCCCGCTTTGGTCGTGGATCCCACTTACCTGGGACTAACCCCGCTTTGATCGCGGATCCCACTTGTTGGGACTAACCCCGCTTTGGTCGCGGATCCCACTTACCTGGGACTAACCGGTGCACCACCCCTGACTGCTGAAAGTTCTGGTTCCCGGGTCTCGGCACCACTTGTCGTGACCCCTTGCCCACAAGGAAGACGCAACTCAGGAATCTTCTTTCAGCAGTTTATTCAGGCCCTTGATATTTCTTCATCTCCCTCTTGGATGCCCCTCCCAACCTTAATAAAGCATCTCAAGCCCCAATGCAAAGCTGCCACGTGGAGATTTCTCATATGGTGGTGAAAAATCATGTGCCAACTCTCCCAAATAAGGAGTTGTTTGTCACAGACCAGAGCGGAGCCAGCGCCATCTTGTAATGGTGACCATAGTCTGCAGAAACGGCAGAAGTGGCTCACCACACCCTATAGAAGAAAATAGAATTCTGACTGTGAGGGGAAATCTGGACCTTCAGTGATTGTTATAGAAGAATAGGAAATGTTGACACCAAGGGTATGCTATCAAATACTTAGCATAGGACTGCCTACTTCTTTGAGATAGGCTTTGTGGTAAATAGAAAATGCTGGTAAAATTTTTTCTTTTGGTTTCATGAAGCCTAGAGTTTTATTTGATGTTTGAGATCCATTGTGCTTTGAAATATAATCTTCTTAGCATCCCTGCCATAGGTTTATATGAAAGGTGATTTAGCGTACTGTGGTGGGCTAACATCCATTGCTTCTTTCCATGGGAAATATTTTGTACTAGAAAAAATAAATACTCTTTAATAGGGAATTTTATTCATCATTGAGTGGAGGCTTTCTTAAAATGATTTTATTCAAACACACCTTTTTTTAGAGAGAGAGAGAGAGAGAGAGAGAGAGAGAGAGAGAGAGAGAGAGAGAGAGATTTAATATTTTTTGTTTAGTTTTTGGCGGACACAACATCTTTATTTGTATGTGGTGCTGAGGATCGAACCCAGCGCCATACGCATGCCAGGCGAGCATGCTACTGCTTGAGCCACATCCCCAGCCCCCTCAAACACACCTTTTATTTAAAATATATAAATGACTGGCTTACAAAGCCAGTTATGTAAAAAAAAATTCAGACACTTTAAAATGAAGTAAACAGATCACTCATATTAAATTTTCTACAAAAATATTTCAGTTACCATTATATTTAGAAAAATATAAAAGAATCAAATTATTTTACATACATAGAAAAGTTAACCTTAGATAAAACATATATACATTTATACATAGTGTTCTGGAGTGCACATGCACATACATATTCTAAAATATATATAAGATTTCAACGACTTGGAGAAAAATTCCAGGAAGTATCTAGTATTGATATTATTTAATAAACTTTCATGAATAAGTAATTACAAAATCGTGTCTAAACTTGTGAGTAATAGTTTCATATGTTATCTATATCCCAAGAAAATAAGTTTTCAGAGATTTATCAGAGGATAAATAATCTGTCATTCCTCACAGTATTATCATGCATTCACTACTTTTCTTATTTTTAGCATGGATTCTCTAGTACATTAAGACTTCTTTCTTCATTTGTATATTTAGTTTTCCACTTCTACCTATTTTGTTTTACTTTCTTAATCACTCTTTGTATTCTGTCTTTCTGTATCTCACTCAAAGAATAGATTTAAATGAGACAATATATTATTTTTTAATAAATGAATATATTTTAGTTGCTTCAAAAGTATTTGCTTTTTTTCATAATATGTTACACTTATTCTTAAGTATTACAAACTTCACAATGGAATATATAAAACATTTCAACATATATAAACATGCTTTTTTATTTTTGTATATAAATATTTTATTTCCTCTGAATTTGCTCACAATCTTTTATAACATAATTTTTAAATTTTATTCTAATTTGTTATAAAATACAGTATAATGCATTGTAATTCATATTACCCAAATAGAGTACAATTTTTCATATCTCTTGTACACAACAGAGTCACACCATTCATGTCTTCATACATGTACTTAGGATAATGACATCCATCTCATTCCATCACTTTCCTATCCCCATGCTCCCTTTCTTCCCCTTCCTCCCCACTGCCTTATCTATAGTTTTTTCTATTCCTCCCATGCTTCTCCCTCCTTTCCATTACATATCAGAAATTTTATGTGAGAGAAAACATTCAGCATTTGGTTTGGGGGGATTGGCTTACTTCACTTAGCATAATATTCTTCAGCTCCATCCATTTACTTGCATATGCCATGATTTCATTCTCTTTAATGATGAGCATTATCCTATTTTGTATAAAAAGAACATTTTATTTATCAATTCATATACTGAAGGGCATCACAGCATAAAGACAAAAATGCAGCTACAACAATGTTTATAATAGCACAATTTAAAAAATGATTTTAACTATCAGATTATAAATGCTTTTTCTAACAATCTAATATAAAGGTATAAAAACGCTACATGGTTTCTATTGAACATTGTGGATGTTGAAGGTGTTGAATATTTTCTTATATATTTATCATCAGAAATACTATTATTTCTACTAATAAAATGTTTCTAAAATGAAAATATTAAATGGAGAAGCCAATAAAGTAATAGCCTTGCCTCATAATGTATTAGGTGTAAGAATTTGTGAATATTATAGTATTTTTTAGGTGTAAAACCTTAGCTAGATTTCATTTGAATCTTAGCTTTTCTCACTTAGTAACTTTATAAACTACGATATATCACTTAACTCTGGGATTCTCAGTTTGCTTATCTGTCAATCATTAATAATTGCTCTCAGATTTTTCTGGAAAATTTGAACATGCCCAACATTGTTTTCTTTTTCTTTTTTAAAAATATTTAGTTATTTATTTTTTAGAGAGAGAGAGAGAGAGAGAGAATTTTAATTATAATTTTTTTTTTTTTTTTTTTTTTTTTTTTTTTTTTTTTTTTTTTTTTAGTTTTTGGCGGACACAACATATTTGTTTGTATGTGGTGCTGAGGATCAAACCCAGGCTGCACACACTCCAGGAGAGTGCTCTACCTCTTGAGCCACATCCCCAGCCTGTTTTCTTTACTTATATGTTATAAAAGAATTTTTCAGAGTTCTCTAAAGTAAAGTAGCCCTGAAAAAAAGCAAGTGCTCTATACAATGTAGACATGCAGTGGTCATAACTTTTGAGATCAGAACTACATGAAGCTTGGTTTGTATACTCCATCAATTCAAATTTTGTAAACAAGGGACAAGACAATGTTTTTATACCATGAAGAAGACCTCATAGCAGGACAGGTACACACTACAGTCACTTATCTCCATGAAGTCCCAATATCACATCCACTTATCACATCCACCACATTTGCAAAAAGACATCTCATTACATCAAAACTGGTATATGAGATGTAACCTCACTAAAAGTCTCACGAACCACAAAAAAAATTTGGACACCATACATGGGAGGGAGGAAGCCAGGACCAGATCAAACAGAAACTGCTTGCATTAAGACCTGTAACCACCTTGGTGATGTAGCTGAACACAAAGAAAAACCAAAGCATGAGTATTGGGGTTTAGAGATAAGTGTGCAAAAGGCTTAATTGTTCTAAGGCAAGGAAGCAATGTAAACCATAATTGTAACTATGCAGTTATAAATCACAATTTTAAAAAAAAGGACAGAAAAACAGGCAGAAGTACCGAATTAAAGAAGAGGATAGAGTTTTTAACTCATAATAGAAGACTTGACAATCCTTACCAAAGGGGTGAATATGTCCAGAAATTTTCCTTTATGAAGGTAATTTGTGGAAGGAGTGAGTTTTTCGTTTCTGAAGAAAATTTTGGCAGAAAGTATAGGATAAGAGAAGGAATAGCAAAAGCACAAAAGTCACAGAAGGAAACTAAAGTCTAGTAAGATGTTCAGTTATAGGGTTGGGGATATAACTCAGTTGCTAGAGTGCTGGCCTCACATTCACAAGGCCCTGGGTTTAATCCCCAGTACCACCAAAAAAACGTTCAGTTACAAATTTTTATTGTGTTTATCATGATGTCATTTAGAATTATTATTAGTATTATTATTTAAATCAGGAATTGAACCCACAGGTGCTTAACTACTGACCCAAACCCCAGCTCTTTCTTTTCTTTTTTCTTTCTTTCTTTTCTTTTTTTTGAGACTTAATCTTGCAGAATTTCTGAGACTGGCTTTGAGCTTGCAATTCTCATGCCTTAGTCTCTAGAGCCAACCAAGATTACAGGCATTCGCCACCATGTCCAGCTTGGAATTTTTTTAAGTCATTTTATTTTTATATATCAGGACTTCATCTGACAATGATTGTATTTTCTTTTGCTAATGTTTTGAATAGAATCTGTACCTTATACCACAAATAACCTAAAAACTCACTCTTTATGTAAATATGATATCATCTTGGCATGAGTGGAATGACTCTACAGTTCTTGAAGTGACTCCCCAAGTATTGTCAAGCATAATGTCAAATCTTTGATATTGTTCCAGAAGAAATTTGGAAAAGAATGTGGCACATTAAATGTATATTCTAAAAAATTAAAAAGCCTTGAAAAATATGTTCCAGATGCTTGTGCTTTAATCCATTAGGAGTAATGTTTTAGACTGTATAGTTGAGTAAATAAATGTTGTTTAGAACCTCACATCTCAGTGATTTATTTAATCAATGTTTATTTCCCACTCTAAAAGGTCTAAAGTGAACAAAATCTAATGGTCAGGCAGGTCTACTGGGTGGCTTACATCTGAGATAGTTCTCAGAACTCTGGAGTTCCTGCATTTCATGGGTTTTATGAATCATTTTTCCTCTACAATTTGTTAGTATCACAAGAGTAGGTGTTTCCATCAAAAATATCCACCTTAGTCTCCCAGACTTTAGAAATCTTCACTTTGTGATGGTGTGCTGTGGGAGAGGCATTAGCTTTCAGAATCAGTTTCAGCCTTCAGCACACTTGTTTGTGCTACTTGCCATCTTGAAGTATTTTTCCAGCATAAAGTATGCTTAGACAGTTATTTTGTGTATGGAGAAAAACTTGAATTTTTATTTAACTTGCCTCTTGGCTGACTCATGTCTCTTAACCAGTGATGAATTTCTATTAATAATTTTACATGAATAATAAATGAAAAGACATATTTAATAGGATAAAATTATAAGTAACAATAGAATGAGCCATTATGACTTCATTAAGATTGCCAAATGAGAAAGAAAATTAATGTATTTTAAATATTTGTAATTTAAAATTATTGTACTTAAAATATAGCAAATACAGTAATTTTAAAACTGTTTCTATATCTTAATATACATGATTGAAACTTTATAACTTAAAGATTATTTTTTCAAACCTGAACTCAATGAATCACACCTCACCAGGTGCAAAACTCAAAAATGAAGGCAGAGAATTTGTATATTAAGAACAAGATTAAAAAATTAAAAAAAAAATAGATGGCTATTATAAAACCTGGAAGATAGTGTTGAAAAGATTCTTCAGAATGAAAACAGAAGATTGGACAAGGAGAATAAATTTTCCTAACATGATTCTAAAATGAGAGAAATGAGATATGGAAAAGGGGAGATAGAACATGAAAAAATAAAATTCTCTACTGCTGAGTGGGAATGTGAATCTTCAAAGAGTTTTAAGTCTTTCCACAAAGTAAAAAGTGATCATGAATAAAGGTGCCAAACCCACAGTTGTCCCTGAGTTACCACCAGTCTCCCTGTCTAAAGACACAGGAGAAGTTCTTTCAA
Organism: Marmota flaviventris; assembly: GCF_047511675.1. Lineage (NCBI taxonomy): Eukaryota > Metazoa > Chordata > Mammalia > Rodentia > Sciuridae > Marmota > Marmota flaviventris. The sequence goes on from NC_092506.1 coordinate 125,325,185, forward strand.
GTTTTTTGAGATAAGGTTTAAAACTAAACATCCAAGCCACTCAACCTTTCTTTAAACTAGGAGCTAAACATAAAGACCATGGTGTCTACACAGACTTTATATCCTGTGATATGACTGTGTCTGTGTTTTAAATAATTTCATCCGTTGCTTTATGAATTTTTAAAAATGACTATATTCTGTAATGGAGTCCTTTGTAAATTACCTGATAAATGTTGAATAAGAAAAAGTTATCTACCATATCTAGAATATGGTGAAAGGCATTAAAGTTAATTAATATAGAGAACTAGAAGTAAAAGTGTCCCAGAAATGAATGTAAATTTGCTAGTTTACATTTAACTTCTGGATTCTTACCATGTACCCATAAAAATATAAGATTTGAAGAAAAATATGTTTTAAGACAGTATGTACTAGTCCTTTGTCTTGGCTAAGGGAAGTCAGACCTCTTAAGACCAACTCCATTCCTCTTTGATATAGCCCTAAATGCTGTGTGGTCCTGCACTGGCTTTGGCCTTGTTTTTCAGTTCTTACTGTCCTGTAGCACTTTTTGTTCTGACATTATTTAAATAGTGCTCTCATTCTGGGTGGTTCTACACATTCTGTATTATGAGCAACATGCACAGGGTAATCAATAATTATTGAAGAAATACTAAGAAAATTACTTCTAAAATAGATAAAGAGAGCTAATTATTTTCTTTAACCATTTTAAGACCTAAATATAATTACTCAAAAACTTGTTCTTCATTTTTTTTTTTTTTTGATGTCACAGTGGAAAGACGTGAGAGAGACACATGGACAGACACAGGGGATGTATAAAATTTTCTGAGGTTAAACCTTGTTGTGCACACCTATTTCTCAAGTATTTGCTTAGAATTCTGACTTTTTTTCTCTAATATATTAAATCATTAAGATTTGGTAAATTAGAATGCTTATTAGTTTTGACTTTACATCAAAATTGATTCTGATATTTTCTTGCCAAGAATTTATTTATTTCATGATCCTCAGATTTTGGGGGCTTACTTAATATTCTTATCATCTCTCTCTTCTGCTTGCATTACTTAGAGACAGAATTGCTGTACTCTTTCATATGTATTTCTTAAGAGTGAAAACTTCAGAGTATTTGTTCGGGTATCAAAACTATTTTAAATTAATCTCATGGTAAAACAACTCTAAATACTCCTTTCTATGTTTTTACATTTTCAAATTGAGGTTTTCTTCAGAGCATATTTTACTGAATATTTGTGTTTTACAATAACAGACTCAGAAATTTCAGTCACTAAAAGCCATTTATTTACTGATATATGTACAATTTGGATTTTTAATTTTGTGCAGCTACAATAATATTTGATAATAGTATTTATGATGCTTTCATGAACAAAAGTATATTACAAAAATAGATGTATTTCACTATACCTTAATAAAAGTGGACATGTACATTTATCATTATTTAAATGTTTATTTTCACCTCTGGGTATATTTTACCAATATTATTATAAAATAAATCATATAACATTTATTACTTTATGTTTATTTCTTTGTATCATATTTATTTATTATGTTATTGTTCTATACATATTGCTGGTTAACACATTCTTTTTTTTAAAGGGAGAGTGAGAGAATTTTAATATTTATTTTTTAGTTTTCGGTGGACACAACATCTTTGTTTGTATGTGGTACTGAGGATGAAACCCAGGCCGCACACATGCCAGGCAAGTGCGCTACTGCTTGAGCCACATCCCCAGCCCCAGGTTAATACATTCTTAAAAAGAAAATGCTATTTAATAACCATAGCAATGGTATATTAAAGAGCTTTTTAAACTACTCTTTTAATACATATTTTCTTTTATCTTTCTAAAATATTCTAGAATCTGTAAATTTATAAATATACACATTGAGAAACAAGAGATCCTATGGCAATAAGTAATATACCAAAGTGTCAAAACCTGATAAGTTCAGTGCTAGAATTAACAGTTTTCCTGAAGTGCAGTTCAATGATGTCTCTAATGCAGTTAGTAAGCAAAACATTAAAATAACTGTAATTGAAATGATTCAGCAAACTATTTGGCATGACTATATATGTCCTCAATTTTAATCAAATACATATTAGATTTATTTATAATATATAGGTTAATTTATTCCTTTATGATCATTATCTCTTTTTTGAGAAATGACCTCTAGTAAACAGCCTCATTTGGCCTCAGGATGTGTGTACAGTAAGAAAAAAAGTCTCAAGAGTTCTCTCTATTATATTCATAATATATTCACATATCCCCAAGGCCTTTCACATACTGGTCAGTCACCCACAGCAAGCAATTTGAAAGTTCATGAAGTTTTGCAATATAACATTGTTATCCTTTCAAGCAATTTCTAAGAATTCTGTGTGCTTTATTGAAAACATCAAGGAAAATGAATATATCTTTTTAAACCCAGAACTTGAAATGACACTGGACTCAAGAGATCGAGTTTATGAAGACAGGAGTTATGTGTTATGGCTTCTGTTTATCTGCAGAAGAGCTGTCAAGGTGAAAGGGGTTGTGTGAGAATGGCCTTAGGCCTGAGCCTAAGCAACTCCTGTAATGCCAGATTCATGGGACCCCAATAGACCTCCAGGAGCTGAATCTGATGCAATCACACAAGAGTGTTTATTGTAAGCTCAAGCCTGGACTCACAACCATTTCAGATACAGTGGTCCCAAAGAGTGAGTCTTGACCCTTAATTCAGTGAGGATTAATAGATTTTGGGGGACACTGTATGCATCACGACATCACACAGCCAATCATTTCACATCACAGAAAAGTCAAACAACAACTCTTAACATTGATTAGCACATTCATTGGCAGGAACAAGTTGTGTAAGGGTGATTGGTTAGTTCAAGTTGTGGATACATTTGAACTGATTGGTTTAGGCCATGAGAGGTTGCAAGAGTGTATATGATAAACTTGCCTAATCATTTTACCAATCAACAAAACTACTGGGAAGGTTACCTGGTGTTTCAGGTATTTTCTGTGTCTCATGCATTTTGTGGTAGCTAGGGGGTTGCTATGGGTCCTAACCTAGTGTAACTGAGTCAGGATCACTTGGCATGGAAGATCTCTCCAGTTATTCACAGACAAACAACTCAGCAGGGTGGGTATATGCCTAGGAGCACTCTGAGTTTTTCCATGGACAAGGGTAACTCCCCGCTTTGGACAGGCTTTGCTCTGACGTAGAGACAGGTTTCTCAAAAATTGAGTCACATCAGTTTCTCACTCCACTTAAAAAACTCAAGTTTGAAACCTGAGGTCATTATTAGAGGTCATTTATCACCAGGCACACCCACAGAGCCCTCTAATATGGCCTCAGACAAATTACTTCCCCTCATCCTGATAAAGTGAATAAAGCCTCTGCAGGCTTTCCTCTCCTGATAAGAGTGAAAGGTAAGAATATCAGGATGGAGACCACCAGACCAGATATTTCTGACCTCAGGGTAAATGAGAAATCTGGTGGCACCTGATAATTACAAGGTGTGGTAAAAAAAATAGTATAAAACTAGAGTGAATAAACAGGGATTCAGCCAGCCTAAACAAGTATGTACTCCAGCTGGAGAGCCTGATGAGGACCTACACTGATATCCCATCACTTGCCATCATTTTCCTATTCTCTGTGTGATCCTCACTGTTCTCAAACTCTACCACCTTGTCTGGGCCTTTGTGAGAGCTGCAACTTCTCCCTGTGACCCTTTCTCAACTGGTCACCCACTCCCCACCAGAAAAAGCCTGTTTTAGTTTGGGACCTGATCATTGCTGTCTGACTGAGTGTGCATCTGCAGGACATAAAGCCTAAGGCTTGAGAGTTTTGAACTTAGCATTCAGAGGAAATGTCTGTCACTAGCCTGTCATGATTAAATCTGTTTTGCAATGTTCAGAATTAATCTAAAATTTTTTTCTGGGAATTAATTAATCTAGAATTGCTTGGTGTTATTTGATTATCTCCACTGCAGTGCCTATCATTAAGGATTGTTGTTTTATTCATTAGGAACCTATAGAGTAAAGTTGTATTAAGAATTTGAGTGAATAAAGAATTGAAAGGGGCAGAAACACATGGACATTCTTTATTTCTCCCCTTGACTGCATATGTCACAAATTTGCTCCCTGGCAACATGTTGTTATTATTTTTAAAGTATTAAATTAAGGAATTTGTATCAATAAAGATTATTATTATCTTCAATTCTAAATGTTGACTTTACTTTTGGCATTATCTCTGTCCTCTGACTGTTATTGTTACTGGTGTTTACTGGTAATGAGGCCTTGCTTTCCCAATGCTGAAGTATAACACCAGAGAAGCATGTCAAGGCAAGTTTAGAGAGGAAAGTTGAAGCTTTATTAAAGGACAGCAGAAAAGACTTCTCCCTGGAGGAAGAGGGGGACCCAATGAAGTGGTACCCCCTTTCTCCACAGAAAAGTCCGCTTCACCATGGCTGATTTGGGGACTGTCAGCCAAAGAGTCTCTGCAAAAGAGTTCAATGTAGATAAACTTTCTATTTTTGTGTTGCCCTGTTTACTTCGCCAATGGCCAGGAAGATACCAGCACTCCAGGTGCTGCACACCCCCTTACTATTTTCACAAATATATCCAGTATAGTACTTTGAAGAAATGTGCAAACAAGGCCTCTGGCCTTGAGATGGGCTTCACAGAGATGTCCACATTTTAAAGATAAGTTACAAATGGGCTCCATGATAACAGCTGGCAGAGGGAGAAAGAAAGGGAAGAAGTTCTCCTCTTCTCAAGTGTTGGCCTTGAAAGGTTAACTTGCCCAGAACAGTGAAAGAGAAAGCTGCTTTTATGTGAACTTCTGCAGACCGTGAACTTCTGAGCCCCTCTATTTACATGCTGGGTATAAAACTCTGAAACTCCCTGAACTTGGAGGGATTGATTAATAACAGCAAAAGCTGTGCTCTCTGAACCAGGCTGCAGCCAAATAAAACTGTTTCCTGCGATCTTCAGTGCCTTGCTTCATTTGTCCCTACAACAAACTGGGAAACAGCACTGGAGGGAGTTCTGTCACATGTGGTGAGTCAGGTTTTGCAAGAGAAAACACCAACTGGGCTGCTATCCCATACATCTTTCCCACTTAGAGTAGCAATCTGATTCTGATTATCACCCCAAAGCCTCTCCCCAAAACAAGAGGCCTTTACATATAAGGGTCTGCTGACTGCCCCATGTCAGTCACATGTCATTTGGAAGCCAATGACAGATCCACATGGCTCCACCACAGGTGTTTTATCATAAACCCGCACTCCACTGCTCCAGGCCCAGTTCCCAGCAGGCTCCAACTCAATGGCATCTCTGTTCTACACCATTTTCATGAATTCCAGTCAATAAAGGCACTATCTGGTTCATTCATGATGAGCAACAGGAGATCCGATGGATCTCCAGTGCTTCCTGGTCATGAGAATTTCAAATATTTCACTGTATCGGTCTAGCCACCATCCAAGAATGAAGTAGGTGGCACTGTGGGTCTCGATTCTTTCAGGAACCATTAAGGGGTGAGAAAACTCCTTTCAAAGAATTGTATATATTTCAAAGAAATATATATATATATATATATATATATATATATTTTAAATACAAGTAAAAGTAGCAATAGATATGCAAATCCAAATTCTAAATGGAACATATATCATTCAAAGATCACAAAAATATTCATTTGACTCTACATGGGGTTATGTATAAACTTGTTCAACTATGGAGCTCACCATTGGTTGAACTTTCAGTTGCCCTGGGGTTTGGGGGGAGTGATCTGTTCATGGAATTTGTATTTGCCAAAGTCAGAGTACACACATGAATTTACCTGTGATAGCAGGAAGGGCAATATATATGTATATAACTATACATGTTCTGACCCAGCCTACAGAGAAAGGGAATTCATAAGTTATATATTTATTAAATTTGACGATCCATGGAGAAGTATTAGAATGAAAATGTGACTAGTGTTATAACACATACCCTTGATAAAGCAAAAGGAAAATCAAAGTATACACAATTCCTCCTATGAACTGCCTGCATTTCTTTATTTTAGGTTTGCTTTTATGCATATGTTAGGATTAGTACTCAGAGTCTAGTAGGGTATGGGTTAGGGTCAGAGATTCAGTACTTCAAAGGGAAAATATTAAAATCAATCCAATGTGTATATGAACATGTGCTACACAAGATCACTTCCCACTGTCATCCAGAACAATGCCTTGACATTACCATCACCCCAAGTTATACACAATTAGAGGGAGAAGAAGAATATCTGTGAATACATACTGGAATGGAAAATGCTCAGCAGTTCACAACCTTGTAGGTGGCAGAGGAGATTACAGTGACTGAGCCTTTAATCTCTCCTACTCTTGGCTGTGCCCTTCCAAAACCTGATCTCAGGTAGTTTTTACTGAGTCTCTGGAAACAAAGAATTGAGAAACAGAATGCATTAGTGGAAAGCTTTCCAGCACTCATCCTGGTGAATATATGAATAGACTGCTGCTTGCTTTGCAGATGGGCAACACCTACTATGTTCCTAAGTTCCTGAATTTTTCCTGAATTTTGGCCACTCTCCAGAAGGGGCTCGTGATTTTGTGTCCGAGATATGTACCAGCTCCAATCTCTGTGAAATGACCATTTCCGGGATTGTTGAAAGGAATGCCAAGCATCTCAGAAAACTCAGAAATCACTGTGACCGGTAAGGGTCTCAGTGGAGAAACCCTGCTTGGCTAGATAGCAACCTAAGTAGCATGATCAGGAGCTGTCAATGCCCTAGTGTTCATCTTGTGGAAAAGTCTGTCCCCGGGCTGTTTTCTTACCTATTGTTCAATTCCCCTTCATGACAGGAAGGTCTTCGCCTCAGACCATCCCTTTGTGAAGCCTCAAGAAAACAGTTTCAAAATGGAAATGAAGGGGCCTCACCTGTGACTCTTTGGTAAAGTGCTTTGTGAAGGGATGTGTCTGAATCAACTTCTTGGCACTGTGTGAGGCTGTGGATTAGATTCTCAGCACCCCATGAAACTAAATAAAGATCCCATATGTCCATCCAAAACTAAAATTACAGAAAAGAACAGTAATTTTGAATTAAGTCTCTCGCCTTATTCTGGTAAGGCTCCTGACCTCCATTTAGTTCGAAGGGATTCTTTGGTCAAATGAGGTGTTCCAAGCCCTGCAGTAGCTAGAATATAAGTGGTTGTGTTTTCTGCCTTGGACTTTGAATAGCTGGGATAACAGGTATACACCATATCATAACACATAAAGAATCTACCCCCAGCAGTCAGTAGGCTTCTAATTTGAGAAGTAGGGCAGTATTAAACAAATTCTTCTACTTAATCTCATCTAAAATTAGTCAAGTTCCCAATGAAGCTACAGAAACAAAATTTCTATCAACATTCTCTGTTGATAGAAATTTTTATTTGCCAAACTCAGTTGCAGTCATATCCTATGGAGTGATAGTCATATCCTATCACTAACTTTAGCATCCCAGATCAAGTATCTATTTCTCAAAGCCAGCTTCCCAGTTCCTTCTCTGCCTCAAGGCCTCCCATTCCCATGGGTGAGCCCACTGCCCCTTATCTAAGGCAGTGTACTCTCACTTCAGTAACTCCTCATGCTCTGTCTAGTGAGTGTCTCCTTCAATTATCTGTTCACAAAAAGAACCTTGAACTACAAACCTTGTCATTGCATCCATCTTGCAAGAAAATCTTTCATGATTAGAAGTTGAAAACAACTAGAAATAGAAGAAAGAAAAACAGCTGGATGATATGGTGTATACCTGTAATCCCAGCTATTCAAAATCCAAGGCAGAAAACACATAAGTTCTAAACCACCCTGAACCCCTTGACCAGATTCTGTCTCAACATTTTTAAAAGGGTCAGGATTTAGTTCTGTTGTTGGGAGAATGCATGTCTAGCATATGTGAGACCATGAATGCAATTCTTGATACTGAAAAAAAAAGAAAAATGCAAACAACAACAAAATAAAGATCACACATGAGAAATTACTTTCTAATACATTAAATAATCAAAAAACAAAATATTTTCTTCCCAAAATGGAAAGAAGACAAATTTACATGCTTTCACTTGTTCTTTTTAACATATTAGAAATCCTGGCCAGATCAATCTGCAAGAAGTACAGGCAGAGGGCATGCCAAATGGAAAGGTAGAAGTATAAAAACCTCTGTTTATCAGCGAGATAAAGTTATATCTGGAGAATCTCAAGATTCCAAGAAAATAATCACCACAATGAATAAATTCAGCAAAGGTGCCAATACAAAACCCCACACACACAAAGTGTGTTTCTATACACTAATAATAAAAATATATATATGGAAAGAAAATCAAGAAAACAATTTCATCTGACAAGTAAAATAAAATGTAATACTAGACCCAATGTAATACCACCCAATCAATTAGATCAAACGTGAAGACTATAAAACAAGCAATGAAACTTAGAATAACACCAAAAAGTGAAAGATATCAAATGATCATGGGCAGGAACACTTAAATTTGTTAACATATCAACATTATCCAAAGAAATCTACAGTTTCTGTTCCATCCCTAAAAAAATTCCTAACTTCTTTTTTTCATGAATACCATTTTTATTTCATATTTTTATTTACTCATATTCGTTTTACATTATAGTAGAGAATATTTTAATTTATTCATAAAAACATGGAATACATCTTATTCCAATTAAGATCCCAGTCTTGTTGTACATGATGCAGAGATTATTCATTGCAAAAATTTAAAATTCCAACCTAAAATGATAGCGAATGTGAAAACAACCAACTTCAGAAACATTTTGAACAGGAACAAAATTGGTGGTCTAACCTGTCATAACTTCAAAACTCCATGCTATAAAGTTACCAGTCATAAAAACACAAAAGATAGAAATGTTGATTAATAAAACAGGGTAAGAAATTCAGAAATGAAAAAAAAATAAATTCTCAAGTGATTTCTGACAACAGCATTCCATGGAAATGGACAGTATTTTCCACAAATACTGTTGAGAAAACTGAATAGATAGCAACACATGAAACAAGGAAGTTGGGCCCTTATCTGACACCATGGACTAAAATTCACTCAACATAAATAGAGGACCTAAGTGTAAGATCCGAAATATAAAACTCATAACACACAATAGAAAAAGCCCATGACAAGGAATTTTGACAGGGACTTTTTGAACAGCACATCAAAACACAGGCACCAAAAGGAAGAAACAAACTGAACTACATCAACCCCAAAACTTTGATTCATCAATGGACACAGTCTTTAGTGAAAAGATGACTCACTAAATGTAAGAAAGCATTTGAAAATTATATTTGTGATTAGAATTTAAGATCTATGATATAAAGAACCCCTATATCTCAATAAGAAGAAAACAACAAATCAATATTAAAATGGGCAAAGGACTTGCACAGATATTTCTCCAAAGAAGATATGCAAATGGCTGAGAAGCACATGGGAAGATGTTCAATATCAATAATAAGTGGAGAAATCAAAATCAAAATCACAATGAGATCCAGCTTCAAACACATGATGAAACAGAAAGAAACAGAAAACAGAAAAATCCCTGATCGGCTCCCATTCTCCAGTCCAGGAACAAAGAGGCACATCCACCCACCACCACAACTAAAACAGAAAACACCAGTGCTGCTGAGAATGTGATGGAGCCAGAACCCTAGTGGGTTAGAATGCAAAGTAGTGCAGGCTCTATGGGAAACTGATTGGTGGTTCCCCAAATTATCAAAAGGATCATTCAAATGACCCTTCAATTCTATTTCTTTTGAAGAGATATTTATATGCTTTTAATTACTACAGGATTATTTATTATACTCAAGGGTACATTGAGGAAGAATATTTTTATTTTAAGCTGTGCATTATAGTTATACATAAGCATGGAATATAGTTTGTTCCAAGTCAGTCTCGAGAACTTGCCCTTTCCCTCCCTTCCTCCCTGACCCAGTTTCCTTTCTTCTTCTATACTGGTCTTCCATCCATGTATTTATAATTTTCTTAACTCGTGCTTTACAGATATACATAAAGATAAAACTCACTGTGGTCTCTTCATATATGTATATAGGATAGTATGGTCAATTTTATTCTACAATTTTCCCCTTTTCCTATCCCAAGGAAGAATTTTTTTTTTTTTACATGTAGCACATGATGAAGTATTATTTGGTCTAAAAAACAAAGAAAATCCTGGCTGATAGTAGAGTAGGGATGGACCTTGAGAATACAGACTGTACAATCCTACTTATATGAAGTACAGTACACAGAGTAATTAAAATAATACAGAAAGGAGAATGGTGACTTCTTAGAGCATGAGGGAAATTGATGATTACTGTCTAACAAATGAGCTTCAAATTTGCAAGATGAGAAAAGTTCTGTGGCTGCATGCTGGTTTCCAAAGAATGGAAAAATAAGTGTAATGGACACCACTGATGTGCCTTCCCAAATAGCTGACATGGCAAAACTTTGCTGTGAATATTTGAAAATGTATATAAAATTAAACTCATTCTGCTTATTTCCACACAAATAAAAACCAAGTAAATTCTCCACTAGTAGAAACTTATCAGAAGGAAGTTCTCTATGAGTAGAAATGTGAAAGGATCATTCAGGTTGAAAGGATGAATCACTCACTTGGTCATGCTAAGAAAAAAAGAATACAATGAGGGTAGCTCCACAGGAAAATTTAAAATAAGTATCATTGTACAATCAGTTCTTAACTCCTCTCCTAATCTGACTGAGGTGCGGTGGTGTAATAATTATAGAGCTTGTGATGTTGCCAGAGCATGCACACCATGAGGCCAGTCATGTGCACGTATGGGCCAAGGACACCACCAAGCTGGGAGGGCCCTGTGGAGACTTGTGCTTAGGGTCTCTGTCTTTGTCTTGGCAGAGGGAAAAATGCAAGGGAGGATGCAACAGGTGGACAAACAAACAACTCTCTCAACAATTGTCCTTGGATCTGTGAAACTCCTGGCAGTTTCCTTCCAGAGTCAGTCCCTTTGAATCACAATGGCCATACCTTACATCTTGGAGGAAAAGCTCCCCCCACCACTCCTGAGGGACCATCCCTGATCAGCTCCCATCCACCAGCCCAGGATCCAAGAGGCACATCCACCCACCACCACAACTAATGTAGACAGATATCAGATAAGAATGAGAACGCAGAAATCATTGTTGGAGCTCCAGATCAACAGGAACAAGCATCAGTGCACCTGGGAAAGGCTTGCCATCACCAATGTGTTCCTGCCATCCCCTTTAGCCACAGATGCACACAGGCCACCCAGCCACAGAGACCTGTGAACACCTCTTGCTGAGGCACGTGCATGTAAAGATGCACACTCATTACAACCCCTTCCACCACAGATATCATTAAAACACCTCACATTTAGAAACAGGTGCATGACCCACAACTCACTGCCATCCCACCAAAAACACAGATGCATAAATCACCTTTATCCCTGCTTTCCCTGAATACACACACCACCACTTCCTTTCTAAAAAATATATATACATACCCACAAATACACATGCCTGTTATCACCCAGGTACTGACGGACATGCAATTATACTGTATACTTTTCCAAATGCAGGCTTATACATTCCTGTATACTCTACACTTCCTGAAGGCATGCACATGATATAACCAAACACTGAGTATGCATGCACACAGAAATACAACATACAACCCCCCTACACACACACAAAATAAACCCTATTTGTTACCAGAAGTCACATAAACAAAACCCTAAGTACTCTGGAAAATCTCACACACTTGATCCTCTCATCAGAAATACAATATACACAAAAATCTCTTTGAACTTCTCCAAGATTGAGTGGAACCAGAAATACCCTGATTACAAAAATGTAACATTCTTAACCCTAAATGACACAGGTACAACCACCAACATACACATATAAACATGAGTCCATATTCCCAGAATCACTTGATACGCAAACACCAACTCCCAATAACACATAAAGTTTCCCAACCCTCTCCAAATGTACACAACAATGATGTCACCTACAATCTACTCATTGTCATTTCCCAAATACATACATAACACATGTGTGGCCTTAATACACATATTTTACCCTGCACTCTAATGTCACACCCTTCCCTAAAAAAAAATTAAATTAAATTAAAAAATCAATATTTTGTGAATATCAAAAAGTATTCACCAAAATACTCCATTCAAACACTCTTCTTAATAATTATTAACAAGTCCCACCATGTCATAATAACCCATATACACTGTCAGTACCTAATCCTCCTAACTTGTATTCCCATATAAATATAACTTCTATATTATCTCAGTGGAAACACACACTACCCATCTACTGTTTGAGAATGAATACTCAGCCATCACACTTCCTAAATACATTTACAGTCCTAGATTATACAAGTCTGGGAACACACGTGTCTATCTGAATCTACAAATCCACAGTACTCCCACAAACCGAAAGTACATGCAGCCACTCTCTCACTATTAAAGGGCACAGAACTCACTATTAATGTACAAAACTGCTCATACTTTCTGATATACTCAGTCAACAGCACACAACACTGTGGAGCTCTGAAAATCCTCAATAGCATAAACTTCCTATCTTCCAGATGCCTGACTGTAAACCCAGAGTTCCTCATGCCCAAATTAAAACAAATACACAGCAAAATCCAAACAATTCCAATCAATAACCTTCCTTACAAAGTCTCATACATATTCCAGTCGCCTCCAAGAAACACTTAAAATAGATATGAAGTAGGACTGAAGAGGCTGGATACCAGAGGGATTTTCAGAAAGCAGGTTTATTGGCTGTTGCCAACCAGTCCAGAGTGTGGCTCATGCCTGAAACATTCTATGGACAGATAATTTCAAAATATTTTGACTTTTATGTCCCATGGGGGAAAAGGGCTTGAAGATTCACTTGACAAGTGTTTTTCATTCCATTCTCTAGGCCAGACAGAGTTTTCACACGTATTTACAAAAAAAAAAAAAAAAAAAAAAAAAAAAAAAAAAAAAAAAAAAAAAATCTGGCATTTACAAGAAAGAGGAAGCTACCAACCACAGTAATCTTTGCATAATTGCTGCTGATCTGACAAGAGAAGAAGCTTAATTATGGCAAGGGTCTTTTGGTTGAGAGTATCTGGTGTGCTTCAGATACACATACCTTCAGACCACACATCTTCAGACCACACATCAATCAGTATCACCCAAAAAGCAATCACAAAAACACTCCCTCAGTAACTAAATGGAGCAAACAAATTACTTATTAACATGACAACAATTTGTATTCTCAAATGAAAACATATACAATCACCTCTGTGTTGCAAACATGCACATACACAGAATGACTCAGAATATGAAGTTCAACAACAAATCTCAGACGTACAGACACTACTAACTCCTCCTACATACTCACAAAGGACACCCCTACATTCCCAAGAATAATATGATCACCTCAAAGCCCTAAACAAGAAAATACACAGCAGTCCACTTGAGACATTATCAACAGAATCTATACACATATATGTGCCACATATACATTATTCTAAACACCCCAACATACCCCATGATTCCATTCTCTCCAAATCTCTGAACACCAAAGATTATGTCCCTAAATTCTGACCTAGACATCATGAACATACACATACATTCTAAAATCTGAAAATGCACAGATCCAACACATAATATTAAGAAAACATCCTACCTCCTCTCAAATGCATTCACAATAGTCATGTTCACAATAGTCCACAATGCCAACAACACCTACAGACACACCACTAAAACCCTAAACACATGTCCTGCCAGAAAGGTACTCAGCCAACACTGACCAAAGAAATCACTCAGAAAATATTTACACATGACAACCAAACAGTCCACATAGGAGAATTTATGGTGTCTTGTTTCATATCCTTTCCATACCTATACACATGAAACACATGAAAGCACAAAGTCCTGGTGCTAGAGGGACATAGAGGGACAAGTTCTTGTGTTCTCTCTCTCTCTCTCTCTCTCTCTCTCTCTCTCTCTCTCTCTCTCTCACACACACACACACACACACACACACACACATACAGAACATTACATACATAATGTGAACACTGACACACCCAGTTCAAGGATATTATCTTGTGGGCCCTGCACACAGAGGTAGAGGGGTGAAGATGCAGATTTCAGGCGCATACCTTGTTGTTGAAAATGTAAGAAAATATAAAAGTGCAAAGGAGAGAGCACATTCCCTCCTATAAAACTGAAAGGTACTTGCCAGCCACTCAATAACTGCTCAATATAGAGAAAAACTCTTCAAATAATAAGAGAGTACTCTCAGATAATGCTTCTGGAGATGAAGGTACTCTGGGACATTTAAGGGGTTTCTAAAAGAGAGAATCACCCCTAATAGATTCTTTGGAGTATCCACCATCAGCCCAGATGGATGTCTTCTAGCTGGAAAGCCAGACCATTGTGCAATGTGTGTTCCCATGCCAGGGCTGGGCTTGTTCACCTGGGCTCCCCCCTAAGCCACATCAGCTCCAATTTCTGAATGGGGTCTGCAGTGTTTTCACACAAGAGGCCTTTGGCATCCTTACATGCCCAAATTCTAACCTGAAGATATTACTGGCATGTTTGTTGCTCAAAAAATTAGTGAGTAAATTGTCAGCTTTTCTGTGTTACATTCAGACAGAAGAGGTGAATCTGGTTAGAGGAAGGTCTGGGGCCTCTTATATTTTGGACAGCAGCTGTCCTAATCACTTTCCAAACCTGTGATAATATACCTGAGATCACCACATTCAAAGGAGCAGAGATTTATTTTGGCTCATGATTTCAGAGATTAGAGTCCATGGTCACTCTTACCTCTGGACCTGTAGCAAAGCAGAACATCTGGCCAAGAGTGTATAGCATAGGAAAACTGATCACCTCATGGCTGCTAGGAAGCAGAGAGAGACAGAGACAGAAGTGCATTAGGGTCCCAGTACCCCATCAGTGGCACATCCTCAATGAGGTAATTTTCATCAAATGGGCCCCACTTTCCACAAGCTTCCAACACCTCCCAATAATGACTTCAGCTGGGAACCAGATGTTTAAGAGGTGAGCCTTTGAGGAACACCAAATGTTAATGCCAGAACATCTATCCCTTGTCCCCAAAAGCTCATGTCTGTCTCACAGCAATAAATAATTAAAAATAAATAAATAAACAAGCATTTGGACTCCAAGAGTCCACAAATATCAACAGTGCATTCTCAATAGTTTTTGTCCAAAGTCTCTTCTGAGACTCAAGGGAACACAGTGATGCTGAACCCTGAATTGAACGTTTTTTTTTTTTTTTTCTGCCATTCTCTTCTTTTTAATTCATGAGTATAGCTTTCTTTTCTCCCCACACCCTCAACCCTATCTTAATGACTAATCATAGAGTCAGTTAAAAGCACTAAAGTCAGTTAAAAGGGCCCTTGCACTGGGCACTCCACCTTACTATGTCACAGGAAATGTCCAAATTAAAAGGTATTGGCAGAAGTGTACAGAAGACACTGACTAGGAGGGAAACCAGACACACACACCTTCAGAATTGCAAGCATATAAAAGAATCACATTATTTTAGATTCACAGGTCTGGGATGTGTCAGGGTTCACTGGACCCAGATATAACCCACAGAATCCAAACTTCTTTAAATAACAGTTTTTTAAAAGAGAGAGAGAGAGAGAGACAGAGAGAGAGAGAGAGAGAGAGAGAGAGAGAGAGAGAGAGAATTTTCTAATATTTATTTATTAGTTTTGGGCAGACACAACATCTTTATTTTTATGTGGTGCTGAGGATCGAACCTAGTGCTGCACACGTGCCAGGCGAACGCGCTACCACTTGAGCCACATCCCCAGCTCCTTAGTGACATTTTTAAATATATTTTTTAGTTGTCTATGAGTATTTATTGATTTATATATGGTTCTAAGAATTTACCCCTGTGCCTTACACATGCCAAGCAAGCTCTCTACCACTGAGCCATGACCCCAGACCCCTCTAAAGGACAGTCTGTAAACACTAGTAAACTGTGCTTGTGTCCACCTGCCCAAGACTGAGAGAACAATTCCACATAACACACTGTATACACTTTCACTCAGCAGTACTAAGCAAGATGAAACCAGGAGCTACCATTCATCTCTGAAATGCTGAATTGTTGCCAATGAAGCCTTTTCCTCTCCCTCCTCTCTGCCTCTTCAGTTGCTGACTTTCATGAGTGGAATCAAAGCAGCAGAATCAAACCTTTTGTAGCTGCATTGGCTGCAATCCTCATTAATAATCAAAAAGAAAGTTAACACATTTCAAAGATACAACTACGTGGGGGAAACACAACTAGCCCCAAAGGGAAGGAGAGGACAGTAGTAATGAGGAAACTGAAAAAGCACAGCAGGGCACATGTTAAGTCTAGTGCTCCATTAAGTCTAGTGCTCCAGGTGGGAAACTAGGGCACCTGGTGGTGTGATATGGGTCCCCTAGAGCTTCAGCCTACTTACCCTCCAGCCTGGTCTGATGTGGGACCACTCCCTAGAGCTTCTGTGTTCACTCACTTTCACTTACCTGAGCAGGTGTTCATAGGCCTGCCACTGCTCACCTACTGAGCTCTCCACCACAACACTGGCTCCACTCTCATAGTTTGATAAATCACTGTTTCTGGGGTTACTGGGTTGCACTCTGAATGTGATAGGCACATCCTGGTCGCCAGCCTTTCCTCTGAAGTATGAATGCAAACTTTCACAACTCCTCAACTCTTCAGTCTGTAAGCCTGATAACCAGCATCACATGGACAATACCAAGGTCAGCTGGGAATGAGGACAGTAGCCAGACCCACCTAGACCATGGCCTCTGTGAGCCCAAATGATGTTAGTTACACAGCAAAATGAATCTGGACATAGGATTCTGAGGCTGCCTTTTGCAAGCAGGGCACCCTGATAATCTCTCCACAAGTCATTGAGCCTGCTAAGGGTGGTGTCCTTCCCATTCCGGAGATGCCTGAAGGTGGCTTCTGTGTAATGGAACTAATCTCTTTACCAACCACACCATCCTTGGCCCCAACATTACCAAGTTTTCTTTTCTGGAAAACCTGCAAGTATTTTAAATCCTTCTACCCTGGCTTTTGCTCCTGAGCCCCATGGTATATCAGGCTGAAAGCAGCTAGAAATACCCAGGCCATATCTCAAATGCTGTACTGCCTTGAATATTCCCTGCTGGATAAATTAGTCTGTGTTTTAGTTGCCTTTTACATCACTGTGACCAAAAAAATCTAACAACAATTAGAGCAGGACAAGTTTATGTAGCTCATAGTTTCAGGTCTCACTCCACTGACCCCCAACTCCATAGCTCTGGGGCCAAGGTGAGGCAGAACATAGTGGGGGAAGTGTAGGGAGTGGGAAAGCAGCTCAGCATACGGCAATGAGGAAGCAGAGAGAGAACTCTGCACACCAGGGACAAACTATGAACCCCAAAGGCATGCCCCCTCTGATTGACTACTTCTAGGTCTACCCTACTTGCTACAGTTACCATCCAGTTAGTCCATACCAGTGGATTAATGCACTCATTAGGATTAAGCTCTCAAAACCCAATCATTTCACCTCAAAACTTTCCTGCATTGTCTTACACCTGAGCTTTCCAGACAACTCATATCTAAAGTATGACCGTCTCTTACCTTTAAATAAGCCACCCATGAATTCTAAGGACATGTGCAATGTAGGCCAATTCTGTTTTTTAAAGAGAGAGAGAGTGAGAGAGAGAGAGCAGAGAATTTTTTAATATTTATTTATTTTTCGGCAGACACAACATCTTTGTTTGTAGGTGGTGCTGAGGATTGAACCCGGGCCTCCCGCATGCCAGGCGAGTGCGCTACCGCTTGAGCCACATCCCCAGCCCTCTGTAGGCCAGGTCAGGTGCAAAAGAAAATAGAAAGGGGACACACACCCTCCAGGGACTCGGGTGGAAACGGAAATGAAGGGTTCCATTAGCTTCGGTATGCGGCTCCTCTCCCCCACCCACCCCCATTTTCTATTCTTTGTAAGAAATTATGATGCCCCCCAACATGAAGCCCCTTGCAGCACAGAGGTCAGCCTGGAGAGGGGTCCTGGTCCCTCCAGTCCGTCGACCCTGTGCTTTGGGCAAAATGGGCACCTGGGTCCAGGTCAGCCTTCCCAGGCCTGATGCCCTGATTCACGTCTCTGTCCCCAGCCCAATTCCACCCGTCCTGAAATGAATCGGTTCATTACTAACTATCTCTGAGCTTGGAGGGGACCCAATGGCACTGTCACTGCTGTCCCTGTGTGACAATGATCAGGACCCACCTGCACAACCCTTGGAAGGACAGGAGTGAGGACATCAGGTTGGTCCCACCCCATACACGGAGCACCCTGTGTGGGCCAGGCTGTGTGCCAGGTGCGGAGGGGACAGTCAGGAGCCCGACCGTCAGGCGAGAGTCCCGGCTTTGGAGAAAATGGACAAGAATCAACAGCGTGGATACCTTAAAAGGAGACTTTCTAAAATATTCTGTTTTTAGTTGTAGTCAGACACAATACCTCTATTCTACTTATTTATTTTTATGTGGTACTTAGACTTGAACCCAGGGCATTGCACGTGCTAGACGAGCACTCTACCATGGAGCCATTACCCATCATGAGGCTTCAAGTGCCCCCATAACTCAGCCCGGCCCTGTGGGATGACCTGCCCAGTTCCCTGGCAGAGTGGCCCATAACCCCCTGGAGTCCATGGATTGACTATGTTTATTTATTGGGATTTGGAGAAATATACCTGGTCCCCAGAGGCCTCGGGATGCGGGGACATGATTTTGAAACACAGGTCGTTGGAGGGAAGGAGAATTATAAGGCAGAGTCGCAGCTCAACTCTCCCAGAGAGCAGGAGGGATGCCACTGTCATTAATGACCAGAGTCAATGTGGTGTCACAGGAGCCACGTGGAGAAGTCCCAAGCAGAGGCTGGCAAGGTCCCCAACCCCAGTTCCATGTCCCCAGCAGGCTGACTCCACACCAGCCCTTGGAACTCACTGTTCCCTCTGCCTGGTCCTCTGTTCCC
Source organism: Marmota flaviventris (assembly GCF_047511675.1). Taxonomy (NCBI): domain Eukaryota; kingdom Metazoa; phylum Chordata; class Mammalia; order Rodentia; family Sciuridae; genus Marmota; species Marmota flaviventris. The sequence continues at coordinate 125,344,255 of NC_092506.1, forward strand.
TGCAGCCCTGACACCAGGCTCTTCTCCTGATGGGGTCAGTGCTGAGACCAAGCAGCGTGTCCTCCTGGAGGGCTGTCCCCTCCGCCCTCCTGACGCTGTCCCCTTCTCATAGAAGTCTTGTCACCACCCCATCGCTGAACATATGTGTGGACTTGGCTACTGTTTCCTCCCCAGAGAATGGAAGCCTTTGTCCCTCTCTGTCACCTCTGTGTTCCCAATGCTGAGCTTCAGGCAGGCACACAGTAGGAGCGCAGGGCACACAGTGTTTGTTGAATGAGTGAGTGAGCGGGGTCACCGAGGGCTGTGGCGATCCCTGGCTCCTGTTCTCCCCTCTTCTTCTGTGGTCAACCCCAGAAAATGTGCAGGCCACTCTCAGGACATACGGGGACACTGAGGTTCCGCGTGTCCTGAGGCCACACTGTGTCTGGTGGCAGGGCAGAAACCAGGACCCAAGTGGCAGAGCGGAGACAAGAGGAATTTAGAGTCCCACCCTCTGCTCTGGACCTGGGCTCTGTCCCATCACTTGGCCTCTCAGAGACTCGATTCCCTCCTCTGTAGAATGGGGACAGTGCCATCAGACCTGGGGAACACACAGTAGGTGCTCACCAAACGGTGCCACAGGCCAGACCCACCTTGAGCGCTAAGTTGTTCGTCGTTTGTAGCCTGTCATTCCCCCTGACCACAGGTGCCCAGAGAGATCGCCTCCCAGAGAGCAGGCCCCTCAGAGGCACTGGTCACCCGAGGCAGGCAAGCCAACGGGGGTCCTGACGGTGACCCTGAGCTCTCTGTCATTTCTCCTGCGATGGAGGCTCCTCCATCTGTAAAATGGGACAGCCAGGGCTGGGGTCACCTTGCAAACCCCGGGGTGGGCGGGGAAGATGGTTGGGGATGGCATAGCGGGCAGATGAGAGAGGAGAGAAGGTGGATGGCTGAGTGGACAAATGGGTGGGTAGACGGATGGATGGGTGGATGGACAGACAGATGGACTGATGGATGGCCAGATGGACGGGGGTGAGTGGGTGAAGTAGTGGGTGTGTGACTGGGTCCATGTGGGTGGGGTGAAAGGGTGGACCTGGGGACGGACAGGAGGACAGCTGAGGGGCGGTGGCTGGGTCTGCATGGTGGTGAGTGGGACTGGGTGACCTGGGGGTGGGCGCATGAAGGCGGCAGTGAGTTCCCCCCAAGACTGTCTCTCCCTCGCACAGCAGTGGCCCCATTTTTCAGAAGAGTAAATCAAGGCCAGTGAGGGAGTATGCTGTCGAGGGTCCCCACACGGCCAGAAAGGAACCCAGGCCGCCAGGGCCCCTGTCCCCAGCAGTCAGTCCCCAACTCTGGTCACACCCACCCCTGGGGAAGCCAAGGTCCCGTCCGTGGTACTGCAGCAGGGACGAAATGGGCCCAGAAAAGCCAACCGGGTTGAGGCTGGGGTACACACATGGCCTCCTCGCACATCGCGGAGGTCCTGCCTTGGCTGGTGGGGACCACCCGTCCCTGCCAGGAGCTCCCCATCCCCTGTTAGGCTCATTCTGTGAGGCGACCCAGGGCCTGGGAGAGCCCTTGGCACCAGATCCTGGCGCAGAACCCAGAGCGGAGATGGGAGGCAGGGAGGCCGGGAGGCCCTCGCTCACCTGCCGGGAGTTTTCCCTTTTAAATAAACAGACCTGCGGCTGGCCGGCCAGTTCTCTCCCGTTTTTCAGAGCAACACTTATGTACTGATGGCTGTGCATTGTCATGTGAACGGGAGCTGGAATCCTCCTTGGCACAGTGATGGGGGAGGAAGGTCAGAAGACGAAGGATCACACTCAAAAACTGAGAATCACCTTTGTTTTGTATTCACCCATGATGAGAACCAATCACCACCACAGAGAAGGGGAGAAAACTAAAGGTCAGGTCTCTCCCTGGCAACATGAATCCACACAACTGACAGTCGTTTACTGAGTGACTCCTATGTGCCAGGCAAAACTAAGCACCTACTATGTGCTGGGCTCTCAAGTTACAGAGGTGAGCAGAACCACATCCCTGACCCAGCCCTGTCCCCAGAAGAGACCCTTGTTCGCTGCCCCTTGCTTTACCTTCCCAGAAATGAGCTAGGTGATCTCTGCCTCAGCCTCCTGAGGAGCTGGGATTACAGGTGGAGGCCACACGCATGGGCTGATTGTCATTTGTGTGTCTGTTTCCCCCACACCAAGGTCATAATCGTCTTCAGGAGTCACCTATACCTTATGCACCTCTTCCCATGTCCAGCACAGGGACTGGTGTGAGGTAGGTATGTGATAGACATTCTACCAATGAATCAGTGGACGGTGGATCAGTGGACAGTGAATCAGTGGATGGTAAAACAGTGGATGGTGAATCAGTGGATGGTGAATCAGTGGATGGTGAATCAGTGGACGGTGAATCAGTGGATGGAGGGGTGGCTGAGGCTTGTCTTTCCACCCCTGTCCTATGCTGCACCAAACTCTCCTTCATGGTCCATCCAGGGTTTCACTGCTGAACAGTTAGGGCACATTTCAAGGCTCTAAATGCTTTCACTCAGATAATACCTGGCAGGACTATAGGCAGAAGACTTCAGGATGCAACTTGAGTCCTTTAAACACATGATCAATTTCTGCACAGCAATATGGTAAGGAAGTCTAGAAGTCCCCCAAAAAAGCTAAATTCAAATTATCATATGAATAAATAATAAAAATAGGAACTTTCCCCCTCAAAAAATTATTTTTCACAGATGTTCACTGAAAAGGGGGAAATAATCCAAAAGTTCAAAAACAATCAAATGGATAAACAGTTGTGGTATATCCATACAATGGAATATTACTCAACCATGAATATGAATGAAGTACTAACATGATTAGGTTAAACCTTGAAAACATTATGCTTAGTGAAATAGACCACACACATGAGGTCAGATATGACATGATTCCATTTCTGCAAAATATACAAGAATTGGTGCGGGCTGCCGGGCTGCCCCGAGCCGGCGGGGAGCCGGTCCGCTCCAGGTGGCGGGCGGCGGGAGCGAGGGAGCGGACATGGACTTCAACTCGTACCAGCACTATTTCTACCACTATGACTGCGGGGAGGATTTCTACCGCTCCACGGCGCCCAGCGAGGACATCTGGAAGAAATTCGAGCTGGTGCTGTCGCCCCCCACGTCGCCGCCCTGGGGCTCTGGTCCCGGCGCCGGCGATCCAGCCCCTGGGATTGGCCCCCCGGAGCCGTGGCCTGGAGGGGGGGCTGGGGACGAGGCGGAATCTCGGGGTCACTCTAAAGCTTCGGGAAGGAACTATGCTTCCATCATCCGCCGTGACTGCATGTGGAGCGGCTTCTCTGCCCGGGAAAGGCTGGAGAGAGCGGTGAGCGACCGGCTCACCCCCGGCGCACCCCGGGGGAACCCGCCCAAGGCGCCTGCCATCCCGGACTGCACTCCCAGCCTTGAAGCCGGCAACCCGGCGCCCGCCACCCCCTGTCAGCTGGGCGAACCCAAGACCCAGGCCTGCTCTGGGTCCGAGAGCCCAAGCGACTCGGAGAGTGAAGAAATTGATGTTGTGACAGTGGAGAAGACACAGTCTCTGGGTATACGGAAGCCAGTCACCATCACGGTGAGAGCAGATCCTTTGGATCCCTGCATGAGACACCCCCACATCTCCATCCATCAGCAACAGCACAACTATGCTGCCCGTTTTCCTCCAGAAAGTTGCTCCCAAGAAGAGGTCCAGAGAGGGGTCCCCAAGAAGAGACTCTGGAGAGAGAAGCCCCCCGAGGAGAAGGAGGATGAGGAGGATGAAGAGATTGTGAGTCCCACGCCTGTGGAAAGTGAGACTCCTCAGTCCTGCCACCCCAAACCTGTCAGTTCTGCTACTGAGGATGTGACCAAGAGGAAGAACCATAATTTCTTGGAGCGCAAAAGACGGAATGACCTCCGCTCTAGGTTCTTAGCCCTGAGGGACCAGGTACCCACCCTGGCCAGCTGCTCGAAGGCCCCCAAAGTAGTGATCCTGAGCAAGGCCTTGGAACACTTGCAAGCCCTGGTGGGCGCTGAGAAGAGGATGGCTACAGAGAAAAGGCAGCTGCGGTGCCGGCAGCAGCAACTGCAGAAAAGAATTGAGTACCTCAGTGGCTACAAACTGACCAAAAGCCTGACTCTTCTGTCTTACAAAGACAGTCTATTTTTTAACCTCCCTTTCCCCTTTAGTAATTTGCACATTTTGGTTACGGTGGGACAGTCTGAACAGTAGATCCCAGAATGCATTGCAGCCAGTGCACACACAATAAGGGCTTGCATTCTTGGAAACTTTGAAACAGCTCTCCCTCTTTCCTGACTCATGGGAGTGCTGTGTCCTCTCTGGCGCCTTTGGCTTCTCAGCAGGCAGCTGACTGAGGAGCCTTGGGGTCTGCCTAGCTCACTAGCTCTGAAGAAAAGGCTGACAGATGCTATGCAACAGGTGGTGGATGTTGGGGGTGGGGGGGTCCAGCCTGCATGAAATTTCACACTCTGCAGGCGCTTTAGGCTAGGAAAGGATGCTCCCGCTGGTGTCTCTGGGGGTGATGCAAGGACAGCTGGGCCTGGATGCTCTCCCTGAGGCTCCTTTTTCCAGGAGACACACGAGCTGTCTTGGGTGAAGGCAAGCTCACAGACTTGAACAACATGGACCATTACCTCACTGTCAGACACTTTACAGTACCTAAAGAGTGCAAACCTTTAGTTTATATTATGATGTTAGGGGACACCTCTCTACTTACTCTGAATGCTGCGACCTTGAGAACATTTAAAAAGCTTGGCCTCAGATTCTTTGTCTTAGAGCCCTTTGGACCCTCTCCTCTGAAGGAGGGACCTTTCTGTCCTTACTTAAAGGACTTTTTTTTTTGACTCATTCTGCTTTTGTTATGCAATGGGCTCTACAGTACCCTTTCCCACAGGTCAAAATATTTCCTCCAAGAAACAGGAAAATGGATCCTGGCTTGGGGCCTGGGAAAGGCTTGGAGTCCTGGCCCATGAACTTGTTCCCTGCCCAGGTGTTTTCCAAGGGGCATTTGAGGCCCATCATGGGATCTTTTCTCAAGGCAGGTGTAAGGCACCTCAGAAGGAAGCACTCTGTAACTCTTCCTCTTTCTACCTACCTGCCTCTCATCTCAATCCTTGACTCCATTTGAAGTTCTACTGGAACTGTGCAAACCTGTCCTTCTCATGCAACTCCAAGGAGCTTGCTGGCTCTGTAGCCACCAACCTGGTTCCCTGCTAGTCTGACATGAGTCAGATCCTTTTCCCAGAATCTGGGCCTTACTGAGGTTCTGAGAGCCATTAGGACTCATCCAGTGCTCCAGAAGGTGGACTTATTTCTTGGTGGATCTTAAAAGCGCCTGCAGGAGCTCTGTTTAACCAACCATAATGGATTTTGCCCCAGCTGGACTCTCTAGCTCTAAGTGGAATCCAGGTGCAGCCTCCAATCTGGGAAAGACACCCAACCCAGCAAATGTCATGTGGGCAAGCACAGGAACCCCTAAGCCTGTCCTGGAAGAAGGATCAGCCTCTCTGCTGCCCAGGACAGCAGGTGCCTTCTGGCTCTGGGTTTGGAATTGGGGAGGGGGGAAGGAAAGCACAGTTTGAGGCTCTGTCAAACCAGCTGCTATTTCCAAACCCACTGTCCACAATGGTTTCTTTCTGAGTTTGCTTCCTGGCCTCAGAATCCCAGTGGAAATTTTGGAACTAGCCACTCTACCTTGTGGAGCAGGATTTTCAGGAGCCAGCTGACTTCTGGAATTGTCTTAGGAGGACAGGTGGGGAGGGGAGTAGTTTACTAATGTCTCACCTTGATGGCTCGTGTTTTATAAGCTGCTTCTGGGTATTATGCTGGGGTGAGTCTTTTTTTTTATATACTGTATTTTTGTATGCATTTTGCAAAGTGGTGTTAACTGTTTTTGTACAAGGAAAAAAAAAACCTCCTGGGCAATTCTGTTGCAAGGGTCTGATTTTATTTTGAAAGGCAAGTTTACCTGAAATTTTGTGTTTAGTTGTGATTACTGATTGCCTGATTTTAAACTGTTGCCTTCTGGGACATCTTCTAATAAAAGATTTCTCAAAAAAAAAAAAAAAAAAAAAATATATATATATATATATATATATATATACAAAAATTGGGAAATCCAGAGAAAAATAACATAGATCAGAGGTTGCCAGGGCCGAGCGCCACAGTTTTGGAACTTGATAGAGGCAGTGTTTGCATCACTCTGTGAATGTGATAAAACCCTATTTTAATTCTGTATTATGTGAATTTTATCTTATTTTTTTAAAGTCCTTAAGCAACAAAGCAACGATGCACCCAGCTCATTCCCTCCCTGCTTCCTGCTGGGTGTGGCCTGGCTGACAGAAAGCTGGGCGGGACATGGTCCTGAGCAGCCGTACCAGTTGTTAAGTGGCCATAAAGCCTGGTTCCAAGGAAGGAGCTGCCTCCAGAGGGCAGGTCTGAGCAGGACCCAAATGTCAGAGAGGAAGAGGAGGGAGACAAGGAGAGAGAAAGTAGAGGAGAAAAAGAAAAGGAAGGGGTCCTGGAGGACCTGTGACTCCTGAGGACACCCCACTAACCAACACATTAGTAGGAATTAGGAAAAGAAAGCAGAAAATCAGTGCTGTCCTCCCAGGTGACAATCCATCCCACAGGCCGACTGAGGTCCAGCTGTGGGCCTTTGGGTGGGTTCTGGGAGAAGGAGGCCACCTCCCTGGCCCTGCATGGGGAGCCCCACATTCCTAGGGACTGTCTGGGGTGAGCGAGGGCATCCCATGCTGGGCCTGGGCAATACCTCCTCCTCTGAGTCCCCTCTGCCTCTGGAAAACTGTGTTCTGTAGAGGAGTATAGAGACGTCTCCAGAAGTCTGCCAAACAGGAAGTGCAGACAGATCCCCGTTCCCCAAGAGTAGGGATGTTCTTGGCAACTTCTTGGTCAGATAAGTGTAGCAGAAGGGACGCTGTGAGGTGAGGTCACACAAGAGCGCACAGCTGGGGTCCTCCCCTGAGACAGTCCTGGGAACACAGCCACCATGTTGTGAGGAAGCCCAGACCACACGCAGAGGCCACCCGTGAGCCTCTGCCCCCACAGCAGCTGCCAGGGTCAACTCCCGGGCTGCAAGTGAACCAGGCCCCAGAACCTCCCACTCCTACTCATGGGGCCACCCTAGAGGTGCCTCGCGAGACAGAGGAGCCTGTGGCAACTCACAGATCCCCGAGAAAAATTAACACATAAAATCATGAAAAATCACTGAATATGTTTAAGATAATTAATTTAAACATGAATCACATTTTTAAGTTGCTGACTTTGGGGACATGTGTCTATAACCTCATGACAGACAACTGGGTGGATGGGCAGTTCTCAAAGGGCCTCCCCCCTATCCCAAGGTGAATGCTCCATCCTTTATGGGCTGAATCAGGTCCCTCCAACTGCCACCAAACCCTGTGTTGAAGTCCTGACCCCAGTACCCCCGAATGCGACTGTGTTTGGAGTTTTCAAAGAGGTGACTGAGGTAATGTGAGGTCATTGAGGACAGCATGGCAGGTTCTTCTATGAAGAGCGGATCTAAAAAGCAGAAACAGCAAGGGATAAGATGGCTTTCTACAAGCCAAGGAGAGAGGCCTCCCAAGACGCCCACCCTGATGGCTCTTGGCCTTGGGCTTGCAGCCCCCAGAACCAGGAGGACATAGATCCCCATTGCTCCAGCCACCCGGCCTGGGGTGCTCTGTTACAGCAGCGCTCGCAGACTCATACAGCCCCGGGAGGCAATTTCCTGGTGGAAGACACAGTGTGAAGGTTGGTGCCTCAGTGGGCCCTCAGTCTGTCACCCAGCCAGGGGTGGATCCTCCCGACCTCATGGGGGTGACCCCACTGTGAGACCTGAGTGCAGCAGGAGTCACCCTGAGGTGGTTCCCCAGAACCAAAACCCCAGGCTGCCTCCGGGGCAGACATTGCCAGTCCACCCCAGAGCACTCCACCAGCCCCACCTTGTTCTCCAGCTGGGCACCTTCTGGGTGGACCAACAGGGGACAGATTTCCCTGGGCTCAGCTCAGAAGGGCCTGTCTAAGGCGGATTGAGTCATGCTTGGGGGGTCTTTAGCCTCCCTGGGGGTTACCTTTGCAGACACTGGCCCAGGAGGTCCCCAAGATGAACTTGCCAGCCACACTGTCACCTGCAATGTGTTACGTAGAGAAGTGTCCTAGTGTGACTGGACCCAAGGCCGGGGGGGACAACAGGGGGAAAAATACTGATAATTATCCCAAAATAAATAGATAAATAAAACTGTCCCACCCACATGACACTCAGTCATCGGCTCAAGAGAGTTTAGCAAAACCCAGATCTGGGGTCTGAGGGACCCCATTCTACCCACTGTTGTCACCCTGAAGTTGACAGCAAACAGCCAAGCCAGCTGTATGTCCACAGGGCCTGTTAGGTGGCCCTAGAGAAGGCCCAGGCGCAGCTCTTCTGTTAGTCTCCCGGGTGACCTTCTTAAGTCCCAGTGTCATCAGCACCCCCTGGAATCTGGAGGTGCAGAGGTGGTGCTGTGGGCCTCCTTTCAGACCCTCAGTGATGTCAGCTCATTCCTGCCGCAGGGCCTTTGCACAGGCGGCTCCCCTGGCCTTCACGTTGAGACTTCTAATGCTGCCTGTGGTCTTCACCCTCCAGCCTCCTTTCTGACCGGGCTGCCCTCCTCCCCTACCCTTACGGCTCCTCTTCACTTCCTCAGGGTCACTTATTGAACCTCCCAATTTGACTTCCATGGTGTTTCCTTAGCTCACTGTAGGGCCTCCCACTCAATAGAGAGCCAGCAGGGTCCAAGATGGTGCTGCACTATTCCCCAGGGCTCCAGTGCTGACCACAGACCTAGCATGTAGGTGCTCAATAAAAGGACTGCTGGGTGAACTCACTGATGGGCAGAGTCAGTGCTCGGGTCTCTGTGCTGTCGGTAAAGGAGTGAGTGACCATAAGGTGTGTAGAAAGGTCAGTCTCATGTCTGGCACATGAGCTGGCACTGACCACTTGCCCAACCCAAGGCCTGACCCAGAAGGAACTTTCACAGTTACTTATTGAGTTGTCTTGCTGCTTGTCCTGTGTAGACCACAGAGTAGGCTCCGCATAACCGAGAACTGCCAAGTGGACACAGCCCTGACACACCCACAGGGACACAGGGGACAACGACGGCCAGAGGCCTCCAGGGTGGTCTGATATGAGGAAAGCAAGGCTCAGAGAGAGTAATATGCTGCCCCAAGGCCACACAGCACTCTAAGGCAGGCTTGCACAGGACTGGGAGTTCTGGTCTTCATCCTCCTGTGGTGGCCATGTGTCCCCAAAAAGATTCCTTCCCTTGTGGCCCTTGCTACATGGCCATAAAGGGTCTGGGGGTGCCAGCAGGGTTGGAGAGGTCAGAGACACCCCTGTCCCTAACCCCAGACCTCGAGCCTGCCTCATGGTGATCTGAGGTGGCCGCTTGGTGGCACTGTGGAGTCACCACTGACTGGCAGCCACCCCGGGGACCCCAGTCCAGTCCAGCTTGACAGAGAGGCCTCAGGGGGTGCTCTGTGCTGACCTTATTCCAGACGAGGAGGGGGAGGCGTAGAGAGGGGCTGGCCAGCCCTGCCTGAGCCGCTCAACTGATCTGGGAGGAAGGAAGCGGTTTACTGAGCACCTACTGTGCGCCATGCTGGGAACCGCCCCCACCACTGGGACAAGGGAGGGGAGGCTGACTCCACGCAGGGGGAGATCTACTCTGGCTCCCAGGTGGAGGCTGGCTCCTCTGCTTCAGCCAAATGCCAGGGAGGCCACGCAGAGGGCTGTGGCAAGGGGCAGCGGCCAGCCCAGAGCCCCTGGTGCGTGGGGCGGGGAGGCCAGGGGACGGAGCCCTTCAGGGCATGCTCCCAGCAGCCATTAATTCACCCAGGCTTCATCAAGGTCAGGACCAAGGCACAAGTCTCCCTGGAGACACAGGAGAGGTGATAAGAAGGATCCTGGGGGCAGAGACAGTCACCAAGACGACACAGCGGGCCATCTCAGTCCCATGCTGTCCACAAGCCCCAGACTCGGACACCAGTGAGGACCCACCTCACAGGGGTGAGGACAGCACCCGGCCAGGACGTCCTGCTGCAAGGGACGTTTCTGCCCAGAGGGGACCGGCCGGTCCCCCTGCCCCACCCCTGGCCAGACCCCCTAGGCCAGCAGGGACGGCTGGGCAGGGTGGGGGCCCCGGGGCCCAAGGGGAGGCAGGGTGCAGAGGGGTGTCCACCGCTCCCAGAGCCCAGCAGCCCCTATGCTCATGGGACCAGGGGACATGGTGACATAGTACTGTCACCAGGGAGGGTGACATGGAAAGGGACAGGCAGCACGAGGGCCCTGGCAGAAGAGAACAAGGGACAGAGAACAAAGCTGGGGCCCAGGGCTCAGGAGAGGGTACAGCGGAGCCCAGAAACAGAGGCCTGAGAGCACAGAGCTAGGACCAAGGACCCGGAGGACACAGGATGGGCAGGGAAGGCAGGAGGCGCTCCTGGAGGAATGTTGGGGAGGGAAAGGCCAGAGGCCAACAGGGGAGCCTGGAGGGAGGTAGGGGGAGGGACAGCGGAGGCCACAAGCAGGGAAGGAAGGGGTGCCAGGGCCAGAGGTGGAGGCCAGGGCTCTGCAGGGTCCCAGGAAACTTGGGGACAGGGTCCTCCTGTCCTGGGGACCCTACGTAGCCTGGACACCTGCAGACAGGAGCCTCCATCCACCCTAGTTCCCACACAGAGTCCACTTCCCAGCAGGGGCCTGGCCCAGGACTCAGGGGCCCAGAGCAAAGGCGGAGGCTGGCCTCCCTGGAACCCTGGAGGCCTCTGGTTCCCAGGCTCAGCAGGCCCCGGGCATCTGCATGAAGCCTCCCCCTGGGGGATGCTAATGCTCTGCTCTTCCTGGCTCCTGGAGGTGATTTGCATACATTTGCATACCCCTGGGGAATTAGGCCCATGGGCCTGGGGGCATCTGGGCTCCCTGTCTCCCAGGGGCTCTTAGGGCTGCAGCCATATCCTGGGGGTGACCTGGCAGGCAGTTTGATCTGAAAAGATAGACTGTGTGTCCCCCACCCAGAGGCCACTGTTCACCCCAGGTCTGGGCTAGTGGGGGGAGATCTCAAAAACCAGGGTCTGACCTTTCTCATCCTTCCGCAGCTTCTAGAATCTCAGAATAAAGGCCAAAATTGTCCTGTAATCACAAGACCAACCCCCACCAGTCCCTGGTACCCGCTCTCTCTCCATCTCCACCCACCACCCACAGTGGAACTTCTTCCTCAGAGGGCCCACCCAGCAGGCTTCTGGTCACCACAGGACCCTTGCACATGCTACTCCCAGCGGCCGCCTTGTGCTTCCCTCCTCCTGTTCACTCCCTTACAGATGGTTCATCCTTTGGATTCTGGGGAGAGTGCCACATCCTGGGGAAACCCTCCCTGTCCTGTCTGGCCTCGTGCTCCATTAGGCCTCAGCTTCCTGGTGAGGGAGAAATCATCACGATGATTTGGAGGAGCTCATGCCCACTTCTCCCCCACCAGACTGTCAGACTTCACTCCTCTCCTCACTGCCCTCCTGGGTCCTGCCCAGTACCCAGGGGTCTGAGGCAGTTAGAATGGACAGATGGATGGGTGGAAGGACAGATGGACAGATGGTAGATGGGTACACAGGTGGACGGATGGATGGACAGATGGGTGGATGGACAGATGGGTGGATGGACGGATGGGTGGATGGACGGATGGGTGGGTGGGTGGGTGGGTGCACATGAGGACCATGGCCAACGACTCAGGCAGTGCCCAGATGTTCAGATCCCATCAGCTGGGAACCAGCCCACGTTACTGTACATGAGCCTCATCCTGGTGATTCCCTGAGGCCGAGGCATGGGATCCTGTCACCTACAGATGAGGAGGAGACTCCAGGGAGACTCCAGAGTCCAGGCCATGTGGTGAGGACTTGGCAGACTGGGAGGCCACCTCAGCACCGTGGGGCCAGTCCCCAGCCACCTGTGCACATCCCCAGGACCCTCTGGGAAGTGAGCTCATGGCGTGCACACAGCCTCGGCCTCGCTGGGCCACACTCCTGCCTGTGTGCACCACCCTGGCCTTCACTACTCGTAAGCACACACACACACACACCAGCACCCAGACTCTCGCTCAGTCATTCACCAACATCTCACCTGCACCCGCTCTCTGTGGCCTCTGGGCCAGGAACAGACAGGGCAGGCTCTGCCAGCCCCTCAGACTCTCTCTGGGGGACATACACCTGACTGCCACCCACACGAACATCGGTTCCCTGGAGCAAAGCTTTCTGCTCACACGAGAGTGAACAGATGGGCCAGGTGCAGTGTCGCACACCTGGCATTCCAGCAGCTCAGGAGGCTGAGGCAAGAAGATGGCGAATTTAAAGCCAGCCTCAGCCACAGCAAAGTGGGAAGCAGCTCAGTGTGACCCTGTCTCTAAATAAAACACAAACCAATGCTGGGGATGGGGCTCCGTGGTTGAGGGCTCCTAGGTCCAATGCCCCATCCTGTCCCGACCGGCAGGACACATCAACGTGGGCAGCGAACCTAGGTGGGGAGGAATGAAGGCACAAGAGACACGAAGGATGACAGCAAGACAGGAGTTCTGATCAAGCTGCAAACTTTTATTGTTCACACAGGGGTATTTATGCTGGGGATGGGGATGCTCTCTAATCAGCAATTGCTGGATGTGGATGGTAAAACTGCCAGCTGCAAGATGTCTGATGATCCTGATAACCACAGGATGTTCCAGGGAGATAGGTAGCTGCAGGATGTCTACTAGGCAGGATGTCTCCCAGGGGGCTGTTTCTTGCAAATGTCAGGCTATTCTTTGAAGGAGAATTTCCTTCTAGCCCCTGACATTTCCCCCTTTCTTATATAAAATGTTTGACCATACCTTACCGGCCATGTTTTTACGGGGTGATAGAGGCTCTGTTCCTCTAGGAGGCCTTAGAATATCTCCTGATCCTAGCAAGCGTCTTCACTGGGAGATTTTGTGGCCTTGGCATGTTTTTGGAGGAGACGGCTTTGAGGGGGGAGCATGCCAACCGCCATCACCAGAGCGTGTCACTCAGAGGTCTTGGGTTTTGGGATCCATGGATCCATCCTCCTGTAGTCCTTCCTGCACCCTCCATTATTATGGCCTAAAGTCTTCACTCCATGGGTGCATCCTCCCCCAAGCGGAGGAGCCCATGGAAGAGCGATAACTTAACCCTTATGGCCAGGGCAGAAGATGGTTGGTCAGAGCTATTACTTACACTTTTATATAAGAAAGAGAGATCTGTGGGAATGTAAACTTAAGAAATAAGCCTGTGAGAAGGGTAGAACATCCTTTTAAATGTTGGCAGCACGGTCTTCCATCTCTAGATTGCTGGGAGCCATTAGCCAAGTAGGTATGACAATTTCCTTGCCAGCGTACCCCATGTTGCTTAGTGGAAGGACTCGTGGAAATAGGACATTTTGCAGTGACATTGCATATAAGGTGACCTTGCTAGGACCAGGGCGGATCTGGGTTTAGGGCGTTCCCCGTTTAGGATAATCCGGGTTTAGGGTGGTTCCAGGTTTAAGGTTATTCCTGCTGGGAATAGGGCGTATCCTGCTGCCTGAGTTCCCCTTGAATTCTCACGGAATTCAGACAGAAGCCCAGTGGGGGTAGATTTGGGCAGAGAACGTGGATTTCCCCAGAACATGATTGTAGACGGCTGGTGTGAGTTCGGGAATAAAGAGTTGCTGTTTGAATCTACAAGCTGTGTGGTGGCTTGTGATTTTGTGCCCAGCCAGACTGCGGCACCAGATGATGATAGTGCACCTGTATGGGCTTAGAGGCCAAAATATTAATCTGTTCTTTAATAAATTTTACCAGCCTGTTTATAATGCAGGGTCCTATGGACACCATTAAAAGTAAACCCAACAAAGGGCCTAATAGGGGAAGAAGGTAGGGTAGAAATCCATTAAGCCCAGTCCAGAGGGGATTTTCAAATAGTTCCCTTCGTCTCTTTTCTAGATCTTCTTGAAGCTGCTTAATTTTAGTGTGTACTATGCCTGATTTATTGGCATAAAATCAGCATTGTTCCCCTAAGGCCAAGCAAATACCACCGGTCCAATTTGCTGGAAGCCAGGGGAAGGCCGAATTTCCTCCACACATAAAAACTGTGCCATTGTGGGGACGAAGAGATGGGGTGGGTGAGGAATAATTTTGTACTGTTGAGCAATTTCCAAAGGAAGTAACTCCAACGTCAATATCATAGGTATTATTCTGCATCGTGCCTAAAAGACATGATGTAAAAGTGCCTATAGGGTGTACTTTAAAAGGAAATCTGGGTTGGCATGTATTATCATTGTCTATTAAAGAATTAATAGGAACTGCCATAGGCATGATTGCTCCTGTTGTCATGCAGAGCCAGCAATCACTAGCAAGTGTGGGGTTGGAATTATTAAGCAAGAAGGGAGTTTGGGAGGGAACAAACCTTATTGACCCTGGGTTTGTCCTGGGGGAGGTCAGGGCCAGGGGCTGGCCCCAAAAGGAGTTTCCCGAAGAGGGAAGAAATAGGCTGTCCAAGGGCATTTGTCTTAGATCTACACTCATTGGCCCAGTGACGACCTTTACCAACTCTAGGGCAAAGGGTGGCTGGGGGCGGTTTAGCCCCTGTTGGAGAACATGTTGTCCCTAGGCTTTGTTTGCCTGTCGGACACTCACGTGCAAAATGGCCAGGTTGTTTAAGTAAAGCAAGTACATGAGCCAGGATTGTGAAAGGCCTTGGTAAAGGCGGCACCTATGGTGAGACCCATGGCATGGGCTGCACCCACCCGGGCACAGAGTCTAATAAAGTCAGAAAGTTCCCCTTTATCCTTATGTGGTAGAAGAACATCCTGACATGCCGGGTTGGCGTTTTCAAAGGCAAGATGTTTCACAAAGGTGCTTTCGCTTGGTCCAAGCAAGTGTTCCGCGGCTAGGTTAAGCCAGGCAACAAAGTCGTCATAAGGCTCGTCAGGCCCTTGTCGGATTTTTGCCAGGGAAGTGGTAGCCGAGTCCTTTTGAGGGAGGCATCTCCAAGCATGTAAGCCAGCCTTCTGAATCTGCGCCAAAAGTCCAGCAGGAAAACGCGCCTGTTTAGGGTTAGTGTCAAAAGGCGCATTGCCCACTAGCTTAACATAAGTCCAGGATTTAGAGGAGGCCTTAGTTAAATTGTTTTGAGCAGTTTCCCAACAGTGCTCTTTGAAATCTGCATTCCATAACAGGAAGTCTCCGGCACTGAGGGTAGCTCGGACTAAAAATTTCCAATCATTGGGAGTAAGCCATTGTGCGCTGTGGCTTTCAAATAAAGCCAATGTGTAAGGTGCAGTGGGGCCATAGTGAGCACAAGCCTTTTTAAGTTTTTCAAGAAAATGCAGGCTTAATTTTTTGTAGACACTCTGGGTTCCTTCCTGCCTAGGGGTGAACTCCTCATCCTCTGAGTCCTGATCTTCCTCTTGCCATTCCCCAGCTTCCTCCCCTTGATCTGTTTCCCCTGCTTTCTCCTCTTGATCCTCCTCTTTGTCCTCAGCCTGGGTGGGCTTTTCTATCTGACTGTGGGTGACTGGGAAGGCGAGAACAGGCCGATGGCGTGGCTTAACCTTTGTGTTAGACTGCCTTGGGCCAGCTCGGGTTGATTCTGTGCCTAAGGCTAATAAGCGGAGTTCAGAGTCAAGGGATCTTAATTCTTTCAAAAGTTGGATCTGTTCCCATCTATGTTGGAGAGACTCGCGCAAGGGAGCCAGGTTAGGCAAGGGAAGTGGAGAAAAAATATCTGAGGGGGCAGTTGGCCCCTGAAGGGCCAGAGCACAAAAGGCAGGAGGGATATAGGAGGGAGGTGGATGTGTAAGTCCTATAGGCTGTGGCAGGGTCCTGAGAGGTGGCGGGTCTTCTGAATGGTAGCCAGCTGCTTCCTTCTCCAAGGTAGCCTCCTCCCCAGGGGTCAATGTGTCTCCGGGATTTAAAACTGGATAAAGGCAGTTGGTAGCTGTTAGAGCCTTATTCATTAGGGTGGGATTTTGAGGGGGACCAGGAAGGTTCCCAGGGTCCTGGGGAGACTGAGAAGGATCTATGTCTATACTAACTGAAAGGCATGCTGAGGGGGGGACGAGAGGGACGAGAGGTCATTTGCACAGCCTCTTCCCCAATCCTGACAAGTTTTAAGGTACCATTGTCAAAGGGTGAACTTTTAAGAATTTCATTAATTAAGTTCCAGTAAGAAAAGGTGGGAACAGGCACGTTTTCTGGGCCAAAGGATTCATAATAATCTTTTAAACAGTCTCCTACTCTAAGCCATCTTTCACCATCAATGGTCCCTTTAAGGGGAAACCACCGACACAATTCTCCTATGTATGAAAAGAATAATTTTAAGTCCTTTTTCTTAGCATGTGCCCCCCATGTCTTGAGGTCCTCCTTGAGGCCTGACAAAAACAAATCATGTAACGAAACTGCTTGTCCCATGGTGGGTCACTCACCGTGCGTCATCCCCACTCTCCTCCTGGATCTGTCTCTCAGTCGTGTCTGCCGAGGCGATTGCGAGCTCTGCTTGGCCAAGTCTCCCCGGAGGACGGCGTTCCTTCTCAGTCAAAGGCTCAAGCCCCAATCGTTGGGCGCCAAATGTCCCGACCGGCAGGACACATCAACGTGGGCGGTGAACCTAGGTGGGGAGGAATGAAGGGACAAGAGACACGGAGGATGACAGCAAGACAGGAGTTCTGATCAAGCTGCAAACTTTTATTATTCACACAGGGGTATTTATATGCTGGGGATGGGGAAGCTCTCTAATCAGCAATTGCTGGATGTGGATGGTAAAACTGCCAGCTGCAAGATGTCTGATGATCCTGATAACCACAGGATGTTCCAGGGAGATAGGTAGCTGCAGGATGTCTCCCAGGCAGGATGTCTCCCAGGGGGCTGTTTCTTGCAAATGTCAGGCTATTCTTTGAAGGAGAATTTCCTTCTAGACCCTGACACAATACCTCCCACAAAAAAGAAAATGAATTAACAGAGAAGAGTTCACACTGATCCTCCCTGAAGTTCCCCACCCCACTCCACCCACAACATCCAAAAATGGCCTTAATAGTCATTGCAGCCACATTGATGCAGCACCTACTATGTGCTAGGGACTGCTGTGCATAAAAAAACCCCATGAGACACACCAGTACCTCCATTTAAGAAAGAAAATGAGGCACAGAGAGATTGATTAACTTACCCATGATCACACAGCTCAAAAGAGGCCCAGCAGGGTTTTAAACCCTGGCCATTTGGTTTTACTCCAGACCCCTCAGACCAAAGATGCAGTAAGTGGGAGGAGAACATCAGACAAATGATCCACCTATGGCAGGAGGAGACTTGGGTGAGTGGAGCCTTTCGTGAAACAGACAGTGTCCCCCCTCGGGGGCTGCCTCACCTGGTCCTGAGAGGCCCGCTCAGCCTGGGGGAGAAGAGAGCCCCCTGCCAGCCTGTTGGTTTAAGAGAATGTTCACTTACCTGAGCTGCAACATCCCCATTGCTCTGAGCTGAGGAGGCGGGGCCATGTCCTGTCAGAGATCCTTAGAGGTGACCTCATTTTAAGGAAAAAAGCCTGTGTCCAATTTTCCGAGATTGATTAAGTCAGGGGCCAGCACAGGCAGCCAGCAGAGGGGACACCATTGTAGAGATGACCCAGAGCAGGGTCCAGGGACCTGGGGCACGGCCTGGGCATGGCCTGGTGGCTCCCAGCTGACATCCTCCCTGCCCGGGAGCTCCTGGAAACTGCCTTCATGGTGATTTTCAGGTGCATACGTGGGAGACCCTGCTTGCTCCAGCCTCAGGGTAGGACAGGGAAGATTTCAGGCCTCATTAGACTATGGGCATGAGCAGGATGGTGGCTGGGAGGGGAAGACATCAAGGGCCTTCATCTCACAGCAGTTTATGCATTGTTTGTTGAGCCCCTACCATGCATCATATGGATGTAGCTGGAAAGTGGATTTTTAGCATGTGTAACGGACCTGAGGCAGCAGTGGGCTTGGTCCATTTGAGGCTGTGTGGGGAGTTGAGGCTGGCCTGAGCCAGGATGTGCCTGGGGATAGCTGCACCAGATGAGGCAGTTTGGGAACTGATTGACTTCTTTCCCTTGTGCTCCACCTGTCAAACAAGCAAGGCACAGAGATGAAGCTCTTTCACATGACAGATGAAGAGTCTGAAGGTCAGAGTGGTAAAGGCATTTCCAGGTCCCGAAGGTAATACATGGCAGAGCTGGAATTCTCACCCAGGTCTGCCTCTACAGCAGTTTACCTGTCCCTTCTAGCATGACTTTCTGACAAGTCCAGACCCACCCAAACTCAACCTCCTGTATCTGGTTTGGAGAGTCTCAGGTACATGAGTCATATAAGGCCCTGATAAGTCCTTCTGCAAAGGAAGTTTCTAATATTTCTTTAACCCAGCACTTGCAACGTTCATTTGAACATAAGATCCTTATTAGTGTGACTAGAATGAAGACATTTCAGAAGTGACCTTGGGAGACACTGGTCTTGGTAACCCACAGAAGACTCAATTGGTCTTCCTGATCTTGGGGAAGAGAATTCTGGGTATATTTTGGAGACTCAGTAAGATGGTGAAGGGATGGAGAGAGATTCAAAGGATTAAGGGGGGTATTTCAGAGCGGGAAGGGATCCCTAGGAGGACCCTAAGTGGGACTCTGTAGAGATTTCCTCCCTCGCTTCAGAGAACAGAACCAGGGCCCATGAGGGTAGGAAAGGGGTTGGACACTGTACCTGAGGTGGGCCATCTTGGTCGGGAGTGAGCTCCCCACCACCAGCAGTGTGCAATTAGAAACTGTTGCATTACACTGCTGAAGGTCACTTCCTCTAGGATTCTGGGCTTCGGGGTAAAGAAAGCCACCCCACCTGGGCCATGCTCAGTCCCCCCTTCTCTCCAGAGTGGGCACAAAGAAGCCAGGCATGGCACATTCATGACATTAGGAAAATCCTTAAAAATAAAATAGTTCCTATGAAAGCTGATGAGCTCTCCACAGTCCATCTCCTCTAGACAGGAATAAAGCCAAGCCCGTGACTCCAGTGTCACCTCCCGCCATGGACTAGAAGAAACGCTCATTTTAAGAAGTATAACAAGAAAACTGAGTGACAGTCTACTGACATTTTAAAAAGTGTGTGAGCAGGGGGGGCGTGACTGCCTGGAGAGACCCAGAGACAGGAGGAGAGAGGAGCCACACCAGTCCCTTCCATCTCCGCTCAACCTGGAGGGCTCAGGCTCCTCTGTCGCCCAAGGGCTGCAGCTCAGTGTCCCCTTCACCAAGAAGGAGGTCGAGGTGGGAAGGGGCGGGTTGGGGGCACGGCCACGGGCCTGGGGTGCCCCGACTCCTGGGTCAGGGTCCCCCCTGGCGGGGCTCTGGTCGCTCTGGGGGACTGTTCTGGGAGGGCAGGCAGGGGATCTGGGCAATGGAGACCAGGGATCAGGTCCCCTCAGCTTTCCAGCCAGGCTGCGGCTCGGGGACGCACACGGACCCGCCTCATGCCGGCACCACTGCCACCTGCCCCCACCGTCACCTGCACCCCTGGAGTGAGCGCAGCCCGGGGTGGGGTGCAGCGGCGTGGGACGGACTTCCACGGAGACCATTCTAGGGAGGACCTGGGGCCACCTCTACACCCTCTCCAAGGCGAGGGGCGAAGGTGCTGGGCCTGGGGACTCCCTGGGCACCGACAGGGACAATGCCCTGGGGATTCGTGGGCTCCAGGACTGAAGCCAGCTTCGGGCCTCCACCCTGACGGCCTCTCACACTGCCCTCCTAGTGCAGCATGCACACACACACGCATGCGTGTGGGCCAGCACACGCTCACTAGCATGGATGTCACACCCCTGCACCAGCATCACCACCCGAGCAGAAGGGACTGGCAGGGTGGGTCCACCTGCACATGCGCAGACCGTGCGCACCCACCCTGTGATGCATGCACCGCCCCCCCTCCCACACACGCCTGTTCTGTCTTACTCACTAGCACACTTAGTGCACACACGGGGACAGACCCTCGTTCTGCCCCACGTCCCACACTCCCAGCAGGTGACCGTCCAGCACAGGCCAAACCCACGGGGCGTCGCGCACCCAGTCTCGGTGGCATCCCCACCTCCCAGCACCCCACCTCGTGGTGCCCCACTCCCTGATCAGTGTTTGCACAGCTGTCCTGTGTCCCCTGAGCGCTGGGGGAGAAGGCCACTGGCGGCCTCGATGGAGAATGTCACCCTCTCCAGCCCCCAGCCTGCCTTTGTCAATCAGGACAGCACTGGGGGGGACCCTGCTGTCCTGCCCTCCTAGCTGGCTTCCCGGCCAGGGCCCTGGGTAATGAGTGAGCCTCGGGCATCCCTCCTCGCCCCGTCGCCCTTGCCCAGGCCTTATCAGTGGGCGCGGGTAGAGAGGACAGGGGCTGCCACTCGGGGAGGCCTGTTCTAGAAGCATCCACCCGTCCCTCCCCTTCCTCTCCACCCACCCAGCCCCTCACATCCGCTGGTGGCCCCACCTCTCAGCCTTTGTCCAGGCTGTTCCCCGCCCCCAACTCGCCCCTTAGCAAGGACCCCTAGCCTCCCTCTCCAGGAAGCCCTCTGGGTTCCCGTCCCTCGTGGCCTCGAGGCGCCTGCACCTCACCCCTCCCACACCAAGATGTCCATTTCTTGCTCCCTGAACATGACCATGGGATGGGGAAGCGTGGAGTTGTAGGGAAGGTGGACAGCTGGGTTCCCATCATCCTGGCACCCCCAGAAGTGGGGGGAGGAACCCTGGCCAAGGGCAAGACCTCTGCAGGAGGAGGGTGGATGGGAGGGAGAGACCCAGGGAGTGCGGTGCCTCTATCCTCAGGCCTCCAGGAGTGAATCAGGTCCCTGGCCTTCATTCAAGAATAAAGGATGCCACCACACACATGAGGAAGTTAGTAAATTCCCTCCCCTCCCCTCCCCACCCAGAAGGCTGCCAACTTCTAGATGGTAATGGTGTGCGGGATAGTGAAATCAGCATATCCATCCACACACTCCCTGCTCATCATGTACAGGGAAGGGCCAGTGGCTCCAGTTCCACATCATCATCCTCTGGAGGCTCCCTGGGCACCGGCTCCCAAATACCCAGAGGGAGGGACATCCCCCCAGCCCCCTCCTAGGCGCCACCAGGCAGCCCCTGGGAGCTCTGAGGGACCATCATGAAGGGAACTCCTTTCTACACAGACTGCCTTTGCTTTGGGGGACAGTGAGTGGGAACTGTTGGTTGAACTTGGTGTGACAAGGGTGGGCATCCTGGGTCCACCCCCATAGCCAGTGGCCTGCTTAGGAGCCTCCCCAGGGTTCCTCCCACTTGTCAAGTGAGGATGTCCAAACATTGGGAAGTAGGATGTGCTCCTAAAAGCATGTCTGAGGAGGTGAGGCTGAAGTGCAGGGCCCTCTGCTCATAGCAAGGGACAGACAGCACATGGCTTAAGAGCTGGGGATTAGACTCAGGGGCACTCAATCATTGAGCCACATTCCTAGCTCTTCTTATATTTTATTTAGAGATAGGGTCTTGCTGAGTTGCTTAGCGTCTTGCTAAGTTGCTGAGGCTGGCTTTGAACTTGCAATCGTCCTGCCTTAGCCTCCAAAGCTGCTGGGATTATAGGCCTGAAGGACATAGACTTTTTGTTGGGAAAACCTGGGTTCTATTCCCTGCCCTGCCACTTGCTACCTTGGAGATCCTGGACATGTGGCTTGGCTCTTCTGAGCCTCACTCTACCTATCTGCAAAATGGGGGTGATATCTGTAGCCCCTCTTTCAAGACTCTGTAAAGATTCACATGGATTGTATGTGGTGACTATATCCCACATGGAAAGCACTGGACTAATTCATGCCTTTTCATAAAAGTATTTCAGATTCAAAAAAACACATTCCTGGTAACCCCAGTGAATCAGGAGGCTGAGGTAGGAGGATCAAAAGCTTCAGGTGAGCTTGGGCAACTTAGTGAGATCCTCAAAATAAAAATTAAAAAGAAAAAAGCAAAAAGGGCCAGGGTTATAAGGCTCAGTGATAAAGGCACCTGTGGGTTTGATCCCCAATTCCACAAAATTAAAAAAATGATTTCATGAAATGTCAGGCATATTGCAGAGATGCAGTAAATATTCTTTGGACTGATGCTTGGCTTTCAGCGAGAGTCAAGATGCAGCTGCCTTGAGTCTGAGTATTTTGTAGGTGCTCCGTAGTAGCCAAAGATTTACCTTGTTTCCTGGGCCCTGGCAGCCTGGACACCCTTTGCCTCTTCACTGGAGGGCCAACAGGGGTTTTTGAAATGACCCTGTGGATGGGGTAAAGGGAGCAGGTTCTGTCCAGGGTGAGGTCCCTGGGAAGCTTCTAGCACGGTGTGTTGATGCAGGCTGGGAGGTCAGGAGCCCCATGCCAGCCAATGAGACCTGAAAGCTTAGTCCCAGCCTGGTAGAAGGTTAAGGGCAATGTGCCAACATGAGGCTGACCTGAGCTTAGTTCAGATGCTGCCATTTACTGACTGCGTGGCTACAGGCTCCTCTCTGGTCTGTGAAATCGGGCTCATGTTGTCTTCTGTGCTCAGCAACCAGGTTGGGGTTGAGGATGCAATGATATAGCAAGAATGTATAGATACAATGGAGTGTGGGACTCAAGTGTCCTGGGAAATCAAATGAGAACTTCGAACATCTTTTACAGAAGGCAGCAGAGTAAAGAGGAAACCTTGGACCTGGGCTCAAATCTTGGTTCTGTAACTTTGGGGCTGTGTGACCTTAGGTAAGTTACTGAACATCTCTGAATCTGGTTCCTCATGTGAATGCGTACTCTATTATCATGAAGGCATAATAGTCTTTCCCACCCTAGTGCCCACCTGGGACTCGCTGTGCTCCAGGAGAAAACTCCTCTGGCCAGAGCCTGCCACCACAGAACATGGTCTCTCCTTCTCTGACCCCAATCCACAATGTCACTTGAAGCAGATGGAATGAGAGGGGCAAGCTAGGGAAGAGCTGTGGAAGCTTGGTTGGATGCCAGGGAGCAGTGACAGTAAAGTGAGGCCCTGCCTGCCCTCCTGGGGGTCGTGCTCCGGCAGAGGGGTGCATGTTGGAACATATGCTACAAAGGGCAAACAGGCACGGGAGGGGATAGGTGTGACAGGAGGCTGTTCTGGTTTGGATGTGAGGGGTCCCCAAAAAACTTAGCTGTGAGACAATGCAAGAGGGTTCGGAGGACAAGTGATGGGGTTGTGAGAGTCTTAACCCCTCAGTGAATTAATCCCCTGATAGTGATTGACTGAGTGGTGACTGAAGTGGTGGGGTGTGGCTGGGGAGGAGGGTCATGGGCCAATTCTTTGGGATATATATTTGTATTTGGCAAGTGGAGCCTCCCTCTGCTTCCTGATCATGATGTGAGCCACTTCCCTCCACCACACTCTTCCGCCATGAGGTTCAGCTCACCTCAAACCTTGAGGAATGGAGCCTGCTGTCTGTGCATTGAGACCTCTAAAACCCTGAGCCCCCAAGGCAACTTTTCCCTCTCTACAATTGTTCTGGTTGGGTCCTTCCATAGTGCAGCAAAAAAGCTGACTAAAACAGAGACTATTTTCAATCAGGTGGCAAGGAAATCTTCCCATTTGGTGGCACAGGATACAGAGGAACAGACTGACCCAAGGTCGGCCAGCAAGGTTCTGGAACATTCCAGAGGTCTGCCCCTCCTCTCTGCACCACGCTGTGTCCAGGGTCCCCTCACACTTCCTCCATGGCCTTGTCCTACTCGTGCCCACCCCTCTGCAGGGACAGCCCAGCTGGCTAGCCCTTTCTTCTCTCAGGCAGCCGAAGCTGCTGGGAGGATCTGAACTCCAGCCAGCCAGGGCGCTCTCGGGTCCCTCCCTGCCCAGTCGTGGGGAGGAGGCTCAGGATCCTCTCCTCAGGGGGGGCATGTTGGGGGCCAGGAACTTACAAAGGCGAATAATGTCTGGGAAAACATTGGCTGCTGATAGCTCCAGCTGTGGGGGCCAACGGTGCCCCCTTGGTCCAGATGTTGGCCTCAGCCACCTCCCTCCGGTGGCAGCACATTTGAAGAGAACCTTGTAGGCCAGCAGAGAGCAACACAGAATGCGGGGTGGGGAGGGGGCTGGCAGGGCCACCCAGCACAATCCATGCACAGCTAGTCAGCATGGTCCTCCGCCTCCAGGGTTGTCTGGACAGCAGGGGTCACTCCTTGGCTGAGAGTGTCCCAGGGAAGGTGGGGCCACAGCCTCCCCTGTCCAATGTCCCAGATTTCCTGGCTGGGAATGAAAACTGAATCCAGAGGTGGGACCAATGCCAGGACCCTACGCTCTCCCAGGATAGAGTGAGCTCCTTGTCCCTGGAGGGATGTCAGCAGGGTCTGCACCTTCAGAGCTGGTGAGAAGCAGGCTACTCAGGGCATTGGAGAGGGTTGGGACCAGAGCCTTCTCTTGGATTCTTGCCAATTGCCCAACCCCTGATCCTGAAGCCCACAGGGTGCCCAGTCCACCCTCCCCTCCAGCACCAGGAGAGTCTAGAACTTGCTTCTTCAAATCTTCCCTGAGTGGGTCACGGTCTTGATGGGGCCCTCCCCCGCCCCGGTGCACACCGACGCTTCTCCTAATGCATCCTGGCTGGCCGGCTGGGAGCCACAGACGGCACTGTCACATGAGGGGACATAAGGGGGCTCTCACATTTCCCCTGGCTGGGCTCCTGGGCTGCCAGCATTCATGCTGGCTGATTTCAACATGAAAGGGCCCCTTGAGAAGGAGATCCCCCTCCCTTTCCCCCTCGCCTCTGCTAAGCCCCACTCTGCAGCTAACCACTGTCTGAGCCTCCCTCCCTCTGGAGCACCCTCTCACTCACCTGCCAAGCCTTCCCCAGACTGCTGCAGCCTCACCTCGCAGCCTCCGCCAGCCAGGATGAGAATCCCAAGATGGGGTGGGGGGCTCAGGGCTCCATACTGCAGAGGAGGAAAGGGGTCTGTCTGGCCTAAAGGTATAAGCCATTTGGCCAACCATAGGCCAGAATGACTGAATAAATCTTTGTGGGTGCTTTAATGCTCTGAGGACAGGAGGTCTCCCAATCTCAAATCCAAAGACAGGCAGAGCAGTGAAATTTCCCATGAGGCCTTCCAGGCATCTGCCCTAAATTTTTGATGTGGCAACTTTTTAAACCTTTTATTTTGACCTAATTTTAGATTTACAGAAAAGTTGCGAAAAATAGAACAGATAGCTTCAGTACACCCCTCACCTAGCCTTCCCTAATATTCACATCTTACATAACCCTAGTAAATGATCAAGCTTGAGAACTTATCCTTAGTTCAGTACTATCACCTGAACTTCACATCTTATTGGAAGCTGGGTACAGTGGTGCATGTCTGTAATCCCAGCAGCTCAGGAGGCTGAGACAGGAGGATAGGACCAGCAAATTAACAAGGCCCTAAGCAATTTAATGAGACCCAGTCTCAAAATTAAAAAAAAAAAAAAATGAAAATAAAAAATGGCTGGGAAATTTGTAATGTTTTGAACAACCCACAATAAAAAATTTAAAATAAATAAATAAATAAATAAATAAAATAAATAAATTGAGGTGTATCAGTAGAAACAGAAAAAAAAAAAAGGGGCTGGGGATGTAGCTCAATGGTAAAGCAGTCCTGAGTTAGATCCCCAGTACCTAAAACAAAACAAAACAGCTCTTATTGGAATTTCCCATTTTTTCTACTAAGATCCTTTCCTGGTTCCATCACCCCATTCTGGACCCCACACTGCATTTAGTTGTTATTTCTCTTTTGTGTCCCTGATAAATTGGTTGCTGCAGTCCGGCTGCAGCAAAATAACCAGGGGGTGACGAACAACTTGTGTAGATTGATACAGCAGGAGTGGGAGCCATTTATTGTAGGACAGGAGGGGTATATATACATTCCACACAGCTTATCTTACTTAACATAAACTAGATACAGCAGTCAACCAATAAGAAATCTCCACACTTAATGGCTCACTGGCGCCACCTCACAAACCACTCCCTCTGGCAAAATGCCAGGCGCCATCCTGACTTGTTTACAGACCTTAACATTGGTGACATTCCCTCAGTCTATACTCATCTTTCATGATCTTGACAGCACTGAGGAACAAGTGTTTTGTAGAACTGTGGGTTTCCTTGTGTTTTCTCAAGATCAGAGGGAGGCTCTGCAGTTTTGGCAATACCACAGAAATGGTGCTGGCTCCTTCTCAGCTCACCATATCAAGAGGCTCATGTCATCAACATGTTTGATTACTGGTGGTGATGACCTTGATCACTTAGTTAAGTTGATGTCTAAAGGGTCTATCCACTATAAAGTTACTATATTTTTCTTTTGAATTAATAAATATCTTGGGGAAAATACTTTGATATATATGTGCAACTATTCATAACTTTATAATTTAATTTACACATATATCTTTTTTAATTTCTTTGTTTAGCTGTAGATAATTGTTATACCTTTATTTATTTTATGTGGTGCTGAGGATTGCACACAGTGCCTTAAACATGCAAGGCAAGTGCTCCATCACTGAGCCACCACTCCAGTCTGACACAAGTATATCTTTATCATACAATATAGTAATTTGACACATATATTGATAATAATGGTGTAATTATCATTTTGCCTCCTCAAATACTTATCATTTCTCATTTTGTTTATCACATTTACTTTCTTCTAGTAATTTTGAATCATATCATATATTGTTGTATATATAAAATAGAACACAAGAACTAGTTAATCCTACCGGTGTTTGTGCCTATTTTAAAATTTACCTACAACTAAAGATTCCAAATGTTCAGCACGTTTTTTTAAAAATATTCATAAAATGTCAAATTATTTAAACATAATGAAAATGATGCCTGTAATCCCAGAAGCTTGGGAGGCTGAGGCAGGAGGATCATAATTCAAATCCAGCCTCAGCCACTTAGAAATGTCCTTAGAAAATTCGGGAGATTCTGTCTCAAAATAAAAAAAGATAAAAGGGCTAGGGATGTGGCTCAGTGATTAAGTGCCCCTGGGTTTCATTGCAGGTGCAAAGAAAATAAATAAATAGAATAAATAAAATAAGTAAACTGCTTATCTACAGAAAAACATGGATGAATCAAAACACTATTTTAAACAAAAACGTAGACATCAAAGTGTATATCATGAGAGACTGGGATTTTGCCTCAGTGGTAGAGTGATCACCTAGCACATGTGAGGCACTGGGATAAAACCTCAGTGTCACATATAAATTAAATAAAGATATTGTGTCCACCTACATCTAGAAAATAAACATTTAGAAAATAAATATTTTTAAAAGTGTATATCATGATTTTTTTTTCAGTTAAAATGTTTCATTAGTGATTAAATTAATACTTTGATCAAAATCAAAACAAAGTTGCATATGGTCAATGCAGTTAAAAATTGTAGTAGATTTTTTTTTTTTCATTAGTGAATATGACTCTCATGGTGAGGGTGTTGAATCCTGCAGAAGAGGAACAGTTACTGGTTTGGTTTGGTCCCAGATAAATTTTGGGATGATCCCCTGGTTTATGTTGTAGCTAGTGGATCCATGGTTAATTTGCAGAATCCTGTGGTGAATAGATGCCTTGGAGGACCTAAAATTCTCTGTGGAGATTGAATTTAGGCTAAAATATTACAAGCTTAGTGAGTTTAAACTGAATTTATTTTCTCCCAATAATCTGAGACAACAACTCAGTTGTTACAACCTCCATAGAAGATGTAGGTAGGTCTACCTATCATCAATTTATTGGTATTTTTTTCTCACTCAGCATAGCTCCATCAGTTGACTTGTAGGTATGATGTGAAAAGCAGCGTGAAGAAAAGTAAAACCTTCCGCATAGATTAAAAGAAAAAAAAAAAAAAAAGGAACTCATGGACAAGCTGAATCCTGCTTAAAATAGTATGAAGGAACTGCCATTCTTAGAAAATGGCAGGATACAGAAAGTTCTTTTCATTATCTCCACCCTATTAAATGCTTAAAGAAAAGCAAAGATCACCCAGTCATTTCTAATGGAAGAATAACCTTCTCTGGTACAAAGACTAAGTGAGTAAATGTCCAAATATCGAAGATGTGGTGATGGAAATGCTAAACATACTGACATTCATTAGAGGTCAGGAGAGTCACATTACAAAGATTTTTTTTTGAACCTTCAAAAAAAGACAAATGCTATGTACTGATGTTTATGTGGGCTCTTTCTCGTCCAGCAAGGGGTTTCATGGAAAATTGTAGAAGAGACTGTGTCTGTGAAGTCACTAATCAAGACCTCTGGACATCAAGCAGGAAGCAGGTCTCATTTTATTGTGAAGTTACCATGTATATATACTCAGGCAGTAGCTTAGCAGATTACAGGCAGCCACCAATGCAATTTCTGCAGTGACCAATCAAGGAGTGAGCAATGGAGCAAGAGCAGGGAATTCAACACATAGCCTCATGCCCAGGGCTGTGCCTAAGGGGTAAGTAGTTTGCTGTTCACACAACCTAGCATGGGGTAGTGTGTTGCCACTCAGGCACTCTTAATGTATGCCATGAATGCAGTATTCCATGAACTTGTCTCTAAGACATCATTGTGGCCTCGCCTCTCTAAGATTTCTTGAGGTTCAAGGTTGTGCCATACTTCTGGTCTCTTTCAGGTGAGATCATTGTGGTCAGGTGATGCAGGGGTGCATCAACCTCATGACAGGAGTTTTGCTACCTTTACATGGGGACACAGCAGCAAGTCTGCTTATAAATAATTGATGCCTGAAGTCTCCTTGGACTTGCATTCTTTAACAGAGAGCATTAAGTTATCACTTTCTGGCAGTAAAATCTCATCTATCAGCAATAAGATAAATATGGTGTATTAAAGATTAAACACTTTCATTCAAAATTAAATTTAATCAAACTATGTTAAAGATAGCATTTTGTAATTATTAGTTTTATTAGATGTATTATTTGGTAATTTATGATATATATATATTCCCCCCTGTGACAGAACAGCTAGTTCAATGACCTTGTGGGCCTTCTTTGCCTCAGGAGAATCCAAGTTGGGTGCAGATCTGACTTGAGAGCATGTCAGCAGGAGGAAATCTCCTGTCTATTCTTGAAGTCTGTGAAGGGTCTTTGCCACAGCTTCATTAGAATTTTATGTTATAATCTAGCAAAAAAAGTGCTCACATTCTGTACTGTTCCCAAGTGGGTTGCTCTTTACTTCCTCAAAAAATATTTCAGAAAATATTCTTTTAAAAAACTGTTTATCATTGAGGGGTTTATTGGGCAGAAGCCATATGGAGATGTGATAATTTTTAAAAATTCAAGGCCTTTTTAAGAGAAAAATCCCCACATAAATGTAGAGGGCTTTATGTTATCTAATTTTTTATTGTTGTTAGTGGTGGTGGTTTGTATCTTATTTCAGCAGCATCCCCAGCTTATAACTAAGTGGGCTTGAGTCATGTTCTACTAGGACCTGTTATAAAAACACCCCAATGTCCTAGATGTTGGAGTCTGCTGGAGCAGTGGTTTTCTAAGTGTGGTACCAATGCCAGCAGCTTCATACTCATAGGATGGCTATGATTTCCCATGCACAAGAATTATCTGGAGTGGCGGGAGTAGTGGTTTCTTGATTGGCTAGTTTCCTCATTAGCCTAGAAGGTAAGAGGGATTCTGACAAAGGACACCATAAGAGTCACTGGCCTTTACCAGAATGGGAGGGGGCCTTCCAGGGAGGTGCTTGAAATCCTGTGATTGGAAGAGGCCAGGTAAAACCTGGTGGATGCTCTAGAACAGAATTCATAAAAGTAGCACCTGATAGCTGTATCCACACCACTCTATTTTATTTATTTATTTATTCTTTTTAACAAAAATTTATATTGGAACACAGTTAGCAAGGTATTTGTTGAAAGGTACGAGATTTGAACTCTCAATAGGTCATATTATCCATAATATTTGCTCCTGGTGATTTATAGAACATCATCATTCAATAATTTTTGCTATTATGGAAATGTTCCGTGTCTATCCTGCCTAATTCAGTAGCTTCAAGCACGTGATATTTTGGCATATAGATCCTGTGACAAAAAAAAAAAAAAAAAAAAAACTGAGTTTGTCAATTTGATGGATTACATGGCCAATGGCCACAGCATTGGGGAGCACCATTATAGGACACCAAGGCAGAAAATGGAATCATTTCCTCTAAAAACTGGAAAAAGACAGGGATGCCCGTTTCCACCACTTCTATTTAACATAATTCTTGAAACACTGGCCAGACCAATTAGACAAATAAAATAAATTAAAGGGATATGGATAGGTAAAGAAGAACTCAAATTAGCACTATTTGCTGACAATATAATTCTATACTTAAAAGACTCAACACATTCCATCAGAAAACTGCTAGAACTAGTAAATGAAGTCAGTAAAGTAGCAGGATACAAAATCAACACCCATAAATCAAAGGCATTTCTGAATATCAATAAAAAATCCTCTGCAAAGGAAATGAGAAAAACTACTAATTTAGAATAGTATAAAAATTATAAAATCCTTGGGAATCAACCTAACAATAGCTGAAATATCTCTACAATGAAAACTACAGAACCCTGAGAAAAAAAAGATCAAAGAAGACATGAGAATATAGAAAGATCTAATTTTTTTCTTGAATAGGCAGAATTAATATTGTCAAAATAACCACACTACCAAAAGCACTATACAGATTTAATGTAATTTCAATCAAAATACCAATGACATTCCTCAGAGAAATAGAAAAAGCAGTCATGAAATTTATCTGACAAAATAAGAGACCCAGGATAGCTAAAACAATTTTTAGCAAGAAGACTGAAGTAGGTGGCATCACTATACTAGACCTTAAACTATGCTACAGATCAATAATAACAAAAAAACAGTATGGTATTGGCCACAAAATAGACTTGTAGACTAATGGTATATAATAGATAACACAGAGACCAATGCCCATAATTAGAGCTATCTTATATTTGACAAAAAGCATAAAAAATGTACATTGGAGAAAACGATATCCTCTTCAAAAAATAATGAATGGGAAAATTGGAAATTTATATACAATAAAATAAAATTAAACCCCTATCTCTCACCATGCAAAAAACCTCAACCCAAATTGAATCAAGGACCTAGAAATTGAACCAGAGACACTGTGTATATTAAAAGAAAAAATAGGCCCAAATCTATCTGGTTAGTGCCTGACTTTCTTAATAAGACTTCAGAGCACTATGATTTATATTAAGCAACAATAAATACTACGGATTTCAATTAAAAAGGTTCTTTTCAGGAAAAGAAACAATTGGTTAAGTAAATAGGGAGCCTACTAATTGGGAACAAATTCTTACCACATGCACATCAGATATAGAACTAATTTATAGAATATATAAAGAGGCTGGCACAGTATCATTCTGAGAATATGTGTTTTGCTAGTTTGAAAAAAGGGGGAAAAGAGGTTATATAGAGCATAAGGCAAGCATAAATACATGTAATATGAATTGTAATGCATTATGTTGTCATATTTAAAAAATAATTTAAAAAATAAATACATAAAAAAATAGTAACATAAATATTAGGTCATTAAGTGGTGTCATAAATTAAGCAATCCCCAATATCTTATTCATACATAAAGGTTTACTGAAAAATTTCATAATTCATTTTAAAAGAAAATTAAAACACTACCTTCAAAGATAATAACATTTGACAGAAGTAGATTTTGGTGGTTGAGTTTTTTTTTTTTGTTTTGTTTTGTTTTGTTTTTCTTTTTTTTTGCATTGATAATATGACTGAGTTTGAACATGCAAGTGTTGTCTAGTGAAAGCACTGAGCCTTTACAGGTACTTTCCGTTTGTTAAAAAGTTATTGATAGTGAGTGGGGGGTGGGTAGAAACAATGGTGTTTGCAGTGAACTGGCCTTGATGGATGGCACCCTTACTATCTCAGGGCAGACTGTAATTAAAGAATGATGGAAGATTCATAAAGGGAGGTGTGATTAGTGTAGGAATATGCACTGGCATTTATACCATAGAAGGTGTAGTATTGGTTTGCAGGTGGACTCAAGAGAGAGCCAGTTAACTAAGGGCAATATGGAAAAGTACAGGTACAGAGGCTAGCAATTTTTAGGTGGCTTGGTCTTCTACAGAAAAGCCTCCCCTCCACACAGGAACATAGGCCAATTCCCTTTGCCTAGTTCCCTACACAAAGGTCTGGTGTGTTTCCTGCTCTGAGAAACCTCACACATATACTTGCCTTGTGCTATATATAACCTCTTTTTTTCCCATTTCTGCAAACTAGCAAAGCACATATTCTCAGAGTGATACTGTGCCAGTCTCTCAGCACCCACATATACTTATTCAATAAGCTGAACTCTATAGCAAACTCTACCCATTACCTCATCTGCCACCTAGTCAACATGGACCCAAGCACCTCTCATTATCCCCTTTATTTTCTGCATCTTCTAAATTATACCAAAGTGGGAAATCAACTCAACTTCACAATGGCAAACAGAAATTTGATGGTTCTCCTGTAGCACATCCCTGAAAACACAGGGTGTAGAGACTCTTTTCATTCTTCCCCCTGTCAAATCCAAAGAGCATTATATTATCTCTATACCCTCATCCCCTCCAAATAATCCCCTACAAATAATCCCCTACAAATAATCAAATAATAAACAAATAATCCCCTACAAATAATCCCCTACAAATAATCAAATAATAAACAAATAATCCCCTACAAATCTCAAGACATAGAGGACATAATCCCCTACAAATAATCAAATAATAAACAAATAATCCCCTACAAATCTCAAGACATAGAGGACACTAAATAGGCTTTCTGTCAAAAATAATAAGGAAATGAATAAATAAATTAGAAAAACCAGTATGACATGCTACCAGTTTATTGCTCACCACAACTGTTTTCAAGAGAAAACATTCTAAGGTTTTGAAGTAATGGTGAAGATGGTGTTTGTAGCTCTGCATACAGCGCAGGTCCATAACTGAGAGGCTCAGTGTGGCCATTGGTTTCTCATAAACACAATGTTTGGAGTGTCCAATTTATTTTAACAGAGTTTTTATCTTTTTTTTTTTTTTTAGTTAAATCTAATGTGGATTGCTTTGCAACATAAGAAAATGTTAAAGGATAACTCTTACATTTGTAATGTAGTAGTGGTCAAATAAGTGAAAGTTTGCTTTAATAGCTAAAATGTTCTAATAGCTTCATTTAGGTACACTTAAAATTATGCACACACATTTATCCTACATATGAGTATGTTTTGATAGAAGTATACCCCATGGATCAATTTCCACATTGTCAGCAATACTTCTTCTTCTGCTGTCCTTGTACATTATATTCATATCATCAAGAACTTATATAAATCAAACTACTCAATACCGTTTTTGGTGTCTAACTTATTTCATTTAGTGTAATTATTTTGATACTTATCCATGTTCTGAGTGTTTCATTAGTGTCATTAAGTCCTCACTTGTTAGAATTCAATATTTTTTATCCAAAGGCTTCCAATGAGAATATTCAAAGAGATTTAGATATAATAACTTTATTTTAAGAGTCAGAGAGACAGAAATATCTTGTGGATAGCATTGTAATTTTCAAAAATTTACAATTTGCCGATAGTTTTTATACATGGTGTGAAGGTAATTTCATAAAATAATTTAATGCACCTGTGTTTTGACTGTGACCCCGTCACATAGGTCTGTTGTAGAATTTTCCACATGCAGCATCATGTCACCTCTCATACCTCTGATAATAATTCAAATTTCTGAGAATTTTTTTATTTTTAGATTTGCAATGCTTATCTTTTAGAACAAGGTTTATCATTTAACTTTCATTAGCATTTGGATCATTTCCAATCGATGTCTGCTCTGTAATTTACAAGTAGCTCTGCATGAAATAATGATCTAATATTTCAGTTATAAAATTTTTGTGAAATATTTCAGTCTTAATTTATGTATTCATTTAAATTTTAAAGTATATGTTCAGTTGTTTTACTTTAAATGCTCCAAGGTGTAATTCATGAGCTCTTTACCCTGGCCTAATATCTATGTTTATATCTAACCCTTGTTTGATGTTATAAATCTTGACATGTTCTCCTGATAATGTACTAGGTCTATATTGAAAATGATGTCTGGGTGCAGTGACCATCACCCAGTGCTTTAATTAATTCTTCTGTGAAAAATTGTCTGTGGGAAATCCACCTGAAGTTGCCAATTCAGTTTTTTTTTTTTTTTTTTTTCATTTTAAGGCTTGTCTGAAAAACAACAACAACAACAACACAAAAACAAACTAACAAACAAACAAAAAAAACTCTTGCAACCATAGTTGCTCATACTTAATATGTTAAAATGTGAATGAAATAATGTATTTTAACTTGGTAAATGTATTAAAATTTTAAAACAATAAAATTAATTATTATTATTTAATTATTAATAAAATTAATCATTATGCTCTAATAATAATATTAGAGCATATCAAATCAAAATTCCTAATAAAAGTTAATAGTAATTTTTAATTTGATGGATTTGTTAAAAATGTGACTATTAGTTTTGAATGCTCAGTCCCCTACATTAAAACAATTATAATTTCTACAGTAAAAATTCACAAGTCACAGATATCTGAATGGTGATATCATTGTACGGTTTTGAAATGGGGATTGCCATGATACATTTATCATTCTTTGTGACATAATCGCTGTCTCATGTCATTACATGATTAAAAGTCTAACAAAAAGAGATTAAAAAAAGTTGAGACATGTCCAGATGATTGGTTAGAAATGAGAAAACTTGGTACCTAAAATAAATAAATAAATAAATAAATTGTCTTCAGTGAATCATTGAGATGTCTGAATTTCATGACAGTTCTTATCCTTCTGTTCAGAGAGTAGTAACCCTAATTTTTTAACAGATAAATCTTGTTCCTTACAGGACCAAATACAGCTCACCCATGACATATGATTATAAAGTGTTTCTTCCATTCAATTTGTCACTAACATGTTATAATTTATGAAGTGTCAAAAAGAGGTATATAATATCGAGACATATATGTGTGCATATCTATGAGGCTTGCATGGAGGATATCCCTGTTCATTTTACATTTTTTTGCTGTTTTTTTTTTTTTTTTTTTTTTTTTTTTTTTATCTAGGAAAAGTTTAGATAAGAAACATCCAAGTGACAGCACAAGCAGCTCAATAGAAAGTGTCTAGTCTGCTGAGAAGTCTTGATCTAGTTTTGAGAGACATTTGCAAGTTTCATAACTTTAATATAAAACCTGTTTTTAGATATCTGGTTGCTTGTGTGTGGCATCTGAAAATGGAATGTATGTATTAAGAAAATGATTTTTAAAAATGTAAATACATTTTGTTGTTTTCATTTGCATGATAGTTAGTTTACCATTTGGAGAATTTATGGGTTGAACACAGGGACACTTTACCACTGGGTCACATCCCCAAAATTTTATTTATTTATTTATTTTAATTTTCAGAAAGGGTTATCACAAAGTTGTGTGGGGTTTTGCTAAGTTTCTAAGCTTGTTTTTTTTTTTTTTTTTTAATAATCCTCTTCCCTTTGCCTCTCAAGCCGGTGGTATGACAGGCATGCTCCTGGGATTTTAGCAATTTTGGTGGGTTGGGTCGTAGAGATTAAACTCAGAGGCACATTCCCAGCCCTATTTTGTATTTCATTTATGACAGTTTCAATGAGTTGCATAGTGTCTTGGCATTGCTGATGCTTGCTTTGAACTTGTGATCCTCCTGTTTTAGCTCCAAAGCCACTGAGATTGCAGGCATGCACCACCATGACTACCCAGTTTACCATTTTTTTTAAAACAAATACTACCTTAGAATTTTTTTCCAATGTAGAATTCATTATTTATAATTTAATCTTGGCACAACCACCAAAAATTCATGAATCTTAAGAATAGTATATAATTACATAGTAAAAAGTTATTTTTTAAGCTAACAAAAAGTGTATACACTGATCGAAGTATATCCTCTACTTTTGTAAGACAAAGAATCATAATTCTGACAGAACTCTGGAATTTTTTTGTGCTGGTCTAAGTGTAAACCAAAACTCTCCTGAGAAGTCAGTGTTATTAAATATTTGTTAATAAATAAATAGTCTCATTTTCTTTTGATGTGTGTCATGTAGTTTTTTTTTTTAATAGAATTTTATTTATTTATATGTAGTGCAAAAAATCAAACCCATTTCCTCACATATGCTACGTGAGTGATATTCCTCTGAGCCACAACCCCAGTCCCTTCACGGAATTGTTTATAAAAGATGTAAAGTTAAAATATTATTGTCTGAATAAAGATCAGTCAGTAATTTTTAACATTTAGTATTTAGTTGTAGGTGGACACAATACATTTATTTATTTATTTATTTATTTTTGTATGGAGCTGAACATTAAACTGTGTTCCTCATACATGCTAGGTGAGTGCTCTTTCTTTGAGCCAAAACCCCAACTCCAAGTATAGTTAAAGTAACCTTTAGCCCTCTGATTTTTGGTATAAAGAACATAAGAAATGACATAATCTAATTTTTGTCATTTTGTAGTCAAGAAATGAGGGACTCAGAGAAATAACTGTATTATTTTGATTGCATATCACATTAGTGGAAGATTAAGTTCAAATACAAATAAATAATAGGACCAAAAATAAAACAGCATTCTTTCTATAAATTAATTATGTTCTCTTCCATATGATTCTAGCTAGAAGATGTGACTTTAATCAGCATCTTACCCTTTTTGTACATCTGAAAAAAGTACTATCTAGTCACTATGCACACAAATAATCATTTACATTAGGATTCAATGAAAAATTATATTGTATAAGCACTTTTACAGAGGAGTATTCATCACCCTTCTTTGATTCATTCTCATGCTTTATAGGTATTACTTTCAAAGGTTTCCTTACCATGAGGTTGTTTAGATATTTGTGAGGCATCAATTTCATGGGTGTCTCTTACCCCTATAAAATTATGTGCCAGATTTAGCTGGAAAGTTCTCAAAAATCAATTCCTCAAAGTAAAAATGTATTTTTATTCTATTGTTTCTCTCATTATTTTTTTCTTATCTTTCTTGGAAGATGCTTACTTTTCTCCATAAAATAGTGCTGGTGCTACCTTAATTCACAATTTATTATTTATCCAAATAAAAATGTCAGATTGTTTTAACTTTTTTATAGATTTTTTCTTCACATTTTATACCATTTATAGATATCTGTTGAACACTTTTCAAGTTCTTCATGAACATGAACAGCAAGGAGTCAAAATGAGAAACTGTGCATTAAGGACTATCTAATTTAAGATCTTGGATCTGCTAACAATGGTGTCAAAGTGTGAAAGGGAGAATATCTAAAACTGCTGAGTCCAGCAATGAACAGCATGAGAGGATAGCAGGCATGTGATGTCAAAGAAAAAAGCAGGTAATAATCTTGTGAGACTAACAAGGTAGGAGAGGCAGAAGGATCATAAGTTGAAACTCAGCCTCAGCAAAAGGGAGGCGCTAAGCAACTCACTGAAAGCCTATATCTAAATAAAATGCAAATGAAGGCTGGCAATGTTGCTCAGGAGTTCAGTGCCCTTGAGTTCAATACCATATAATAATAATAATAATAATAATAATAACAATAACAACAACAACAATAATAATATAATATTCAAAATAAACTAATCTCCAGTAATGGCCATTAATGTTTCAGTGGTGTCAAATTCTTGATCTTTGATAGACAAATAAAATTTCATGCATGCTTTGGTAAATCTGAGATAAAACAGTCATACAAAAATTATATCAGTTCTTGTAATGTATAGTATGTGTATAAAAATGCCTCATTAAAAGACAGGCATACACTCTAAGAAATGCACTCAAAATGACTTTGCTATTTTTGCAAATATCATACTGTATACTGACATTTAGATTGTATACTACTACAATCTTAGGCTATATATTGTAGCTGTTGTTGTATATAAATTCCATCACTGACTAAAAGATCACTATGCAACACATTATTGTATGTTATAAACTTAGAGAGATCAGTGTACCAAAAAGAGAATTTTAATTTTTTTTTAGTTGTTAGTGGACACAGTATCATTTTATTATTATTATTATTTTATTTTAATGTGGTGCTGAGGATCAAACCCAATGCCTCTCATGTACTAAGTGAGCACCCTACTATTGAGCCATAATCCCATCCCTAAAACAGAATCTTTAAAAAAAAACTTTACAATTAGACAATGAAAAATGAAATTTTCCACTGCTGAGGAGTAGAAAATTGCCATCCTTTCTAAATAAAGTTCCATTTCTATGGGGTATCTGTGTCACACACACACACACACACACACACACACACACACACACACAAAGTGATTTTAATCTTGCTTAGTGCAACATAATAAGTCTTTCAAAGATAGTCAATATGTAACTATAAAACATTCAATAGTTACTATAAGAAAAGGTAAGTTTTATTGTGTATGTGTTGGTACTGCTCATAATATCAACTGCTTAAGAAGTTATGACAAAACCAATCCCCAAAAAACAAATGCTGAACGTTTTCTTTAATACAAGGAGACTAATTCATAGTGGTGTAGGGAGGGGCATGAGAGGGATAGACAAACTTTAGATAGGGTAGCAGGGTAGGGGAGAAGAGAGGTGGCAGAGGGTTTGCAATTATGGTGGAATCTGATGAAAACCATTATCTAAAGTACATTTATGAAGACACAAAATGATGTGAATATATTTTGTATACAGCAAGAGACAAAGAATGTGCCCTACATATGTAATAAAATCATAATGCATTCCACTGTCTCATATAAATAATAATAATAATAATAATAATAAAACAATAATAAAATAAATTTCACAGAGATTATTAACAACTTATTGAGACTCTGTCTCATATAATATTAAGACTAGAGTCTAGTTTTGAATGGAAAGGCACCCTTGATTTCAGTCATAAGAACCACACAGCAATGGGAAACTTATTTCTTTTCAAAGTTGCACAAAACAAAATGTTAAACAAATTAATAAATTGGGCATTAAAATAATCAATAAATGAAGTTATACCATTAAATGGTACAAAGTAACAGGTAAGATAAATTGTCTGATGCATGAATAAATACATTCAGGAAGAAAAAGACAAGGACATCAAGAGAAGAACAGTCAAGTAACTTGAATATTCTCTTTATACAGGTGATATCTAAGGGTTCAGTACTCATAAAAAATAAAATATAACCAAATACATAAAATTAAACAGTATTCATGAAGATGTGGAGTGAAAAGTTCTCATGAACTACAGATTGATTATAAGTGGCTATCTTTTTGTAAAAAAAAATGTGTGCCTATTGAAGGACATGACACTTCCCCACCAGTAACATTAACTTATAAATATGACTGCTCTTAAAAACCATAATAATATATAAAAGAAGAGCTGCATGGTCCATACAGTTGAAATCTCTAAGGTGAAAGAAAATATAATGTGCACATAAGAAATGTAAAAATAATAAAGTGTGAATAAAGTGGTTTCTACTGTCAAGACACATTTTTTGCCACACTACATTCAGCCTAACAAACAGTAAAAATCACCACATCAGTATAATATAAAGGTCACATTTGGATACTAATTCACACATTGCATATACATTTTAAAGGGAAATATGTAGAATTTACTGGTAAATAAAAACTTGAATTAGGACATAAAAAACCGAATTACACACATGTGTTTAGATACTACACATCATTACAAAGAAAACAATTTTCCTTGAATGAAATCTGTAACATTTTCATCAATATTTTAGCTTGTAGGACTGGGGTTATGGTAGAATGCTTACCTAGCACATGTGAGGCACTGGGTTCAATCATCAGCATCACCTAAAAGTAAATAAATAAAATAAAGTTATTATGATTACAACTAAGAAAAAAAAAACATTAACAAAGAAATTTCAGCATGCTTCTCTATTAAAAGAAAGAGACTAAAGAAAAAAAATTACATGGAATGAAACGTATATATGAAATACCTCCAAAACCTATGCTTCAGAGAATCAAATGAACTATTAGTATCATTAAGAGACACTGATGTATATAATAAATGTATAATACAATACTGAAGTCCAAGGAGTCATAGTATGAACCAAAAACAAAGATGAATCCATATGCATGTAATTTCTTGTATTTTTAAGATAAATAAAATGGTCTAAGCCTATCCATATCAAAAATAACACTAGAAGTAAATGGATAATACAATACAATCTAAAGTTAGATGGGTCACATTTTCCTGAGCGTTTGTTTGCAGAATATGTAAGGTACTGAGTTCAAACTCATCACAAAGAGCAGATATTAAGGAGAGATCAAGTTAGAAGTTGTTTTAGTTGCCTTTTTCAACAATGTGACTAACAAATTGACCAGAGAAATTGTAGAGGAATAAAAGTTTATTTGCAGGCTTAGGGTTTCAAAAGTCTTAGCCTATAGAATACTGCTCCATTTCTCAGGGCTCAAGGTGAGGCAGAACATTATGGCAAAAGGGTGTAGTAGAGGGAATCAACTGACATACTGATAACAGTAAAGAGACAGATTCATTTTTGGGAGAATATACAAATTTAGATTCCAAAGCTCTATCCCCAATTCTCACTTTTTTCAGCCACACACTATCAATTCAGTTACCACATAGTTAATTCATTCAGGGATTAATTCACTGATGATTTTAAAGCTATGACCCAATCATTTCTCCTCCAAACCTTCCTGCATTGTTTCACATATGAGCTTTTGGGGAACACGTCACAGCTGGACCATAACAGAAATATAGCAAAATAGAAGGCTTTTAACCCACCATTTTTTTACTGATATATTAATACACATTTACTCATGTTATGTGTGTTACTTTGACAAAGTCATAAATGAGTTCTGAGATTTACATACATTGGACAAGTGAAAAATATCTACAATCAAATGAGTAGAAAAAGCTAGGGTACACGTGGGCATTTGAGTTGTTTACTGAAGTGCCACATATTTGAGAAATATTCCTACAAGTTTGAAGGCACCTTAAATAAGGGGAGATTGAGATAATATATAAAATGACTTTAAAATTTTCTGTGATTTTTATCTTAACTTATCCACTGGTTAAAGAAGGAGTAAAATATAAGTGTGAAAATTACAAAGTGGTTTTCTTCTATGACCAAGTAAGTCTTTTGATTTGTTTCACAACCTGAAGTCAGGGCAGAGAAATTACATCTCAAAGGTGTCAGTGTGTCCCAAAAAGAGATTTACCAGTGGTTTTGCTAACTTCTCTTGTTGGAGGAATTACTTCACTCTTGATTCAATAAAGTGTACAAAAGGGGAAATTTAATCAATCTCCTGATAGACTCAGTAAGATTTGAGCACTTTCTGAGCCCTGACCTACCCTTGTTTACCCCAGTAATAATTCCAGGCCTACCAGTAGGTTTTCAGAATAAGTTTCTCCATGCACTGAATGTCTAACATTAGCAACTTCTGTTCAAGGGAGTGTATCTTAAACTTTCAATTGCTAAAAGCAATAGAGACGAGCATGGGCAAATCTTTATATATTTCAAGCCATTGGATTTGCATTGTTTGTAACACTTCCAAAGACAAAAATTTTCAGCAGTAGTGTTAACAAAGTTTACAAATCACAGATTCTTGTTTCATTTCATCACAGAAAATATTTACAGGACACTCTTCCTCTGGCTACTTGAAAGCCTGGAATCTAACACACTTGCATCAGTAATTTAAAGTATAAGTCAAATAAAAAATATCCTGCACTTTGTGCAGTGTTGTCAGAATGCCTATGCTTAAAATCTCAAAGACTGGGGATGGAGTTCTGGCTTAGTTGTAGAGTGCTTGCACAGCACATCGGAGGCACTATATTTAAGAATCAGTACCACATAAAAATGAATAAATAAAATAAAAGTAATTTGTCTATCTATGACTAACAAAATGTAAATAAAATATTTAGAAGTAAAATATAAAAATCTGAATGATAATAGGTACTCCAGAGCATACAAGCATCATATAAAAAGACTCAGTTGAAAAAAATATTGGTGAGAATATCAATTGAATAAAGCTATTTTTGAAAATGGTATTAAGGTTCTTCAGAAAGTTAAAATAAAAAAAAGGCTTATGTTCCACTAGAAGTTATTCTGGGTATGTATCTAAAAAAATACTGGAGTTATTACATCATAGAAACACTGCACGTCTATTTTCATTATAGTATTATTTACAGAACCTGGTTAAAAAAAAAAAACAAAAAAAAACTGAAGCACGTTTTTAGATAAATGATAGGTTGGTAATGGTGCCACATGCCTGTATTTTTAGTAGCTTGGGAGGGTGAAGCAGGAGAATTATGAACTTAGAGCCACTCTTAGTAACTTCTCCAAGAGACAATAACAAAATCAGTGAGACCTTGTCTCTAAATAAAATATAAATATAGGGCTGGCGATGTAGCTCAGTGGTAGACTAGCTCTGGTTTCAACACACAATACCATAATCAAACAAACAAATAAAGAAAGAAATGAATAGGACCAACATATTGGCCCCATTCTTTATATTCTATGAAGCAATTTACTTGCATCCTTTCTTGCTTAGCTGGACAGGATATGTCACATTCCCTAACAAACTGTTATCTGCAGGAGAAATGCAGTTTCAAAATAATGTTTATAAGAGCAACCTATGTTACTCTTATAAACATTATTTTGTGACTGTGTTAAAGACCAGATTCTGAAAATCAGAGAAACAAGGGTAATTCTTACTAACCAAAAAATCTGCAACAATTTTGCTTATGAGTTAATTTAGAAATGGTGAGCATGAATCTAATTAACCTAAAGTTGTCATGGCAGTGAATACTTGAGAGTTTTACGTTATCCTAACTATCAGTACAAAATCAAGAACTGTAACTGGGAAGGACCCTTTGGAATCTCTGTTTAGATCTCCAAGAAAACTGGAATGCAAGAGAGCCTGCAAGAGAGACATGTTCTCTTTTCAGAGAGAAAATTCTCTCTCTCTTCAGAGTGTCATCTTTTTCCTCCTTCAATCACGTCTAATAAACTAATTGGTTGCTACTCTGATGGATAAGTTTGAGAACTTTATGTCTTGATTGAAAAAAATCTGCATTTTAAGGGGCATGGTCTTCACAGTACCTCAGTTTCCCAGAGGGTCCCAGCCCTGTATAACTAAAAGATCATTGACATCTGAAGGGCTCTCAGAGACTTTCTTGAGTGCCTTCACTTCATACTTTATACTGCTGTCTAGAAGAAAAAAAAAAGAACGATATTCACTAGACACTTCAACAGACTTTAGATATGATATCTCTTCACAATTTTATCAGGCAGTTATGAAACCCCCCATTTAACACAATATGGGAGGTTAGAATGAGGATGCATCACACAGGAAAGTAATAAAAGAAAAATTTTAAATCAGACATTTTGATAAGGTGTCTGTGCCTGGGAAGACAGAGGGAGGAGACAGACATTGTTTTTATTTTTCAAATTTTCAAGTTACTTGTCTTCTTTTCTCCCATGTAAAATGCTCACAAAGAGAAAGCAAAACCTTTAAACTGAAATGCAGTTCTTTTCAAAAAATTAGAAATACTGCATTTATTTGGAATGTTGAATAGAAAAAACAAAATAGTTGACAATGCAGAGAGGGAATGTTGGCATTAAATATGTGAACAGAACCGAGTGCAGTGGTGCACGCTGAAATCAATCCCAGTATTTTGTGAGGCTGAAGCAGGAGGATCATGAGTTCAATTCCAGCTTCAGTGAACATCAGGTGCTAAGAAACTTAGTGAGACTCTTTCTTTAAATAAAATATAAAATAGGGATGGGGATTTGGCTCAGGGTACAAATGTGCCAATAATTTATACAATGACTTAATATCCAGTGATACATGACTATTCCAATACTATAGACTGGATGCCAAGATTCAATCATAAGGTTCACAGAAATCATATGAAGTCATATGGTGTCTTATAGATAGTGTGGTGAAGTGTTCCTGAACCCACTGACACAGTCACACTGCGGGATGCTGTGGCAGAGCAGAACCATATGGAATCTGGAACCATAAGGAAT
The DNA here is from genome assembly GCF_047511675.1 of Marmota flaviventris. Classification (NCBI taxonomy): domain Eukaryota; kingdom Metazoa; phylum Chordata; class Mammalia; order Rodentia; family Sciuridae; genus Marmota; species Marmota flaviventris. The sequence continues at coordinate 125,388,365 of NC_092506.1, forward strand.
GTTAAGTGTTTTGTTTATGAAACTCATGATATAAATAAAAGGGCATACATCAATCAATAATAAAAGTATGTGTTACTTGAGATTGCAGGAAAACTCCCAGAATGAGACTAAGGGTACAATTAAGACATGCCCTGAGATGTGTTTCAATCTCTGAGGACACAAAATAGTTTTATTTCTCAAGAAGTTTATGGGGAAAAGATTGCAAATCAAGGTTCCTGAGAAAAGATTAACAATTTACTCTAAGCCCCCAATCCTAAAGTCACACTTTTGTGACATATATTCCTCCAACTAACATACTCTCTTACTTTACACAGGAATTCATGATGAAAATAGGAAACAAGGGCTGGAGATGTGGTTCAAGTGGTAGCACGCTCACCTGGCATGCGTGCGGCCTGGGTTCGATCCACAGCACCACATACAAATAAAGATGTTGTGTCCGCCAAAAACTAAAAAATAAATTAAAAAAAAAGAAAACAGGAAAAAAATATAGTTAATATAAATGACAAATGGTTTGAGGTGCAGAGCCTCGCCTTTAATTAAAGATCACAAAGACATGAGAATTGGTGTACTTTGAACAATGATCAAAGAAACTCTTTTAAGAAAGTGGTTAAATAGGTCATATGAACAAAGGAAATTAGTTGGAAATTAAAAACAAAATAATGTAAAATTAATATAGATATATTTTTCAGACAGTTCAGAGTAGTAGGCTTCTAAGAAATAGGCTTTCACTGTTTTAGTGTTATTTATTGGAACTTTAGAAGTAAGAAAGCTTACCAATAACTATAAGTATATTTTAAATTTAAAGGTCAATGGAATAATTATAGGTATGATTTAAAGTTAAAAGATAATAATAGGTCAAGAGACAGGTAGTCAAGTTTTGTATTCAAGACCCTAGGGACTGAGGTGAAAATGTAAAAGCTTAATCATGATTGGCAAAGTTACAGGAAAAATTTTATATAATGTGCTTAATATCTTTGATAATTAATATATGTTTGAAGAGATTGTAACTCTTGAAAGTTATGTAAACCAAAGAAGTTTTGATGCTATCCATTAACTACCAAAAAAAAAAAAAAAAAAAAAACCCTGTAAAACAAACAAACAAAAAAATAATAAAGGCCCTCTAGGGGCAGCAGATCCTTCTGAAGGCTGCTCATAACTTGAAACCATCATCCTGTCTCCTTTTCTTTCATGGACGCTACTTATCCTTCAGCACCAGACACCACTCGTCCCTCAGGATCCCTTGATCCCTACTGGGGCTTGACCTTGGCAATTGTGATTTACTTTTTCTTCATTTAAATCTAAAGTTGACTCTGTTGATGGGCTGTATTAAGTTATGGAAAAAAAAAAAAAATATATATATATATATATATATATATATATATATATATATATATATATATATATACACACACACACACACACACAAACACACACAGACAGACATAAATGCCTGTGATTTGTGCTAATATTCTCATAGTACTCCATACCAAAAGGAAAAAAAAGACAAAATCCTATGATTAGTCTCAAATCATAATTATTATTTAGTTACTTATACTCTAGGGTCTGGGATACTGACAGATCTATAGACCTGGCACACTCCACCTCTTTTTCTTTATTAATGTTAATACTAGAAACTTTAGCATTTGACTTGTGTCTCCTAATTTATAGGGGAGTGGGGATATTACTGCCTCAGGGAATTAATAATGAGTTTAAATCTCAAGCTGTTTTCTCATAACACCAGAGAACATGAATATTAAAGAAAATTTAAAGTAATTGTAATATTTCTTTTTTATAAAAATATACACATACGTATTCATTAATTGATTTATCCTTATATACATGACAAATGCACTTCTGTCTGTGCTGGATCCATGTATTTGGAGGAAACTCTGCCATGAAATAATTCTGTCCTGAGCACTTAATGCAATTCACAGCAAATTAAAAAAAAAAAAAAAAAAAAGCCATCGCAGGAGAATATGAGACCCTGTCCCAACACTCTATCTATGTGTCTATCCATCCATGAATGTATTCATCTGTTGTCATGGGGCTCTGTAGTGAGTACCTCTTGATCTGATCCCCATTTTTTTTTCTACTGGGAGTTGAACTCAGGGGCACGTGACCACTGAGCCACATCCCTAGCCCTATTTGTATTATATTTAGAGACAGTATCTCACTGAGTTTCTTAATGCCTTATTATTGCTTAAGCTGGCTTTGAACTCACAATCCTCCTTCCTCAGCCTGTCCATCTGCTGGGATTACAGTCATGCACCACAGCACATGGTTGATCCCCAGTCCTTTATCAAAATAAGAGCAATCAAGAACCAGTTTCTGGTCTGAATGCAATTTAATGTCACTCAAACAGTAAACCTACCAGCCTCAGTTTGGAGGAAGTGCCTGAAGCCCTTTCCAATCTCTCTCTTAGGTGAGAACGGTCCAATCAACACAGAGCCAGTGATGACGGGTGGGCTTTCACATTCTCCTGTCCTTGTGTTTCTGGAGCCTGCCATTCTTTGAATCCATTTCTGTTTCCTGTTGTAGATCTGGAGCCCCAGGTTTCTGTGCTACACAGGTTTATGAAGGTCATTAGAGCTTCAGAGAAGGTCATTATCTGGCCAGGGAAGGCCAAGATTTGTGAGGCATCACTAAAGTTTCAGAGAGGGCTGCAATCTCGTCAGAGAGCCAGGCATGGGTGAGTTCAAGGCACAGGCAGGCATTCCAAGCAAGTTCAGAATTTGCAGTAATTTATAGTAAAGCTGAAATTATCTTTTCATGGCTTTGTGGCGAGATGGCTCCCAATTTTAAGAAAAGATCAGGTTGGGTCTATCACTCCCCCCCCTTTTTTATGTATCCCTTTCAAATCTTTGATAGGGTAGGGGAAGAGCACTGAGGGAATTTTAATTCCTCAGGTAACAGTCTCCAACATTTTTTGAACTCACCCAAAACTGGTCTCCCTGATTTGATCTGACTTAATTAATTACTTATATTGACAGTCTATTTATTTTTGGCTCCATTGTTTTTTTTTTTTTTTTTTTTTTTTTTTTTTGTTGTTGTTGTTGTAAGAAGAGGTGCATAGCTTGTTTTGGCTTCTTCTGAGCTGAGAGGGGGTGATGTGAGGAGGCACGCCATGAGGGACATGAGTTTCCTTTTAGAAGTCAGTTCGGTTTGAAGTCTGGTTGGGGAAGAACAGGTTGTAAAGTCATCTGGGGATGGGTGCTTCTATGAGAGAAACAAAGACCATGAGTACTGAATAAATGTTGCAGCAGCTGGAGCATGTCACTGTACAGAAGTTCCCTCACAAGCCTTCAACATTTTAAAACTTAATCTTAAACATCCAACAAATAAATTTTAACAGCCTTATATTAAGAGTACTGGGCTTTAATGTCTATAACTTTACAATTATTTATCTTTTTTATTAAATGGGATCTGTATTATCCTATCTGTCTTTTAGGTGATGGCTTATTATCTTAAATTAATCCATGTTGTGTTCTTAAAGCAAAATTTCTGTAAAACACTAACAGGGAATCTTTAGATCACTTGTAAGGAAATTACAAAATAAAATTAACAAGAGTAAAAACATTTAGTTCATTTAATAGCTATCCTGAATTTTGGCTGAGGTATACATTGTATCCCCTGTTTGAGATCCTAGTAATCTTGACAGATTAAAAACAACTTTTGAACATAACTTTAAATGAACTAAAATCTGGCCTACTGCTTTTTTAGTCATTCTCACATATAGTAAGATGGGACACAGAGCCTTAACTCAGGTAAGGCCCGGCTCTTTATAAATCTTAAGTGTTCCAGTTCCAAAGCTGATATTTGCTTTTTAAATATCACTTTACAAAGTTTACATAAATTGTTTTAGGTCACATTAACATTAGCTAACACCATATGATATCACATTTAAAACATGAATTAAAGAAAGGCTTAAAGAAAGGTTTAAAAAGTTTTTAACCTTTACATAGTTTAGGCTCTCATTAACTTAAAAATACATTTAAATTGTTCCCCAATGTAAAACGTAACATAAAACTTTACATATCTTGTTGATAACAAGTAAATAAATCCCCAATATATTTTTTTTACCATACAACTTCAGAACACTAGCTTGATATATGCTCTTTTAAAGTTTCTCCCTTACAGACTTGTATACCTGGAAGATATGAGCACATTAATAGCATCACAATTACATTGATGTTTTTATATTAACCAAATTTAGCTTTTTAAAAAAATGACAGTACAATGCTCTAAAATAACAGTTTTTATTTAACCAGTTGTTTAATTTTTATGGTTGCTTGCTCTAGAAAAAAATAAAACTTAATAAACACAATGTAATGGGTAAACTTATGTTTTAAGAAATTTTTGTCTCTTTAACACATGACTGATTGTAAAAACAAACTCATACAGACCTTAGTAAATTAATCAGATATGTAACAAAAGTACTTATGAATGAGTAAACCCATATCAAATTTACTTTACTTATTTTATCAAAATATTAGACAAGTGAGTTGAACAGTGCTAGCCATTTTTTTGTTGTTGTTGAAGGAAAAATCCTAGAACCAAGGCATATTAGACATTTTATAGACATTAATATTTTATGAGTTTTTTGAACACCTAGAAAAACATGTAAGCTTAAATTTAAAGACATTTATTTTATCTGTTCATCCAATTTAAATTGAACCATTTAAATCACATGATTTAAATCTTTGGATCCACTTTTTAAACTTTGTTTTTATGAGCGCTTCTTATATATGTTAATTTGTATATCATATATATGATACAGACGTATATATATAGACATACAACACATAACACAAGTGTGCACACATAACAATAGTAAAGGCCTTGTAGCTTTTCACAGATGAAATCTCCATTGCAATGTTTCAAAAACTCCAGTTGGTCAAAGGTGGAACTGATCAGAAAAAACATTAACCTATGTCTGTAGGATCAAAATCATGAGCTCAAAAAAATACAGAATCTAAGAAGAAAAAAAAAAAAAAAAACAAGAATCCTAGAAAAAATGACTGGCCAGTAATTAGTAAATACCATACAATTTACCTTTTTTGTTAAGGCCTCAGATCAGTCTCATACTGAGCTTGCAGGCTTCTTTCATTTGCATTTCAACATAAGTCCTGGCTGAGGTCTGGAAGGAGCAGGGGAAAAACTGCTATTCTGAGCAGACACCTCAGGCCTAAGGCATTTTAACCATAAGTCATAATTTTCAGGTTTGGATGTTGAAAATAATGATACAAGTTTAAGATACAATTCACAAAATTTTATATCTTTACATCTTGTTTTGTCAACAGATACCATACTATGATTTACTATCCTTTTCCAAATTAATGCACTGGTACACAGTGACATTTTCCCAGGCTATCCAATTCAAAATTGGTGAAAAATACTGAATGATTGGGAATTAACTTGCCAACTTGGAAGTAGAGTTATTTTTTTTTCCATTCTAAGTATTTAAGTTCTCTGGCATAAATTATCTGAAATCATAAACTAAACAATTACCTAAACCCAACTTTTAACTGCAAGATTGTGCAATGCTTCAAAAACCCATTCAGATACCAGATTGTTACAATAAAACATCATCTTTTAGACACACATTCAGCAAAGATCATTCCCAAGAAACAATTTATGATATCAATACACTATTGCACATGTCTTAAAGGGCCAGAAACAAAGACACAGGACAGACAGACAGAAAGGAGCTCCAGACTATGGCTGACAGACAGAAACCTTTAAAACAGAGCAGATAAGAGAAAAATCTCCTACACCAGTGGCACTATAGATGTCCCCATAAGGGGACCAGATGTTTTCACAGAGGGGCAACCTGAAATGTAAAATCAAGGGTCTCCATGGCGACTTTACTGCATTTAGTGTCCCCTTTTTCTTTTTCTATTTTTTTAAGAAGACAGAGGTGGCATAATCCTTACAGTGCAAGGAAGAAAGGAGAGAATTCCCCGAAGAAACAGGGCTTCGGCAGCTGCTGGGAGTCCCTCAGTCCCTCCTTTTACTTACAGGATTAGCTCCTCTGGTTCCATTCCACCCCAGGCATGCTCCATCTCCTAACACTACAGTAGTCAGCTCTCAAAAATTTCCAGGTGGGGGGTGGTATCAAAATTTGTAACTGAAAGTTTGGTTCCTGAACTTGAAGCCAATTATTGCCAATTTAATAATGAGAACAGGGTTTTAAGAAAAAGAAAAAGGGAGGTTTATTGCTTTGCTAACAAAGGAGAAACACAGGGACTCTGCCCAAAGGTTGTGACTCTCTTGATTTGGAGGGACAAGGGGTTTTAAAGGAGGTTCACTTGTTAACCTAGGAGATACTCAGTTCTTAAATCCCCAGCAGGCATTGCCCTCTGCAGTGGGTGTGCTCCAGCAGCCAGCTAGGGGTTCTCTCATCCTGCTTAACAAAGGGAGATAAAGTTCATTGCAGTTCCTTAAAACACAGTCCAAAGGGGTTTCAGGCTTACTTGCTTTATTACCCATTTCCACGTCCAATATCCTTAAGTTTTTATCACAGAAATCACACAACAAAAGGCACAAAAACAAACAAACAAAAAACATATAAAACACAGAACAAAACACAAGAAAACAGAAACCCGGTGCCAAAACAGAAAAACAGAAGAGCAATGCAACGTCTTGCTAAAGCTCCAGGGTAGGAGCATGTGCATGCCCGTCGGCACCTCTCTATCCTTCCAGAGGAATTCCCTACAGAACAGAACAGAGGACAGAACAATTTCTCGTTACTGTCCCGGACAGGAGTATATGTCAGCCTTGCCAGGCCACCTCTCAGTCTTCAGAAGAGATCTCCCTTAACTGGATAATAGATGTTATAAAGGCACCATTTACCTATGGAGGCCTCCTCCACCAGGTGCTTGCTAGTAGTTTTAGTGCGGCAGTTCACTGCAGTGCTCCAGGGACTGAGGCTCACTCCAAGCCCTTGGAACATCTCAAGGTGCGCACCCCCTAGAGTGGCTCTCCAGCCCGGAGCCCTAGAGCGAATGCCGGCTTCAGAATTTCCATCAGTCTGGTCTTGTGATCTGGTCTGGCAGGGTCATTTCACTGGGGCCTCCAAAATGTTAGACCAGGACACAAGAAAAGACCACTGACTCCAATTAAAATCAAATTAAAGCAAGCTTATTATTTTGAACGGCTGGGCTGCCTCTCCCTCCCAAAACCGTGGGAACAAGACAGAAACCCCAGCTTTTCTGCAGCCCAGCTTTATAGCCCAGAAAGTTACACAAAGGGGGGTTACAGATAACAGAACTCTGACAAGCGTCACACTAATGGTAGTTTACATTTTTTGCTGGACACAATATCAGAATTTATTAGGACCATTTGAGCCTCTGAGAGGGTCATTGTCTGGCCAGGGAAGGCCAATATTTATGAGGTGTCATTAAAGTTTTAGAGAGGGCTGCTATCTTGTCCGAGAGCCAGGCATGGGTGAGTTCAAGACACAGGCAGGCATTCCAAGCAGATTCAGAATTTGCAATAATTTATAGTAAAGCTGAAATTATCTTTTCATGGATTTGTGGCGAGATGGCTCCCAATTTTAAGAAAAGATCAGGTTGGGTCTATCATTACATCCCTTTTTTTTTAATAAGACAGGATATCACTGAGTCACTTAAGCTATTGCCAAGTTTCTGAGGCTGGTCTTGCATTTAAGTTCCTCCTGTTTCATCCTCCTGAGCCACTGAGAGTACAGACATTCACAATAATACCCTGCTTCAAAAAAATATTATTAGTGGATTATATGGCATTTTTATTTTGAGGTCTTAAGAACCATGATAGGACCTGGGAATGTGGCTCAAGCAGTAGTGCGCTTGCCTGGCATGCGTGTGGTGCTGGGTTCGATCTTCAGCACCAAATACAAACAAAGATGTTGTGTCTTCTGAAAACTAAAATGAATAAATAAATATTAAAATTCTCTCTCTCTCTCTCTCTCTCTCTCTCTCTTTCTCTCTCTCTTTAAAAAAAGAACCATGTTAGTTTTTTCAAAACTATCTTTAGTAACTTTATATTTTAACCAAAATTTTTATCTATACATATACACATATACTCTGGAGTCCCTACTATCTTTCAGATATTTGTTTGGTTTGGTGTGGTTTGGTGCTAGGAATTGAACTCGGGGGGTGCTTTCCACTGAGTTATGTCCCCAGTCCTTTTTTTTTTTTTCTTTTTCAGACAGGTGATATATCACTAATATCTCACTAAGTTGCTTATAGCCTTGCTATGTTGTTAAGGCTGTCTTTCAAATCACAATCCTCCTGACTCGCCTGTCTAGCCTCTAGTATATTTGCCACCACACCTAGCTCTTTCAGATTATTATAATAACCTTTTCAACAACACTGCCCAGGCTACAGAAAATCTCTTTGACTGATGCATTTTATCCCTGTGGAAAGTTTATATGAAGTAGCCAATTTAGGACTATTCTGTAAAGATTTGTTGGAATAAACAGGGATCATTGTTTTTTAACCTCCTTTCTGAACTACTATTTGGTATCATAGTTCATAAAAGTGCTGGGAAAGATTGTAAATTCATTTGTTTGAAATCTACAGAGATTTACATAAGCTCAGTCACCTTTTGTTCTAGAGATTGGAACTTCAGGACATAGTAACATAAATAAAATATGTTAAAGTTGAGACATTCAGTACACACATCCACACACACACACACATCCAAACACACACACACACACACACACACAAACTTTCTAGGAGCAATTGGTAGTTCTGGCATTATTACTAGCGTATCAGGGACATAATAACATAAACAAAATATGTTAAATTTGAAACATTCAATACACACATACACACACCCACCAAAAAAAACCAAAAACTTTTTCTAGGAGGAATTGGTAGTTCTGGCCTTATTACTAGTGTATCAGGGTTGGGGCAGGATTCAGGAAGTGCAAAAATCTCACTCAAACTAAGAGTAGTTTACTGGATTCCTCCATAATTTCACCTACAATACAAGCTAGAGTGAACTTCATCTGTCAGCAACAGTAATTGGGAAAATATGCTGGCAGATGTTGTTTTGAGATAAATTGATAGCTTTGATATTTGGGTATTTTTGTGTCTTGGTCACAGCTGATGAAACACTTGTGAAAGCGTTTATGGCTCCTAGATATCACCAATTTTTTTATTATTTCTTTCATATTTCCTTCTTTCTTTTTCTTTTTCTTTTCTTTTCTTTTTTTTTTTTTTTTTTTTGTAGGGGGGTTGCTAGAGATTAAACCCAGGGCCTTGTGCATACAAGGAAAGCCCTCTAAAAACTGAGCTATATCCTCAGCCCCTCTCTCACATTTCTGTTCACTAGAGGTGATGATGGTAATTGGGGATTTTGTCCCAAATGTGGTACATTTCTTAAGACTGGACTAATATCCAGTGTATCTAAATCTCTCTTCTCACTCATGATTTTGCCAAAGAGACACTCACATTAGTTTTTTTTTTCCTTAAATGTATCTATAGATGGAGGGAGAGTGTCTCATTTAATATTCTGCTTTATTTTCAACATCATTCCCTCTTAATATTTGCTTTTTATAGTGTTGCTAATATTGGAACTGACTATCTTGCACATTCTGCACACACACTCTAACAGTGAACTTTGCCACTATGTCCCATTTCTAACTTTAGGTTGGATAGATTCATTCATTCATGTTTAATGTTAGTTTTCATATGGTTAGTTTTACATATGCCTTTCTATTGCTCTTAACAATACTATTGATCTACATATGGTTTCAGATTTGATTCATATTATGATTTATTGGTCTGTATTATTGCAATATAGTTTCATAATATACATTAAATGTGTCTCATTACAATAACTATATTATTTGCTTTTTTAAAAGGTTTTGGGGTATTTTACATATATTTTATTTCTAAGATAAATTTATTTTTTTTGGTCCCTTCTTTTCTTTTATTTGGTACTTGGAATTAAACTCAGGGGAATTTTTCCACATCAACAAGCCTATTTTGTATGACATTTAGAGACAGTGTCTCACTGAGTTGCTTAGGGCCTCACTTTTGCTCTTTTGCTGATGCTGGCTTTGAGCTCACAATACACCTGTCTTAGCCTACAAAGGTACTGGGATTACAATTGTGCACCAACAGGTGCACAACAGGTGCCACAAAGCAACTCTTAGCAAATACAAAAAGTTAGAGATACTACCATGCATTTTATTGGATCATAATGAAATGAAATTGGAAATCAACAACAAAATAAAAAACAAAATTTTCTCCATCACTTGGAGCCTAAACAATATGCTACTTAATGAACAATGGGTTCCAGAAGACATCACGGAGGAGATTAAAAAATTCCTATAACTAAATGAGAACATAGACACAACATATCAAAATCTTTGGGACACTATGAAAGAAATACTAAAAGGAAAATTCATTGCATGGACTTTATTTCTTAAAAAAAAAAAGTCAAAAAATATATGACCTCACCCTACATCTCAAAGACCTAGGAAAAGAAGAACAAATCAGTAGCAAAAGCAGAAGAAGACAAGAAATAATTAAAATTAGAGCTGGAATCAATGAAATCAAAATAAAAGGAACAATATAAAAATTGACAAAACAAAAAGTTGGTTCTTTGAAAAAATAAATAGAATTGATAGACCCTTAGCCACGCTAATGAAGAGAAGAGAGATCTCAAATTACCAGCATACATGATGAAAAAGATAATATCACAACTGACACTACAGAAATACAGAGGATCATTAGAAATTATTTTGAAATCTTAAACTCCAATAAAATTGAAGGCATTGAACGCATTGACAGATTTCTTAAGTCATATGATCTTCCCAGGTTGAGTCAGGAAGATATAAACAATTTAAACAGACCAATATCAAATGAAAAAACAAAAGACGCCATCAGAGGCTTACCAACCACAAAAAGCCCAGGACCGGATGTTTACACAGGTGAGTTCTACAAGTCCTTTAAAGAAGAACTAATACCAACACTCTTCAATTTATTTCAGGATATAGTAAAATAGGCAGTCATTCCAAACTCATTTTATGATGCCAATATCACCCTGATCTCCAAACCAGGCAAAGACACATCAAAAAAGAAAACTTTAGACCAATATGTCTAATGAACATAGATGCAAATTTCTCAATAAAATTCTGGCAAATCTAATACAAAAACATATCAAAAAATTTGTGCACCGTGATCAAGTGGGATTCATCCCAGGGATGCAAGTTTGGTTCAACATACAGAAATCAAAAAATATAACTCACCACGTGAATAGACTTAAAGGTAAAAATCATATGGTCACCACAATAGACACAGAAAAAGCATTTGACAAAATACAACATCCAGTTAAGGTTAAAACACTAGAAAAACTAGGGATAACAGGAACATATCTCAACGTTTTAAAGGCTATCTATGCTAATCCTCAGGCCAACATCATTCTAAACAGACAAAAAATTGAACGCATTCCCTCTAAAATCTGGAACAAGACAGGAATGCCCTCTCTCACCACTTCTATTCAACATAGTTCTTGAAACATTGGCCAGAGCAATTAGACAGATGAAAGAAATTAAAGGAATACACATAGGAAAAGAAGAACTTAAATTAGCACTATTTGCTGACAATATGATTCTATACCTAGAAGACCCCCAAAACTCCACCAGAAAATTTCTAGAACTAGTAATTGAATTCATCAAAGTAGCAGTATATAAAATCAAAACCCATAAATCAAAGGCATTTCTGTATATCAGTGACAAATCCTCTGAGAAGGAAATGAGGAAAACTACCCCATTCACAATAACCTAAAAAATAAGATAATTGGGAATCAGCTTAACAAAAGAGGTGAAAGATCTGTATAATAAAAACTACAGAAGCCTAAAGAGAGAAATCAAAGAAGACCTTAGAAGATGGAAAGATCTACCTTGTTCTTGGTTAGGCAGAATTAATATTATCAAAATGACTATACTACCAAAAGCACTATACATGTTTAATGCATTTCTCATCAAAATTCCAATGGCATTCCTCATAGAAATAGAAAAAGCAATCATGAAATTCATATGGAAAAATAAGAGACTCAGAATAGCTAAAGCAATCCTTAGCAGGATAAGTGAAGCAGGTGGCATCACTATACCAGACCTTAAACTATACTACAGAGCAATAGTATCAAAAACAGCATGCTATTCACACCAAATCAGTCTTGTAGACCAATGATAGAGAATAGAGGACACAGAGAGTAACCCCCCAAATTACAATTATCTTATATTTTAAAAAGGTCCCAAAAACCTGCACTGGAGAAAAGAGAGCATCTTCAAAAAATGGTACTAGGAAAACTGGAAACCCATATGCAACAATATGAAATTAAACCCTTATCTTTTAACTGCACAAGACTAAACTCAAAATGGATCAAGAACCTAGGAATGAAACCTGAAACTCTGTGCCTAATAGAGTAAAAAAGTAGGCCCTAATCTTCATCATGTGGGATTAGGCCCAACTTCCTTAATAAGACTCCTATAGCACAAAAATGTAAAGCAAGAATCAATATATAGGATAGAATCAAACCAAAAAGTTTCTTGAAGCAAAAGAAACAATCTGTGAGGTGAACAGAGAGCCTACATCCTGGGAGCAAATTTTTACCCCTCACACATCAGATGGAACACTAATCTCTAGGATATATAAAGAACTCAAAAAGCTAAGCACAAAAAACAAAACAAAACAAAAAAAACTCAAAAAACCCAATCAACACATGGGCCAAGGACTTGAAAAAACACTTCTCAGAAGAGGATATACAATCAATCAAGAAATATATTTTAAAAATGCTCATCATCTATAGCAATTAGAGAACTGCCAATCAAAACTTCTTTAAGTTTGGGCTGGGGATGTGGCTCAAGCGGTAGCACGCTCGCCTGGCATGCGTGCGGCCTGGGTTCGATTCTCAGCACCACAAACAAACAAAGATGTTGTGTCCACTGAAAACTATATATATATATATATATATATATATATATATATATATATATATATATATATATATTCATTCTCTCTCTCTCTCTCTCTCTCTCTCTCTCTCTCTCTCTCTCTCTCTCTCCCTCTCTCTAAAAAAAACTACTCTAAGTTATTATCTCACTCCAGTCAGAATGACAGCTATTATGAAGACAAACAACAAAAATGTTGGCGAGGATGTGGAGAAAAATCTACACTCATACATTCCTGGTTGGACTGCAAATTGGTGCAGCCAATATGGAAAGCATTATGGAGATTCTTTGGAAATCTGGGAATGGAACCACCATTTGACTCAGGTATCCCTTCTCCTTGGACTACACCCAAAGGAATTAAAAACAGCATACAACAGGGACACAGCCACATCAATGTTTATAGCAGCACAATTCACAATAGCTAAACAGTGGAGCCAACCTAGATGCCCTTCAGTGGATGAATGGATTTAAAAATGTGGCACATATACACAATAGGATTTTATTCAGCAATAAGAGAGAATAAAATCATGGCATTTGCAGGTAAATGAATGGCATTGGAGAAGATAATGCTAAGTGAAATTAGCCAATCCACAAAAAAAAAAGCCAAATGTTTTCTCTGATACAAGGAGGCTGACTCATAGTGGGATAGGGAGGGGGAGCATGGGATGAGTAGATGAATTCTAGATAGGAAAGAGGAGTGGGAGGTAAAGGGAGGGGCAGGGGATTAGAAAGGATGGTGGAATGTGATGGGCATCATTATTCAAAGTACATGTATGAAGACTTGAATTGGGGGTCAACATACTTTATATGCAACCTGAGATATGAAAAAATTGTGGTATATATGTGGGATAAGAATTGTAATGCAAAAAAACCCCAGAAAGTAATTGTGTTAAGGCATGAATTAGTGTGAACATACTTAATATACAAAGGTATGAAAAATTGTGCTCTATATGTGTAATAAGAATTGGAATACATTCCACTGTTGTATATATGTAAATATATAAAATCAATAAAAAATTCATATGCCATTCTCACTACAGAGCCCTTCCAAGGGCAGAAGTTGCAATTTAAAAAAAAAAATTCCTCTCATATATGAAGTATTAGAAGATTGTGCCATGAGAGAAAAACTTAAAAAGTTTTAAAAGTAATGCAAAGAACAATGCTGCAACACTATTTTTAAAAGATGGATACTTGATTTAAAATTATTGAACCTGTATTTTATACCTCCTTATTAAAATTTTGAGAACAAGATACAATCATTCTGTGTCACATTACTAGGCAAACTGTTGAAGTACTGTTTTAAACCTCCCTGTATATAAAATTATCATGGAGGATGTAAAACCCATAATTTCCTTTTTGCTGTATGCATGTAATGAAATTGTAGATAGAAATGTATTGCATTAAAAATGAACAAAAACTAGGCACTTTTACTATACAAGACTGCTGATGAAGAAATGTGTTTGTGTGTGTGTGCGTGTGTGTGAGTGTGTGTGTGAAAGAAGATATCACAGGGACAAATGAGTTATGGCTTTGAATTACATGATGTGTGCCACATGACCTTAATGCAAATTTGCCAAATTTGATAGTGTAAAAAAATTGATAACTGTTCTAATATCTGAGTAGTAAGTTTTTAAAAAGCTTTTAAAAACATGTCATCATGGACTAATTTTGGTTGTTACATTCATCAATGTCAACCCAAAAAATTCAAAGGTAAAAATTATGTGTGATCGAAACACCAGTTGACAGACAAACTTAGAGCTTTATTCTATTCAGAGAAGGCAGATGCATTGGAAATCTTTATTTTTTTTTTAATACTGGAGATAATTGTATACCTATCAAAGTTTTTACAAATATGATTTTTTAATTTCCATTCTGGACAACAGTGGTCAGCAGAATCATCAGTTGGCACCTTCATGGTGACCTCTCCATCACCTTGTCTCACTTGAACTCTTTTAATTTTATGCTCTGCAGTAGTCAATTATTTGTATTCAGCTAGTTCTCCTTTAATGTGCCACTGCTCTGTCTTTGTGTTACACATTCTGTTGTTTTGATTTATTTACAATACATGCTGTGCCATTATGATTTTAACTTTGTTGTGTTGGTTGAATAATTTGTAATACTTAAATGCTTGAGGTCACAGTGAAAAACCATACCAGTATTTCTTTCAGCTCCATTTCAAATATATTTATTTGATACCAGTATTTCTTTCAGCTCCATTTCAAATATAATTAACCTGAATATTTTGGATGTTTATCAAAGGTCTTTTATGAGGAAAGTAAATTTATGAAATAATAGATGTGTAGCATATATGAGTAATGTTGGCTTTGAACAAATTTTGAAAACTTATTTGACAAAATATTGGATCACCTGAAAAGAAGCATGAATTTTGAAATCTGAATGCCTTGGTTCTCAGTATTATCATTCTTTTTTCATATATATATATATATATATATATATATATATATATATATATATATATATATATATATATATATATAATTATCAATGGACCTTTATTTATTTATATGAGGTGCTGAGAATCAAACCCAGTGCCTCACATATGTGAGGGGAGTGCTCTACCATTGAGCTACAACCCAACACCATCATTCTTTTTTAAAAAAAAAAAATATTTTTAGTTGTAAATGGAATCAATGCCTTTATATATTTTGTTTATTACATGTGGTGCTTAGGATCAAACCCATGGCCTCACATGTGTGAGGTAAGTACTCTACTACTTAGCCACAACCCCAATCCCTGTATTATCATTCTTTATTGAATTTATTTCTTATTAAAGTATATAGTTTTTAAGACATTTTTTTACAGTATTATGTAACTTTTAGCATGGTTAGATTAGAGTGATGCTCATATGTTACCATAGAGCAGACATTTATATTTTGTCTAGACTTTATTATATCAGTAGTGTTCATGCACTATATATATACAACAAGCAACCTATTTCCAATGAGAAACATGTCAGTTAATGTATTTAAAGCCATCGTTACAAGTTTGTAATGTATGTTTTCCAACTTGTTTTACATGTATGTGATGTATTACAAAAAATATTGTTCTTAATTGAAAAAAGGATATGAAATGTAAAACCACAATTTTTCATAAATGAATATTGCCAATTTTTTCCCAGCCCTTTCTTATATTGGGTGTTTTGACTTGAGATTCAGTTAGCTAATGAATGGATAAATTAATTAAACACTTATGAAATTTAGTTGGGATTTAACTTAGCTTGTAATTTAATTATTTGTTTCTTTATTGCATCCATTCACCCACATCAATAATTTAGTGAATGTTATAATACCAATCTAAAAAACAACTAAAAAAGCAAACTGAGGGGTATGAGAGGAGAGGAGTGATGGTGATGGAAGTTACCAGGTAAAATCTTTATAATTCATCAAGATCTGCCTCAGGAACATATTCCTCTTTTAGTGTGTGTGTTTTTAAAATTTGTTTTAATTAGTTAAACATGACAGTACAATGATCTTGACATATCATATTTTTGAATAATATGGGGTATAATTTCTCATTTTTCTGAGTGTACAGGTTGCAGAATCACATTGGTCATGCAGTCATGTATATACATACAGCAATACTAATGTCTATTTTATTCTGCTGACCTTCCTTTCCCTCCTTCCCCTCCCCTCCCCTCCCATCAGTTCTCTCTACCCAATCTAATGTGACACACTTCTTTTTTTCCCTCACATCATCATACATGTATTCTGTATAACGATGAGGGTCTCCTTCCATCTTCCGTGCAATTCCACTTCTCCCTCACTTTCCCTCCAACCTCTCTTCCCAAGTGTGTTTTATTTTACAGAATGAATTTAAAAAGCAACTGTTACCAAGTAAATATAATTTAATATAAAAATTTAACATGAATTACTAATATTAAAATTATTAAACAAATAACATATAAGTCTGCAAATTCCATACAATATAGACAGTTATGTCTTTGGAAACGAAAAACAAGCTCCTGCTCCGAGTCTTACAGGTTAATTTCAGCTGCTGTGCACTGCAGGTATCATCTCTCCTGTGTCCCAGGGCCAAAATCTCTGCTCTCCCAGGTGTCTTATGGGGTCTATAAAACAGAACAAGGTAAAAAGGTCACTTGGGATGAGTTGCTGGCCACAGAGAGTGGCCAGGACCACAATTGTCCTCAGGAAATGCAAGATAAACTTGGGCCCTGATCTCTCCTGGGGTCTGGGCAGGGAGCACTGAGGCTGGTATGCTGCCCTCAGCTGAGGGTGTTGTCTGTGGGAAGAGTGTCTATGAATGTCCTCAGGAGGAAATTCTCATGGATATTCACCTTCAGAACCTTCTGAGGCTGCTTACCTAGAGAGTGAACATGAGGCAATGGGAAGAGTTCTCTAGGACATTTGGGTGTAAAGGCTGAGTAGCATACATCTGGGACCCTGAAGAGCAGCATCTGTGATGACACAGGGTGGAGCAAGGACCCTGGCTCCTCCAGCCCTACCCTCTGTAGTGCCATTCCTCAGAGAGCTTCCTGCACTGATTTTAACCAAATTGTACCTTCCCTTGCATGGCCATGGTCACATGCAGCTATGGAACCTTCAGTGCTCTAATTGATTCTTATGGATTGCAACAAAGTGCAACAAAGAAACTTACGAAAGCAAAGGAGAATATGTGGACTGATTTGACCTCTGCTCTCCTTCCCATTCTTTCCAGACTCACATTTCCTCTTCCTAAACTGCTTTATCACCTTTGTTGCATTGAGCCCACATATTAAAACAGGAGAGGGCCCCTGGAAACAATTCATGTTAGGGGACCTACATTCCAATTGTGTAATCTTGACCTAGGAAAGGAAGGATACATTCATGCATGCTCAGAGCCAGCAAAGGCAGGAGAACCCAGCTATTCAGTGGTCAGTAAAACAGAACCAGATTGTTTGTGTCTCATGTATCAGGCAACAACTCAGTATTTCTGATGCTCCCTACAACTCAAACTCAGTGTATGGGTATGCAGTATTACTCAGCATGATTCAGTGGTATTGCCTGTGGTAAAAAAAGTAGGGAAAGACTAAGAATGTTGGTGCAGAGAGATTTAACAGACATTTAAGGTCCAAGGACCTCAAAGATCTGGATGAGGAAAGCACCTTTAGAAAAGTCATAAAATGTGGGAAAGATGAAACATGGAAAATCTACAGAGTCTTTACATAAGAAAGAATAATTAAGAGAAACCAATAGAAAATCAATTACTTGCAGGTTTCTTGTCCTTTTTTCCTCCTCCTCATCCTCTGAATCACTTTCTGTTTTCTCTGTGGACCATGGCTGTGATGGTGATGATGTGGCCTTAGAAAAAGGAAAGGCAGAGTTAAAGTCAAGGTGAGAACTTAAGTTACTCCTGTTCCTGGTGTTCTAGAACCCACAGTCAAAGCTCTCCATTCTTTCTCTTGTCTGCATTCCTGTCTCCTGGCCTCCATCACCTCACCTCTGCAATGTGAAATAGATCTAGCATCCCAAGAGCTCTTTTCCAGTTCACATTCT
The DNA here is from genome assembly GCF_047511675.1 of Marmota flaviventris. Lineage (NCBI taxonomy): Eukaryota > Metazoa > Chordata > Mammalia > Rodentia > Sciuridae > Marmota > Marmota flaviventris. The sequence goes on from NC_092506.1 coordinate 125,406,827, forward strand.
GCCATTGTACTTGGTAGGGATTCTGTGTCATCCTGTTCCTCCAAGAGGCAGCCACAGTCTCCCTGATTTTCTGGACTTAGGCCTCTTAAATACAAGCAAATTCAGATTTTCCTCCTAGTCCCAGGGCTTGGGAATTAGACGAAGACTGGAGGTTAGAAACATGTTCAAGGAGGAACTTCTCCCCACTCTTTTACAGGAGAACACAGTGGCCTGTCCAGGGAGCACAGAAACAATTTTCTTTAAGTTGCCCACATTTGAGAGTTCATTTTCAACCAGAAATAGACAAAACGCAGAATATAAAGTGCTGCTCTAAAAGGATAACAATCAGAGGGGAATTGTGACTTCTTACTCACTGCTTATCACTAGTGAGAGCTTCAATTACAGGTTTGCAAAGTGCTTCTAAGAAAGTATGTCCCACTAGATTCTTTCCATTGTGGGTCAAACCTAAAGTGCAGATCTTATTTCTTTCATGCACAATGACAAAAAATAATCAATAATGAAAGCCAAGCTACTTGATGTTTATTAGAGGCAAATTTAGGACAGAATGGGACTTAACATGGAAGATTGTGTTTACCTGGCAAAGCAAAAGTTGTCTTCTTATGAACAGGATGTCAGAAGGTCTACTAACTCTTCTTTTATGAAAATAATACATAATTCTGTTTTTTTTTCTATTTTATTCCCATTCCTCATTTCCCACATGAGTAGTTGAACTCAAATCTTACCATGAAACCTTTCCCATTTTGTCATACCCCAAGGGCTGTTCCTACCTGCAGGCTCTTCCTCGTCACAGCTTGAATCATAATCTTTGCTCCATGTCCAGCCTTTAGAGACACAGACACCATCAACAGAGTTACTTAAGATTGACTCATTCTTTCTTCTACACAACTAAGCTTATGATGGCTGCTAGGGTTGAATGTTTTTTTATCCCACAATGGATTGTGTGACTGAGGATTGGTCCTCAGTATGGCCACAATGAGATTTGTGAAATATGTGTGAGGAAGGGTCTGCTTGGAGGTGTTGAGGACATTTGACGGTATGAGAGTCAGAAGTAAGAATATAGATTTCTCAAACCCTTGTTAGATCCTGTTATATAAGAAGAGCAAATGAATCAACTGATCCCTGCTGGCTTCGTGTCTCCCCATGTGATGTCTCTCTCCTGCACCTGCATCCCTGCTGACACCACCAATCATGCAATGCAGCTAAGAGGGTATTCACTAAAGCCAAGTGTTTGCCAGTGCCATGCTCTTGTATCTCCAGAACTGTAAGCTAAACACACCCACCTGTACAATTTATTCAATTTCTGGGTTTCGTTATTGGAAAGAAAAATATAGTGATACTAATATTAATAGTCAGGATCATCTTCACCTCTGTTCTGGGTTCTCAGACCCTCTCTGAGTTCTGGGAAGTCAGAGGCCTCAAACAGGATGCTGCAAACAATTGCAAACCTTCTAATGAGAGAGTGGAGCTGTAAGGAGTCAAATTTTAACTACTTTCTTCCATTGGAACATTATCCCTCTCTCATTGAAACAGACCAAGCTGACATGCAAACTGTGATGCCAACAGTTTCAGGAATATAAACTCACAGAACATACACTGTGCCATCATCAGAGCAGCGGCCCAGAAGAGAATGGCAATGTTCTCTGCTTGATGAACATGGGTCTACTGGCCACTTTGAAAGTTTCATATTAAAATTAAAATAAAATTAAAAATACTGTTATTTTGGATGGCCAAGCCCAGGAGTTCAAAGATGAAGCAGACAAGAATTTCCTTCCCCTGGGTTTCCTTGGACAGCAGTTTGCTAGCATGTTCTCACTCCTCATAATCCTCATTTAAAAGTAGACTGTGGAGTCAGATTGTTAGCATGTTCTCACTCCTCATACTCCTGATCTATAAGTAGACTGTGGTGTCATGCAAAAGTGAAAAGTGCCAGTAACTCTCTGAGGGCCTGAGGAATCGACATAAACAAAGTCAACATTAAGATCCAGATGGCTCCCCTCAAAGTCAAGCATATCCCACCTAGAACTCATAAGAAATGTGTGTGAAAAGCTTGGACACAATGCTATCTTCTTAACTTCCCTACTGATTCTGGCTGGTCCTGGTCAGATCCCAGGTGGACACCTGGTTCATTGTAGAGCCTCACATGCTGAATAAGTGAGATCTTAGCACAGAGTTGCATTTATCAAATAATGTCGTGGACTAAGATGAAGACACTCTGCTCAGGGAGGAGTTCAGGAATGAGAAGGAATGATGACCACAGTGGTTCTACCCTCACAGTGACCAGTCAGTGTCAGTATCCATGTATGTATGAATAGAAGGACCTAGACAGCATTTGAGACTGACAGTATGAAGACCTATCATATATACTGTCAATGTGATATCCTGCAGGCCACACAGGGGGCAGCACAGACCTAAAATAGGGATCGGACACCACTGCTGTGCTGAGCTGGACCTTCACTAGAGCCCACCTTTTGCTCTGTAACTAGATGAGCTGCAATTGTGCTGATCAGGACCCATGAAAATCCATCAAGTTAAAACATGTTTCTACAAAGTAGTGTCTACAAAAAGACCCAATAAGGTAGCTTTCAGTGTCAGTTGGATCATGCAAAGTAAGACCTTCCTTAGCTACAGTAATCTCTGGCCTGTGCATCTCCTCTGTCTCAGATGCCCACCATAAGTGAGCATAGTGCATTGGTGGACCTGAGGGTCACTGTTAAGGATTGGCCCTGTCCAGAAACTTGTGCCTAGAATGGGGATTGGAAGATGAATTCTGACACCTCTCACAAAAAATGTATATGAACGTGAAAATTTTTCATGAGTGAAGTGTTGTGAACAATCACATGCACTGATTGAATATAGAACCTACTGACAGGTGAGGTTTGCTATTAAATGAAGTTGCTACTGGTGCAGTGACAGGAATGAAATGGAGCTTTTTCTTTATAGAGTGTCGTGAAAATTTTCTGGGTTTTGATGGGATATGTTTTGCATGTTAATTGAGGGATTGGTGTGCAATGAACTGCACACATGGAGAGTTTACAGTTTGATCTATTTACACATATACAAAATCATGATCTAATGGAGATGGCTTTTTTTGTTTAAACATGTGGACATTGGCATGTTGGCATGTATATATCTGGAGAAACAAACAAATGTGCAAAAACGAACACAAAGTCACACTCAGAATCATGTTGCATGAATGCACACAGAGACACATGTATAAAACTCTCATTGACCTAACCACTTTGCTCAACTCACACAGGTGCTTCAAGGAAATATGCAGAATGGCCATAGATTTTTTTTTAATCAATTTAGACCACAAACCCCTCACTTCTCGTTCTCAAGGAGGTAGTGGAATCACTGAGACTCTGCACTCAAAAGGAAGGAAGACTCTCTGACCCTTGGCATCATCTACATTTTGCAACAGGAAGAGAGTGAGGCCAGGATACATACCAATTATGGATCCTCTTGAATCCTCCTGTAAATACAGAAAAGGAGTCACTATGAAGATCAAGCCATGCTCTGTCCTGTGTGCACAAGTCTTTTGTTTACTTGGTGACATTAGAATATCCAATGAGAATGTGGGCAAATCAAGGGAACAGATAGCAAATGTACTCTCACCAAATGACACAAGCTTTTCTAGGGGATTTGTGTCACAGGACTATGTTAGGTGATAATTAAGGAATTCGATGCCCAGGAGGGAAAACCATAGCCAGGCACAAAGCTTGTTATCATACAGTGTGTACTTTACACTGTTTCTTGTTAATGTTGCCTTCAGTGAGGTCTCATTTGGCAACAGACACCCTGATGAGAATCTGCACACTCAGGAAATTGTGTATGTCATCTCCAGGAAACCATATCATATTACAAGAGAAAGAGAAACTAAAGAGCAACACTTGGATTTCAGAGGAAGATAAGCAACCTTACCATGGCTTTTGATGGGGCCTCCTGACCCATGCTTTCTCCAGGAATGAACTCCACCATGTCATTTGGGGGAACTAGGAGGATGCAGAATAATGATTAGTATACTGATTTAAGGCTTATGAATAGTTCAGGTCATTTCTTGATATGGATATCAGTGAAAATATACAGCAAAGATAAGAAGAAGAATGAGAGATGGCTGCGAATAGAGTGCATCACACCCTGTGTACCGCATCACTGCACAGGTGAATACAGGGTTAGAACGACAAAAAGCTATCTTGTTAGGAATTTCCAGCAAAATTGGGGTGCACCGAAACCTAGATGAAGGATTTCCATCACCGAGGACTGGTTACTGAGTCTCAAATGCGAGCAAACTGTGCGACCAGAGATCCGGGCTGACTGATCCGCCGCCCGCCCTGCGGCCCACCCCGCGGCTACAGACGGCGGGATGCCGCCGAGAAGTGACCAGCAAGCAGAGAGAAACGGTGCTACAGATTCTGTGGAGTCCTGCTGGCTGTGCCCTCACTGAGCTCTGGGCTGAGTTCGGGGTAAGGAAGCGGTCCAGTTCTATCCCCCACAACAGAAAGTCCACCAAGGAAGCCAGCAGCCACCACATCGCCAGGTTCCTACAGATTGCAACAATAAAACAGCATGAACAACCAGACTACATATAACTTACTAAATGCAAATAGATGAATACTAAGAATAAGTCTGTACTCCACCTAAGCCCTTAAATACCCCCAAATAGTCCTGTCTATTTTCTTGTTAATATCCGCCTGCATTTGAGTAACCCCCCAAAGAAGCTAACACATACTAACCTCCATACAATCAAATCACCCGACCTTAACATAAAATCCTAAGTCCAAACCTCAGTTCTCTATATGCCATCAAAATCTGAAGGCCTTTAATGAAACCAATGAATTTACCTTAAATGACAAGTAAATGCAACATCTCTAAACATTGTCTCCTAACACAAAGGAGAGATAGTGGAACTATAAAAACCAAAACAAATTTAAAGGAGAAAACAGAAACACAGCAGTCAAACAGAGTTGGAAAGTAACTTGAGCACCATGAAAATACAAGAAAAAAAAGGAGCACAAACAATGCAGGACAACTTAAATACAAAGGAGAACCTAGAGGCACCAGAAAAATGGACAGAGAAAGAAGTCAAAGCATACCTAATTCAGATGGAATGGAATCTTAGAGAAGACTTTAGACAGCAAGTTCAAACAATGAAAGTATATTTTGAAAACAAATTAAATAAGAAAATTCAAATGTCAAAGAACGAGCTCTATCAGGAAATAGAGATTTAAAAACAAACCAAACAGTAATCCTAGAAATGCAGGAAACCATAAACCAAATTAAAAACTCAAACGAGAATATTACAAATAGACTAGATCAAGTAGAAGCCAGAACATCAGATAATGAAGACAAAGTTTATCAACTTGAAAAGAATATAGTCAACACAGAAAGGATGCTTAAAAGACACGAGCAATCTATCCAAGAGATATGGGATGTCATAAAAAAAAAAAAAAACAAACTTGAGAGTCATTGGGTTAGAAGAAGGCATAGAGGTTCAAACCAAAAGAATGAACAATCTATTGAATGAAATAATCCTAGAAAACTTCCCAGATATGAAAGATGGAGAATGGATTGCCAAATCCTGGAAGCCTACAGGACCCCAAACATTCAAAACCGTAATAGACCAACTCCAAGACACATAATTATGAAGATACCCAACATACAGAACAAGGAGAGATATTAAAAGCTATGAGAGAAAGGAGGCAGATTACATTCATGGGTAAACCAATTAGGTTAACGGCTGATTTTTCATCACAGATGTTGGAAGCGAGAATATCCTGGAACAACGTATTTCCAACGCTAAAAAATAATGGATTCCAACCAAGAATACTGTATCCAGCAAAATTAAGCTTCAGATTTGACAATGATATTAAAATATTTCATGATAAACAAAAGTTAAAAGAATTTGCAGACAGAAAACCAGCACTGCATGGCATCTTGAGCAAAACACTACAAGAAGAGGAATTGAAAAACAGCACCCCAAACTAACAGTGGGAGGTAACTCATTAAAGGGAAGGAAAAAAATATAACCAAAAAGGGAAAACTAGCCATATCATCCATCCGTCTACCCACCCATTTGTCCACTCAGCCGTCCACCTTCTCTCTTCTCTCATCCGCCCGCCATGCCATCCCCAACCTTCTTCCCCGCCCACCCCAGGGTTTGCAAGGTGACCCCAGCCCGGGCTGTCCCATTTTACAGATGGAGGAGCCTCCATCGCAGGAGAAATGACAAAGAGCTCAGGGTCACTGTCAGGACCCCCGTTGGCTGTCCTGCCTCGGGTGACCAGTGCCTCTGAGGGGCCTGCTCTCTGGGAGGCAATCTCTCTGGGCACATGTGGTCAGGGGAAATGACAGGCTACAAACGACGAACAACGTAGCGCTCAAGGTGGGTCTGGGCTGTGGCACCGTTTGGTGAGCACCTACTGTGTGTTCTTCAGGTCTGATGGGACTGTCCCCATTCTACAGAGGAGGGGATCGAGTCTCTGAGAGGCCAAGTGACGGGACAGAGCCCGGGCCCCAGACCAGAGGGTGGGACTCTAAATTCCTCTTGTCTCCGCTCTGCCACTTGGGTCCTGGTTTCTGCCCTGCCACCGCACACAGTGTGGCCTCAGGACACGCGGAACCTCAGTGTCCCCGTATGTCCTGAGAGTTGCCTGCACAGTTTCTGGGGTTGACAGCAGAAGAAGAGGGGAGAACAGGAGCCAGGGGTCGCCACAGCCCTCGGTGACCCCGCTCACTCACTCATTCAACAAACACCGTGTGCCCTGCACTCCCACTGTGTGCCTGCCTGAAGCTCAGCATTGGGAACACATAGGTGACAGAGAGGGACAAAGGCTTCCATTCTCTGGGGAGGACAGTAGCCAAGCCCACACTTATGTTCAGCGATGGGATGGTGACAAGATTTCTATGAGAAGGGGACAGCGTCAGGAGGGCGGAGGAGACAGCCCTCCAGGAGGACATGGTGCTTGGTCTCAGCACTGACCCCATCATGAGTAGAGCCTGGTGTCAGGGCTGCAGGGAACAGAGGACCAGGCAGAGGGAATAGTGAGTTCCAAGGGCTGGTGTGGAGTCAGCCTGCTGGGGACATGGAACTGGATTTGGGGACCTTGCCAGCCTCTGCTCGGGACTTCTCCACGTGGCTCCTGTGACACCACATTGACTCTGGTCATTAATGACAGTGGCATCCCTCCTGCTCTCTGGGAGAGTTGAGCTGCAACTCTGCCTTATAGTTCTCCTTCCCTCCAACGACCTGTGTTTCAAAATTATGTCCCCAAATCCAGAGGCCTCTGGGGACCAGGTATATTTCTCCAAATCCCAATAAATAAACGTAGTCAATCCATGGACTCCAGGGGGTTATGGGCCACTCTGCCAGGGAACTGGGCGGGTCACCACGCAGGGCCGGGCTGAGTTATGGGAGCACTTGAAGCCTCATGATGGGTCATGGCTCCATCGTAGAGTGCTCGACTAGCACGTGCAATGCCCTGGGTTCAAGTCTCAGTACCACATAAAAATAAATAAGTAGAATAAAGGTATTGTGTCTGACTACAACTAAAAACAGAATATTTTAGAAAGTCTCCTTTTAAGGTGTTCACGCTATTGATTCTTGTCCATTTTCTCTAAAGCCGGGACTTTCGCCTGACGGTCTGGCTCCTGACTGTCCCCTCCGCACCTGGCACACAGCCTGGCCCACACAGGGTGCTCCGTGGATGGGGTGGGACCAACCTGATGTCCTCACTCCTGTCCTTCCAAGGGTTGTGCAGGTGGGTCCTGATCATTGTCACACAGGGACAGCAGTGACGGTGCTTTTGGGTCCCCTCCAAGCTCAGAGATAGTTAGTAATGAACCGATTCATTTCAGGAGGGGTGGAATTGGGCTGGGGACAGAGACGTGAATCAGGGCATCAGGCCTGGGAAGGCTGACCTGGACCCAGGTGCCCATTTTGCCCAAAGCACAGTGTCGACGGACTAGAGAGACCAGGACCCCTCTCCAGGCTGACCTCTGTGCTGCAAGGGGCTTCATGTTGGGGGGCATCATAATTTCTTACAAAGAATAGAAAATGGGGGTGGGTGGGGGAGAGGAGCCACAGACCGAAGCCAACGGAACCCTTCATTTCCGTTTCCACCCAAGTCCCTGGAGGGTGTGTGTCCCCTTTCTATTTTCTTTTGCACCTGACCTGGCCTACATAGGGCTGGGGATGTGGCTGAAGCTGTAGCGCGCTCGCCTGGCATGCGTGCGGCCAGGGTTCGATCCTCAGCACCACCTACAAACAAAGATGTTGTGTCTGCCGAAAAATAAATAAATAAATAAATAAATATTAAAAAATTCTCTGTCTTTCTCTCTCACTCTCTCTCTCTTTAAAAAGAAAGAATTGGCCTACATTGCACATGTCCTTAGAATTCATGGGAGGCTTATTTAAAGGTAAGAGACGGTCATACTTTAGATATGAGTTGTCTCTGGAAAGCTCAGGTATAAGACAATGCAGGAAAGTTTTGAGGTGAAATGATTGGGTTTTGAGAGCTTAATCCTAATGAGTGCATCAATCCACGGGTATGGACTAACTGGATGGTAACTGTAGCAAGTATGGTAGACCTAGAAGTAGTCAATCAGAGGGGTCATGCCTTTGGGGTTCATAGTTTGTCCCTGGAGTGCAGAGTTCTCTCTCTGCTTCCTCATTGCCGTATGCTGAGCTGCTTTCCCACTCCTTACAATTCCACCAGTATGTTGTGCCTCACCTTGGCCCCAGAGCTATGGAGTTGGGGGTCAGTGGAGTGAGACCTGAAACTATGAGCTACATAAACTTGTCCTGCTCTAATTGTTGTTGTTAGATTTTTTTTGTCACAGTGATGTAAAAGGCAACTAAAACGCAGACTAATTTATCCAGCAGGGAATATTCAAGGCAGTACAGCATTTGAGATATAGCCTGGGTATTTCTAGCTGCTTTCAGCCTGATATACCATGGGGCTCAGGAGCAAAAGCCAGGGTAGAAAGATTTAAAATACTTGCAGATTTTTCAGAAAAGAAAACTTGGTAATGTTGGGGCCAAGGATGGTGTGGTTGGTAAAGAGATTAGTTCCATTACACAGAAGCCACCTTTAGACATCTCCGGAATGGGAAGGACACCACCCTTAGCAGGCTCAATGACTTGTGGAGAGATTATCAGGGTGCCCGGCTTGCAAAAGGCAGCCTCAGAATCCTATGTCCAGATTCTTTTTGCTGTGTAACTAACATCATATCGGCTCACAGAGGCCATGGTCTAGGTGGGTCTGGCAACTGTCCTCATTCCCAGCTGACCTTGGTATTGTCCATGTGATGCTGGTTATCAGGCTTACAGAGTGAAGAGTTGAGGGGTTGTGAAGGTTTGCATTCATACTTCAGAGGAAAGGCTGGTGACCAGGATGTGCATATCACATTCAGAGTGCAACCCAGTAACCCCAGAAACAGTGATTTATCAAATTATGAGAGTGGAGCCAGTGTTGTGGTGGAGAGCTCAGTAGGTGAGCAGTGGCAGGCCTATGAACACCTGCTCAGGTAAGTGAAAGTGAGTGAGCACAGAAGCTCTAGGGAGTGGTCCCACATCAGACCAGGCTGGAGGGTAAGGATGCTCAAGCTCTAGGGGACCTATATTACACCATCAGGTGCCCTAGTTTCCCACCTGGAGCACTAGACTTAATGGAGCACTAGACTTAACGTGTGCCCTGCTGTGCTTTTTCAGTTTCCTCATTACTACTGTCCTCTTCTTCCCTTTGGGGCTAGTTGTGTTTCCCCTGCGTAGTTGTATCTTTGAAATGTGTTAACTTTCTTTTTGATTATTAATGATTGCAGCCAATGCAGCTACAAAAGGTTTGATTCTGCTGCTTTGCTTCCACTCATGAAAGTCAGCAACTGAAGAGGCAGAGAGGAGGGAGAGGAAAAGGCTTCATTGGGAACAATTCAGCATTTCAGAGATGAATGGTAGCTCCTGGTTTCATCTTGCTTAGTACTTCTGAGTGAAAGTGTATACAGTGTGTTATGTGGAATTGTCCTCTCAGTCTTGGGCAGGTGGACACAAGCACAGTTTACTAGTGTTGACAGACTGTCCTTTAGAGGGGTCTGGGGTCATGGATCAGTGGTAGAGAGCTTGCCTGGCATGTGTGAGGCACAGGGGTCAATTCTTAGAACCATATATAAATCAATAAATATTCATAGACAACTAAAAATATATATTAAAAAATGTCACTAAGGAGCTGGGGATGTGGCTCAAGTGGTAGCACACTCGACTGGCATGTGTGCAGCACTAGGTTCGATCCTCAGCACCACATAAAAATAAAGATGTTGTGTCTGCCCAAAACTAATAAATAAATATTAGAAAATTCTCTCTCTCTCTCTCTCTCTCTCTCTCTCTCTCTCTCTCTCTCTCTCTCTTAAAACACTGTTATTTAAAGAAGTTGGGATTCTGTGGGTTATATCTGGGTCCAGTGGACCCTGATACATCCCAGACCTGTGAATCTAAGATAATGTGATTTTTTATATGCTTGCAATTCTGAAGGTGTGTGTGTCTGGTTTCCCTCCTAGTCAGTGTCTTTTGTACACTTCTGCCAATACCTTTTAATTTGGACATTTCCTTTGATATAGTAAGGTGGAGTGCCCAGTGCAAGGGCCCTTTTAACTGACTTTAGTGCTTTTAACTGACTCTATGGTTAGTCATTAAGATAGGGTTGAGGGTGTGGGGAGAAAAGAAAGCTATACTCATGAATTAAAAAGAAGAGAATTGCAGAAAAAATAAACCGTTCAATTCAGGGTTCAGCATCACTCTGTTCCCTTGAGTCTCAGAAGAGACTTTGGACAAAAACTATTGAGAATGCACTGTTGATATTTGTGGACTCTTGGAGTCCAAATGCTTTTTATTTATTTATTTTTAATTATTTATTGCTGTGAGACAGACATGAGCTTTTGGGGAAAAGGGATAGATGTTCTGGTTAACATTTGGTGTTCCTCAAAGGTTCACCTCTTAAACATCTGGTTCCCAGCTGAAGTCATTATTGGGAGGTGTTGGAAGCTTGTGGAAAATGGGGCCCATTTGATGAAAATTACCTCATTGAGGATATGCCACTGATGGGGTAGTGGGACCCTAATGCACTTCTGTCTCTGTCTCTCTCTCTGCCTCCTAGCAGCCATGAGGTGGTCACTTTTCCTATGTCATACACTCTTGGCCAGATGTTCTGCTTTGCTACAGGTCCAGAGGTAAGAGGGCCAAGTGACCATGGACTCTAATCTCTGAAATCATGAGCCAAAATAAATCTCTGCTCCTTTGAATGTGGCAATCTCAGGTATATTTTCACAGGTTTGGAAAGTGATTAGGACAGCTGCTGTCCAAAATATAAGAGGCCCCAGACCTTCCTCTAACCAGATTCACCCCTTCTGTCTGAATGTAACACAGAAAAGCTGACAATTTACTCACTAATTTTTTGAGCAACAAACATGCCAGTAATATCTTCAGGTTAGAATTTGGGCATGTAAGGATGCCAAAGGCCTCTTGTGTGAGAACACTGCAGACCCCATTCAGAAATTGGAGCTGATGTGGCTTAGGGAGGAGCCCAGGTGAACATGCCCAGCCCTGGCATGGGAACACACATTGCACAATGGTCTGGCTTTCCAGCTAGAAGACATCCATCTGGGCTGACGGTGGATACTCCAAAGAATCTATTAGGGGTGATTCTCTCTTTTAGAAACCCCTTAAATGTCCCAGAGTACCTTCATCTCCAGAAGCATTATCTGAGAGTACTCTCTTATTATCTGAAGAGTTTTTTCTCTATATTGAGCAGTTACTGAATGGCTGGCAAGTACCTTTCAGTTTTATAGGAGGGAATGTGCTCTTTCCTTTGCACTTTTATATTTTCTTACATTTTCAACAAGGTATGTGCCTGAAATCTGCATCTTCACCCCTCTACCTCTGTGTGCAGGGCCCACAAGATAATATCCTTGAACTGGGTGTGTCAGTGTTCAGATTATGTATGTAATGTTCTGAGTGTGTGTGTGTGTGTGTGTGTGTGTGTGTGTGAGAGAGAGAGAGAGAGAGAGAGAGAGAGAGAGAGAGAGAGAGAGAAAACACAAGAATTTTTCCCTCTAGCACCAGGACTTTGTGCTCTCATGTGTTTCATGTGTATAGCTATGGAAAGGATATGAAACAAGACACCATAAATTCTCTTGTGTGGGACTGTTTGGTTGTCGTGTGTAAATATTTTCTGAGTGATTTCTTTGGTCAGTGTTGGCTGAGTACCTTTCTGGCAGGACATGTGTTTAGGGTTTTAGTGGTGCATCTGTAGGTGTTGTTGGCATTGTGGACTATTGTGAACATGACAATTGTGAATGCATTTGAGAGGAGTTAGGATGTTGTCTTACTATTATGTGTTGGATCTGTGCATTTTCAGATTTTAGAATGTATGTGTATGTTCATGATGTCTAGGTCAGAATTTAGGGTCATAATCTTTGGTGTTCAGAGATTTGGAGAGAATGGAATCATGGGGTATGTTGGGGTGTTTGGAATTATGTATATGTGGCACATAGATGTGTATAGATTCTGTTGATAATGTCTCAAGTGGACTGCTGTGTATTTTCTTGTTTAGGGCTTTGAGGTGATCATGTTATTCTTGGAAATGGAGGGGTATCCTTTGTGAGTATGTAGGAAGAGTTAGCAGTGTCTGTACATCTGAAATATGTTGTTGAACTTCATATTCTGAGGCATTCTGTGTATGTGCAACATAGAGGTAATTGTATATGTTTTCATTTGAGAATACAAATTGTTGTCATGTTAATAAGTAATTTGTTTGCTCCATTCAGTTACTGAGGGAGTGTTTGTGTGATTGCTTTTTGGGTGATACTGATTGATGTGTGGTCTGAAGATATGTGTATCTGAAGCACACCAGATACTCTCAACCAAAAGACCCTTGCCATAATTAAGCTTCTTCTCTTGTCAGATCAGCAGCAAGTATGCAAAGGTTACTGTGGTTGGTAGCTTCCTCTTTCTTGTAAATGCCAGACTTTTTTTTTTTTTTTTTTTTTTTTTTTTGTAAATACATGTGAAACCTCTGTCTGGCCTAGAGAATGGAATGAAAAACACTTGTCAAGTGAATCTTCAAGCCCTTTTCCCCCATGGGACATAAAAGTCAAAATATTTTGAAATTATCTGTCCATAGAATGTTTCAGGCATGAAACACACTCTGGACTGGTTGGCAATAGCCAATAAACCTGCTTTCTGAAAATTCCTCTGGTATCCAGCCTCTTCGGTTCTACTTCATATCTATTTTAAGTGTTTCTTGGAGGTGACTGGAATATGTATGAGACTTTGTAAGGAAGGTTATTGATTGGAATTGTTTGGATTTTGCTGTGTATTTGTTTTAATTTGGGCATGAGAAACTCTGGGTTTACAGTCAGGCATCTGGAAGATAGGAAGTTTATGCTATTGAGGATTTTCAGAGCTCCACAGTGTTGTGTGCTGTTGACTGAGTATATCAGAAAGTATGAGCAGTTTTGTACATTAATAGTGAGTTCTGTGCCCTTTAATAGTGAGAGAGTGGCTGCATGTACTTTGGATCTGTGGGAGTACTGTGGATTTGTAGATTCAGATGGACACGTGTGTTTCCAGACTTGTATAATCTAGGACTGTGAATGTATTTAGGAAGTGTGATGGCTGAATATTCATTCTCAAACTGTAGATGGGTAGTGTGTGTTTCCACTTTGAGAATATAGTAGTTATATTTATATGGGAATACAAGTTAGGAGGATTGGGTACTGACAGTGTATATGGGTTATTATGACATGGTGGGACTTGTGAATAATTATTAAGAAGAGTGTTTGAATGGAGTATTTTGGTGAATACATTTGATATTCACAAAATATTGATTTTTTTAATTGAATTTAATTTTTTTTGTTTAGGGAAGGGTGTGACATTAGAGTGCAGGGTAAAATATGTGTATTAAGGCCACACATGTGTTATGTATGTATTTGGGAAATGACAATGAGTAGCTTGTAGGTGACATCATTGTTGTGTACATTTGGAAAGGGTTGGGAAACTATGTGTTTTTGGGAGTTGGTGTTTGCATATCAAGTGATTCTGGGAATATGGACTCATGTTTATGTGTGTATGTTGGTGGTTGTACCTGTGTCATTTAGGGTTAAGGATGTTACATTTTTGTAATCAGGGTATTTCTGGTTGCACTCAATCTTGTAGAAGTTCAAAGAGATTTTTGTGTATATTGTATTTCTGATGAGAGGATCAAGTCTGTGAGTTTTTCCAGAGTACTTAGGGTTTTGTTTATGTGACTTCTGGTAACAAATAGGGTTTATTTTGTGTGTGTGTGTGTGTAGGGGGGTTGTATGTTGTATTTCGGTGTGCATGCATACTAAGTGTTTGGTTATATCATGTGCATGCCTTCAGGAAGTGTAGAGTATATAGAAATGTATAAGCCTGCATTTGGAAAAGTATTCATTATAGTTGCATGTCTGTCAGTACCTGGGTGATAACAGGCATGTGTATTTGTGGGTATGTATAGAGTATATTTTTTTTAGAAAGGAAGTGGTGGTGTGTGTATTCAGGGAAAGAAGGGATAAAGGTGATTTATGCATCTGTGTTTTCGGTGGGATGGCAGTGAGTTGTGGGTCATGCACCTGTTTCTAAATGTGAGGTGTTTAATGATATCTGTGGTGGAAGGGGTTGTAATGAGTGTGCATCTTTACATGTACGTGCCTCAGCAAGAGATGTTCACAGGTCTCTGTGGCTGGGTGGCATGTGTCCATCTGTGGCTAAAGGGGATGACAGGAACACATTGGTGATGGCAAGCATTTCCCAAGTGCACTGATGCTTGTTCCTGTTGATCTGGAGCTCCAACAGTGATTTCTGTGTTTTCATTATTATCTGACATCTGTCTACATTAGTTGTGGTGGTGGGTGGATGTGCCTCTTGGATCCTGGGCTGGTGGATGGGAGCTGATCAGGGATGGTCCCTCAGGAGTGGTGGGGGGAGCTTTTCCTCCAAGATGTGAGGTATGGCCATTGTGGTTCAAAGGGACTGACTCTGGAAGGAAACTGCCAGGAGTTTCACAGATCCAAGGACAATTGTTGAGAGAGTTGTTTGTTTGTCCACCTGTTGCATCCTCCCTTGCATGTTTCCCTCTGCCAAGACAAAGACAGAGACCCTAAGCACAAGTCTCCACAGAGCCCTCCCAGCTTGGTAGTGTCCTTGGCCCATACGTGCACATGACTGGCCTCATGGTGTGCATGCTCTGGCAATATCAAGAGCTCTATAATTATTACACCACTGCACCTCAGTCAGATTAGGAGAGGAGTTAAAAACTGTCTGTACAATGATACTTGCTTTAAATTTTCCTGAGGAGCTACCCTCTTTGTATTCTTTATTTCTTGGCATGACCAAGTGAGTGATCCATCTTTTCAACCTGAATGATCCTTTCACATTTCTACTCATAGAGAACTTCCTTCTGATCAGTTTCTACTAGTGGAGAATTTACTTGGTTTTTATTTGTGTGGAAATAAGCAGAATGAGTTTAATTTTATATACATTTTCAAATATTCACAGCAAAGTTTTGCCATGTCAGCTATTTGGGAAGGCACATCAGTGGTGTCCATTACACTTATTTTTCCATTCTTTGGAAACCAGCATGCAGCCACAGAACTTTTCTCATCTTGCAAATTTGAAGCTCATTTGTTAGACAGTAATCATCAATTTCCCTCATGCTCTAAGAAGTCACCATTCTCCTTTCTGTATTATCTTAATTACTCTGTGTACTGTACTTCATATAAGTAGGATCGTACAGTCTGTATTCTCAAGGTCCATCCCTACTCTACTATGGGTCAGGATTTTCTTTGTTTTTTAGACCAAATAATACTTCATCATGTGCTACATGTAAAAAATTATTCCTTGGGATAGGAAAAGGGGAAAATTGTAGAATAAAATTGACCATACTATCCTATATACATATATGAAGAGACCACAGTGAGTTTTATCTTTATGTATATCTGTAAAGCACGAGTTAAGAAAATTATAAATACATGGATGGAAGACCAGTATAGAAGAAGAAAGGAAACTGGGTCAGGGAGGAAGGGAGGGAAAGGGCAAGTTCTCGAGACTGACTTGGAACAAACTATATTCCATGCTTTTGTATAACTATAATGCACAGCTAAAAATAAAAATATTCTTCCTCAATGTACCCTTGAGTATAATAAATAATCCTGTAGTAATTACAAGCATATAAATATCTCTTCAAAAGAAGTAGAATTGAAGGGTCATTTGAATGATCCTTTTGATAATTTGGGGAAAAACCAATCAGTTTCCCATAGAGCCTGCACTACTTTGCATTCTAACCCACTAGGGTTCTGGCTCCATCACATTCTCAGCAGCACTGGTGTTTTCTGTTTTAGTTGTGGTGGTGGGTGGATGTGCCTCTTTGTTCCTGGACTGGAGAATGGGAGCCGATCAGGGATTTTTCTGTTTTCTGTTTCTTTCTGTTTCATCATGTGTTTGAAGCTGGATCTCATTGTGATTTTGATTTTGATTTCTCCACTTATTATTGATATTGAACATCTTCCCATGTGCTTCTCAGCCATTTGCATATCTTCTTTGGAGAAATATCTGTGCAAGTCCTTTGCCCATTTTAATATTGATTTGTTGTTTTCTTCTTATTGAGATATAGGGGTTCTTTATATCATAGATCTTAAATTCTAATCACAAATATAATTTTCAAATGCTTTCTTACATTTAGTGAGTCATCTTTTCACTAATGACTGTGTCCATTGATGAATCAAAGTTTTGGGGTTGATGTAGTTCAGTTTGTTTCTTCCTTTTGGTGCCTGTGCTTTTGATGTGCTGTTCAAAAAGTCCCGGTCAAAATCCCTTGTCATGGGCTTTTTCTATTGTGTGTTATGAGTTTTATATTTCAGATCTTACACTTAGGTCCTCTATTTATGTTGAGTGAATTTTAGTCCATGGTGTCAGATAAGGGCCCAACTTCCTTGTTTGATGTGTTGCTATCTATTCAGTTTTCTCAACAGTATTTGTGGAAAATACTGTCCATTTCCATGGAATGCTGTTGTCAGAAATCACTTGAGAATTTATTTTTTTTTTCATTTCTGAATTTCTTACCCTTTTTTATTAATCAACATTTCTATCTTTTGTGTTTGTATGACTGGTAACTATATAGCATGGAGTTTTGAAATTATGACAGGTTAGACCACCAATTTTGTTCTTGTTCAAAATGTTTCTGAAGTTGGTTGTTTTCACATTCCCTATCATTTTAGGTTGGAATTTTAAATTTTTGCAATGAATAATCTCTGCATCATGTACAACAAGACTGGGATCTTAATTAGAATAAGATGTATTCCATGTTTTTATGAATAAATTAAAATATTCTCTACTATAATGTAAAATGAATATGAGTAAATAAAAATATGAAATAAAAATGGTATTCATGAAAAAAAGAAGTTAGGAATTTTTTTAGGGATGGAACAGAAACTGTAGATTTCTTTGGATAATGTTGATATGTTAACAAATTTAAGTGTTCCTGCCCATGATATCTTTCACTTTTTGGTGTTATTCTAAGTTTCATTGCTTGTTTTAAAGTCTTCACGTTTGATCTACTTGATTGGGTGGTATTACATTGGGTCTAGTATTACATTTTATTTTACTTGTCAGATGAAATTGTTTTCTTGATTTTCTTTATATATATATATATATATATATATATATATATATATATATATATATATATATATATATATTTATTTATTATTAGTGTATAGAAACACACTTTGTGTGGGGGGGGGTTTTGTATTGGCACCTTTGCTGAATTTATTCATTGTGGTGATTATTTTCTTGGAATCTTGAGATTCTCCAAATATAACTTTATCTCGCTGATAAACAGAGGTTTTTATACTTCTACCTTTCCATTTGGCATGCCCTCTGCCTGTACTTCTTGCAGATTGATCTGGCCAGGATTTCCAATATGTTAAAAAGAACAAGTGAAAGCATGTAAATTTGTCTTCTTTCCATTTTGGGAAGAAAATATTTTGTTTTTTGATTATTTAATGTATTAGAAGGTAATTTCTCATGTGTGATCTTTATTTTGTTGTTGTTTGCATTTTTCATTTTTTTTCAGTATCAAGAATTGCATTCATGGTCTCACATATGCTAGGCATGCATTCTCCCAACAACAGAACTAAATCTTGACCCTCTTAAAAATGTTGAGACAGAATCTGGTCAAGGGGTTCAGGGTGGTTTAGAACTTATGTGTTTTCTGCCTTGGACTTTGAATAGCTGGGATTACAGGTATACACCATATCATCCAGCTGTTTTTCTTTCTTCTATTTCTAGTTGTTTTCAACTTCTAATCATGAAAGATTTTCTTACAAGATGGATGCAATGACAAGGTTTGTAGTTCAAGGTTCTTTTTGTGAACAGATAATTGAAGGAGACACTCACTAGACAGAGCATGAGGAGTTACTGAAGTGAGAGTACACTGCCTTAGATAAGGGGCAGTGGGCTCACCCATGGGAATGGGAGGCCTTGAGGCAGAGAAGGAACTGGGAAGCTGGCTTTGAGAAATAGATACTTGATCTGGGATGCTAAAGTTAGTGATAGGATATGACTATCACTCCATAGGATATGACTACAACTAAGTTTGGCAAATAAAAATTTCTATCAACAGAGAATGTTGATAGAAATTTTGTTTCTGTAGCTTCATTGGGAACTTGACTAATTTTAGATGAGATTAAGTAGAAGAATTTGTTTAATACTGCCCTACTTCTCAAATTAGAAGCCTACTGACTGTTGGGGGTAGATTCTTTATGTGTTATGATATGGTGTATACCTGTTATCCCAGCTATTCAAAGTCCAAGGCAGAAAACACAACCACTTATATTCTAGCTACTGCAGGGCTTGGAACACCTCATTTGACCAAAGAATCCCTTCAAACTAAATGGAGGTCAGGAGCCTTACCAGAATAAGGCGAGAGACTTAATTCAAAATTACTGTTCTTTTCTGTAATTTTAGTTTTGGATGGACATATGGGATCTTTATTTAGTTTCATGGGGTGCTGAGAATCTAATCCACAGCCTCACACAGTGCCAAGAGGTTGATTCAGACACATCCCTTCACAAAGCACTTTACCAAAGAGTCACAGGTGAGGCCCCTTCATTTCCATTTTGAAACTGTTTTCTTGAGGCTTCACAAAGGGATGGTCTGAGGCGAAGACCTTCCTGTCATGAAGGGGAATTGAACAATAGGTAAGAAAACAGCCCGGGGACAGACTTTTCCACAAGATGAACACTAGGGCATTGACAGCTCCTGATCATGCTACTTAGGTTGCTATCTATCCAAGCAGGTTTTCTCCACTGAGACCCTTACCAGTCACAGTGATTTCTGAGTTTTCTGAGATGCTTGGCATTCCTTTCAACAATCCAGGAAATGGTCATTTCACAGAGCTTGGAGCTGGTACATATCTTGGACACAAAATCACGAGCCCCTTCTGGAGAGTGGCCAAAATTCAGGAAAAATTCAGGAACTTAGGAACATAGTAGGTGTTGCCCATCTGCAAAGCAAGCAGCAGTCTATTCATATATTCACCAGGATGAGTGCTGGAAAGCTTTCCACTAATGCATTCTGTTTCTCAATTCTTTGTTTCCAGAGACTCAGTAAAAACTACCTGAGATCAGGTTTTGGAAGGGCACAGCCAAGAGTAGGAGAGATTAAAGGCTCAGTCACTGTAATCTCCTCTGCCACCTACAAGGTTGTGAACTGCTGAGCATTTTCCATTCCAGTATGTATTCACAGATATTCTTCTTCTTCTCCCTCTAATTGTGTATAACTTGGGGTGATGGTAATGTCAAGGCATTGTTCTGGATGACAGTGGGAAGTGATCTTGTGTAGCACATGTTCATATACACATTGGATTGATTTTAATATTTTCCCTTTGAAGTATTGAATCTCTGACCCTAACCCATACCCTACTAGACTCTGAGTACTAATCCTAACATATGCATAAAAGCAAACCTAAAATAAAGAAATGCAGGCAGTTCATAGGAGGAATTGTGTATACTTTGATTTTCCTTTTGCTTTATCAAGGGTATGTGTTATAACACTAGTCACGTTTTCATTCTAATACTTCTCCATGGATCGTCAAATTTAACAAATATATAACTTATGGATTCCCTTTCTCTGTAGGCTGGGTCAGAACATGTATTGTTATATACATATATATTGCCCTTCCTGCTATCACAGGTACATTCATGTGTGTACTCTGACTTTTGCAAATACAAATTCCATGAACAGATCACTCCCTCAAAACCCCACGGAAACTGAAAGTTCCACCAATGGTGAGCTCCATAGTTGAACAAGTTTATACATAACCCCATGTAGAGTCAAATGAATATTTTTGTGATCTTTGAATGATATATGTTCCATTAAGAATTTGGATTTGAATATCTATTGCTACTTTTACATGCATTTTATATATATATATATATTTCTCTCTCTCTCTCTCTCATATATATTATTCATTGAAAGGAGTTTTCTCACCCCTTAATGGTTCCTGAAAGAATCGAGACCCACAGTGCCACCTACTTCATCCTTGAATGATGTCTAGACCAATACAGTGTAATATTTGAAATTCTCATGACCAGGAAGCACTGGAGATCCATCGGATCTCCTGTTGCTCATCATGACTGAACCAGATAGTGCATTTTTTGACTAGAATTCATGAAAATGGTGTAGAACAGAGATGCCATTGAGTTGGAGCCTGCTGGGAACTGGGCCTGGAGCAGTAGAGTGCAGGTTTATGATAAAAGATCTATGGTGGAGCCATGTGGATCTGTCATTGGCTTCCAAATGACATGTGACTGACATGGGGCAGTCAACAGACCCTTATATGTAAAGGCCTCTTGTTGTGGGGAGAGGCTTTGGGGTGATAATCAGAATCAGATTGCTACTCTAAGTGGGAAAGATGTATGGGATAGCAGCCCAGTCGGTGTTTTCTCTTGCAAAACCTGACTCACCACATGTGACAGAACTCCCTCCAGTGCTGTGTCCCAGTTTGTTGTAGGGACAAATGAAGCAAGGCACTGAATATCGCAGGAAAGAGTTTTACTTGGCTGCAGCCTGGTTCAGAGAGCACAGCTTTTGCTGTTATCAATCAATCTCTCCAAGTTCAGGGAGTTTCAGAGTTTTATACCCAGCATGTAAGTAGAGGGGCTCAGAAGTTCACGGTCTGCAGAAGTTCACATAAAAGCAGCTTTCTCTTTTACTGTTCTGGGCAAGTTAACCCTTCAAGGACAACACTTGAGAAGAGGAGAACTTCTTCCCTTTCTTTCTCCCTCTGCCAGCTGTTACCATGGAGCCCATTTGTAACTTATCTTTAAAATGTGGACATCTCTGTGAAGCCCAGCTCAAGTCCAAAGGCCTTGTTTGCACATTTCTTCAAAGTACTATACTGGATATATTTGTGAAAATAGTAAGGGGGTGTCCAGCACCCGGAGTACTGGTATCTTCCTGGCCAGTGGCCAAGTAAACAGGGCAACACAAAAATAGAAAGATTATCTACATTGAACTCTTTTGCAGAGACTCTTTGGCTGACAGTCCCCAAATCAGCCATGGTGAAGTGGACTTTTCTGTGGAGAAAGGGGGTACCACTTCATTGGGTCCCCCTCTTCCTCCAGGGAGAAGTCTTTTCTGCTGTCCTTTAATAAAGCTTCAACTTTCCTCTCTAAACTTGCCTTGACATGCTTCTCTGGTGTTATACTTCAGCATTGGGAAAGCAAGGCCTCATTACCAGTAAACACCAGTAACAATAACAGTCAGAGGACAGAGATAATGCCAAAAGTAAAGTCAACATTTAGAACTGAAGATAATAATAATCTTTATTGATACAAATTCCTTAATTTAATACTTTAAAAATAATAACAACATGTTGCCAGGGAGCAAATTTGTGACATATGCAGTCAAGGGGAGAAATAAAGAATGTCCATGCGTTTCTGCCCCTTTCAATTCTTTATTCACTCAAATTTTAATACAACTTTACTCTATAGGTTCCTAATGAATAAAACAACAATCCTTAATGATGGGCACTGCAGTGGAGATAATTAAATAACACCAAGCAATTCTAGATTAATTAATTCCCAGAAAACAATTTTAGATTTATTCGGAACATTGCAAAACAGATTTAATCATGACAAGCTAGTGACAGACATTTCCTCTGAATGCTAAGTTCAAAACTCTCAAGCCTTAGGCTTTATGTCCTGCAGATGCACACTCACTAAGACAGCAGTGATCAGGTCCCAAACCAAAACAGGCTTTTTCTGGTGGGGAGTGGATGACCAGTTGAGGAGAGGGTCACAGGGAGAAGTTGCAGCTCTCACAAAGGCCCAGACAAGGTGGTAGAGTTTGAGAGCAGTGAGGATCACACAGAGAATAGGAAAATGATGGCAAGTGATGGGATGTCAGTGTAGGTCCTCATCAGGCTCTCCAGCTGGAGTACATACTTGTTTAGGCTGGCTGAATCCCTGTTTATTCACTCTAGTTTTATACTATTTTTTTTTTTTACCACACCTTGTAATTATCAGGTGTCACCAGATTTCTCATTTACCCTGAGGTCAGAAATATCTGGTCTGGTGGTCTCCATCCTGATATTCTCACCTTTCACTCTTATCAGGAGAGGAAAGCCTGCCAGAGGCTTTATTCACTTTATCAGGGTGAGGGGAAGTAATTTGTCTGAGGCCATATTAGAGGGCTCTGTGGGTGTGCCTGGTGATAAATGACCTCTAATAATGACCTCAGGTTTCAAACTTGAGTTTTTTAAGTGGAGTGAGAAACTGATGTGACTCAATTTTTGAGAAACCTGCCTCTACGTCAGAGCAAAGCCTGTCCAAAGCGGGGAGTTACCCTTGTCCATGGAAAAACTCAGAGTGCTCCTAGGCATATACCCACCCTGCTGAGTTGTTTGGCTGTGAATAACTGGAGAGATCTTCCATGCCAAGTGATCCTGACTCAGTTGCACTATGTTAGGACCCATAGCAACCCCCTAGCTACCACAAAATGCATGAGACACAGAAAATACCTGAAACACCAGGTAACCTTCCCAGTAGTTTTGTTGATTGGTAAAATGATTAGGCAAGTTTATCATATACACTCTTGCAACCTCTCATGGCCTAAACCAACCAGTTCAAATGTATCCACAACTTGAACTAACCAATCACCCTTACACAACTTGTTCCTGCCAATGAATGTGCTAATCAATGTTAAGAGTTGTTGTTTGACTTTTCTGTGATGTGAAATGATTGGCTGTGTGATGTCGTGATGCATACAGTGTCCCCCAAAATCTATTAATCCTCACTGAATTAAGGGTCAAGACTCACTCTTTGGGACCACTGTATCTGAAATGGTTGTGAGTCCAGGCTTGAGCTTACAATAAACACTCTTGTGTGATTGCATCAGATTCAGCTCCTGGAGGTCTATTGGGGTCCCATGAATCTGGCATTACAGGAGTTGCTTAGGCTCAGGCCTAAGGCCATTCTCACACAACCCCTTTCACCTTGACAGCTCTTCTGCAGATAAACAGAAGCCATAACACATAACTCCTGTCTTCATATACTCGATCTCTTGAGTCCAGTGTCATTTCAAGTTCTGGGTTTAAAAAGATATATTCATTTTCCTTGATGTTTTCAATAAAGCACACAGAATTCTTAGAAATAGCTTGAAAGGATAACAATGTTATATTGCAAAACTTCATGAACTTTCAAATTGCTTGCTGTGGGTGACTGACCAGTATGTGAAAGGCCTTGGGGATATGTGAATATATTATGAATATAATAGAGAGAACTCTTGAGAATTTTTTTCTTACTGTACACACATCCTGAGGCCAAATGAGGCTGTTTACCAGAGGTCATTTCTCAAAAAAGAGATAATGATCATAAAGGAATAAATTAACCTATATATTATAAATAAATCTAATATATATTTGATTAAAATTGAGGACATATATAGTCATGCCAAATAGTTTGCTGAATCATTTCAATTACAGTTATTTTAATGTTTTGCTTACTAACTGCATTAGAGACATCATTGAACTGCAGTTCAGGAAAACTGTTAATTCTAGCACTGAATTTATAAGGTTTTGAAACTTTGGTATATTACTTATTTCCATAGGATCTCTTGTTTCTCAATGTGTATATTTATAAATTTATAGATTCTAGAAGGTTTTAGAAAGATAAAAGAAAATATGTATTAAAGGAGTAGTTTAAAAAGCTCTTTAATATACCATTGCTATGGTTATTAAATAGCATTTTCTTTTTAAGAATGTATTAACCTGGGGCTGGGGATGTGGCTCAAGCAGTAGCACACTTGCCTGGCATGTGTGCGGCCTGGGTTTCATCCTCAGTACCACATACAAACAAAGATGTTGTGTCCACCGAAAACTAAAAAATAAATATGAAAATTCTCTCACTCTCTCTTTAAAAAAAAGAATGTGTTAACCAGCAATATGTATAGAACAATAACATAATAAATAAATATGGTACAAAGAAATAAACATAAAGTAATAAATGTTATATGATTTATTTTATAATAATATTGGTAAAATATACCCAGAGGTGAAAATAAACATTTAAATAATGATAAATGTACATGTCCATTTTTATTAAGGTATAGTGAAATACATCTATTTTTGTAATATACTTTTGTTCATGAAAGCATCATAAATATTATTATCAAATATTATTGTAGCTGCACAAAATTAAAAATCCAAATTGTACATATATCAGTAAATAAATGGCTTTTAGTGACTGAAATTTCTGAGTCTGTTATTGTAAAACACAAATATTCAGTAAAATATGCTCTGAAGAAAACCTCAATTTGAAAATGTAAAAACATAGAAAGGAGTATTTAGAGTTGTTTTACCATGAGATTAATTTAAAATAGTTTTGATACCCGAACAAATACTCTGAAGTTTTCACTCTTAAGAAATACATATGAAAGAGTACAGCAATTCTGTCTCTAAGTAATGCAAGCAGAAGAGAGAGATGATAAGAATATTAAGTAAGCCCCCAAAATCTGAGGATCATGAAATAAATAAATTCTTGGCAAGAAAATATCAGAATCAATTTTGATGTAAAGTCAAAACTAATAAGCATTCTAATTTACCAAATCTTAATGATTTAATATATTAGAGAAAAAAAGTCAGAATTCTAAGCAAATACTTGAGAAATAGGTGTGCACAACAAGGTTTAACCTCAGAAAATTTTATACATCCCCTGTGTCTGTCCATGTGTCTCTCTCACGTCTTTCCACTGTGACATCAAAAAAAAAAAAAAATTAAGAACAAGTTTTTGAGTAATTATATTTAGGTCTTAAAATGGTTAAAGAAAATAATTAGCTCTCTTTATCTATTTTTAGAAGTAATTTTTCTTAGTATTTCTTCAATAATTAATGATTACCCTGTGCATGTTGCTCATAATACAGAATGTGCAGAACCATCCAGAATGAGAGCACTATTTAAATAATGTCAGAACAAAAAGTGCTACAGGACAGTAAGAACTGAAAAACAAGGCCAAAGCCAGTGCAGGACCACACAGCATTTAGGGCTATATCAAAGAGGAATGGAGTTGGTCTTAAGAGGTCTGACTTCCCTTAGCCAAGACAAAGGACTAGTACATACTGTCTTAAAACATATTTTTCTTCAAATCTTATATTTTTATGGGTACATGGTAAGAATCCAGAAGTTAAATGTAAACTAGCAAATTTACATTCATTTCTGGGACACTTTTACTTCTAGTTCTCTAGATTAATTAATTTTAATGCCTTTCACCATATTCTAGATATGGTAGATAAGTTTTTCTTATTCAACATTTATCAGGTAATTTACAAAGGACTCCATTACAGAATATAGTCATTTTTAAAAATTCATAAAGCAACGGATGAAATTATTTAAAACACAGACACAGTCATATCACAGGATATAAAGTCTGTGTAGACACCATGGTCTTTATGTTTAGCTCCTAGTTTAAAGAAAGGTTGAGTGGCTTGGATGTTTAGTTTTAAACCTTATCTCAAAAAACTTGAAAGAACTTCTCCTGTGTCTTTAGACAGGGAGACTGGTGGTAACTCAGGGACAACTGTGGGTTTGGCACCTTTATTCATGATCACTTTTTACTTTGTGGAAAGACTTAAAACTCTTTGAAGATTCACATTCCCACTCAGCAGTAGAGAATTTTATTTTTTCATGTTCTATCTCCCCTTTTCCATATCTCATTTCTCTCATTTTAGAATCATGTTAGGAAAATTTATTCTCCTTGTCCAATCTTCTGTTTTCATTCTGAAGAATCTTTTCAACATTATCTTCCAGGTTTTATAATAGCCATCTATTTTTTCTTTTTAATTTTTTAATCTTGTTCTTAATATACAAATTCTCTGCCTTCATTTTTGAGTTTTGCACCTGGTGAGGTGTGATTCATTGAGTTCAGGTTTGAAAAAATAATCTTTAAGTTATAAAGTTTCAATCATATATATTAAGATAAAGAAACAGTTTTAAAATTACCGTATTTGCTATATTTTAAGTACAATAATTTTAAATTACAAATATTTAAAATACATTAATTTTCTTTCTCATTTGGCAATCTTAATGAAGTCATAATGGCTCATTCTATTATTACTTATAATTTTATCCTATTAAATATGCCTTTTCATTTATTATTCATGTAAAATTATTAATAGAAATTCATCACTGGTTAAGAGACATGAGTCAGCCAAGAGGCAAGTTAAATAAAAATTCAAGTTTTTCTCCATACACAAAATAACTGTCTAAGCATACTTTATGCTGGAAAAATACTTCAAGATGGCAAGTAGCACAAACAAGTGTGCTGAAGGCTGAAATTGATTCTGAAAGCTAATGCCTCTCCCACAGCACACCATCACAAAGTGAAGATTTCTAAAGTCTGGGAGACTAAGGTGGATATTTTTGATGGAAACACCTACTCTTGTGATACTAACAAATTGTAGAGGAAAAATGATTCATAAAACCCATGAAATGCAGGAACTCCAGAGTTCTGAAAACTATCTCAGATGTAAGCCACCCAGTAGACCTGCCTGACCATTAGATTTTGTTCACTTTAGACCTTTTAGAGTGGGAAATAAACATTGATTAAATAAATCACTGAGATGTGGGGTTCTAAACAACATTTATTTTCTCAACTATACAGTCTAAAACATTACTCCTAATGGATTAAAGCACAAGCATCTGGAACATATTTTTCAAGGCTTTTTAATTTTTTAGAATATACATTTAATGTGCCACATTCTTTTCCAAATTTCTTATGGAACGATATCAAAGATTTGACATTATGCTTGACAATACTTGGGGAGTCACTTCAAGAACTGTAGAGTCATTCCACTCACGCCAAGATGATATCATATTTACATAAAGAGTGAGTTTTTAGGTTATTTGTGGTATAAGGTACAGATTCTATTCAAAACATTAGCAAAAGAAAATACAATCATTGTCAGATGAAGTCCTGATATATAAAAATAAAATAACTTAAAAAAATTCCAAGCTGGACATGGTGGCGAATGCCTGTAATCTTGGTTGGCTCTAGAGACTAAGGCATGAGAATTGCAAGCTCAAAGCCAGTCTCAGAAATTCTGCAAGATTAAGTCTCAAAAAAAAGAAAAGAAAGAAAGAAAAAAGAAAAGAAAGAGCTGGGGTTTGGGTCAGTAGTTAAGCACCTGTGGGTTCAATTCCTGATTTAAATAATAATACTAATAATAATTCTAAATGACATCATGATAAACACAATAAAAATTTGTAACTGAACTTTTTTTTGGTGGTACTGGGGATTAAACCCAGGGCCTTGTGAATGTGAGGCCAGCACTCTAGCAACTGAGTTATATCCCCAACCCTATAACTGAACATCTTACTAGACTTTAGTTTCCTTCTGTGACTTTTGTGCTTTTGCTATTCCTTCTCTTATCCTATACTTTCTGCCAAAATTTTCTTCAGAAACGAAAAACTCACTCCTTCCACAAATTACCTTCATAAAGGAAAATTTCTGGACATATTCACCCCTTTGGTAAGGATTGTCAAGTCTTCTATTATGAGTTAAAAACTCTATCCTGTTCTTTAATTCGGTACTTCTGCCTGTTTTTCTGTCCTTTTTTAAAAAATTGTGATTTATAACTGCATAGTTACAATTATGGTTTACATTGCTTCCTTGCCTTAGAACAATTAAGCCTTTTGCACACTTATCTCTAAACCCCAATACTCATGCTTTGGTTTTTCTTTGTGTTCAGCTACATCACCAAGGTGGTTACAGGTCTTAATGCAAGCAGTTTCTGTTTGATCTGGTCCTGGCTTCCTCCCTCCCATGTATGGTGTCCAAATATTTTTGTGCTTGGTGAGACTTTTAGTGAGGTTACATCTCATATACCAGTTTTGATGTAATGAGATGTCTTTTTGCAAATGTGGTGGATGTGATAAGTGGATGTGATATTGGGACTTCATGGAGATAAGTGACTGTAGTGTGTACCTGTCCTGCTATGAGGTCTTCTTCATGGTATAAAAACATTGTCTTGTCCCTTGTTTACAAAATTTGAATTGATGGAGTATACAAACCAAGCTTCATGTAGTTCTGATCTCAAAAGTTATGACCACTGCATGTCTACATTGTATAGAGCACTTGCTTTTTTTCAGGGCTACTTTACTTTAGAGAACTCTGAAAAATTCTTTTATAACATATAAGTAAAGAAAACAGGGCTGGGGATGTGGCTCAAGAGGTAGAGCGCTCTCCTGGAGTGTGTGCAGCCTGGGTTTGATCCTCAGCACCACATACAAACAACGATGTTGTGTCCACCAAAGACAAAAAAAATAAATAAATAAAATAAAATAAAATTAAAATTCTCTCTCTCTCTCTCTCTCTCTCTCTCTCTCTCTCTCTCTCTCAAAAATAAATAAATAAATATTTTTAAAAAAGAAAAAGAAAACAATGTTGGGCATGTTCAAATTTTCCAGAAAAATCTGAGAGCAATTATTAATGATTGACAGATAAGCAAACTGAGAATCCCAGAGTTAAGTGATATATCATAGTTTATAAAGTTACTAAGTGAGAAAAGCTAAGATTCAAATGAAATCTAGCTAAGGTTTTACACCTAAAAAATACTATAATATTCACAAATTCTTACACCTAATACATTATGAGGCAAGGCTATTACTTTATTGGCTTCTCCATTTAATATTTTCATTTTAGAAACATTTTATTAGTAGAAATAATAGTATTTCTGATGATAAATATATAAGAAAATATTCAACACCTTCAACATCCACAATGTTCAATAGAAACCATGTAGCGTTTTTATACCTTTATATTAGATTTTTAGAAAAAGCATTTATAATCTGATAGTTAAAATCATTTTTTAAATTGTGCTATTATAAACATTGTTGTAGCTGCATTTTTGTCGTATGCTGTGATGCCCTTCAGTATATGAATTGATAAATAAAATGTTCTTTTTATACAAAATAGGATAATGCTCATCATTAAAGAGAATGAAATCATGGCATATGCAAGTAAATGGATGGAGCTGAAGAATATTATGCTAAGTGGAGTAAGCCAATCCCCCCAAACCAAATGCTGAATGTTTTCTCTCACATAAAATTGCTGATATGTAATGGAAAGGAGGGAGAAGCATGGGAGGAATAGAAAAAAACTATAGATAAGGCAGTGGGGAGGAAGGGGAAGAAAGGGAGCATGGGGATAGGAAAGTGATGGAATGAGATGGATGTCATTATCCTAAGTACATGTATGAAGACATGAATGGTGTGACTCTGTTGTGTACAAGAGATATGAAAAATTGTACTCTATTTGGGTAATATGAATTACAATGCATTCTACTGTATTTTATAACAAATTAGAATAAAATCTAAAAATTATGTTATAAAAGATTGTGAGCAAATTCAGAGGAAATAAAATATTTATATACAAAAATAAAAAAGCATGTTTATATATGTTGAAATGTTTTATATATTCCATTGTGGAGTTTGTAATACTCAAGAATAAGTGTAACATATTATGAAAAAAAGCAAATACTTTTGAAGCAACTAAAATATATTCATTTATTAAAAAATAATATATTGTCTCATTTAAATCTATTCTTTGAGTGAGATACAGAAAGACAGAATACAAAGAGTGATTAAGAAAGTAAAACAAAATAGGTAGAAGTGGAAAACTAAATATACAAATGAAGAAAGAAGTCTTAATGTACTAGAGAATCCATGCTAAAAATAAGAAAAGTAGTGAATGCATGATAAGACTGTGAGGAATGACAGATTATTTATCCTCTGATAAATCTCTGAAAACTTATTTTCTTGGGATATAGATAACATATGAAACTATTACTCACAAGTTTAGACACGATTTTGTAATTACTTATTCATGAAAGTTTATTAAATAATATCAATACTAGATACTTCCTGGAATTTTTCTCCAAGTCGTTGAAATCTTATATATATATTTTAGAATATGTATGTGCATGTGCACTCTAGAACACTATGTATAAATGTATATATGTTTTATCTAAGGTTAACTTTTCTATGTATGTAAAATAATTTGATTCTTTTATATTTTTCTAAATATAATGGTAACTGAAATATTTTTGTAGAAAATTTAATATGAGTGATCTGTTTACTTTATTTTAAAGTGTCTGATTTTTTTTTTTACATAACTGGCTTTGTAAGCCAGTCATTTCTATATTTTAAATAAAAGGTGTGTTTGAGGGGGCTGGGGATGTGGCTCAAGCAGTAGCATGCTCGCCTGGCATGCGCATGGCACTGGGTTCAATCCTCAGCACCACGTACAAATAAAGATGTTGTGTCCGCCAAAAACTAAAAAAAAATAAATATTTAATCTCTCTCTCTCTCTCTCTCTCTCTCAAAAAAGGTGTGTTTGAATAAAAGCATTTTAAGAAAGCCTGCACTCAATGATGAATAAAATTCCCTATTAAAGAGTATTTATTTTTTTTAGTACAAAATATTTCCCATGGAAAGAAGCAATGGAGGTTAGCCCACCACAGTACGCTAAATCACCTTTCACATAAACCTATGGCAGGGATGCTAAGAAGATTATATTTCAAAGCACAATGGATCTCAAACATCAAATAAAACTCTAGGCTTCATGAAACCAAAAGAAAAGATTTTACCAGCATTTTCTATTTACCACAAAGCCTCTCTCAAAGAAGTAGGCAGTCCTATGCTAAGTATTTGATAGCATACCCTTGGTGTCAACATTTCCTATTCTTCTATAACAATCACTGAAGGTCCAGATTTCCCCTCACAGTCAGAATTCTATTTTCTTCTATAGGGTATGCTCATAAAGCAAAACAAATAGGAGTTCATGGAAAAGGACTGTTTCACTCATATTTTCCTTACTGTCTTTTTTCTGGAAACAAACAGAAGGCATCTGTCTTCAAAATTGCTTTCACCATAGTTTACTACAATTTTCTAATCCCAATATTGGACTGCAGGATCCTCTTTTGTGGGAGCCAGTGTTGAGGGTCTTCTGCTGCCAAACAGAGGCCTCACAAGCCATGCGGAATGTGGATGATCCATGCCATGTCTTGTGAGCTGCATGGCTTACACATTTGCTTTCCAAAGGAGTCAACCTGATGTGATCTAAAAGGTCCTGTATTATAGAAATTCTGATTTTCTTTTAAATTGGCCATCTTTATTCAGCTCAGCTAGTGTGCTGCTCCTAATGGTCTCTGCATTAATACTAGTGAAACACAAAAGAGCAGTGGGCCTCAACCATTTTTTTTTCACCTGTTTCAATCAAAATATTCTTCAGGACTACTTCAGGATTTTTTGTATATAACGCCCACCCATCTTATATAGGTTAATATACCAGTGGATTAAAAGGCCCTATTCTTATAGCTTTATGACTCTAATTAGCTTGAATGCTTAAAATGGATTTAAGTTATAAACCATGCTGTTTTGTTGCAGTAAATGGTATTGTGTATGTGCATCAAATCACTGTATCAGTGTGAAGTAAATGTATGGATACTTAGATCAAGACAGCAGAGGCATGGGTGAAAAATTCTACACATCAAGAAAGAGCTGAAAGACCTGTGTTTGTGCCTGGAGCTGGGATTGTGACTCAATGGTAGAACACTTGCTTAGCATGTTTGAGGCACAGGGTTTCATCTAAGCACTGCATATAAACAAAATAAACAAAATAAAGACCCATCAACATCCAAAAATGTATATAAATAAAGAAAGTGCTTCAGTACTTTCTCAGAATTAGTCTATGCAGTTTTAAGAAAATAAGAACAAAATGAAATGTTTCACCCCTTGTAGAAAAGCTATTACCTTCTATAAAGTGCTGCTTATAAATTTATTTCTTCTTTGTTATCCTGTGAGGAAATTACAACATGTTAAAATTTCAGTTGTATGTTATCAGCCAAAAGATTGATTGAATATCAGAGTTTTTCTTCCTATGCAAAAATCACCACCCTTACTGTTATTGTAGGAGAAATTAATAAACACAGAAAGCTTGGCTATTCTCACAAAGTTTATGTAAACATGTTACTATAAATTAATTTATATAATCAATTATGATTTGCTATGAATACAGATGTCTTGTTACCATTTGGAACACATGAAGAGGTGATGAATTGATCTCTATTACAGTTTCAAGAGAAACATTTCCTATAAGGGTGTCTGTATTTTGTCAAGAAGATAAAACAAGAACAGTAAGGACTTATTGATTCCTGATCCATGCAAAAATAACTGAGAAAGAAGGGTGATATCACTTAGAAAATGTACACAAGTCTATAAACCACTTTTAAAAAATCATATTAAAAATGCATACACAGAACTACAGATCCAGTTAAGAAAAAATCAGCTACTCCAGGCAATAAAACTACAGGAGATATCACAATATCAATACTTGAGAAATAGTGCCACTTGTTATCTGATCATATCACTCACTGAAACATTACCCAGGAGAGTCAGAGCCAGTATAAACACTCCCAGAACCATTTAGAGCACACTATTCTTTAAGACCTCAGAAGTAAATGTTAGCTAGAACGTACTGACATACTAAAATTGTTTATTTTCACAAAGGTGAACCAATATATTCTGCTTTACAACTCTCTTGGCAGGCCGGAGAACAGGATAAATTTATTATCTACAGCACCATAATGCTCACAAAGAGCTCTGTATTATTCATAAGACTGCATATAAATTATTAAAAAAAAAACATATTTTTTCCAGTTTGTAACATTGTTTTATACGTATCAATACATTATGTTGTGGCCAGCAAAGTACATATTATTACTGACAGCTGTTGACATGATTCAATAAAGCCCCAAGGGGTTTCACTGATAATCCTAAATCACAACTACTTTTCCAAATAAAAAGCCACTTCTATCTCTCACAATATTTAGAGGAGGTTTGCAGAAATGTCAGTGGTACATAAGGAAGAAACTTGGGCAGAAGCCCCAAGAAACCAGTGTAATTTTCTGAGTTTAGTGGGGAGGAGAGGGGGTCCAGTATATTAAAAAATAAGCCCTCTGTAGAAAATGGGGTCTCTCATGTGAAGATTAATAAGTCTAATTTTGGAAAGAGAGTTTTGTCAGACTTTGCTAGTATTTTATTTGGTTTCTTATCTTTCTCTTCCTGTGTCAGATGGAGAAGTGCCTAAGTTTAAAACCACATTTTGAGATGAATGTCCTTAAAAAAGTTTAGAGATTTTTCTATTGACTTAGAATTTCTCTGCAGTTTTCAATTTTGCAAGTCATATTAAAATAGGCAGACTGCATAACCAAATGTTATTCGGATGTCTTCAAATAAATTTAATAATTTCTTTTTTTATTCCATGTACAAAGGAATAATTTAATTACAATGAATAAAAGATAAGTTGAGAGTAGTTGGTTCTTTTCATAAAGCAAAATTTTTAGACATCAAGAACTCCTTGAGCTGAAATATGGGTGGACTCCTCCTGCCCCGTCTGGCCCCAGCGCACCTCTGGCACACATGTCTACCCAGAAAGTTAAGTCACGGGGGAGCGACCTTGGTGCCTCTGAGGCCCCGCCCCCGATCCCCGCCCCTGGCTCCCACCCCCACCGCTGCTGGCCAGGCTCCCAACCGCAGCCTGGCCTGCTCTGCGGGAGCCTCAGCAGGCCCGCCTGCTGCAGCTCCTGTTGTGCAGCGCCCCTGGCGCTGACAAGGGCGGCTGTCTGCGGGGCGGGGCTCCCCTCCTCCTCCTTCTCCTCCTAGAGTCTCAGCCGGTAGCCGCCTCTGACACTGGGCTTCACCTTCACACACCCCCAGCACTTCCCGAGTCCTGCCTCCCCTGGCTGCCCTGGGGAGAGCTGGAGCCTAGGCTGTCTCCAACACCGCACCAGTCTGGGCAGCAGGCACTCGCTTCTCCAGTGGGGTCCATGCCTGTGCCCCCCCCCCCCCCCCCCCCCCCCGCTTGGGCGCTCACCTCTGGCCTGCACCGGGGTCCGGGACTCGTCTCCCGAGTTCTCCCAAGGCGCTGGAGGCCTCCTTTCTCTCCCGCGACTCCGCCTCTCCCCCGCCGCTTCCCGCCCTCCCCACCCCAAACCCCAACTCCCCAGCTCCATGGCGCCTCCGGGATGCAACTCCCCTTTTCCGCACACTCAGACAGCGGTGCCCGCACCCAGAAACAGCCCTCTTGGGGGCGGTCGGCTCCTCCAGGATCCGCGCGGGCACTCAC
Source organism: Marmota flaviventris (assembly GCF_047511675.1). Taxonomy (NCBI): domain Eukaryota; kingdom Metazoa; phylum Chordata; class Mammalia; order Rodentia; family Sciuridae; genus Marmota; species Marmota flaviventris. The sequence continues at coordinate 125,441,576 of NC_092506.1, forward strand.
AGCAGGGGGTGGGGACCCAGAGCCCCCGCCTACCTCCCACCCGCCCTCGCAGCCCCTGGGGAAGGCGCGGTGACTGGCTACTGTCATCCTCCTTCAGGTGCCGGCTGCCCAGGGCGCTGACCTTTGCCGCTGAAGCTGTACCTGAGGCTGCAGCCAAGTTCCCATGCTGTAACTCCTCCAGTTAGCAACTCCTCCTGCTCCACTCCTCCCCCCCTCCCCTCCTCCTCTTCCTCCTCTTCCTGCTCCACCCCTCCCCCTCCTCCTCCTCATCTCAGCATTTGCCCAGAGCTCTGGAGCAGAGGAGGAGGCTCAGGAGCAAGGCCATCCCTCCCTCCTCCTCCCCAGCAGTGACCGCTGCCAAGTCCTGTCACTGGGGAAAGGACAGGGCGGAGGAGGGGGCAAAGGTGGACTGAGGAAAAAAAAAGAAATATGGGTGGAGGGCATAGGAGGTGGAGAGGTGGGGCAATTCTCCCTGGGCCATGGAAGTTTTTCAGTATCTCTCCACCAAATTAAAAGTAATAAAAAAATTTTTTAAAAAACTCATAAGGAGAAAAAGAACTTCTGAAGCCATCAACATTTTTCTTTTTCTTTAGTCTCCACCTTAGAACCTAAAACATTTTATGCTACTATCATCATCCAATGATGGTTCTGCAGGCTTATGGGGGAAAGGCATTTTCAAATTTTTAAAAATTTTTCTGGATGATTTGCACTTATTCTTTTATTAATTATGATTTTTTTTCTAGTCTATCCTAAACATGATTTTAATATTGTCAATTTTCCTTATGTGTCTCAACAAATCATTTTTTCCTCCATTAAAATCATTATTATTCATTCAAAGAATTCATATATATATATATATATATATATATATATATATATATATATATATATATTTATTTATTTTAGTTCTCGGCAGACACAACATCTTTGTTTGTATGTGGTGCTGAGGATCGAACCCGGGCCGCACGCATGCCAGGCGAGCCTGCTACCGCTTGAGCCACATCCCCAGCCCTCAAAGAATTCTTTTTTGTTATTTAAAAAAATTATATTTCCCATGAACTGAAAGCATCTCCTGTTAATACTCTATCCTGAGAACATAGTGACCTAAGAAAAGAAACAAAAAAAGACCTTTGTAAAGAAACTCAAATAAAAACTATTTAATTCAATAATACTTTGCATCTAAATATACTTGGAAACTAATCTTTAATCTTTAACTAAGAAGTCAAAATGTGAAACTTTGTATTAAGGACTATCTAATTTAAGATCTTGGATCTGCTGACAATGGTGTCAAAATGTGAAAAGAAGCACACCTAAAACTGCTGAGTCCAGCAATTAAAAATATGAGAGGATAGCAGGCCCTCAATATCAAAGAAAAAAGGGGTCAGAATCTTCTGGTAGAGTGCATTTCTATTATGTGTGAGGTACTGGTTGAACACTCAGCAGCACATTAAAAAAACAACAAAGAAACAAACTAATAATGATATTATATCCATCTACAGCAACAAATAAAAATTCAAGAAAAAAAGGACTGTCTTAGACTTGTGTACCCTCACTACTTGTGTACCCATAAACATATATATATATATATATATATATATATATATATATATATATATATATATATAGAGAGAGAGAGAGAGAGAGAGAGAGAGAGTATAAATTTTTCCTTTGATGCTTTTTCAAGAAACTTATATTACAGGTGTGCATCACAATTCTACAATCCCCCTACCCTTCTTCTTATTATTATTATTATTTTGAGTGGCTGTGAATTGCATTAAGTGCCTTGGGTTGATTTACTTTGAGGGAGAATTTCCTTCCAATAGTAGGACCTAACCCAGACAGAAGTGCATTGACATTTATCACTGTATATAAGGTTAAAGCAATTTGTGAATAAATATGTATATATTTTTATTGATGGAAATGATATCACAGTTAGTTTAAAATTTTATTTAACTTTTCTGTTCACTGATCTTATGAAAAACAGCTTGAGGTTTAAACTCATTAGCAATTTCCTTAGGCATCATGGTCCCCATATCTCTCACCCCTAAAAAGAGACTCACAAGTATAATTTTAAAGTTTTTTCTATTCAAATTAAAAATGAAAAACAAAAGTCAGCCACAGTGACATACACCTGTAATCCAAGTGGCTCAGGATGTGTTTGCAGGAGAACTCTGAGTTCAATGTTACCTTCAGCAAAAAGTAAGGCACTAAGAAACTCAGTAAGACCGTGTCCTTAAATGAAAAAGAAGGAGGAGGAGGAAGAGGAGGAGGAAAAGGAGGAGAAGGAGAAGAAAATAAGAGCTTAAACAAATTGTAACTAAAAACTCTATATTCAATATATTATCATGGCTTGACACTATGAATTTATTAATACATACATGCACTTTTGGAAAACCATCTTAATATTCACTATTTACCTGAAGTCTCAGGCATATCTCAGTTTACTGTATCCAAATTTCACATTGAGAGCTATGGATTCATTCACATCAGCAAGATGAAAGGCCTGAACCACTCATTTTTTATGTCCTAGGTGATGGAATACACTTCCTGGACATATTCTCAACAGGGCCAAAGAACAGGAGAGACAGTGCACATTGAGACAGCTGGCAGCTCTAACCCAGAACTGTACAAATGTGGGCATTATTTCTCACTAGATTCTAAGAACAGATTCATTCCCATTTCAGATCCCACATGGTAAACATAAAGAATTGGTGTCACAGGAGGTGGATGGTGCCAGGTCTTCAGATTTTTCAGTAGCCCAGACTCTACAATATAAGTGCATTAAAGGGAAACTTATTTGCAATTTTACCTTGACCCTAGAGGCAGGATTGAAATATTTGGCTTTTATAATTGTGCTAATATTCATACCAAATTTATAAGGTAGTGGGAGAATATTTTCACAATTAAAGGCATATATGTCTATAAATATTTTTTCTATAGTTCAATACAGTTTATTAAGAGAGTCAACAAAATTTTAATGAAGAAAAAATAAATCACTGTCTATAAGATGACTGCTGTTTTTCATACAACCTCTGCACATCATGTGATTGAATCCTGGCATCCAGCCTATAGTGAATAAATTAACTAATTATCTGTCACTAATTAACTCATTCTAAAACTTATTAGCTCATATTTGGGATGGTCGTCAATTTAGGCTCAGTTCACCTGGAATCTTTGCTGCATATAATTAGCTGATGTTTGGTAAATACACTGAACTTTAGAGTGTAATCTGGCTGCCAATAAAACACCCTGATGTTTTTCCCAAAATAACTCATGATTAAAAAATATTGTGGGGGGCTGGGGATGTGGATCAAGCGGTAGCGTGCTCACCTGGCATGCGTGCGGCCCGGGTTCAATCCTCAGCACCACATACAAACAACGATGTTGTGTCTGCCGAAAACTGAAAAAAAAAATAAAATTAAAAAAAAAAAAAAAGTATTGTGGGCTTGTTCTCATGGAGGTACCAGTGTTCTGAAAGCAAAAACAAAAACATTCAAATGTTTCTTGACCAGATACCTGACTAATACTCTCATAGCAAACACCATTACATAATTCATAAAAAATAATAACAGACCATGTTCAAAGTTTTGGAAACACATTCTCCATTTTTCTAGAGTAGGAGTAAAAACATATCATCTACTTTCTGTATATAAATGAAGCTGAAGAATTGTTACATGTTGGCATTTATGATTATTGTACCTTTTATAATAGATGAGGTTCACATAGGTGTTCAGTGTGAAAGAATATTTGCTAAGTCTCACAAGAATATTTTCTAAGTAACTTTACTTGAATTCAGTTTCAACTTTACCTTATCTCAAAGCCAAAACTCCCCTCCTCTAGGTTGCATGAGTTATCAATATTTTCATATTCTCTTGGATGTTAGATAGTGACACTTATTCAAAAGAGCAGAATTTTTGTTTCTTTTGTACCAGAGATCTTACCCAGGGGCATTTAAACACAAAGTCACACCTCCAGCCCCATTTTATTTTATTTTATTTTGTGTACCAGGGATTGAAGCCAGGGGCACTTAACCCTGGGCCACATCCCCAGCCCTATTTTGTATTATACTTAGAGACAGAGTCTCACTGAGTTGTCTAGGGTCTCACTTTGGCTGAGGGTGACTTTGAATTTACCATCTTCTTGCCTCATTTTCCCATCCTTCTGGGATTATGGTTGTGTGCACCTTGACCAACACAGTCGTCGTTTTGTTTGTTTGCTTGCTTTAGTATTTATTCAGTTGCTGAAGCTGTCCTTGAATGTGAAATCTCCCTGCCTAAATCTTCTGAGTCACTGAAATTACAGAAACACATCACCATACCTGTTCTTTTCAGTTCATACAAAGGCAGAATTGGGATGTCAAACAGAAAGAGAGCTGTTAAAATCACCCCATCTTAAATGGTGTCTTATTTCCTAATATTTAAACATTGGACTTGTTTTGACACATAATGAGGAAATATTATTTTAATCAGGAGACTGTTGATTCTCATTTTATCTATACAATTTGTTACAGTTCAAAACTTGATTTAATTTGAAAATATAATTCATCCTGTAAAATTTCTGTGCTTTCTGTTAGAACACTGGTTTCAATGCCTGAGCAAAATTATGATGAATTTACAGCTAGAGAGAAGTCTATATAATAAAATATTAATAGTATTAATTTTAATCATATTCTTTGTTTCATATTTCTAACTTAGTTAGCAATATGAAGAATTGAACTCATAACTCCTCTATCACTGAGTTATACTCCCAGATCTTTTTCTTCTTTGTTTTATGACAGGGTTTTTCTCAGTTGTCAAGGCTAATCTCAAACTTTTGATCCTCAAGCATCAGAAACCTGTATCACTGGTATTGAAGTGCATGACCGTGTACATGGCTATTTTGTAGCATTCTTAAAGTTGAGTATACAAACTCACCTAATGGTACATTCCTATAACTCTAGTTACTCCCAAGGATGAGGTACATTTTTTTTTTCTTTTTTAAAATTCATCCATGGTGACTAAGATGCAGATAATTGCTTTGAGAGAGCATACAACACTAGCCTTAAGTCATAGACTGAAGGATCTATTTCTAGTGAATGAAAAAAAAATATCAGATATATAATATTGTGTTGCATAAGCACATGACATTTTGTTTGTTTACAGCAGCACAATGATGAGTATGTAACAGATTTAGTTGCATATGTATTCTAGATGATTAAAATAATATTAGTATGGCTTCAGTACATATGCTTTCTGAAGTTGCACCTACAAAGCAACTGACCAATGATCATTTGCATGAATGATAAGCTTGTCTGGGTACCATGTGGAGGTGGTTTTAGTAGGTCTTGGTTGTTAAAATTTATTTCTATAGTAGTCTTATAATACCCTAGATGCTGAAAAACTTCTTATCCTTTAACATTGCTTGGCTTAAATTTATGCACTACTCTTAGGAAGGAAACCCAAAAGCCTTTTTAATGACAGATGTACTATGGAAAATTGTCCCCACAAAGTTCAGATGCTGTGTAATATCAACTCCCTGAAATCAAAGAAAGGAAATGACTTACATTCTTGGAAAGTGAAGCCACTAGCAGCTTTCTCTGAAAAACTACACGCTGTGGCAACTGGGAGTATTTCATACAAAATCTACATTTAAATAGATGCTTATGAAACCAATAAACCAATAAACAAATATCACTGGGTCCTTGAGGATAAGGGAAGGAATCACACATGGAAAATACAGCAAGAAATGATTTTCCTCTACATTTAGAAGTGCTAGATCCCAGACTTGAAGTCAAAATCAATGTAAGAATTGTAAGTTTGTCTTCCCTGCTGTGGGTAATGCTCAGCTCCTGAGGAAAATGCTGGCAAAACCTATTCTTTGCTAAAATAAAATAAAAGCAAAAACTAAAAAAATGTAGAAGACAGTCAATGACCTAATATTTATTTAGGCACAAGTTACACAAAAATACAGTCCCAAAATTTTGCAAGCTTTCATTTCAACTTTAAAATATACTAGTTTTGACCATTTTCCATCTCTTCATCTTTTAGAAAATGTCCCTCTATTAGGCTCTGCCATTCTGGGACTGGAGGTGTTGTTTTCATCCTTTTGATCTCCCACCTCTGGCCCCAGGTGACCCTACATGACAGTGCCGGCAGCCAGCCCAGAGAGTAAACTGGGGGGCTTCTTTGCTGTCACCTGGCATAAGGTCTGCCAACTCCTCCCAAGACCCACATTCTGCAGGCCACACCCTAACTCACATGTCCCCTGAGATCCCTTCAGGACCAGGAGCTCCATACTGGTGTCGGTTTCCCCAATGAGGCACTTTCAGGGTCTTGGAGCAGACACTGCGCTCTGGTCCTTTCCAGAAGCCAGGCAGCCTGGCCTCAAGGGCACACAGCAGGTAGCACCCACAGCCTTAGGAAAGCGGGCTCCAACACTGCTCCCTTCACAGTGACGGAGAGTGACAAGTAAGAGCCCTAGAACAGAGTGCCAGAGACACCATCAAGCCCTGGAACCTGCGGAGCCCAGCGATCCGGGGACGAGACCCGGTGCATGGAGCCCGGAGCACAGCCCACAGCCAATACAGGCCTCCTGCCCTCTCCACAGAGGGGACTGGGAGCTCCAGCCTCTCCTGCTCCAGGCTCTGCTGCCCTCGGGCCTGACCTCCAGCCCCAGCATGGGCGAACTCTGACTCCAGAGGCAACTTGCTCACCTGGTGCCCACCCTAGACCCGAGGGAACTAAAAGAAGAAGAAAGACCGAGAAGGGAACACTGCCTTCCCAGGACTGGGGACCTCGAGAAACCCTTTGGAAACCCATCCAGTTTGGCTGACAGGGAACCCAGCCGCCCGCCGCTGGGGCGCGGTTCCCAGGGAGGCGCTGGGTTCCTTTTCTTACCTCTAGAAATACCTGAGCTCCAGGAGTCAGACCCTCCTCAGCTGTGGACTTCTTCCTGCTGGCGCGCCCTGCCCGCACCTTTCTTGAGTCTCTCTTAATGATTATGTGACTTTTTGCACCACTTGGGGAGCAAAACAGAACACTTAGCCTCTTTTTAAAAAATAATTTTTAGTTGTGGATGAACACAATACATTTACTTATTTATTTAATGTGATGCTGAGGATCGAAACCAGGACCTCACACATGCTAGGTAAGTGCTCTACCACTGAGTCAGGATCCCAGCCCCACTTAGCTCGTTTTGAAACAGATCAACTCTGTTTGCATAAAAACAAGCAGACTGGGGTGAGTGCCGCGTCCGGCCAAGAGAGCCGAGTCCAGCGAGGGATGGCGAGGTTAAAAGACACACAGGACACCAAGGTTCTTCATCCAGGAGTCACACACTTTATTGCTAACACACTTTCTTTTATACCCCAAGCAGCAGAAGTGGAAAACTACCCAAAAGCAGGAGGGAGGGGGGAGAAATTTAGTTTCAACATCTGTTATTGTCAGGTACCGAAACCTCCCTTAACAAGAAATCCATCAGACCAGAAAATGTCAAGGCATTCCCGTGGGACACATATGTCTCAGACGGACAAGCAGGAACAGAAAAACCGCAAGTTCGCCATGGCCTTGTGATCTGGCCACACTGGCATGCAGAACAAACTAGTGGAGGTTGGGCTCCAGGGCCCAGGGTGGACCTGCTGCCAACAAGTCCCCCTCTTTTGTTTTTTGCATGCCAGTGGGAGTCAAGTAGCCCCGGTCTTAGGTCATTCACAGCCCTTGTGATGCTTACCCGTCTCTGGGAAGGCCCCGATTCCCTGGCTTAGGTCGCACAGCAAGCGTGAAAGTTGCCCGTCACTGGGTACTACAAGATCAGCTCAAGGTGTTATGACCTATCAAGACATTATTGTGGTGAACGCTTAACCGTCTCCACCTACGGGACCCACGACCATCTCCGCCGAATGGCAGATGTGATTGGACCAAGAGATTAGACAGCAAAGATCCTAGTACAGGAAGGCAAGAGGGAGAGGTATGCATAGAGAAAAGATATGGCAGGAGTTCTTCTTTTAAGGAGGACACTCATCTTCGGATAAGTCTGAAGTATATCTCAGAGGGGCGATCATCCATCTTCAAGCGTTGACAGTGAACCTGTATCGGCTTAGAGGCTACGATATTAATTTGATCCTTAATGAATTGTACTATCTTATTTACAATGCAGGGTCCTATTGCCACTACTAGAAGGAGGCCTAACAATGGCCCCAATAAGGGAAGAAGATAAGGCAAAAATCCATTAAGTCCAGTCCAGAGAGGGTTCTCAAATAATTCCCTCCTCCTTTTTTCTAGGTCTTCTTGGAGTTGTTTAATTTTTGTGCGAACTATGCCAGATTTGTTAGCATAAAAACAGCACCTCTCCCCAAGGGCTAAACAAATTCCCCCTTGATTGGCAGTAAGCAAGTCTAAACCCCACCTGTTCTGAAGAACTACTTCTGCTAGGGAGTCTATCTGGTCTTGTAAGTCTTTAACGGTTCCCGATAGGGTTTGCACATCATCTATAAGCTGTTGAGATAGGCAGCGGTAAGAATGTATAGCCGTACCCAATTCCGCCGTGCCTGTACCCACAGCAGCGGTTATTCCAAGGCCAACAAGGAGTGGTAAGGCCTGCACAGCTCTCTTGTGTCTTCTAACTAAGGTGTCTAGGCTAGGAATGGGTAGGGGTTCATCTCCTGAGATAATCGTGGTATCAGGAAGTAGTAATGCCAGAACGCAACCACCAGTCCAATTTGCTGGGAGCCTGGGAAAAGCTAAATTTCCACCACACATAAAAACTGTACCATTAGGGGGACAAATGGGCGGAGTAGGTGAGGAGTAATTCTTTACTAATGAGCAGTTCCCAAAGGAAGAGACTCCAACATCAACATCATAGGTATTATTCTGCATCATGCCCAGAAGGCATGACATAAAACCACCTAAAGGCTGCACCTTAAAGGGTAGCCCAGATTGACATGTGTTGTCATCACCAATGGCATAATTAATTGGGACCACCAATGGCATGACTGCACCTGCCGTCATGCAGAGCCAGCAATCACCAGCAAGGGTAGGATTGGAACTGTTAAGTAAAGAAAAGGTAGTTTCTAGGATATCTAATGTATTGGCATCTAAATCAGGAAACTGGGATTTGGGCAATATCAAGGGGTGGTATGTAGGCTTAGGGATCTCTGGCTTTAAAAGCTTAATCACCTGAAGGTGTTTGATAGCATCAGTCGGTCCCCCTCCGTCAGAGACTCCGATGGGGGCCTGCATGGGCCAGCAGGAAGGTTTACCCATGACGCCCTCACATCCCGCCTCCGTTAACCGAGTCGTGATGCCTTCCCCTTCCCGGTCACCAAGAAAAGGAATAAAATTATAAGTGGTCCCCCCTTCTCCACAGGGGTTAGTTAGGATGGCCTCAAAATACTGTTTTCCTTGATTATTAACACAAATTGAGGCCGATGTATAACAGGAGATGTGCATCGCCAGGCTGTAACGACAAGTGGCAGAACAGCTTCCAAGAGTCTCGGTCGGATTAGGGACAACAAGTCCGGGCTTATTAACACATACCCATTTTGGTTGCTTAAATCCTCCAATGTTTTGATTGAGTTCAGCCGCCATATAGGCTACTTTAGTCCCACAATCAATGCTCTGGATATAAACAGAGGGGGCCGAGTGCCAGGGCCCTCCCTTACACTCACAAGGGGCTCCAAAAAGATATTCATGAATATTCCCAGGTGGGGAGTCAAGCCCTCCTTCAGCAAACCTGTCCAGAAGGAATGCCACAAGCAGGGTCCAGCTCATGAGGTGTGTCTCGGCACTCACTTGAAGGGGTGAGAACAACAGCGGCAGGATCAGCCATTTTGGGAACTTCATTTTGTCTTGAATTTTCATTCACCGGTCTGGTGCAGTGCTCTGGGATCCAAATGGGCTTCTCAGTTCCTGGGGGAAAACACATACAGCTCCCCTCACTCTAGCTAAGAGTGGAGCCGGGGGTTGCCACTTTCCGGTGGATAAATCTTTCCACCTTATTTGAGCATCTTGTACAGTGGGAGGGGAAAAGTGGCATTGTGCAGCCCTGCGCCCTCCAGTGTCAGTGAGTAAAAAATTTAAAGTAAATAGGATTATGCTTAGAAGTGCTTGTGGTCCCTGACAATTCCGGTATATCTCCCCCTCTTTTGTTTTTTGTAAATAAGTTTTTAAATGTTGATGGGCTCGTTCCACGATAGCCTGTCCCTGTGAATTATAGGGGATTCCAGTCTTATGATTAATTTCCCATTGGGTGCAAAACCGTTGAACCACCTGGCTTACATATGCGGGACCATTATCGGTTTTGAGGCATCGTGGGGTGCCCATGGAGGAAAAGGCTTTTAGAAGATGACTGATAACGACCTTAGCCTTCTCTCCAGTATGTAAGGTGGCAAAAATGAAGCCAGAATATGTGTCAGTGGAAACATGTATAAAGGAGAGCTTACCAAAGCTAGGGAAGTGTGTAACATCAGTTTGCCAGACATCATTAGGTTGTAGTCCTCTTGGATTAACCCCAAGGGAAGGAGAATGAATAAATGGTGCACAGGATGGACATAATGAGACAATCTGTAAAGCTTGGTCTCGTGAACATCCTGTGTGGAAGCGTAAAGACTGTGCATTTAAATGAAATTTATTATGGAATTGTAAGGCCTTATCATATTCGGTCGTCACACAGGAAAGGCCGACAGCATGAGCAGCAGCATCTGCTTTTGCGTTGCCCTCTGACAAAGGTCCAGGGAGCCCTGAATGTCTTCGGATGTGGCCGATGTATAAAGGATCTCGTCTAGCCCAAATGAGAAGCTGAACTACCTGTAGTTGTTCTGTGATGGTTGATTGCTTTCCAATATATGATGCTGTTTCTATGACTAGAGCCAGATTGGCTACATACAAGCTGTCAGTATATACATTAAGAGGAATAGAACTATAGACTTTGAGAACTATGATTAAAGCTTCAACTTCCGCCTTTTGGGCCGACTGACCTGACACAGGTTGTCGGAGAATTTGAGATCCATCAAAAATGACGGCAAATCCATTTTTGGCCCCATCTGTATATACAGTTTGGGCCTTTGGAATAGGTTCCCATTTCATAATCTTTGGGAAGATAATGGGACACCTTTTAAAGCTCTCCAAAAGTCTATGTTGGGAAGTGATTATCAATCTGACCCTTGAAGCTGCACAGGAAAAGACACCAAAGGTCATGTTCTTGTTGTAACTTGTGTATCATATCTTGAGTGTAAGGTTGAATAAGTATGTCAAAGGTTTTTCCAAACAATGCATCACCCAAATATTTAGCCTCCCAAATTAAGTTAATAACTAGCTCATAAAAGGGAGTCAGTACCCAGGGGTTAGAAGCCGGCAAGTGGACCCAATAAATGGGACCCGTTTGCCAAAACACTCCCGTGAGAGTAATTTTAGAAGGTAGAACTATAAATGACAAGGGCAGAGAATAATCTATCTGCTTAATCTGCATGTCCTGTAGAGCCTCTTCTATTAGCCTCAGTGCTCGTAAGGCTTCTGGTGTAGGTACTCTACATGACGTAGGAGAAGGATCTCCTCGCAAGAGGTCATACAGGGGTTTGAGCTCTCCAGTTGGAATATGAAAGGACGGGCACAGCCACTGTATTTCTCCGAGGAATGTCTGCCACTGATGTAAAGTTTTGAGCTGATTTATCTGGAACTGGGGTCTCTGGGGAAAGATTCCTGTTATTAATGATGTATCCCAAATAATTGTAAGGGTGTTGAAATTGGACCTTTTCGGGCGCTATGACCAGCCCTGCCCCTTTTAGAAGGGATTGGAAGACTTCATAAGATTGAAGAAGCCTTTCTTTCTTGGGCCCTGCCAGTAAGATGTAATCAATATAATGAATGAGGTAGAGCTGTGGGAACTGCTGTCGAAAGGGTCGTAAGACCTCAGCTACAAAATGTTGGCACATTGTAGGACTATTAGTCATCCCTTGAGGTAGGACGGTCCATTCAGTTGGTAAGGTTCCCTAAAGTTTGTTGAAGGCAAGGAAAAAGTGAAACGCTTTCGGTCTCTTGGGTCTAAGGGGATAGAGAAGAAACAATCTTTTAAATCTATGACAATAAGGTGCCAATCCTTTGGGATCGCAGTAGGAAAGGGTAGCCCTGGCTGTAAGGGTCCCATGGGTTGCATAGTTTTATTAAGAGCCCGTAGGTCCTGAAGAAGCCTCCACTTTCCAGACCCCTTTTGTATAACAAAAATAGGGGTATTCCAAGGGGAGGTAGAGGGCACCACGTGTCCTAACTTAAGCTGGTCTTGAACTAATAGGGAAGCGACCTGTAATTTGTCCTTGATAGGGACCACTGTTCTACCCACACAGGGTCATCTGATAACCAAGTAATGGACAGTGGAGGCGGCTGCACTTCAGGGGCCCCTAGGATAAATTTCCCAGTCCTCTCCGGTCTCTTCCCTGATGGGTAACCTGTTCCGCTGGATCCACGGGTGATATTCTGCCCTCATGTCTCTTTCCTAGTCCCCTTCCGGGGATCCATCCCATGTCTAGCATTGTATCATTAACAAAGTCATTATTTCCTTTCAAAGTCTGGGTAGTGAGAATAGCCCCCATTTGATGAAGCAAGTCCCTCCCCCAAAGGTTCGTGGGGAGTCCAGTCACTACATAAGGCTGGAAATGGCCACTATGTCCTTCGCCATCTCTCCATTTTAAAAAGGAGGCACTTCTTTTTGGTCGGATTTGTCCTATCCCCTGTAATATGGCCGAGGGAATCTGGAGGGGCCAGGCAGGTGGCCATTGTTTTTCAGAAATGACAGAGACATCCTCCCCCGTATCTAGTATTCCCTTGAAAGCCTTGTCCTGTATCTCAATGGTCAGGTTGGGACGCGAATCCAAATGAGCTACCCAAAAGGCCTGGGGAGTTCCAGTGGAGCCAAAGCTGCCATCGCCCTGGGTCCCACGGAGGGTGTGCCCAGGAATGGAAGCTAAGGGTAGCAGCAGCAATTGACCTATACGCTCCCCGGGGGGAAGAATAACAATTCCTTGGGTAGCTTCTACTACTATTTTTATCTCTCCCTGATAATCAGCATCAACAACCCCCGTAAGAATCTTCAAGCCCCACTGAGGTGTGCTACCTCGTCCCAACACTGGTCCCACCGTCCCCTCTGGCAGGGGTCCAAAAACCCCAGTAGGCAGCGTCTGGGGTCCCATTTGGGGAGTTAATACTGCTCGGGAGGTGGAACTGAGGTCCAGTCCTGCGCTTCCTGGTGTTCCCCTGAGGAGTTCCCAGATAGAAAGGGGTTGGTCAGGGGGAGGCGGCGGAGACGCCCACTCCCCAGGGCACTGTTTTGTTCCTGCACTGCCCCGTACACGTCGTCTTCCGGGGCCCGGGGCAGGTCCCTGCTCCCGTTTCCCGAAGGTATTGGGTTACCCTGGATGTCAAATTTTGACCTGCACTCACTACTCCAATGATTTCCTTTATGACATCGAGGACAAAGTCCAGGCATTTCTCTGCCAGCACCCTCGCTCCTTTCCGGGCAGTTTCTCCTTATATGTCCCTCTTTTCCACATTTAAAACACCCCTTAGAGTGGGTTCCACTGTTATCAGATTTTTGCATTCCAGTCTTAAGGGCAGCAGCCAAAACCTGACCAGTAATATGAGACCCATCTATATCTTTGCATGCTCGAATCATGTCATCTATACTTTTGGCCCGGGAGGACTGAATAGCATTTTGGCAGTAAGTGTTGGTGTTTTCATATGCCAGATGTCTAATAAGTGGCACAGCCTGTTCCAGATTAGGGAATATTTTTCTAGCCGCCTGCATTAGGCAGGCTATAAAGTCCGAATAAGGTTCAGAGGGCCCTTGAGAGATCTTGGAAATTTTTGCTTCAGTCTTAGAAATGGGCAGGGCTTTCCAGGCATGGACCGCAGTTGAGGCTATTTGAGCATAAACACCTGGGTCGTAACTAATTTGTTGGCTTATGGTGGCATACTGCCCAGTTCCTGTCAACATTTCGGCATTTCGCCGTTGATGGCCCGCATTCAGGTTAATCCGAGCCAGCTCGTGGCACCTTTCATGATATTCACTTTTCCACAATAAGAAATCCCCTCCAGATAACACAGCCCTGCAAAGTTGCTGCCAATCATTGGGTATCAGTTGACTGGCTGAGAAAGACTCGAAGAGGGTCAATGTGAAAGGGGCATGAGGTCCATAATTAATGACCGCCTCCTTAAGCTATTTTATGTCCTTGAAGGCTAGGGGGACATGGGCTCTGGCCGGCTGTCCATCAGCATCGACGTTTTCAATCATTGGAAAAACCTGAGCCGCTCTAGAACCCCAGTGGACCCCCGCCCATCTAGTAGGGGCATCCTCATTCCAATCAGGATTATAGGGAGGAGGTGCGGCAATTGAGGGGGCCCTAGGCACCCTCACATTTGCCCTTTTAAGGCGATGTTCTAGTTCTTCTATCTCCCTTTCTAATCCCTCCTCTTCCTCAGAGAGAGAACTGAGGTCCTCAGGATCCTTTTCGGGCTTAGAAATCTGGAGACAATTCCTAACCCCCGAGCCCAAGTCCTCAAGAGGACCCTCATCCTTTAAGGATTCTGCCATTTGCTCTTCCTGCACCTGATTAAGGGCCTGTTCACATTCAGCAAGTTGATACTTGATCTTTACTTTATCTGTTAATAAAGCATCCTTTACCAACCTCCATAAGGAAAAGGTGGCAACCGGGACACTGTCCGAGCCCCGGTCCCTCAATAATTTCTGAAGGTCATGTCTCACCAGGTCCCAGTCACTATTATTAAGAAATCCTCCTGTCAGAAACCAAAGACAAGCCTGGGCAATAATTTCAACGAATTCGGTTGCAGTCTTAGTTTTTATTCCTGTTCCTTGTGTATTTAACAGCTCTTTCAGTTCATTGGCCAGATGAACCTTCACTGTTGAGTTACCCATGGTACGTACCCTGTCTCTTTAAACCAATCCTCCCCCTTCTTTCTTAGAAGGTGAGCCCCGTCCGCTTACCCCTGCTTTCCAGATCTCGGTGGAACCTCCAATTGCCGCGTCCGGCCAAGGGAGCCGAGTCCAGTGAGGGATGGCGAGGTTAAAAGACACACAGGACACCAAGGTTCTTCATCCAGGAGTCACACACTTTATTGCTAACACACTTTCTTTTATACCCCAAGCAGCAGAAGTGGAAAACTACCCAAAAGCAGAAGGGAGGGGGGAGAAATTTAGTTTCAACATCTGTTATTGTCAGGTACCGAAACCTCCCTTAACAAGAAGTCCATCAGACCAGAAAAGGTCAAGGCATTCCCGTGGGACACATATGTCTCAGACGGATAAGCAGGAACAGAAAAACTGCAAGTTCGCCATGGCCTTGTGAGCTGGCCACACTGGCATGCAGAACAAACTAGTGGAGGTTGGGCTCCAGGGGCCAGGGTGGACCTGCTGCCAACAGGTGAGCAGTCATGATGCTGTTATTTATTTATTTATTCGCCTTGAAAAGCACAGAGTGTTCAGCAACTATTAAGAATGAACAACTGGAAAGTGGCTTTGCAGGTTTATTAGGAAGGCAGATGAGTGCCCAATGCCTGGGATCCATGTGACTTACCTGGAAACTGGGAAAGCACCAAGGTTGATCTTTCTTTGTGCAAGGCTGCCAATCATGAGGCCACTGCAGATATTTGTAACCAGTGAACTACTGAGCTGAGTGCCCAGCTAGGTTTGACTCATTTCTGAGCTGACTCAATTCTTCTGAAATGATTCCTGTTTTCTGCCTCCAGCCAGAAAATCATCTCAAAATATTGATTAATTTCAGAAGGAGGAAAATAAGGTTCTAATGCTGCCATTCAGGTCCAAGTCTTCTCCAGGGCACCTGATAGGCCTGCTATGAGCCTCCATCAAAGTGGTCAGGAATCCACTGACAAATTTCAAAGGGGCTGAAATGTCATTACTGTTTGTATAATTTTGGATTGATTAACAATAGCATAAATGACACAAACATGACAAAGGTGGAAGGTATGAAGCAAACCTCTCATTGGCAATCTTTTCTTTATTCAGTATTCAGCAGTAGAGTCAAGCAGTGGTTTACCTAGCATGGCTTATTTGGGGGGCAGAAAATGGCTTAAGTAAGGATCTGGGTTACATAAGCTTCTTTCACCATATCAATTTTCTTTCAGAAGCTTACAACATTCTTATCATGGACACTCATGCCATCCACATCTCCAAATACAATATGTCAAATCTTTCTTTACTGAAATCTAGATTCTATTTTTTAATGTTTCATAGTCTTGCCAGTAATTATATTTCCCACCTTGGTCTCCTTTTTCCTCTATTTGCTTTCTATTTAAAAATGAAATAAAATAAACAAAGAAAAAATTTAAAAAAATATTCTGCATGCCTATATATCTCACATTTCTTTTTGTTTTGAAAACATAGGACTTGGTGGTACTTTACATTCTCTCTAGATCAGCCTGTTCTCTAATTAATAAACCTTGATTAAACTTCCAACATATTCAATGACAACCTATATTTTGTATGTAAAGGGGTGTTGAGATAAATTCTAGCTGTTGTTTCTTTGTTGAGAGCCACAGCCAGTCAGAATGACGCCTGGCATTTGCCAGAGGGAATGTTTGAAAGGTTATGCCAGGGAACCATTGAGATGATGATTTGAGTTAAGCTATATCCAATTGCTATGATGCTGGATTGATTGCATTGTATATTTGACCTTTACTGTCAGGCAATGGGGTGGCTCTTGCTGCCTTGGGCGCCCGCTACTTTGAAGTTCTTGCTCTACTTTGGAGTTCTCCTGGGGATTCCCAGAGAGTGCCCATTGATTGGGGAAGTGCTGGAGGAGGGATTTCCAGTGTGGGGGGTTGCTGGAAGGGCCATGTGAGTGGTGTTGGCGAAAAAGCACGCGTGCGGTGCTGGTGAGAGTTGAAATAAAGTGCTGCTGTTTGAACCTACAAGGCTTCGTGCCCAGACAGACTGCAGCATTTCTTCTTGATGTAAACTGTGAAGTGTATGAAAAATAAGTCCAAGCACATTACTCTAAATCTTTTGTCATTTAAAATGATAGACCTCAGCCAGAGCAAAGGAACATATACAAAAATACTTGCACCAGCCTGGTTTCAGACCCCCCCACACACACTAATGGAGCAGCTGACCCCAAAACAATAGGCCCAGGAAATACCCTATTCACATTCTGGTTGCATGTTAATTACTCAGCTGGGATCAGTGCAGGGAAGTAGGCAAATATCAAAGGTGCCAGTTTAGCTCAAGACATTATCAGCATATTTTCTCAATTACTATTGCTGGGAGTATTGTATTGTGGGTGTAATAATGTAGAATAAAGTAAATCACCAATACCCTGAGTGAGACCTTCCAGAGCCCTGGCCCAACTCTGCTGACCACAGTAATAACTCCACAACTACCAATTGCTCCTAAAAATTTTTGTTTGTGCAGTGTCTCAATTTTAACAAATTTTGTTCGAGTTACTATGTTCTGAAGTTTAAAGTTTTAGATGCAAAGGCGACTGGGCATGTGCAAATATCTGTAAACTGCAAACAAATAAATATACATTCTTTTTTCTAGGACTTTTATGGACTATGGTTTCCAACAGTCATTCACAAAAGAGGTTAGAAAAAAAATCCCTGTTTATTCCCAAGGAATCTTTACACAACACTTTTACACTGGCTAATTCACATAAACTTGCCTCAGCAATTTAATTCATGAATCAAATGAATTTCCTGCAGCCTGTACAGTGCTGTTGTAATGGCTATTATAATAATGTAAAATTGTCATGAGTGGTGAAACATGCCTGGAATCCTAGAAGTTCAGGAAAATGAGGCAGGAGAATAGGTAGTTTGAAGACAGCCTCATTCACTTAACAAGGCTCCAAGAAACTTAGTGAGAGCCTGTCTCAAAATATAACATTAAAAAGACAGTGGATGTGTATCAGTGGAAAGCACCCCTGGGTTCAATACTCAGCACCAAACCAAAAATTAAAAAATAATAATAATAATAATAAACATAAGGATTCAGGGTACAAAAACATGTAAAAAATGTTGGCAATAGCATAAATTAATAAATATATTTTTGAAAAAAGTGTTAAGGTTCTTTAAAAGCCCAAAATAAAAATGCTACATAATAATTTGGGGTACTACCACAAGGTTGTACATGCCTGTACTCTCTGTGGCTTAGAAGGGTGAGAGAGGAGGATCTCAAGTTAGAGACCAGACTCAAAAACTTGGCAAAGTCCTAAGCATATCAGTAAACCCTGTCTCAGTAATAAATAAATAAATAAAAGTGGTGGAGACTGGGTATGTAGCACATTGGTAAAATGCCCATGGGTTAATCCCTGGGTTCAATCCTCAGTACCACAAATAAGTAAATAAATAAAATAAAAGAGAGAAAGAGATAGATTGAACTTGCATGTAATTTAAATTCAAAATAAATTAAAAAAATGGGTATATATGTAAAACAATTGAAATCCTTTTGCTGAAGATATTGCTGCACTTCTATTTTTTTTGTATCTTCATTCACAGTATCTAATAAAAGGAAACAAATTAAGTGCCTTTTAGATAAAAGGTATTATCAGAAAATGCCTCCCAGCTGCAGATTATTCAACTAATGCCTTTAGAAACTACACACTTAAAATTAAAACTGGTCCCTAGAAGGCAAGACTCAGATACTGGTGTTTTTTAAGTACTCCGAGATATTTGGTATCTGTGGGCACCTTTTTTCAGACTGTTCTAAAACTCAGAATGAGGTACATATGGGAGGTCAGGATGAAACCACAATATACAGTAAATTCTTCAACGGGTAATCTTAACTCAGACACTCTAATAGATGAAACAGTTTTGGAGATAAAACTAGATTCTCTGTTTCACTGATTTCTGGGTTATGGGTTGAATCCAAACATATATTAGAAAAGACTTAAGGCTACTGGTTAAAATCTATTTATAATAGGTATTGAAAATATATCAAAGGCTGGGTGTGTTGGTGCAGGCCTGTAATCCCAGTTGCTGGAGAGGATGAGGCAAAAGGATCAAGTTTCAAAACAGCCTTAGCAAAAGTGAGGTGCTAAATGACTCAGTGAAACCTCATCTCTAAATGAAGTAAAAAATAACCCTGAGACTGAGTCTCAGTAGTCCAGTGTTCCTAAATTCAATCTCTAGTATCCACCATATATATATATATATATATATATATATATATATATACCAGGGGGCTGGGGCTGGAGCTTAGTGGTAGTGATAGACCCAACCTGATCTTTTCTTAAAATTGGGCATCTCGCCACAAAACCATGAAAAGATCATTTCAGCTTTACTATAAATTACTGCAAATTCTGAACCTACTTGAAATGACTGCCCATGCCTTGAACTCACCCATGCCTGGCTTTCTGACCAGATAGCAGCCCTCTCTGAAACTTAGTGACACCTCATAAATATTGGCCTTCCCTGGCCAGACAACGACCCTCTCTGAGGCTTTAATGGTCCTCATAAATTCTGATGTTGGGGCCAGCAAAAAAATGTAAACTACCATTAGTGTGATGCTTGTCAGAGTTCTGTTATCTGTAACCCCCCTTTGTGTAACTTTCTGGGCTATAAAGCTGGGCTTCAGGAAAGCTGGAGTGCTGTCTTGTTCCCGCCGTTTTGGGAGGGAGAGGCAGCCCAGCCGGTCGAAATAATAAGCTTGCTTTAATTTGATTTTAATTGGAGTCGGTGGTCTTTTCTTGTGTCCTGGTCTAACAGTAGCTAACTTGTCTGACACTTGGCTTAATTCTCAGCACTACATATAAGTAAATAAAATAAAGGTCTATCAACAACTAAAAAATAGTTTTTTACATAGTGTACCTATTTGTTGACAGCCTGTGACCTAACTTGCTGTGTACTTTAGTTTTTGAGATGGAAGTTGACCATGCATGGTGGTGCATGCCTGAGATAGGAGGATCCTGAATTTGAAGTCAGTCTCAGCAATGGTGAGAAGCTAAGCAACTCAGTGAAAACATTTCTCTAAGTAAAAATAAAAAATAAGGGAGGGATGTGGCTCAGTGGTAGAGCGCCCATGACTTCAATCCCTGGTTTTGCCTCCCAAAATATGGGACTGGGGATATATCTCAGCTGGTAGAGTGCTTGCCTTCTAAGCATGAGGCCCTGAGTTTAATTCCCAGTACCACAAAAACAAAAACAAAAAAAGGAAAGAAAGAGAGAGATTGATCGTTCATGTCGTTTGAATTCAAGTTAGTCCCACTTTTATTTTCCTGCCACACCAGAGAAAGGTGTATACTGAAATGTTTGGAATGTTTCTATGTGTCAGGGCTATTTTAATAAAAAGGATTTACATATGAAAACAAAATGAATTGAGGACCTTTGTTGGGACACATAAATTACACTACCTCATTTAGAAGAGATTAATACTTTTTAATGTCAACTAATTTTATTCTGCTTTATTCATATGTAAAAAGCTCGGATTGTTGGTAAAGATGGTGCCTGAAGGGGCTGGAAATGTGGCTCAAGTGGTAGAGCACTCACCTGGCATGTGTGAGGCCCAGGTTCCACCCTCAGCACCACCTACAAACAAGATGTTGTGTCCACTGAAAACTAAAATAAAAAATAAAAGAATTCTTTCTCTCTCTCTCTCTCTCTCTCTCTCTCTCTCTCTCTCTCCTCTCTCTCTCTCTCTCTCTCTCTCTCTCTCTTAAAAAAAAAAGATGGTGCCTGGAGCATTTCTCTTCCAGGAGCTCAGGTCCATGACACTGAATAGCGTGAACTTTTAATGGCACAATGGCACACCTCCAAATCCCCAAAGTGGCGTGAACTCTCAGCCAATAAAGAAGTAAGAGCCCACTCCCCACTGCTCCTCCTCATCCCCATTGAGCTCATAAATATCAACACCCTCTCCCTCTCCCTCTCCCCATCTCCCTCCCCCTCTCTTCCCCCTTCCCTCTCTCTTCTTCCCCCTTCCCCCTTCTCTTCTGTGACAGGCCTCTACAGTCCTGCTTGTTGAGTTTATGGAGTGTTTCCACCATTCCTACAAAGATGATTGTAAGGGTCCCGCGAAACGTCGGAGAAAGAGACCACCAAGTGACCACTCATGCAATTGGCAGAAGGGGGGGTTTATTGAACCAGCATGCTGGGGCTCCGTGCCCACTAAAGAAGGGAAAGCAGCCCAGAGCCCTGAGCAGGGGCTGAGGATTGCTTAAGTACACTTTTTGGGGAGGGCGGAGGGCTTTGTATACATCAGAACAAATCATCATGAGGCACGGGAAAATTGAACAACAACTCCTAAACATGATTGGTTCATTCATTGGCGGGAACAGGTCAGGCTGTAGTGATAGGTCATTCCTAAGGAGGGGGTTACATTTAAACTGATTGGTCCAGGCCCTGCAATGCCTGCGTGCAACCACACAGACCCCTTCAGTTATTAAACAACCAATCAGGGGAAATGTTTACTGGGTGGTTCTAAGCATTGTCTTAACAGCTAACTCAGACCTTGCAGCTTAGAAACTTTTACAACACCCGATCTTTTACGCTTTAACTTTTACGCTTTAACTTCAATTTCTTTTACCCTTACATTCCCCACTCCTTTTTTCTGTCTACTTTTAATCTTAAAAGTAATGCATCATGATTATTGAAGGGTTTCACATTTCATGAGTTGTTTTGCGTTCCCTGGAATCATTTTCAGCATGGCCTCCATTTTAGATTCCACTCAGTATTAGACCCCGATTTATCTAACTACACTGACTACCTAACTTAAAATCTGGCTTTATTCCCCCCTCTAATTTGGGAACTCCTTACTGCTGTAAGGAAGGGGGGGCGAAGAGAATCTTTCTGGCTTCTTCAGGCTGAAAAGGGACGGTGTGGGGCAAGCAGTTTGGAGTCCCCCTTTAAAAATATCGGGTCTATCGAGTGGTCCATGATAAAAGTTCAATTGAGAAGTATTAGGCTGGAGGGCCATTCGAGTGATAGGTGGTCTATAAGAGAAACAAGAATTTATTAATTTACTGGAACCATATTGATGCAGCAATAAATGTCACAGCACAGGAATATGCCAATGAGTATAATGGCCAAGACAGAGACTAACAATGTTTTCCACCAGGAAGTACCAAGAACCAGAAGCTAAGATATTGTTTCCACGACAAAGTTGCTGAGGACATGGCTTCTATCTAAGCATGTAAATCTTTAAGGATATTTGTCACCTTGCCAGAAATGTCAGGGATGTAAACACAACAACTAACATTTAGGTTTACAGATGTCCTTTTTACTAGTATGACCTATGTCTAATAGAGAAACCTTTAATTTTGCTACTTAGGGCTGGATAACCATACTAGCAAACACCAAGCCTACCTGTGTAGGTTAGGAATATCTGTGGGCCTTAAACTGAAAACTACTCTGGTAGTTCCTTTTAATAGTTATCAGACATTCCTGTCTGAGAATCTCTTTTGTAGCCTCCAGTTTACTTATTTTTGGAAGATACATTTAATTATTATTTAATTTAAAATGTCTAGGAACAGCTGTGCTTTGGCTTTAACTATCTTTGCTAAGTGTTTAAGATGAAGCAAGTCAAACTGACTTTTGTTCTTATCTATTGTCAACAGTCAGCTGAGTTTCCCTGGGAGTCCTCGGGGAACTTCATAGCAGTTTCTCAGTTCTGCTAGTGCCATTTACCTTAGGATGGGTCCAGGTCTTGCTTGACCATGTGGCTTCCCTCGGAAGCATCAGGGATGTCTCCCCTTTCTAATGACCCTCCTCTTTACAGCAAATGCACCAATTGGCTCTCTGTCCTCCACTGGTCTCATTAATCTCCCTGCTCAGGAGGTTATGTGGCCTAGAGTTGCTGAGCCCTTTGGAGAAGTCCCCTATTCCCTGATTCAGACTGACTCAGAGGGCAAGAGCCGAATATTGGTTTTCTTGGCCCTTTTAATTTAACTAATTTTAAAAACTTGATCTTAAACATCCAGCAAATAAGTTAACAGCCTTATATTAAGAGCACTGGGCTTTAATGTCTATCTCTCTATCCTGTAGGTGATAACTCCTTATCTTATGTTGACCCAGGTTGTGTTCTTAAAGCAATACCTCTTTAAAACATTAACAGGCAATCCTTAAACCATCTATAAGCAAACTACAAAACAAAACTAACTAGGGTAAAAACATATTTAGCTTATATAATAGCTACCTTGAATTCTGGCAGAGTTATACATCATAATTCCCTGTTTGAGATCCTAGTAATCTTGGCAAAAACCTACTTTTGGACACAACTTTAACTGTACTGAAATCTGGCTTACTTCTTTCATAGCCACTTTCACATGTAGTGAGATGGGATAGAGCCTTATCTCAAGTAAGGCAGGGCTCTTTATAATTCTCAAGTACTATAGTTCTGAAGCTGATCATTTTACAAAGTTTACATAAATTGTTGTTCAAGTTTACATGAACATTAGCTAACACAACATAATATCACACCTAAAACATGAATTAAAGGCTGAAAGCTTTTAACCTTTTGTAGAAAAGTAGCAAAGTACTTTGGTGTTTTACAATAAAACCTTCACACAGATTAGGCTCTCATTAACTTAAAAATACATAAATTGTATCTTAGAGTAGAAAGTAACATGGAACCGTACATATCTTATTGATAACAAGTCCAGTTGTAGAACACAAATGATATGAATAAATCTCCAACATGTTTTTTTTTTAAAGCCTAAAATTACCATACAACTTTAGAACACCAGCTTGATACAATGTTCTTTTGAAGCTTCTACCTTATAGACTTGTATACCTGGAAGATATGAACACATTAATAGCACCATAATTACATTGATGTTTTTATATTTACCGAGGTTAGCTTTTAAAGTAACAACATTACAATATTGAAAAATAACAGCTGTTGTTTGACCATAGTTGTATAATCTTTAATTTCTTTAAGATTATTTGCTCAAAAAACTTACACACATAACCAACTTAAACAAACCTTTTTTATCACTTACTTAAACCTTAATTACTTAATCACATTGACTCTCTTATCCAGAAACACATTTTCCCTCTATTAAATCCATACCTAAAACTTTCTAGTTTTTTTTATCTGTTAACATCCTTCTGTTTACACTTTAAAACAATATCTGTAAATTTCTGAATTTAAGCAGATTATTTTATAGACACCATCATTTTATCTGTTTACCCAATTTAAATTGAACCATTTGAATCACGTGAATCAAAGATATTTGGATCCATTTTTTATGAGCGCTCCTCATCTGTCAATTGTCATATCACTGCAGGATATATGGACATACACACATATAGACATACCGACATACAACACATAACACAAGTGTAACACCCTTGTAGCTTTTTCAGGTGAAATCTCCATTGAAATCTCCACAGTTGATCAGAAATAGAACTGATCAGAAAACATTAACCCGTCTGTGGGATTAAAATCATGAACTCCAAAAAAAAAAATGCAGAATCTAAGAAAAAGCAAGAGTCCTAAAAAAGATGACTGGCCAGTAATTAATAAATACCATATAATTTACTTTAGGGTTGGGGTCTAGTTTGAGTTCAGGTAAAAAGACACTTTTTTTTTCCTTGGGCCTGAAATCTGCCCTCTGTTGAGCCCCAGGCTTCTTCTATTTGCATATCAGCTTAAGTCCTGGCTGAGGTCTGGAAGGAACTGGGAAAACTGGAATTCTGAGCAGAAACCTCATGCCTAAGGCATTTTAGCTATAAGTCATAATTTCGAGGTTTAAGATGTAATTTTCAAAATTTTATATCTTTATATCTTTTTGCATTAGAAACACTTGCTCACGCAAAACTGAAAATAATATAAAGGCCACCATCAGAGGAAATTCCCTCAGGATCATTAAGCTGCTTCCTTTGTTCTGAAGTTTCTAAAGTAGTATTAAGTTTTATCATGTACATCCAAAATCAAGCCTTAAAAATTTCCAAGACTGTTGCTAATTAATGTCATTTCAATAAGCCAGACCAACGTTTTAGTTAAGCAAACAGAGGTGGGGTAATCCCTAAAGTGCAGGTAAGGAAGGAGGAGACTCCCCAAAGCAAAATGGCTTTGGCAGCTGCTGGGAGCCCCTTAGTTCCACCTTTTACTTATAGGATTAGTTCCTCTGGCTTGGTCTGACCCCAGACACTAGGCATTTCTCACATCTTCTAACTTTTCAGTAGTCAGCTTCCCAAAAAGTTCATCTTCTGCTTGCAGTTGTTTCAAGTTTGAGAAAAGTTTAAGCGAGATATCAAAGTTTTTAGACCCCAGGCATTTCCCTCTGCAGTGGGTGTGCTCAAGCCAACTACGGGAAGAAAAGAAAACACTGCTTCCCTAATCTCGCTTAACAAAGGGGGGTAAAGTTTATCAAAGTTCTTTAAAACACAGCTAAGAGAGGTGTAAAGGTGAGAACAGAAAAGCTGGCAGTTCTATTGACTTTTGGTCCCTCACAGGAGAAGCATTAGGTTAAAATTTAGCTAAAGTTACTTCCACACATCTAAGGCCGTTTGGAATTTGGGACTCTGCATCGGTCCAAAGTAAAACAATGCCATCACACTTAACAGAGACACAGACAAAATGACACACAAAGATCATCATGCAGCTCCCGTTCACAACCCCAAGATCTACAATCTTGTGATTCAAGGAGAATGGAGGGAAAAGGGGGAGAAGCAGAAGGATTGAGTGATAGGATCTTGGGGGAAGGGGTCGGAGTGGAGGTAGGGACCAAGAAAGGCTTCAGGGACAGAGGCGTGGAATGGCTTTGTCCCATACTGGGAGTTACTCAGGCAGAGACAGGGACAATACAAACGTGACACAGAGACAAGGACAAACAGTAAACGGTTATCACAAGTTTAGAGGCAAAGATTAAAGACAGACTGTGAATCCAATCTGAGAGAAAGAATTGCCGGCGAAACCAAACGGGTTGGCAGCAGAGTACAAACGAGGGCACTCTTGTCCCTCTACCAACTGGGGGCACTTTTGCCACCCCCCCCCCCCCCCGAATCCTCTAAGGCGTCCCTAAGAGGAGTGGCCTGTGGATTAGGACACGTCTGTCACCACTGCCAGGGAGAATTTACACTCTCCACTGACGGCCACGCTGCCAACCCAACCAAACCAATCCAAGCCAAAGACCAAACCTGAACCAAAAAGCTCTGAGAACTTACGCTCTCCACCGAGCCAAAAACCAAAAAGCTCTGAGAACTTACGCTCTCCATCGAGCCAAAAACCAAAAAGCTCTAAGCGATCGCAAAGGAAAAACAAGAAGGAGAACAAGGAGGAGAAGAAAAGGAGGAAGAAGAAGAGGAAGAGGCGCCTTACTTACCCCCTAAAGGAGTCCATTGGAGGTCTCCTTGTCCTGCGATGTGCTTTTCCCGGCCAACGCACCAAATGTAAGGGTCCCGCGAAACGTCGGAGAAAGAGACCACCAAGTGACCACTCATGCAATTGGCAGAAGGGGGGGTTTATTGAACCAGCATGCTGGGGCTCCGTGCCCACTAAAGAAGGGAAAGCAGCCCAGAGCCCCGAGCAGGGGCTGAGGATTGCTTAAGTACACTTTTTGGGGAGGGCAGAGGGCTTTGTATACATCAGAACAAATCATCATGAGGCACGGGAAAATTGAACAACAACTCCTAAACATGATTGGTTCATTCATTGGCGGGAACAGGTCAGGCTGTAGTGATAGGTCATTCCTAAGGAGGGGGATACATTTAAACTGATTGGTCCAGGCCCTGCAATGCCTGCGTGCAACCACACAGACCCCTTCAGTTATTAAACAACCAATCAGGGGAAATGTTTACTGGGTGGTTCTAAGCATTGTCTTAACAGCTAACTCAGAACTTGCAGCTTAGAAACTTTTACAACACCCGATCTTTTACTCTTTAACTTTTACGTTTTAACTTCAATTTCTTTTACCCTTACAATGATAAATCAAATCTTTTAAAAATGCTCTCTAGTTCTTGAAGAAAAATGAAATGAAATATGGGAAAATAGTCATTGATAATGTTGAAAGTGGAGTTTTGAGATGAAACAAAATTTCTCACTTTGCCAATTGCATCTGGGTGCTTGTCTCACAAATTTTGAAGAATAAAGTCTATTTATTTAAGCAAGTCGAAATAGAACTCCTACCATGTGGGATGGGGAATGATACCAGATAAACTCGTTTTTGTGTGCCATCTTAAAAGTTTACAGATGTTTTTCAGCAGACATGGAAAAATCTATTTAAAATAGGTTTTAGAAAAGGCAGACTGACTACCATATGGGTTCATTTTCATCTTTTCCATGACCCATATTTCCTCTTGCAACTTCACCACAGGACAAAGGACTTTGTTGAAGGTGTTCCCAAAAGTGGGCATTAAGGTTTTTTTACATTTGAAATAGGCCTTAATGGTGCTCATTAACATATCTTCCAGTTAGCCTCCAGCTGTGTTAGAATGAGGCTCATTATCCTGATTACACTGTAATTTTACTATCCCTTCTATTTTATACTAATTCACTATGAAAAAAGAACCCTAGATTTGAATATGTAAACAGAGAGCTAGAAAACTAGAGGTTTATTCTCAGACCTAGGAAGAGCTAAGCTGAAGTTCTGGAATTTATATTGTTGTTCTGAATTTCTGATACTGCTTCCCCTACATTAAAAAAAAAAAAAACCTCCATAAGAAGCTCTAAAAGTACAATCTCTCTAGTGCATGGAAACAACAAATGAAGTTGGGGTTCTCTTCAGATAATTATTCCAGTCTTCACCACACAATGTGGGAACAAGCTGGACTCATGGCACATGGATGCCCACAAAGGGCTTTAGAGACAAGCTGAAAACACCATACAATTATGGAACAAAATGCCCAGGTTTTTAACTGCTGATCTAAGCTTCACTAGACTAGTAAGGGTAGGGTATGGAGGTTGATCTGCCACAGAGACCCTCTGAGGAGTTCTGTGAAGATGGCCTCAGTCCTGAGCCTACACAACACTTTTTTTTAAAGAGAGAGTGAGAGAGATAGAGGTAGAAAGAGAGAGAATTTTAGTATTTTTTTTTTTTTAAGTATTTGGCGGACATAACATCTTTGTTTGTATGTGGTGCTGAGGATTGAACCCAGGCCACATGCATGCCAGGCGACCGACTACCGCTTGAGCCACATCCCCAGCCCAAGCCTACACAACTCTATTTAAAAAAATTCTAGTTTCAAACCTGCAGTCTCACCAGGCACACACACACAGAGCACTCCAGAATGACCTCAAACAAGTTATTTCCCCTCAACCTGATAAATAGCATGAAGCCCCTGGCAGGCTCTTCTAGCCTGATAAGAGAGAAAGGCAAAAATATCAGGGTGGAGACCACCAGACAAGATGTTTCTGACCCCAGGGTAAATGATAATGAGAAACCTGGTGGTAGCTGAAGAAGATTGCAAGGGGGGTCAAAAAGCCCAAAATTTTATGTAAAAAATAGAGCTAATGAATTCAGCCAGCCAAAACAAGGATGCACTTGAGATGGAGAGCCTGATGAGGACCTGACATCCCATTAGTTGTCTTCATTTCCTGATCCTCTGCATAATACTCACCACTCTCCAACTCTATGCCCTTGTCTGGACCCTGGTGAGAGCTGCAACTTCTCCCTATCATCTTCTCCTCAACCAGTCATCTGCTCCACACCAGGAAAGCCCTGCCTTGGTTTTTGTCCTGATCACCCTGGTCTGAGTGAGTGTGCATATGCTGGACATAAAGCCTAAGGCTTGAGACTTTTGAACTTAGCATGCAGAGGGAATGTCTGTAATTAGCCTGTCATTATTACGTGTGCTTTGCAGTGCTTAGAATTAATTTATAATTGTTAGCTCTGAATGGATTATGTCTATTGCAGTACCTAGCATTAAGAATTGTTGTTTTCTTGATTAAGAACCTATAGAGTGAAATTATGTTGAGTAATTGAATGAATAAAGCATTGACAGGGGCAGAAGTGCATGGAAATTCTTTATTTCTCTCCTGTACTGCATATATCACAATTGTTTCCCCCTCACAACAAGTCCCTAGCCACAATTTTCATTTTCCACCATTGCCACTCTTGCCAGCTTCAAACAACCTACTTATCCAGTCTCAAGATAATAAGGCACACTTACCATTTTCTTGCTTTCAGGGTTTTCAGAGTTCTCCCTGTGATTTGTTTTCAGCTTCTTCTTAGCACAGAAATTTGGGCTCATGATACATGACAGAAAACCTACAAAATGATTTAAAGAATGGCACCCAAGAGACTATTGGACAAGTCTTCAGGCACTGACTCCAACCTAAGCCGAGTGGGCCCAAAATCAAGTCCAAAAGGCAAGCTGGTCCATTTTCATTGTTAAAAGACTAAGGATCAGGGCTGGGAATATGAACTTAAATAAAATAAATTAAAATACTTCTTATAAAATATCTGCTGTTTTCCAGATATTCACTGTACCACATATGATTAAAACCTGACATTTTCCCTCCACTGGGTATATTGTTGTCTATAACTGTATAAGAAGTCACTCTAAAACTTACTAGTTCACATTTGGATTGAACTGCATTCATCTGCAATATTTTTGCTGCATATGTTTAGCTGTTAAGATTACCGAACTTCAGAGGGTGATCTGGCTGCCAAAAAAAAGCACCCTGAATCTTCTTCACATGATATCTCAGAATCTAATAAATTAAGGTGAGCTTGTTCTCATTGAGGAGACAGTGTTCTAAAAGCAAAAGCAAAAACATTAAAAAATATTTCCTGACTAGGTACCTGACTAGTACTCTTTCAAAGCCACAACTTTATAAAAGCCATAAAAAAAGAAGAGCCCTGACCCAAAGTTTGTAGAATGCATTCTGCATTTGGCAAGAGTAGGAGTAAAATCGCATTACCACATTTCTGTACACAGATAAGGCTAAAGGACCCATGATATTATGTCACTAATTCTGCCTTTTGTAATAGATGAGGTTTATACAGCTGTTCAGTGTCAAAAAATATTTTCCAAATCCCCCAAGTACTGTGTGTGTGTGTGTGTGTGTGTGTGTGTGAGTGCGTCTGTTTATATGCGTGTAGTGCTATTGGTTAAACTGAGAGAATTAATATTCCTGAGCTATATCCTCAATTTTTTCTTTTTTTTTAAATTTTGAAACAGGATCTTACAAAGATGCTTTGTTGTGTGCCCACAATTTTTAAGTACATATCAAGATCAAATATGCCTGACGCAAAGGCAAAACTTACCTCCTTCAGAAGACATGATTCATCATTATTTTTAAGTAGTGACATTTTTAAGTAGTGACATGTATTCAAAAAGGGAGGGGGGTTACACACATATGTGGCTCATGTCAGCAATCTTAATAATTTGGGAGACTTAAGCAGAAGAATCATAATTTCAAATTCAGCCCAGATATTATGAGAGGGCCCTAAGAAACTAAGCAAGATTTTGTGTGAAAACTAAAAATAAAATAAAATACAAATTAAAAAGCCTGGTGATATAGGGGTTTAGGAGAACTACCCTGGGTTAAGTATTCATTCCTCTCCCCTTAAAAAAAGAAAAGAAAGAATAAAAAAAAGAAAAACAAAATTTTTACATCTGATGAACGTTTTATTCAATGGGGATAATATGTTTGAGAAAAACGTCTAAAGCTTATAGCAAGGATTTAAAATAAACTTGGGAAATTGCTGAAAATTGAATTGAAAAATCAAGAACAAGCAATATTTTTTTTTAAATTTCTTATCAGGAGAAATTTGAAAACAGGCATATTTCATTTCAATCATGATGAAAATGCAGGATGCTATGGAAACTGCAACAAAAGGATTGTATCTGTATCACAAAAGTTTTGTAAATGGACAATATGAAACACTACATTAAAAAAGTGAGGGTGAGACAACATTAAGGCCATATGTATAATCTAAAATAAGTAATATACTAAATCTCCACTATATGAATTTTATCTGGGAGTATGTCTACAAAACAACACAATACTCCTTGCATAAAGCAGAGGATTTGTGATAGTCTCAAAATAAAAATGATTTCACATCTGTGGCTCTTGTGCAGGGGCTTATATCAAAAAAAGCAAGGTTTGGGGATCAAGCAGTTGAATGAAGATGTGAGGAACTATTGGGATGGTAGGCATCCTACCTTTGAAGGCAGCAATAGCCCATAACCAAACTCTAGCTTCTATTCCTCAGCCCCCCAAATTATTAAATACAACTTTTTTTTTTTTTTTTTTTTTTTTTTTTATGCAGGTCAGACAAAGAAGGCATATCAACAACATTTTACTGATGTAAGAGCATGCTCACAAACAAATATTTTTGACCTTGAGTACATAGATTGAATATGAGTGTTTATGACCTTGGTTACTTGCTGAAAATACAGGCCTCTAGAAGCCTGGCCAGGTACTAACATACTTGGTCTTTTTTTGTCCTTCAATGTCTCATGGCATTGAGCATTTTACAACTTCTACTGTAAGGAGCAATGCTAACCTCTCCACTCTTAAGGTGCAACACAGAATGCTGTTTATCTCTAATTCTTACAGACAAAAAATAATAATCCTGCTCTCTTGCCACCTGGGTAAATTATTTTTTAAGTCCACCAGTTCTGATTAACAGGTAAAATGGGGTAAACTTGGATACCTGGGCTGGCCATGCCAGTTGTTCACTGGAGCCATTGGCTGCTATTGTTTCATTTTATGCATCATCCATTGACTGGACTTGAAGGCCTTTATCCTTCTTTTTCTCCCCAGACTCAATCATCACAATGGAGAAGGTTGATGGGTATTTTCAAAATACAGAGATCTTACTCTACTGGATATACTTTGAATCCTATACTTCTTGATTATCTTGCAATTTCTCATTCTGGTAGTTTCTCAAAAACTTGCATCAGTTTTTGCTCTCAGATCTATAGAAACCATTCATCCCATGACCACAGCAGCTGCACATGACTCATTTGACTACTTCTCCAAATCATCTATGCCACTGCTGCCACTTTTTTCTTTGGCCAGGGGCTGGAGCCTGGGCTTCAGCAATTCATTGATAGTTCAACTTCCAAGGTTTGTGTTTGCACACAGTGCAGTCAGAATCCTTATTTCTGTTTACAAGGAACTAATCCCATTATGTCACAGATTTCCACAGGAGTTCACTGTAATTGGACTGAGGCAACAAAGTGTTGTATGCTTCTTCGTGTCCATAGTTGCCACTACTCCCCTAAAAATCTCCATTAATCTATCAGGACTGAGATATCTCTCACCTGCAAATATCCTAAAGACTATGCAAGTTGCTGTGTGGGTGTTGAGACCCAGGATGTAAAATTTTGGTCTCTAGCAATTGAGAGATGTGAGGAAGAGTTGGCAGTGTAGTCATGCTTATGCAGAGGTAACAATAGCTCCCAGGTAGCCCAGAGCATTCAGCCCTCAGAATCCTGCATCATTCCGTAGGTTTTTCCATATATAGGCCAGAAAATGAAGGTGTGTGTTCAATATTTTACATAGTGAACACATGCTCAGAAGAAAATGTTTATGACAATGAATGTATACACTTAATCAAAGTATTCATTACTTAAATAAATGATAATAATATTAATAATAATCATCATCATAATCATAACAGTAACCTGTTGGAAGCATCAACAACAGAGTAGCTATAGCCATGTGTGGCCTTTCCAATGATCTACCCTTATAGGTTTCATCATCAAAAAATCTACACACCTGAAATCTTCTGCAAAGATCTATTAGCAAGGAGGTAAGAGCTCTGCATCCACAGGCCTCAAAAAATATGCTGTATTGTGATATGACTAGAACACAATCCCCCTGTCTAGGATTACTAAAACCCATCTCCAGATGGTATCTAAACAAGCTCATCATTCTTGCAACTTCTCATTGATCAACTGCTGTGTGGCTGCATCTAAAGATAACATATGTGTTGAAGTCATACTGATATTATTATATGGCAGAAACCCATTCCTGTGCTGCTGATAACAAACCAACTGCTATGTGATTTTGCAACACAACTTTTTGTATTTGATATTTTTCTTTATTAACTAGAGTTAGAGCCTGCTTTGTATGATTTAAGGTTTGGCTGTGTACTCTGTATCTTATTCACCAAGGTTACATAAAAATAAAGAAAATACCTCATCTTCATGAGTTTAAAATTTTATCATATAGTCTTCTGTTTAGCTATAACCACACCATAAGTTTCCATAGGCTGTATGGTTTGAACCTAGTATCCTAATAATGCCAGAAGAAAAACCAGAAGTTCAAACATATTGAGTAATATTTTCAAATTAAATCAAAGTTGAGCCAGTAAAAAATTGGATAAAATGGAGATAAACAGACTGTTGACTATAATAGATAATGTTACCTTCAATATACATTGAAATATGGATTTCAATATTTAAACCTTAGGAATTAAGCCAGAATTAATAAAGGGGTGATTATAACAGCTGCTTCTCTTCTTATCATTTCAATTTTGCCTATTCATAAACCAGGAAACAAGAGCCAATATTGTAATACATGTCTGTAATTTCAGTGACTCAAGAGGCAGAGGAAGAAGGATTTTATGTTCAAGGCTAGACTCAGCAACTCAGTGGGGCCTTAAGCATCTTATTGAGAACTTGGCTTATCTTTAAAAACAAATGGGCTGGAGATGTGATTTGTGATAAAGTGTTCTGAGTCCAGTCCTTGGTACCAAAAAATATTCTGCTTTTTTGTGCCACTATCTAACTTCTAAGACAATAATGAAAGATTGATAATTCATGTAGTCCAGAGGATGTGAGTTGTGGCTTTGGGGTCACAGAGAATTGAACCTGAATTCCAGTAAAGTTGGTTAATATTCAGGAGACCTTTCAAATATTCTTTCACACTGAACAGCTATGTAAACTTCATCCATTACAAAAAGCAGAATGATACCGAGTGTCAACATATTAGCAATTCTTTAGCCCTATCTGTACATATAAAGTTGACAATGTGTTTTTAGTCCTCTTGTAGCCAAAGTGCAGAGTATATTTCCCAAATTTTTGATCTGAGCTCTTATTTTTTGTGTGTGACTTATGTAAATCTGTGAATATGAAAGTGTATTAGTCCGGAAACACTTTGAATACTTTGTTTTTACTTTCATAACACTGTCACCTCCATGAGAATGAGCCCACCTTAATTTATTTGATTCTGAGAAGAGGGGTGCTTTTTTTGGCAACCATATCTCCCTCTGAAGTTCAGCAACCTTACCAACTATCACTTAATGCAGTAAAAAGATCCCATATAAACCCAGGCTTAATTGATGATAAGCCCACACTTGAGACAATAATTTTTATATGGTTTCTTCTTATTCAGTGATAGATATCTAATTCTCTAAACATGGGCTGAATGCCAGGATTTGATCACATGTGGAACAGAAGTTATGTGAAAAATATAATGTGCCTTATAGGTACTGGTTAAATTTTTATTAATTTAAATTTAAACTTTAATCTCTTGACAGGCTTTATTGAATTATATGGAAATATGTATAGACTTCTATGCCTTTAATGTTTGATGATATTCTCAGAGTAAACCATACTAAAGAAGAAAATTGAAATAACAACCCTGCATTAGGCTAAAGACAAAACTGCAAAATATTTTTTTTTAAATGTTTAGACTCTAGTTTCTGGGTTACAGATGATCTGATTACCTAGAGTCTTCTCTCCAGGTATATCAACCTCTTTTGGTTAAAGTATGATATCTAAAATGAAAATGGACCTGTGCCCAGAATCCTGTGAGAAACAGTTTCCACTTTTGTACACTTCTGAGTTGTAGATGGCTTCTCTCTCAAAGTGCAGAGTCTCTCCTCTTCTTTGGCCCTGAGAGAATGTTGTTTGGTATGTTTATTCCATAACCTATGACACAGAACTGAGTTGTCCATTTTTTTCACCTTGCTGAGGTCAGGGTATTTATGAATCTCAAACATATAATATAGCTGTGGTGAACATACATATCCCTGAGATGTCAAGAGTGAATTTTAGGATGAAGCTTGAAAAATACATTTATTTATTAGTCAATTTATATTTTCACAAATAATAATATTTTGGATATAGTGGTTTAAGTTATTAAATTGATTTAAGCTGTCCTTCTTAATTTTTATTATGAATACTAGAAATTTTTAAATTATACTAATGCATTATATTGTTTTTCCCTCTGGGAAAATATTAATGCCTTAGGACATTGCTTAGAAGTTTAAAATAAAATTTGCTTTCTCATAAGACCAGACAGCACAAAAGTTAAATGAAATTTTAAAGTAATTTTGATAAAATTTTTATTCATAAAAGTATATATTTTGGGTGTGTGGGAGATATTCCTCTTGGTTTTATTTTCCCCATTGGGTTTCTCCCCACTGAAATTAAGTTTTCATCACATGAGAAGAACATCATATAGTCTTTTACCTTTCCCCCTCTCACTAAGGTGTGGCTGTAGAGTTTAAGAGTGGTGAGGATAATACAAATGAGGAGAAGTGATGAGATGTCATTCCAAGTCCTCATCAGCCTCCCCAGCTCAAGTGCATTTTTTATTGAGATGGCTGAATATCTGTTCATTTGCTCTACTCTTTATACTAAATTTTGCAGCTTTTTTACCCTTTTTTCAATCCTTGTTAGTTAGCACCAGATTTTTCCATGACATCATTTACTCTAGGGCCAGAAACATCTGGTCTGGTGGTCTGCACCTTGGTCTTCTCACCCTTCCCTCTTATTAGGTGAGGACAACCTGCCAGAGGCCTCACTCTGTTTATGGTGAGGGGAAGTGATTTGTTTATGTCTGAAGGCAATACTTCAGGGCTTCTTTAGGCATGCCTGGTGAGACTGCATGTTTCAAACTGAAGTTTTTAAAATGGAGTTTTTTTAGGCCAGGCCTAAGGCCATCCTCACAATAGTGTAGTTAATTTGTCCAAAATTAAGGTGTTTTTTGTTTGTTTGTTTGTTTGTTTAATGTATTTGTCCTCAAGTGAATTTTTTTCATTTTTCTTCTTTTTTTTTTTTGTACCAGGTATTTAACTCAGGGGCACTGAGATACATCCCCAGTCCTTTTTTTTTTTTTTTTTTTTGTATTTATTTAGAGAGAGGGTCTCACTTAGTTGCTTAGTGCCTTGTTTTTGCTGATGGTAGCTTTGAACTCATGATACCCATGTATAATTCTTCTGTGCCACAGGGGTTATGGCCTGTGCCACCAAGTTTGCTTTCAACTGAGTTTTTAAATATGTAAAACGACTTTATTAAAGTGACATTTAGAAGCATTCCTAATATTCAAGCAAACTCCTTAGACCTGGTATGGCAGGAAATAAAAGTGGAACTGGACTTTAATTTAAATAACAAGAAAGTTGAATTGCAAGGGCTTAATTAGAACACAGATAATTAGAAGGTTACAGGCCATAGCACTGTTGTACTTGTTTAAAATAATTTTTTTTCTTAGTTGTGGATGAACAAAATATTATTATTATTATTATTATTATTATTATTATTATTATTATTATTGTTATTAATGTGGGTCTAGTATCAAACAGACTGCCTCATGCATACTATCCAAGTACTCTACTACTGAGCAACAACCCTAAATCCTTACCTGGTATTTTTTTAAATATTTATTTATATTTAATTTTTTTATATGGGGCGCTGAGAATTAAGCTCACGGCCTCATATATGCTAGGCAAGCACTGTACCACTGAGCCACACCTTCAGCTCTTTCCTGGTACTTTTTAAATACCTGTTTTACATAAATTTTAATTAGTAGCTTTAACCCTTTTCCAATATCTGTTTGGATTAAATCAATAACCTAGAAATCAGTGAAGCAAAGTCTAGTTTTATCTCAAACTCTGATTTTACTTCCTCTTTCTTCCCCAGACCAGACACCTTATCACAGTATCTGAATTAAGATTCTCCCTTGAAGAATTTACTGTATGTTGTCCACATTCCAAACTCCAAAATTTACCTATTCCTTAATTTTGGAAAAGTCTTACAGATTTTTTCCAGAGGTACCAAAATTTCTTGGAGTACTCAGAAGAATCCATATCTGAGTCTTGCCTTTTCGGGAGCAGTTTGAATTATACGTATGCAGCCTTTAAGGCAAGTAGATGGATGATCTGCAGCTGGAAGAAACCTTTTCATCAATACCTTGCATCTAAAAGGCACTTCATTTGATTCCTTTTATTAGATACTGTGAATAAACCTACAATAAAAATGGAAGTGAAGTAATATCTTTAACAAAAGTGTTCCAATTTCTTTAGATATTTATCCAGAATTATAATTACTGGGTTATAGGGCATTTTTAAAACCAAGAATTGTTATTGTTATTTATTTTTACTTATTTAGGCACTTTACCACTGTGTTACATCCCTATTTTTTTTTTAATAAGACGGGATATCACTGAGTCACTTAAGCCATTGCCAAGTTTCTGAGGCTGTTCTTGCATTTAAGTTCCTCCTGTTTCATCCTCCCAAGCCACTGAGAATACAGACATTCACAATGATACCCTGCTTCAAAAAAAAAAAAATATTATTAGTGGATTATACGGCATTTTTATTTTGAGCTCTTAAGAAAAATTATAGGGGCTGGGAATGTGGCTCAAGCAGTAGTGCACTTGCCTGGCATTCGTGTGGCACTGGGTTTTGTCCTCAGCACCATGTACAAATAAAGATGTTGTGTCTGCTGAAAACTAAAATGAATAAATAAATATTAAAATTCTCTCTCTCTCTGTCTCTCTCTCTCTTTAAAAAAAGAACCATGAAATTTTTTTCAAAAGTATCTTTATTAACTTTATATTGTAACCAAAATTTTTATCTATGCATATACACCTATACTCTGGAGTCCCTACTATCTTTCAGATATTTGTTTTGTTTGGTGTGGTTTGGTGCTAGGAATTGAACTCCGCGGGTACTTACCACTGAGTTATGTCTCCAGTCCTTTTTTTTTTTTTTTTTTCTGAGACAGGTGATATATCACTAATATCTCAATAAGTTGCTTATAGCCTTTCTATGTTGTTAAGGCTGTCTTTCAAATCACAATCCTCCTGACTTGCCTCTCCAGCCTCCAGTATATTTGCCACCACACCTAGCTCATTTAGATTATTATAATAACCTTTTCAACAACACTGCCCAGGCTACAGAAAGTCTCTTTGACTGATGCATTTTATCCCTGAGGAAAGTTCATATGAAGTAGCCAATGTAGGACTATTCTGTAAAGATTTGTTGGAATAAACAGGGATCATTGTTTTTTAAGCTCTTTTCTGAACAACTGTTTGGTATCATAGTTCATAAAAGTGCTGGGGAAAGGATGTAAATTCATATGTTTGAAATCTACAGAGATTTACATTAGCTCAATCACCTTTTTTTCTAGAGTTTGGAACTTCAGGACATATTAAGGTAAATAAAATATGTTAAAGTTGAGATATTCAGTACACACATTGACACACATCCACACACACACACACAAAAAAAAAGTTTCTAGGAGAAATTGGTAGTTCTGGCATTATTACTAGTGTATCCAGGACATAGTAACATAAACAAAATATGTTAAATGTGAAACATTGAATACACACATACACATACCCACAAAAAAAAAAAAAAAAAACTTTTTCTAGGAGGAATTGGTAGTTTGGCCTTATTACTAGTGTATCACGGTTGGGCAGGATTCAGGAAGTGCTAAAATCTCACTCAGGCTTAGAGTAGTTTACTGGATTCCTCCCTATTTCACCTATAATACAAGCTAGAGTGAACTTCATCTGTCAGCAACAGTAATTGGGAAAATATGCTGGCAGATTTTTTTGAGATAAATTGACAGCTTGGATATTTGGGTATTTTTGTGTCTTGGTCACAGCTGATGAAACACTTGTGAAAAATTTTATGGCTCCTAGATATCACCATTTTTTTGTATCATTTCTTTCATATTTCCTTCTTTTTTTTTTTTTTTTTTTTTTTTTTTTTTTTTTTTTTTTTTTTTTTGTGGTGCTAGAGATTGAACCCAGGGCCTTGTGCATACAAGGCAAGCACTCTAAAAACTGAGCAACATCCTCAGCACCTCTCTCACATTTCTGTTCACTAGAGGTGATGATGGTAATTGGGAATTTTGTCCCAAATATGGTACATTACTTAAGACCAGACTAATATCCAGTGTATCTAAATCTCTCTACTCATTCATGATTTTGCCAAAGAGATACTCACAGTAGTTTTTTTTTTCCTTAAATTTATCTATAGATGGAATGAGATTGTCTCATTTAATATTCTGCTTTATTTTCAACATCATTCTCTGTTAATATTTGCTTTTTATAATGTTGCTAAGTTTGGAACTGACTATCTTGCACATTCTGCACACACACTCTAACAGTGAACTTTGCCTCTATGTCCCAATTCTAACTTTAGGTTGGATAGATTCATTCATTCACGTCTAATTTTATTTTTCATATGGTCGGTTTTACATATGCCTTTCTATTGCTCTTAACAATACTATTGATCTACATATGGTTTCAGATTTGTTTTATATTATGATATATTGGTCTGTATTATTGCAATATAGTGTCATAATATACATTAAATGTGTCTCATAACAATAACTATATTATTTGTTGTTTTTTTAATTAAAGGTTTTGGGGTATTTTACATATATTTTATTTCTAAGATAATTTTTTGGTCCCTTCTTTCTTTTCTTTTATTTGGTACTTGGAATTAAACTCAGGGGAATTGATCCACAGCCCCAAACACATTTTGTATGACATTTAGACACGGGATCTCACTGAATTGCTTAGGGCCTCACTTTTGCTGATGCTGGCTTTGAGCTCACAATACACCTCCCAAGGTACTGGGATTACAATTGTGCACCAACAGGTCCAGCTCTCTCCTTGTATTTAAAGAAAAACATGCTAAAATTTTGACAGGAAAATATTATATATTAAATTGAGTTAAAATAGTTGTCTTTGTAATGATTAGTTTTATTTACACACCTGCTATTTTATGTGCTTTTGTACATTTTTATTTTGTTTGTGATAAGTTCCACATATTTTCCTTGAAATCCATTATACATGTGATGTATTTAACAGATGTAACTTCAGTATAATACTTATGTGGTATTTTGTACTCTAATTAAACCAAAAATCTTTCTGGGCTCCAGAACCATTTTTTCTCAAACTTTATTATTTTTTATTTTTCTGAATCACCTCCTCTTTCCTCCTAGGCCGCACATTTCTACTGTATTGACAAGTATAGCTCTAGTCTTATGCTATCACATACTTGTACACTGTCGTTGTACACACATACTATAATTTCTACAGGTCTAAGCTGCTTGGTGAGAAATATATATATATATATATATATATATATATATATATATATATATATATATAATATATAATATATATATAATATATAATATATATATATATATTATATATTATTATTATTATTATTATTATTATTATTATTATGCTATGTACTAGTTACAAAACTTTATCTCTTCATATTATTATAAGGTATATACTCTTTTCTATAACTTTATAGCATATATCATTGTGTATCAAAATGACCTTTTGGGGGTTGGGAGGTGAGGGGAGGGATCATGGGGTTAAAAATGATGGTGGAATATGATGTATATTGTTATATAAAGTATATGTATGAAGAAGTGAATTCATGTAAATATAATTTGTATAAAACCAAAGAAATGAAAAATTGTGTTGTATATGTGTAATAAGAATTGTAATGCATTCTGTTATCATATATAATTAAACAAATATTTAAAAATTAAAGATAAATGATGGCATTATGTTCTTTGTACTTTATGAAGTACAAAATGTATCCTGAACATTTGGTAATACATAAACCTAGATGTAGGTATTTATAGTGTTGTCAGAAAAAATATATAAATACTGTAGAGTTCATTTTTTGCAATGTATACTCATAATTTATATGAGATGCATTTTGTACATATACATCTATACTAACATTATATATAATTAAAAAATGATTACTACATCTCACATTAACTACATTTATTTCAAATTAATTTGTCTTTTGAAAGCACTGATATATGACACTCTTTGATATGTACACTTGCTGTGTCCTCAAATTTGTCAATTTTATGTATTATGTTCTTTCCTTTATTCTCCTTTTTATAGAATTTCTTTTTCCAAAGTATTGAGATTAATAAATTTTAAACAATTCAGTATAACAGTGCAGTCTGTAGATTTTCTTTTTTAACCTAAGACAAAATGCATCCCAATTTTAATAGGCTTATTTTTATGTAAATGACTTTTAAAAATCTGTATATATAACACCCTTACCTGACCTTACTCTGGACTATTGATA
This sequence comes from Marmota flaviventris, assembly GCF_047511675.1. Taxonomy (NCBI): domain Eukaryota; kingdom Metazoa; phylum Chordata; class Mammalia; order Rodentia; family Sciuridae; genus Marmota; species Marmota flaviventris. Next base: position 125,482,782 of record NC_092506.1, read on the forward strand.
TCTGGGTGGAGGGGATCTGAAAGTGATCCATGGAAAAGGCAGAACAGGGATGGATCAAGATGTGACCTTGGTGGATACTGAGTATGTAGTAGTGAGTATTCATGAAAAAGTATTGGTGGAATAGGTACGGGTAGAGAAAAAAGTGCTGTGAAGGAAAGAGAGAAAGAATGACCAACTCAAGAGTTCAGATTTAAAAAGTCTAATGGTGGATCAATGGTAGTATGAGGGTAAAGGGTAGTTTCTTTGGAGGCAGAAATAAGATAGAAGTGAAAGAAAAAGGTAACTCTGGCACAGTCCCCAAGAGAAAGAGTCAAATGAACACTACCGTGTCTCTCTCTCTCTCTCTCTCTCTCTCTATATATATATATATATATATATATATATATATATATATATATTGCAAACTTCTATAACATTAGATTAAAGTCAGCCAGCCTCAGCAATTTAGTGAGGCTCTAAGAAAATCAGTGAAACCCTTTTTCTTTATAGAATATTTTATTAAAGGCTGAGAGTGTTTCTTAGTAAAAAAGCATATCTGATTTCAATTTGTCATATGAGAGAGAGAGAGAGAGAGAGAGAGAGAGAGAGAGAGAGAGAGATCTTGCAAAAATTAAAAACATTAATCAGTGATACTGTTAGTTGCCGCAGTCTGCCTGGGCACAAAATCACGAGCCACTCACAGCCTTGTAGATTCAAACAGCAATTCTTTATTCCTGAACTGTCACCAGCACTCTACACGCATGTTCTGGGGAAAAAGCACTTCCACTGGGCTCTGCATCCCAAAATACTCTCTGAATCCTGCGAGAACTCAAAGGGAACTCAAGGAGCGGGAGGGACCTGAGGCAGCAGGATATGCCCTAGTCCCAGCAGGGTCCTCCTTAAAACTGGAACCGCCCTAAACCCAAGGAGCAGGCACCTGAGGCAGCAGGATACTCCCTATTCCCAGCAGGATACACCCTAAACTTGGACCCACCCTAATCCAGCAGGATTCTCCCTAAACCCGGATCCATCTTTGTCCTTGAGCAGGGTCACTTTACTCAAACATACATGCAATGTCACTGCAAATGACCTGGGTCCAAGGCAAGCCCATTTCCACAATGGAGAGTCCTCTGTCTAAGCAACATGGGGTAAGCTGACAAGGAAATTGCCATGAGTCATTCTTACTTAGCTATGGCTCTCAGCAGTTAGTGTCAAGGATTAAATAATTTAAACGTAATAGTGAGCTGGTTGGAAAACTCATCTAGGTTATTAACTACTGTTTGGGAAGTTAGTCTACTCTCCAAAATATAAAAGTGAGAGAGAAATTCTTTATTAAAGTGTATATGAGAAAAAAGAGGAGTTTTGACACAGTTTTTAGATGACCCAGACTGGGTCAACTTTAGCAGGTGATTAGGGTTCTGCAAAGATGATAAATCCTTGAGTTATTTGGAATAATGTGATTTCATCTAGTCTTCATAAATGAAGATTGAGGTCTAATATAAATCAGGCTTGGTAAAGGAAAAACATTTCAATGAAAAGTAAATGTATGAATAAACACATAAAACAATATTTAACCAAAAGTCAACCTTCAGAATATTTATGCAATTATGTAATCACCAGTAATGTAAAAACAATGACAACTAAAGAAAAAGTGAATTAATAAAAAACAAATAAATAATGTAATGAATGAATTAATTAATGAATAGCTAACAAGTGCAAAGATGTAATGTGACTGGAATTGTCAAAGTCAGCTTGTAGCCATGAAAAAGTGTAAAGGTACATAGAAATGGTGTTTTACTACTTACTGAGACATACCCTATGAACTATAAATTCCACTCCTAGGTGGGAAGAGTTGAACACAGAACCCATTCACCTGGCTCTCTCACTTGGGAACTGTGCAAAATATTACGTTTTTCTTTCCCTCAAATTTTATTGCTGCTTCCAAGGACACTACCCTCTATATTCACGCTATCATTGTAGACTTGTAGCATGTGAACCCCTCTATTGTTCAAGATTTTCTTCTTTTTTTTATTGCTCTTTTTCTCCCTACCCCCATATCATCCACCAATACTTATTTTGTATAGCAAAATCTACATACTCAGCAATCACCAGTCTTATATCTTACTATATCCATTTCCTACCTTGTGCATGACCACTTTGAGATCCCCTCCATGAAAACATCAATAGTCCAAAGTGATCAGAATGGGGGTAAAAATTGCAGAATATTAAATGTCAGTTACACAACAAGAAAGCTATAAAGAGTGGACTTCATTTAAAGGTGAAAATAAAAAGAAAATCTTTAGACTTCACTAGTTAAAATAAAGGATCAAAAATTTATGAGTCTCAATAATTTGAATTATACTTGTGAGTCACGTTTTTGGGGGAAGGGATATAAGAACATTGCTGTAGAGTTTAAAGTTCAAACTGTTTTTTTTATGAGACAAAGAATAGAAAATTTAAAAAAATATATTAAAGTAATTATGATATCATTTTCATAAAAATATATATACATATTTATTCACAAATTGCTTTAACCTTATAATCAGTTATAAGTGTCAATATATTTCTCGCTGGGTGAGGTCCTATTATTGGAACAAAACTTTGCCTTAAAATAACCCCATACAGAGGCATTTAATGCAAGTAACAGGTCTTAAATAATAATAATAATAATAATAATAATAATAATAATAATAATAATAATAATAATAAGTGAGGTGGGGAGGATTTCAGGTTGTGAAGCATACCTGTAATATAATTTACTTGAAAAGACATCACAGGAGAATTTTATACATTTTCTGAAGACATATATGTATATATTATTTATAAAAAGTGTTTATGAGTTCTGTAGTGAGGGAGCACAAGTCCAATACAAATTTTTTTTTCTTGAATTTTTTTTTTGTAGATGGATACAGTATCATCAGTAGTTTCTTTGTTGGCATTTTTAATATTTAGTTTTAGTTTTTGGCGGACAAAAATTCTTTGTTTGTATGTGGTGCTGAGGATCCAATCTGGGCCGCCCGCATGCCAGGCAAGTGTGCTACAGCTTGAGCCACATCCCCCTCTTGGGTGGCTTTTTAATATGGTGCTTCGTGTTCAACCAAGTACCTCATGCATGCTAGGGATGTTCTCTACCACTGATCCATAACCCTATTCCCCAAAGTCCGTTGCTTAATGTATTTTTTTTTTGGCGGGAGTGTATGTGTGTAGTGCAGGGGATTGAATCCATGGCCTTATATAAGCAAAACAAGCACTCTACTGACTAAGCTATATTCTCAGCCCTGATCTGTAGTCGGTTAACAATGACAGCAGCCTGTCATTCAGACATTGATTCTGTGCCCACTTGGCTCAGGTTGGAGGCAGTGCCTGAAGCCTTGACCAATCAGTCACTTAGGTGAGAACTGTCCAATCCTCATGCAGCTAGTGATGAGGGGGAGGGCTTCCACAATCTTCTCTTCCCTTGGTGTCTGGAACCCGCCATTTTAAAAATCTTTTTGTAGGCGTCTGTTCTGGATCCGGAGCCCAGGTGTCTGTGCTATGCAGAATCTGAAAACAAACCACAGGGAGAACGCTGAGAACTCTGAGAGCCAGGAAATGGTAAGTGTGCCTTGTTATATTGAGACTGTGTAGGAAGGGGGCTTAAAGCTGACAGGAGTGGCAATGGTGACAGGAGTGGCAGTCATGGCTAGGGACTCCTCGTGGTCCTCTCCAGAGTCTTGTGGCCAGAGGGTCTCTCTGTGGTAGCTTAGCCTTCACCTCCCTCTGACTAGTCTAGTGAGGCTTAGATCAGCAGTTGAAAACCAGGGCATTTTTTTCCATAATTGTATGGTGTTTTCAGCTTCTTTCTAAAGCCCTTTGTGGGCTTCCATGTGCCATGAGTCCAGCATGTCTCCAGATTGCATAGTGAAGACTGAGATAATTACCAGGAGAGAACTACAAATCCATTTATTGTATTCATGCATGAGAGAGGCTGTTAATTTTAGGGCTTGTTACTCATGAGGGTTTGTTTGCTTGTTTGTTTGTTTATTATTATTATTGTGTGTATGTTGTTTTCTTTATGGTACCATAAATTCAACCCAGAGGTGTTCATCAACAGATTCAAATCCCCCCCCCCCTTTTTAAATATTTTTATTTAGAGACAGGGTCCCTTTGAATTTCTTAGGGCCTCACAAGTTTGATGATGCTGGCTTTTAACTCATTCTCTTCATGAGTCCTGAGATTTTTAAATGTAGCAGAAGCAGTATCTCAAATCCAAAACAAAAATCTGAAATCCAAAACTTCAGTTTAGCTCTCCATAGGTCTTAGAATAAACCCCTAGTTTTCTAGCTCCCTGTTCACATATCCAAAACTAGGGTTCTCTGTTCACAGAAAATAAGTATAAAATAGAATAGATAGTATAATGACCATGTAATGTGGATAATGGGCCTCACTGAAACACACCTGGTGGCTAACCTAAAGATGTTAATGAGCACTATTAAGGCCTATTTCAAATGTAAAAGACCTTGAAGCCCACTTGTGGGAACACCTTCAACAAAGTCCTTTGTTCCAGGGGTGATTCCTGATTGAATTTGAAGAAAAAAAAGATGGGTCATAGAAAGAATGAAAGTGAACCCATATAGTAGTCAGGATGCCTTTTCCAAAGCCTATTCTAAATGCATTATGCTTCCTGTTCTGCCCAAAACCATTAGTAAACTTTTAAGATGGCACACAAAAATGAGTTTTTTTTTTTTTTTTTTTTTTTTTTTTTTTTTTTTTTCTGGTATCATTCCTCATACCACCTGGTGGGCATTCTATTTCTTCTTGCTTAAATAGATTTTTTTTTTCTTCAAAATTTATGAGACAAGCACCCTGATTCAATTTTCAAACTGAGAAATTTTGGTTAATCTCAAAACTCCACTTTCAGCATTATTAATCATTTTCCCATGTTTTATTTCAAATGTATGCATCATTTATAATGTTTTTCTTCAAGAACTGGAGGGCATTTTTAAAAGATTTTAATTTTTTTAAAGAGAGAGAGAGAGAGAGAGAGAGAGAGAGAGAAGAGAAGAGAAGAGAGAGAATTTTAATATTTATTTTTCAGTTTTTGGTGGACACAACATCATTGTTTGTATGTGGTGCTGAGGATTGAACCCTGGCCTCATGCATGCCAGGCGAGTGCACTACCACTTGAGCCACATCCCCAGCCCTAAAAGATTTTAATTTATCATTCTGAGATTTTCATATGAGAAGAAAGCAGAATAAAAGTAGGTGACATTAAAAATAATGAATCTCTCCTAAATGAGGTTTATGTGTCCCAATTAAGGATTTTTAAAAACTGTAATGGGTCATCAATTGAGGGTTTATTTATTTATTAATTTGTTTATTTATTTATGGTCAGGCAATCTGGGGTTGTGGCTCAGTGGTAGAGCACTCACCTATCACGTGCAAGGTCCTGGGTTCAATCCTCAGCACCACATAAAAATAAGTAAATAAAAAATAAGTAAATAAATAACCCACACAAACTTTCCAAATATTTCAGGAAACTCTTTTATTCTGGTGTGGTAGGAAAAAATAAAAGTGGGACTAACTTGAATTTAAATTACATGCAATTTCAATCTCTCTCTCTCTCTCTCTCTCTCTCTCTCTCTCTCTCTCTGTACTGGGGATTGACCCCAGGGCCTCATGCTTAGAAGGCAAGCACTCTACAAGCTGAGCTATTTACTCAGCCCCATTTTTTTGGGGGGGGAGACTGGGGATTGAAGTCAGGGGCACTCTACCACTTAGCCACATCCATACCTTTATTTTGCATTTTACTTAGAGACAGGGTTTCACTGAGTTGCTTAGTGCCTCACCATTAATGAGACTGGTTTTGAATTCGTGATCCTTATGTCTCAGTCTTGTAAACAGCTGATATTACAGGCATGCACCACCATGCCTGGCCAACAACAATCTTTTTTTTTTTTTTTTTTTTAAAGAGAGACTGTGTGTGTGTGAGAGAGAGAGGGACAGAGAGATATTTTTTTTTAATTTAATATTTATTTTTCAGTTTTGGGCGGACACAACATCTTTGTTTCTATATGGTGCTGAGGATCGAACCCAGGCTGCACGCATGCCAGGCAAGCCCACCACCGCTTGAGCCACATCCCCAGCCCCAACCAACTTCAATCTTAAGGGCTAAATTACACGCAATTTAGATCAAAGTCCATGTCAATATCTTGGTACTATATATATAATGTTGTTGATAGACCTTATATTCCAGTGCCGCACATGTGCCAGAGAAGTGAGCTCCACTGAGCCCCAGCCCCAGCCCCCTGGTACATTTTTTATGGGGGATATTGGAGATTGAACTTACGAACACTTGACTACTAAGACAAATCCCCAGGATTTTTTTTTTTTTTACTTTATTTAGAGACAGGATCTCACTGTGTTTCTTAGCACCTCGTTTCTGCTAAGGCTGGCTTTGAAATTTTGATAATTCTTCCTCAGCCTCTTCAGCAACTGGGATTACAGGCTTGCACTAACACACCCAGCACCTGGTACATTTTTAATACCTGTTTTATGTAGATTTTAACCAGTAGCCTTAACTTTTTTTCTAATATATATTTGATTTGAATCCATAACCCAGAAATCAGTGAAACAGAATCTATTTTTTATCTGCAACTCTGCTTTTGGTTATGTCAGTGTCTGAGTTAAGATTCCCCATTAAAGAATTTACTATGTCTTGTGTTCTCATTCTGACCTCCCATATGACCTAGTTTTAGAATATCTGAAACAAGGTTCCCAGAGATTCCAAATTTTTTGGAGTATTTAGAAAACACCACTCTCTGAGTTTTGTCTTCTAGGGACCAGTTTGAATTTTAAGTGTGTAGCTTCTGAAGGGATGGACTAATTGGATGCTTTGCAACTGGAAGGCATTTTCTGATATACTTTCTATCTGAAAGGTACTTTATTTGTTTCCTTTTATTAGATACTGTGAATAAAGGTACAATAAAAATAGATGTGTGGCAATATATTTAGCAAAAGGATTCCAAATTTTTTACATATATACCCAAAGTTATTATTTTATCACTTCTTTAGGCCTTGGTGAAGGGTCTTTTTTTTTTTTCAGAATATAGATTCCTTCTATTATCAAATGGGTCCATGCTAAGTGTGTTGAAAATAGAGATTCTAAAACTTCACACAATGCACACATTTCCAAGAGTATAGGGGAAAGGGAAAGACAATATTCACAACCAAGAAACCATTTCCCATGGAAGCACAGTATCAGTGTCCAACCTGGAGTGTAATCTAGATCTTTCAGTGGTAAGGTTGTTTAAGAACCACAACCATAGGTTTTTGGGATCCTCTAAAGTACACTGACTGGCTTTAAATCACTTACTCTTCTTCAAAATAAAATTTCTGCTACCTACTTAAAAAATAAAGTACTATGAATAAGAAAGGTGAATGAGACTTAAGTTCTTTGGAGGTACTGAGGTTGACGTTTAATTATAGTTTATAAATAGTCAAATAAAAAGTGCCTTCGAGTTGTCTCAACTTTTCCAACACATGATATAGAATACTTAGATGAACTGACATGAAATAATGAAAATGCAGTTCAGGGAAGTGATATCACAGAAATTTTCAGGGTAGAATCTTGGAAATGTGGGAAAATATATATTAATATACATATGCTTTTCTATAGAAAAAAATAAGTGATAAGTACATGAGTATGAGGGTAAATTCAGTGTGCCTCATGCATTGTAGGTTGAAAGTAATGATAAAGTAGTAACTGAGGAGATCCAGAACTCTATAATCCTGGGAGACATTAATAGCAATTTAGAAAAAGAAAATATAGTTAAATCCCTTTAGATTTACCTCTGTCCTCTGTTCCTCTTATGAATTTGATTCTGTCAAATGAGATTATGTGGGTATGGTTCTCTCTGAATTTATGTTTTCTTTTGTTTTTAGGATTTTGTCAGCTATGTCATGTAAAGCCCTGTCTTAAACTCACTTTGGGGGCTCTTTTACATCCTGTTCTGGACTGCAGAGCAGAGACTCACCTCACTCAATCTGTGCAATGAATTGATTTTTGTCAATCTTTGCAAACAATGGTTGGAAGAACAAGCATATTGGAGCGTCTTTCATATCCTATAATATGGTTGTCAGACCCTGTGGGTTAAAGGGTAGTTACTTGCTATGATTGAAAAATCTTCCCTATGAGAAGGGCTTATCTATATATTTTTGTTTGTTTGTTTTGGAAGCCCCAAAAACACAGAAGAGAAGCATTTATAGTCACAAACAAAGGAATGCCAGAAGCCATTATATATGAGAAAATACAAAAATAAATAATATCTTCTCTTAGAGCTTTTAGAGGTAAAAAGTATATTTCTGTTTTGTGTAAGGAAACTAAAATTTCTCTTTGGCCTGACAATATTTTGATGTTTTAAACTTGCTTGTAATTTCTACCTGTGTTTTGAATTCACCTATGCCTGGCTATCCCTTACCAGATAACAACCCTCTCTAAAACCTTACTGGTGCCTCATAAATTCTGGCTCCTGCTGACCAAATAACAATTCTCTCTATATCTCAGTGGCAACTTATAAATTCTAATGTCTGGAGCTGAATTTATTTTCCACCTTGAAATGTTAGCCACGTAGATCCATAACCTGCTATTTGCCTTTGTATTATGATTGTCAAAATCTTGTTAGCTGTAAGTACCTTAGACACCCACCTCCTTTGTAACTTTTTGTGCTGTAAAAACATTTTCCTGATTATCAGGGGGATGATCTCTAGCATGGAATCTTGTAAGAGACAGTCCTGGCCAGCTTTTGTGTACATAATACAATCTTGATTTAATTTGATTTAAAATTTGAGTAGGTGGTCTTTTGTGTTTTGGTTTAACATTAACCTTTTTTTTTTAAATGTCACTGTAAATAAAACCAAAGAACACAACAAAACTCCTGTAAATGAGCCAGGTACATAAAAATAGTCATTCTTTACTGAAAGCACAGTATTCATTATAGAAATGATATAAGCTTAAAAATTAATTAAAAGATATCTCAAATATCAAGTGAGTTTAGGAGTTAGAAATTGTTTTTCTTTCAGAATATAGGTAGTAAAATAGGACAAAAGAGAAAATGTGAAGCATAAATATATTAAGTAATATGCAAAAAAATCACCAAAATATTTATTACAAAAAATCGTATCTGCAGAAATGGTTCAAAAGAAGCAGTCTTTTTGTCAGGAATAAACATTTGGACAGGAATGGAAGTTTTGGTTCTCTTTTTAAGTAGTTTTACTCCTAGTGAATAATCTTTACACAATTTCTGCATTTTTCTGGTTGGAATTAATTATAATTCATATATCTGCAAAAAAGGTACTGAATGCAGAAAAATATTATTGCTCATGTTTAAATCACCTCCATTATTTCATCTTTCCCTTTTTAAACCAAAAATCTGCATAAACCATCTCTTAATAAATATCTCTATCTCTGTATATTAGCAGCAACTTAGTTATAAAATTTGCTATGATCACTTGTCTCTTCATGTACTTAAAGACTATGAATTTGCTACTTAGCACTTAGGTATAAGTCTCTATGATGTTCTCTAGTCATTTATGTCACTCTGCCAAGTTTTATACCAAGCTCTTAGTATGTGCCTTAATTTCTCTGTGTAGCAATGTAGGATTTATGTCTCATTTGTGACACTTTGTTCCCAGAACTGTCTAAAGGGATATTGTAAAAATGATTATTCAGGAAAAAAATCTATCTAATATTATATTTTATTTTATATTTATTTATATATTTATGTATACATATTTTTATTATTTAGAAACACTCTTTGGTCTGAAACTACAGTGATACTAGTGTATTTTAGCTTGAATTGGTTGTGAGAATCAAACTAACAAGACTTTTATGTGTGTTGGTTGGTGATTTCTGCAACCTCAGGAACCTAGTGAATAATAGCAGAAATAAATAAGTAACTCTTTAGTTTGAGGCAGAACCACCAAACTAGATGATGTTTTTCTTCTGCTTTCTATCTTGATTATCAGAAACATACCTTTAAATTTACATGGAACTCTTTTGGAATTCTGTTCTGTTAGTTCTAAAAAAAATCAATGAAACTGAAAAATAATGCAGGAAAGATAAATAATTAATTTCAAAAAATAATTTTTTTTTTCAAATCACCAAAAATTCTGAAAAGTTAGAAAAGTTAAAACTTTAGAAATATCCTAATGTAATTTCTCTTTTGCTCAGAACAGTAGACTATATCTCCAACTCATTCTTCTCTATAATTGGACTGTGTGCAAATATGAAAAAGAAGTGCTAAGATGCCCCAAATGGCTTATAAGTTTTAAAATCCTGAAAGGAGCTCAAATCTGCCATTTTTCTACTTTACAAAATACAAAATCTTAAATTTGTATACTTAACAAACATTTGCAGAAGTGTAATTCAAAATGACTTAAAAAAATAAAAAATATCATTGAAGGACTGACCCACTGAACATAACGGACTTATAATATTGAATCCCTTATGTTAAATGTCTTTTTATCATTGTCAAAATTTTCCATGTTTATATTATCAATGTATTAATCAAAATTTTTATGCATTTAATAACAAATATCTAATTTCCTATTTTATTCAGTCTTTTAAAAAATTAGTAGTAATTAATATTAATAATTTAATTCTCATACTTGTGAAAGTATGAAACATACACTTTAAAAGCTATGGCTATAGCAAGTGAAAAATCCAGCCTAATTTCCTTTTAAGATTGGGAGCCATCTCATCACAGAGGCATGAAAAGTTAATTTCTGCTTCAATATAAATTACTGTGATTTGCTTGAAATGCCTACCAGTGCCTTGAACTCACCCATGTCTGGTTTTCCCTGATGAGATAACAACCCTCCCTGAAACTTTAGTGATGACTCATAAATTCTGGCTTTCCCTGACCAAATAAAAACTCACTCTGAAACTTTAGTGGGGGATCATAAATTCTGATGTTTTGATCTAAATTTACTCCCTAAGTGCTAAACCATTTAGACCATTAACCTACTACGTGTCTTTGTATTATGCTTGTGAAAATCCTGTTATTCGTGTAAGTTCTCAAGTCACCCCCCTTTTGTAAGTTTTTTGCTATAAAACTACAGTCCCAGAGAACTGGAGTGCTGAATTCTTTTTCCATGAGTTTCAGAAGAGACTGTTATGCTCAAATGTGGGACCACCAAAAGACCACTAGAGACCAATATCGATGTAAGCACCAAAGAGTTGTTTGTTCCAAGCTAGCTCAGTCCTCCACGCACACAGAAACTGGTGGCTTACAGGCCCTGAGCCTGGGGTTTGCAGCAGTTTTATAACTCTTTGGGGAAGGCAGGAACCCCACAATACATCATAGCATCTCTTAGAAAATCATTACACACCTTGGGAAAATCATAAACAACTCTAAAACATGATTAGCACATTCACTGGTGGGAACAAGTTGGGTAAGCATGATTGGTTAGTACAAGATGGGGATTCATTTGAACAGATTGGCTTAGGCCATGAGGGGATTATATACTGAACTATATGGTTTCCCAAAATTTTATCAATCACCATAAACTACTGGAAGTTTCTTTGGAATTCCAGGAATTTTCCCAGTCTCATGCTGATTGGTGGCTGCTAGGGGGTTGCTATGGATCCCCACCTAGCCTGACTGAGTCTGGGACACCAGGCACAGCAGATCTCTCCTGTTATTTGTAGATAAACAACTCAGCAGGTTGGGTATGAGCCTAGGAGTGCTCTGTGTGTCTTTCCAAGGACAAGAGTCATGCCCCCTTCCTTGGACAGTCTTTGCTCTGAGGTAGAGGCTGGTTTCTCACCTTGTACCTTATGTTTTTCTTATATATATTTTTAGATGTAGCTGGACACAATACCTTTATTTCACTTATTTATTTTTATGTGGTACTGAGGATTGAACCCAGGGTCTTGCACATGCGAGGAGAGCACTCTATTGCTGAGCCACAATCCCAGCCCCTTATGTGTTGTTTTTGTTGGGCATTTTTACTTTAGGGGTTTTCTTCCCAGTTCAAACTTCAATCTGTAACCTAAAAAGAACAGAGATCCAAAAATAAATAAATAAAATTCGATAATTATTGTCATTATTTTATATTAATTCCTTAATAATATACAAGCATATATAACGCATAAACTCAAATGATTTTATATGTAAGTTTAAATGAAAGTGTTCTGTTGGTTGGGTTAGTTCCCACTAATGGGAAAACAAGCTTGCCTCAAAATCATAGCAGCCTGAGACTCTGGGGTACATTTCTCAGTTTAAAAAAAAAAACAGCACTCAACGACCTGAGATTCTAGCCCTTATTCATGCCTGGATTGGATAATATTCCCTGTCACTCAAAAAAGGGCTCACTTCTCTCAGATTCAATGTTCATGATCTGAAGCCCCTTCCAATCAAAAGCATTTTGTGGGAACTGTCCAATCGTGTGTCATCAGGGAGGAGGAGGGTGGACTTTCACTTCTTATCTCCTGAGTCCTCCATTTTTGCCATCTGTAGTCTCATACTTCAGAGTCACAGGTTCTGCTGTGCAGGAAGTGAGGATCCCAAGTAGCCCCACTCCTGAGAATCAGGAAATGGCAAGTGTGCATTGGCCTAGCAAGAGAGGCTGGGGGAGGAAGACTATTGGAACCACAAGACTGGCTGTGTTGAAAACAGGAGCTAGCACATTGGGACTCTGGGCAGTCTCTGGAGTCTGCAGGCTTTACTCCTCCACTTGGCCACTATGTGCTCAGTCTTGCTGGCCAACCAGGTGGGGAACATGTCAGTGGCAGAGACTCTTTGCTGCCTTCCTTATGCTCAAAGGGCATCCTCAGAATCTGCCAAAATACTATGTGGCAGGAGTGTTCCTGCAGCCCAGTGTCTTACCAGATGCTGGAGATTGACAGGTGGAATAATTATCAAAATCAAATCTCCAAGGTCCATTTTCCTGCAGGAGAGGAGCTGTCATTTTTGGGTACCTAAATTCCTTTTTAGCTAGCTAATTTTCATTTTGACATTCTTTTATTTTTACTTTCTTCATTATTATTATTTTGTTAAAGTTAGGTGAACTCAGGGATAGTGTACTACTTAGCCATATCCTTGGTAGTGGAGCCAGATTTACAGATAGGTTGTTAGTGTACTTAGGTAAATTGGGTCTAATATCCAGTAAAATCAAGAATGAACAGCATATTGAGGATGGAGTCCAGGATAAGGGGAATTGAAAATGTCCCCAAGGCCCTGAGCCCATCCCAAGGAAATTTTAATGAAGCACCTCACAGCAAACATGGAGATGCTAATCCAAAAGCCCTTCCTGCCCAGAATACTCCTTCAGCCCAACTGTCCTCCACACTTTGGGTCTTCCCACCTACATTACAACACTGCAAGATAACATAACAAAGGACAGCAATGTGACAGGAATGTGGGATAGCTGAAGGAAGACCTTAGCTATAAAAAAGCTAAAAAACTTAGTTTAAAAAAATCCCTTTCATGGATTCTACATCTTTGGTCCCCTTTTTCTTCTGGGGAGAAGTCTTTTCTACTGTCCTTTAATAAAGCTTCTACTTTCCACTCTAAACGTGCCTTGGCGCACTTCTCTGGTGTTTTATTTCAGCATTGGGGAAGCAAGGAATCTTCACCTGTAAACAGCCCTAACAGGTTTAAATTTATTTTGAGAAAGGCCCTAGCTAAGTTGCTGAGATTATTTTTGTTATGGTTTGATTTATCTATAATTTGCTATTGCAATAAAGCATACTGTTTTTACATACATATGTATTCACATGGGGATCTTATTTATATTGTGATTCTTTATTATTGTAATATTATATTTTCACAATATATATGAATAATAGGCCATGATAAGTTCTTTTTTTGCTCTTATAATTGAAAAGGTTTTTGGCTAAAGTTACATATAACTTTGTAGAAGAATTTTAAAAATTTATGCTTTGGTTTCTTACTTCATGTAAAGTAAAGCTTGATGATTTTTTATTATTGCATTATTGTTGTATTTAATAGTCAGGTTTATTTTGACATAGCCATAAAACATGAAATACAATTTGCTCCCCTTAAGTATCCAGTAGTTCCCCTTTCCCTATTCTCCTACTTTTTTCTATCATATATTTATAGTTTTTTTAAAATTATTGCTTTATAGAATACACATAAAAGTAGACTTCACTGTGATATATTCATATTTGTACATAGTAGTTTTGGTGAGATATATTGTTGTTTAATTTGGGGGGAAATTATCACCTTTGTAATGATGAGTTTTATTATTTACATGGGATGTATAATTCAGTCTTTTATGTGCTTTTTTGTGACTTTTATTTTCTCATAAGTTCTACATATTTTGTTTCTAAAAATGTACACATGTGAAATACCACTTGCATAAGGCACCTATGTAAAATATATACATAGTGTTTTATGCTCTTTTTTAAACTGGATATATTATGAAATGTGACTGGCCCCAGTGACCATTTTTCCTACAGATTATTATTTATCTCTTCCAAGATGTATATTGTATTGAGCCATGCCCCTGGGCTTCAAGTGTTTGGGTGAGTACCATTGCATACTTACATGTTATCATGATCACATATGCTCTAATTTCAGTAAGTCTCTGTGATGGGGCGTATCATGTATATTCAATAGCAAAATAGTTTCCACAAATAGATACTAATTTAAACTCCTTTTGAGTCAATGATTATTAATTTTTTTAAATGTTCATCAATATTACTTAATTTTTCCCATGATGGGTTTTCATTTTGTATTTCTTAACTTTCTAAAGATTTTGAATTTTTATAGTTAATAAACATATCTCATGTATAAATTTGAAGTTCAATCTTCTGGCTTTTATATATTTTTGGCTTACAAGATGAGAAAAGGATCCAAAAATGCAGCTAGAGTTTAATTTCAAAACAAAGAAAAAGATTTAAATTATTTTTTTAAATTGATTTTTTTCTTTACTCATCATTTATTATAGGTTTCTTGTATGATTGTAAGGGTAGATTATTTAAATAGGATTCTAGGGATTATCTTTGTGAATTACTACAGGAAAAAGAAATAAGAAATTTCTCTACACTCTGGCTGCAGGAAAATGAATAATTTTCTTTAAAATCATATGGTAATAAAATTGTTAAATGACATACTTACTAAACAGCCACTCCTTAAAAATTTTTTTCTGTAATATTTTGGCAGTGAATCATGAATTCTATTATCTGGATTTTGGGTTTTAATATAAAATCATGTGGAATAAAATTTAGCCAATCCTAGATATATTCATACATAATTTGTTGTTTACTTAATGACATGTTGTGGATATAGCAAGTAGTGAACATATTTATTTTTAGAAATAGTTACTTTTTTGCTTTTAAGTTTCTAGTAAGCCTTTTAGATTTATTTCCTTACTGAGTCACTCAGGGCCACTGATGTTTTTTTTTTTTTTTTTTGTTTGTTTGTTTGTTTTGTTTTGTTTTGTTTTGTAATCTCCAGGCATTTACCCTTCTAAGAAATCTGTCTTGTGAACTCTGTTTCTGAAGAGTTTCTTAACATGAAAGAAAAAATAAAGTATTTATGTTGCCCCTGAAATGTATTATCAATGCACTCTCTTCAAAATGGAGAGAAAATAATATTTCCCCAGACTGACATCATTGTGTCAGGAGCTAACAATACACTGATGGTCTTTGAAGAAATGTCATACAGTTCTGTCTCTGGGTAGTTTTCTGTGGGCTGCTAAATTGCCATTTAGTATCCAGATACCCATGATTTTTCATCTGTACTAGGGGAATAATTTTAGAGAGCACAAATGAATAATGCTCTTCATGGAGGCTATGAATACCTGAATGTTCTGTAGTGCACAGCTGACAAGTCCCCTGGAATACACTGTGCAGATTCTATTTGGTTAACCATTATCTGCCACTCACATGAATTTCCTTTCAAAAGCTTGTAATAACTTTTTCACTTTAGGCATCCATGTCATCCACATTCCCAGGTATAAAAGTTTGAATCTTTCTTTTCTGAATTCCAGGTTTTGTTTCTCTTTGGTTCAATGTGGTACAAATAATTATGTTTTTTTTTTCTTTCTTTTACACTGTGTTTCTAATAAAAATGTTCTCTGCTCCAAACCTAGAAAATGACATAGATAATTGTATTTGATAATTTATAAAGGAGAGTTGAGAATAATTCTTGCTCGTGTTTCCCTTCCTTAGAAACTGACCCAGAACTGTTCTTGGTCCTGAAAAGGGAGGACCATAACCAATCAGGTATATAAAAAATATGTTGATTGATTGTATATTCTCTTCTATGAACTCTCTGTTCAGATCATTGGCCCATTTCTTGATTGGGTTATTATTATTATTATTATTATTATTATTATTATTATCCTCCTCCTCATCATCATCATCATCACTATTATTATTATTTGCTTAGTTTTTTGAGTTCTTTATATACCCTAGAGATTAGTGCTCTATCTGATATGTGAGGGGTAAAATATTCCTCCTAAAATGTAGGCTCTGTCTTCACCTCACAGATTGTTTCTTTTGCTGAGAATAAACTTTTTAGTTTGATTCCACCCCATTTATTGATTATTTGTGTTAATTCTGGTGCTATCAGTGTCTTATTAAAGAAATTGGGGCCTAATCCCACCTGATGAAGATTAGAGCCTGTATTTTATTCCATTGGACACAGAGTATCTGGTTTAATTCCTAGGTTCTTGATACACTTAGAGTTGAGTTTTGTGCTTGGAGAGAGATAGTGTTTTGTTGAAGAGGCTATCTTTTCTCCAGTGCATGTTTTGACACCTTTGTTTAATGTATAATAATTATAATTTTGTGGGTTAGTCTCTGTGACCTCTATTCTGTACCATTCATCTGCAGTATGTTTTTTTGCAAATGCAATGCTGTTTTTGTTACCATTGCTCTGTAGTATGGTTTAAGGTCTGGTATAGTGATGACACCTGCTTCACTCTTTCTGCTAAGGATTACTTTAGCTATTCTTGGTCTCTTATTTTTCCAGATAAATTTCATGGTTGCTATTTCTATTTCTATGAGGAATGCCATTAGGATTTTGATCAGAATTGCAGTAAATCTGTATAGTGCCTTGGTAGCATTGTCATTTTGATAATATTAATTCTGCCTATTTATGATCAAGGTAGATCTTTCCATTTTATAAGTTCTTTTTTGATTTTTTTCTTTAGGGTTCTGTAGTTTTTCTTGTGTATATCTTTCACCTTTTTCATTAAGTTACTTCCCAAGTATCTTATTTTTTTGAAGTTATTGTAAATGGGGTAGGTATCTTCATTTATTTACCAGAAGATTTTTCACTGATATACAAAATGCCTTTGATTTATGGGTGTTGATTTTATATCCTGCTACTTTGCTAAATTTATTTACTAGTTCTGGAAGTTTTCTGGTGGAGCTTTTTGAGTCTTCTAGGTATATAATCAAATCTGGCATTTGCAGGTAAATGGATAGCATTGGAGAAGATAATGCTAAGTGATGCTAGCCAATTCCAAAAAAAAAAAAAAAATACCAAATATAAGGAGCCTGACTCATAATTGGGTAGGGAGGGTGATCATGAGAGAAATAGATGGATTCTCAGTAAAGAAGAGGGGTGGGAGGAAAAGAAAGGGGCAGGGGATTAGCAGGAATAGTAGAATGTGATAGAGACCATCATCAAAAGTACATGTACAAAGACACAAATTTGTATCACCATACTTTATATACAACCAGAGATATGAAAAATTGTGTTATATACATTAAATATGATTTGTAATTCTTCTGTTGTCATTTATTTAAAAAACTCGATAGAAATATGAAGAAAATTTGTTCATAAATTACATACATTAAATATGTGCATGTTATATATAGAAATATATATATGGAAAGGCAAGTCTCTTTCCTGAATTTTTAAAAATTAATTAATTTATTAAATTGTTCTAACTTGATAATAGAGCAGAATGCATTTCACTTCATAGCACACAAATGGAGCACAAAATTTTATTTCTCTTGTTGTACAGAAAGTATAGTTACAAAACCCATGTAACACTATTTTCTGTAAAACAAGATTTTCATCTCATTCCACAATCTAACCTACCTCTATATCATCTCCCATCACCTCCCTCCCCTTTGTCTTATTCAATGTTTCTTCATTTCTTCCATGCTATCTCCCACTTCTCTCGTTGTGGATCACCATCCACTTAGCAGAGAAAACATTAGGTCTTTTGGTTTAGGAGGATTGGCTTACTTGCCTTAACATGATATTCTCCAACTCCATCCATTTACTTCCCAATTCCATAATTTTATTCTCTTTTAATGCTCAGTAATATTCCACTGTGAAAATAGACCATATTTTCTTTATCCATTCATCTATTGAAGAGCATATAGATTGGTTCTATAGTTTTCCTATTGTTAATTGTTTTGCTATGAGCATTGATGTGGATATGCCTCTGTATTATGCTGTTTTTAGCTCTTGTTGGTCTAAACTGAGGAGTGGGATAGCTGGGTAAATTTTGGTTTCTTTCCAAGTTTTCTAAGGAATCTCCTTATTCTTCTCCAGATTGGTGTCACCAATTTAGAGTCCTACCAACACTGTAACAGTGGGCCTTTTTCCTCACATCCTCACCAACATATATTTTTGCTTGTATTTTTAATAATTGCCATTCTTATTGGAGTAAGATTAAATTTTGGAGTAGTTTTGATTTGCAGTTCTTTAATTGCTAGAGATGTTGAACATTTTTTAAAAATTTGCTCCTATTCTCTGTTATCACTTTTCACCTCACTGATTGTTTCTTTTGCTGAGAAGAATATTTTCAGTTTGAATTTATCCCATCTAGTGACTCTTGTTTCTATTTCTTGTGCTTTAGTAATATTCTTAAAGAAGCAAAATTTCAAATCCCCTACCTGGGATTACAGGTGTATGACATGATGATAGCCACACAATTCATTTTCACTTCAAGCCCACTTTCTTAAGGGGGTTTCATCCTAGGAAGAAAAAGAAAATGTTATAGACAGGCCATTGGGTCGAAGGCCATGGCATCAAATAAGGAATATACCATTAATCAATTTAAATAATAGACTCAAATCTTTGGATCTGGGGAAAAACATATATATATATATATATATATATATATATATATATATATATATATATATATATATATACATACATACACACACACACACACCATACACTTTCTGGTTAAATCTTCTTGCCCTAACTCAGGCAGTTTCTCTCTAGTTTTTTTTATATCTCAGCAGAAATATTGATTAAAAAATAAATGTATCTTTCACCTGTAGCATAAAAAGAAGTGATCAATCCTTCATCTTCCTGAACTCAGGACAAGCATAACTCTCAAATATGGTTCTGTGAACTGAGATTTTCTTGAGTCTTGACATGGTTTTGAGGGTGCTGTTCCAAAAATACATATACTTTATTAGTAATATTTTAAATACATAATGGTAATTTTCACATAGTGGAAATTATGGGTTATACTATAAAATTCAATTTTTACTATTTTATATGAATTCTAAAAAAATAATTATCTTTCCACCTCATACAATTTTAATATTTAATCTATTTCCGTACCAGAGAAGTTAACTGAAATTTTACAGGATTGTCATGGTATTATTTCCATCAATAAATAATATATTTACATATATAATTTACAAATTCAAAAGGCCTCATATGCAAGTTTAAATGCAAGTGCTTTTCTGGGTTGGCTTTATTTTACTTCTCCAAGGATACCTTGCCTTAAATTTGCTGCAGCCTGAGGATCTGGATTTCAATTCCCAGAGCCTCAAAAGAAAAATAAATAAATGAATAAATAAATAAATAAATAAATGTACAGAAAAGACCCTACAATTGTGACATCGTTTGTTTCTAGATTTGAGGTTATCTCCTGACTCTCAAAAAATCACTAGGCTCAGATTGAGCATATGAAGACATAAGTTGTGTCTAATCAGGACCCCTTATATAAGCATTGTCCAATCTACTCATATTAGGTAAAGAGAAGTTTTGACCATCTAAAGTGAAGTCTGCCAGAGTGGGTATCCATTTCTAGGCTTCCTCACTTATGTTCAGTGAACCTGATTTTTTCTCCTGTACAGGTACTTTGTGATTTATAGAGAGGACACATGGTTCCAAAAATACAGTAAATGATGAGTGTGCAGTGAAATCCTGAGACTGGATGGTGAGTCTGGTTGAAACTGGCTGCACTGACTATGGTGGGAACTGGGAATTGTTGGCTAGAATCCCTGGTGTAATTTTTGGTTTCTGCAGTCCTGTATCTTTTTCTGAGAAAGGTCAGCCCTTAATTTTGATGAGCCAGTCAACTGGACCATATATTAACAGTAGACACTGGAAGTTCTATAGTATCCTATAGAATATTTTCATCCCCTACCTTAAATTCTATGTGAGAACATTTGTGGCAATATTTCTGAATCTTCTCAGATTGTGTTGTGGATTCTGGAGTGAGGAGATCATCACAATCACAACTCCATGTATTTTTTCCTCCAGGAGGGGGGTGAGATACTCTATATGTATCTCAGCTTTTCTTTCCTTCTGAATTCATTCTCCTTCTTTTTGGAGACTGTGGTATTCTGGATTGAGCCAGAGGTACTGTACCACTTAGCTACATACCTGGTACTTTTTATTTTTTTTTATCTTCAAACAGTTGCTGAGTGTGATTTTAAATTTATGTCCCAGTATTGTGAGTTGAATTTATATATAAAATTTTAGCTTCCTGTTCAATGACAACTTCCCCCTTTTCCAGTATTATCAGTTACATTTTTTCAGTATTATCAGTTACTTTACCCATATTGTATTTCAAATGAACATGGTATTTTCAATTGTTATACCAAAAACCGGATGAGACTTTAAAGTATTTTTTTTCTTTCTGGGTGCAATGATACATGCATATTAATTCCAGAGACTCAAGCGGCTAAGTCAGTAAGAGTGCAATTTCAGGGTAAATATCAGGAATTTATGTAGACTAATTTGACAATTAGAAAAACCTGTCTCAAAATTTTAAAACATGGCTGGGTATGTAGCCCAGAATTAACATGCTGATGTTTCAAATCCCCACTACCATAGAAAAAAATCAAAAGCAAAATTTGTTGTTGTTGTTGTTGTTTATGAGCATTTTATATGATTGAAAAGTAAAGAAGAATCACTTTATCTTGGAAAAATCATGTGTTTCTATTCTTCCTTTATGTCTCCAAAGGCAGACAACCTGTCAGAGTGTCTTTATGCTCATATTTTCTTTTGTGGAATGTATATGAGAGCATTCTCATTCCCTACTCTGGTATTTTCCTGGAACTGTGTTTCAGAACTATGTAATATGAGGATTCAACAGCTGGCACATCTAATGCCTCTCATAAGTCCAGATCAGTACTTGGGGCTTTTCTTGTTCAAGAGCAGTATAAATGTAGAGAGCTTAGTTTCTCAAAGAAATAACTAAGAGAACTCTCAACTTCCATTTTTTTAAATGTCTTCACTAATTTTATAGTCTAGCACAGTGTTTCTTTCTTCCATATTCATATAATTGGAGTACTACTTACCATTCCACTTTTTGAGAGTAGCCATTCTAACAGCTGTGTTCATGCAGAAAATCTTATAGTTGGATGGTCCACTAAAATTCTGATGCAAGCTTTTTAGATTCCAGTGTGCCTTATGCTCACTGGAAAAATAGTGATGTGCATCTATTTTAGAAATAAAGAGGGATCTGTGATTGTAACAATTTTTCTTCACTAATATTCGAGATTTTAGCCCATTATAGTGTTTGCACACCAATGTGAAAACACTCCTTTTTGTTCTAGGGAGATTTGCACCTGCACAGTTACCAGTGCTTTCAATGCTTTGAGGTTTCAGATGTAGTCCATTGAATGGAAAAATTAATATTGGGACAAATTACTTACAGAAAGAATTGGTTAGGTCTGCTGTTATTAGCAAAGTGAGCTGGGTGAGAGAGCTCAGGAAGTGCTAAACTGCCACTTTGGCTTTCATTGGTGGCCTATATTTCCCTGTTAATTTTTTGGTACTGTCTAGATAAAAGTTCGACTGTCAGCAATAGCTCTTTGCATTTTTAGAGAATGTTGGCAAATCCCTCTAAGGGATTAAGGGGTTACCTTAAGATTTAACACCTCTTTCACTCTGGTCTAATGGGATAAAGCCCATGGATCTTGCATGGCCATAGAAAACCACTTATTTTTCCCCCCTGGAGTAAATACTGATTTATATCTTATTCCTTCCTCTGTGTGTACAGATAAATTAGAATTTAAACTACAGGCAATTTAGAGTTAAATAATATATTTCAAACCCAAATCAATCTTCCTTTATTTATATTAACACTGGATTTGGACATTTTGTTCCAGTAATTTTGCATATTGCTCAAATCAGCAAAATCTTCAAGTGCATTCTACTTATCTCTTGGTTGATATTTTTTTTTTTCAGTTTTCCAATTTGTGTGCCTCTATTTCCTTTACAGTTTTTAGAAGGACTCAAAACAGGAGTATATATTTATTTGGTGTATCCATAAATGGAGGGAGGCTTATATTCTGCTTTTATTTATTTTTATTTTATTTTTTAAAATTATCTTTCTTTATATCTGCTCTTTGGTTGATGCTTGTGTATAATTCCAGTGTCACACACATTCTGCACACAAGTCGCTTTTGTAATCTATGCCTTTTATTCTAACATCTACCTTGAGGTTGGATTGTAGCATTCATTCACATTAAATATTTTATTGATATGTTTTGATTTATATACTTATAATTGTTAACAATAAAAAGATATTTGCATACATATGAACTGTCCTATGTATTTTTCTCTATTGTGATTTCCTTATCTTAAAATTACTACATTGTTGTAGTATTATAACATGCATTAGTGTCAGGTAATGATCACTAGTACATTTACTCTTATGTATGAGAGAGTACTTGTCTAATTTTATATACATTCATCTTTCCAGGAAAATTTTAGAAGTTTTTGCTTTGATTTCTTCTTTAACCAAAAGTAAAGAATGGTAAAATTATGACCAGTTATTATTAAAGGGTACCTTGGGAAAAAATGATCATTTTTATAATAGTTTTATCCTTTTTAAATATGTTGAATATTTGAGTCTTTTATGTTCTTTTCTGTATTTTTATTTTCTCAAATACTGCATATTCCTTTTGTAAACATACTTGCATATGAAATGAAACATTCATGTGACATCAGCATAAAACATACATGGTATTTTATAGTATTTGTCAAACTGGATATAATACATCAACAAAAATTCTAGCTCCTAGAATTTACATTTTACAAAATTTAATAATTACTTCTTCCTCTTTAGCCATGCCCCTTGGTTTCAACTCTGGAAGAATGTGGCTGTATTCTCATGTACATTTGCTGTAATTTTACTCTCTGTTTCCTGTATGGGTGTATCATATACATATGATTACAAAACAGTTTCTGCAAATGGATAATAAAAGCTTAAATTATTATTTTCCTTTTTTGTGAATGCATTTATTCCACATATTCATCAGTACTATTTAATTCATCTATATGATGTGATTTTATTCAATGTTACTTAACTTCTAAAGATTTTGAGTTTTTGTGATTATCGAACACTTAGATATATCCTTTTTAAAGTGACTCTTCAAGAATTTTCTGGTTTTCTTTTGCATTCTGTTGTATTTTTTTTTCTTATATGTCTTTGATTATATGTGAGGAAATTAGGGTTTTTAACTTGTCAGTTTTGCAGCTTTTAATGTAATCATTTGATGAATAGATATTTTTGTATTAATATTTTGTAATTCATAAGTTTAAGTCTATTATATTGTGTAATTTTGAAAACAAAAAAAATATATTTTTCTATTGTGATATTAGGGATTCAACCAAAGTGTCTTAATGCTGAGCATATTCTCAGCTGTGTTTTAAACTTTATTTCCAGATGGGGTTGGCTCAATTTCTTCAGTTGGCCTTAAATTTTGAACTTCATGCCTTAGACTCCAGAATAGTAGGTGTTTCAGGTGTGCACCACCATATGAACCCTATCTTTTGTATGTAAACTTTTGAGCTTTCTACTTTCTTATATATTTAAGTATTATTTATTAATAACTTATGTTCAGCATTTAATGTGTCAAAATATGTTATGTTTTATGAGTGAAGGGATAAAATAGCATTTTATTATCACACTCTTTTCCAAATATCCTAGCATGTTTTAAGAATTTTGTTGTTGGTGTTTTCTGTAGTTCCACCATTTATTTTATTATGAGGTTTACTCTGATTGATTTTACTTCATAACATCAATCATTTGGCATCATGGTATTTTGGTCAGCAGTAGACTTTATGTACAACCATGTATCTAGCAAATATCTTATCCATGTGTGAGTTTATACCATCTAGATTCTGTCATTGCACTCAGAGAATTGGAAAATTGCAGAAGATTCTGAGGATAAATTTTCCAGAGTGTATTTCCATCAAGTGAGAAATCATTATATATGCCTATATTTGTAATTATATACTGTATAATTGATATAATTTTTATTTGTTGAATTTTCAATTTTGCTAGTGCTTTTTAAGTTGTATCTGCTTTTAAAAAAATTTGTACTGAAGATTAAACCCAGTGGTGCTTAACAATAAAGCCACATCCTCAGTCCTTTTTTTATATTTTATTTAGAGACAAAGTATTGCTGAGTTGCTAAGTGCCTCACTAAGTTGCTCAATAAAATATATATATAAGACAATATTATATATAATATTGTATTAGAATTTATGATCCTTCCTTCTTATCCTCCTCAGTCACTGGAACTACAGTTGTTCATTACTAGACTGGGCTCATTTGCTTTTTAAAAGCACCAACATTGATACTGGTAACTCTTTGTTAGATTTATCTTTAATAGCTTCTAATTTCGCTCTTTTGCTTAAGACTTTCTTTATTTTTAGTTTTTAAATTATACTTTTTATTGGGATGGATAATTTGATAATAAATTCTAGTCATTTTTTGGCTTACTAATTTTTTTTGTATGTTTTATTTTCACCTCAGGTATAGATGAATTCCAGTTTTTCCAGCTGTATGGAGGTCTAAGTGAAACATAATAACCTCTATGGATATTGTTAAAGAAATGGAACCACAATTTTACCCAGTTTTTTGACTGTACTGTATATGGCCAAAGGACATAAAATCAGCATACTACATTGACACAGCCACATTAATGTTTACAGCAGCACAATTCACAATAGCTAAGCTATAAAACCAACCATTTAATGATGAATGGGTCCATTCAATGATGACAGGATAAAAAACTGTTGCTTATATACACAATAAAGTATGAATCGGCCATAAAGAAGAATGACTTTAGGACATTTGCCAGGAAATGGATAAATCTGGAGATTTTATGTTAAGTAAAACAAACAATTTCTATAAAACCAAAAGTTGAAAGTTATTGCTGATATGTGAAATCTAAAGCTCATAAAGTGGGGAAGGGTAAGAAAAGAAGATCAGTAGATTGCACAATGGTAAACAAAAATAAGTAAATAAATAAATAAATAAAAAGACAAGGATAGAAATATAAAAGATATATATCTGTGAGTGAATCCTACCATCGTAGCCACCAACAAGAACAGGATTTTAATTAGGATAAGATATATCCCATGCTTGCATAATACCATAAAATCGATTTTACTGTCAGGTAGAATTAGAAAGAACCAATAAAAAAATTATATTTGTTTGAAGAGCTATATGTATATTCCATTATAAATATCATACAATATAAAAATTGATCAAAGTTTGTATATATACATACATACATACATACACAATTTTGTATGTTGAAAAATGTTAAAATTATAAAAAGGAAAATTTAAACAGGATTGTTGCTTTTTTATATTAATAACATACATAAAAACCATAAAATGTTTGAATTATATAAACTATTAAATATTTCCATTTAGTGGTCTGTATACCTTGTTACATTTCAAAATTTCTCTTATACCATTGATATTGGAATTACTAGAGATTTCACTACACATTCAGAATAGCCAGTTCTATCAGAGAAATAACAAATAACATTCTACACATTAGTAAATCTCTGATTAGTGGTTGTACAATTAAAATTTCAGGATTCCCTTTCTTAATTACCATGATTTTCTCATCTGAAAAATATGTATAATTTAGATCAAGATATAAAAAATTACAAAATATACATTTTTGTGATAATGCGTGAGTTTATATTGTGTTTCATAAATGTGGAGTATGTATACTTTTTTTAAATTAAATCACTTTTTCTGCAGAAGTAGATAATAGTATCATTGTGTTACAAAACACTACCTACATGATAGTCTACTAACTCTAATTTCAACTGTAATTACATTACAGACTGTGCAAATATTCCTGTCGTCAATGTGTTATTTATTTACCTATTCTTATTTTAGGAACTGTTAACATTTATGGATATAGCCATTGATTTTACTGAAGAGGAGTGGGAATGCCTTCAGCCTGCTCAGAAAAATTTATATAGAGATGTGATGCTAGAGAACTATAGAAACTTGGCCTTCCTGGGTAAGTTTAATTTCCTTTTAAAATTATTAATGACTAATTATTATTTAATTTACTTCTGTTGCAGAGTATCTTCTGGGAACTTCCCTATAAAAATGAGTTTCAGATTTATGTTTCAAAGAAAAAGGGCATTTTTAGTACAGATATTTCTCTCTCTCTCTCTCTCTCTCTCTCTCTCTCTCTCTCTATATATATATATATATATATATATATATATATATAAAGATAGATTTATAGATATATAATTTTACTCCTTAATCTGTCTCTTTCTTTGTGTGTTACACATCCTTAACTTTAGATAAGTAGTACCTAGTATAATTTAGTGATGTAAACTATTGTAGACTACACATAGCAGGGGACACAGTTGAGTCATTCAAATGTCAAGGAGAAAACCAAACTAAAAAATTTTGAAAGAGTAGTTATCCTTCAGAAGAAATTTTTAGAAGATTAGGTTTATTCATTTTGATTGTAATCATTTAACACATACTGCCCTATATTTATCACTTTTTCAAATTCCTTGTTGTTCTCTGTTTTCTTCTTTAGTGATGTCCCAGTTTATTCAGATTAACCATCAAAACCTACCTTTTGTTGTGAGGACCAGCATGATGTGTTTCAAATCTTCCTGTGAGGAAACCTTTAAAGGGGCAAACAGAAGAGAGAGACACACACATACAGTGAAAAGGAAAAAAAAGAAAAAAACTGGCCACCCCTCTTAACAGCTGCTCATATATTACCCCAAAATTACATAGCTTCTGCTACCATGACTACATTCTAACCCAGTGTTTCTTTAACCCTAAGTGCTAGCTAACCAAGTTTAGGTACAGTTAATACAAATATAGAGCCCCTTCTCCCTAAGGGCATTACCACAGAAACTAGATAGTGCACCTGTAGAGTTGTCTTAATAGCTTCAGGGAGAAACTTCTGGGCATTACAATTGTGGGACTCGGGGTGCCAGTTACAATTACCCCCACACTTTCCTGTCTATTTGAAGGTCAGAATACCTAATACCTCCTGTCTTTTTAAAGGCCTTTTGAATAAATAATATTACTTATCTCCTTAATCCTGGTGGGGGCAAAAAATAGGGCAGGCA
The DNA here is from genome assembly GCF_047511675.1 of Marmota flaviventris. Taxonomy (NCBI): domain Eukaryota; kingdom Metazoa; phylum Chordata; class Mammalia; order Rodentia; family Sciuridae; genus Marmota; species Marmota flaviventris. The sequence continues at coordinate 125,510,362 of NC_092506.1, forward strand.
TAGAAAACAGCAAGTGCCAACATCAGTAAACATCCACCTATGAATATTTTTGGCCCAGATGAAATTGAGTATACATGAAGCTCACCAATCCAACAAGTCCAAAATTCATCATCTTGTTGAACCTTATTAATTATATCTTTAAGGTAATATAAGTCTTTTGAAATAAAATCACTATTATAACTTAAATTGAAGGAACACATGGTACTAAACTTCTGATATCCTTTATGATGTAACAATAACAGACAATCAATTGCAGCATGATTGTCAAGTATGGCTTTACAATGTTGTTTTTGTTCTTCATTAAGCATATTTACATCCATTGAGGCATGAATAATACTGTTTATGATAGCATAGGCGAGTTTCATAGTAATTTCATAAGCTGGTAGAGCTAGTCCAGGTAAACCAACCAAGGAGAATGTCAAAGTGTTAAATTATGCCTTAGAGAGAAGCTTCACTGAATCATCACAGTTTTTATCAAGAGGAATAGATCTTTTATGAATAAATTGCACAGGATGGTGACCTATTAAATACTATGTGGATGGTAAGGACACATTATTCTGCTAAGACAACAATGAATACCATGAGACATTTTTGCAGGTATATAACAATTTTATGCAAGTGAGTCAAGATATTGTAATGGGTTCTAGAAGTCCAGGATCTGACAGGACTGAATTTCCCAGAGCTGGTGTACAAAAACAGAGCAAAATTGTTATTAAGACCAAAGCATTTACAGAGTTTTGTGTGAGTTTAGCAATCAAAGCAGTAACAAAGTTATCTAGAGTACATTCTAACCCCATTTTAGCCAACACCTCTTGAGCTGAGGCTGTTAATGGTTTTATATCTCCCCAAGTAACTAGAATTCAAGTATTTTGGGGTCCTCTTTTAATGTTTCTCCTCTTTTGAGGAGAATGATTATTCTCTTGTTTGGATGACCTCTTATCTTCCAGGGTTAAAAGAAACTTAGAAATCAGCTTGTGAAGTCCCTGATGTACATTTATAATTGCTATTTTTCAAGCATGAAGCTAGAGTCCAAACAGGACATGTTGGCATAAGTGTAGCAGTCTATGCTTTTCTCCACGTGATCAAAGGCATAGGATCTTGTCATGCTGGTCAGGTGGAACCTCATATATTACATAATTTTATTGGTAATGGCTGTTTGAGAATAAAATGTCTATTCAATGCAGATGACCAATTTTGACTATTAACTTTATGTTGTATATTGAGCACATTAAGTGTAAATAAAACAATATTTAATGCATATTAATAAAAGAAAGGCTAGATCTTTGTTTGTTTCTGTTTTAAATACAATTTGCTCACTCAACAAAAGCTCGTCCAAAAGAATTATGAGAAATTTAATGATTTAAAACTATATCTCATTGATTAAAAATTGTGCAAAAGGATGAGATGTAAAGGCAGGAGCATTATCCATCTTTAAACAAATAGGGTCTCTAGGAGCAGATCATGCTTGGTTACTTTCTATGCTCTCTGCTGGAACTGACTTGATATTTTCTTTTTTTAGATTCAATTCTGTTAGTAATTTTTTTCTTTTGTTTTGTGTTCTGCAATAATGCATTAGTAATCATAAATATTTTGAAGTGAATAAATCACTATACTTCTACTTTGTAATTTTTTAATATTTTTTTATTTTTCAAATTTTGATTAGTGATTTAATTTCTGGATCATTGTTTTTTTAATGTGGCATGCTTGGATTCTTTTCACATTTCATATATATATATATATATATATATATATATATATATATATATATATATATATATATAGAGAGAGAGAGAGAGAGAGAGAGAGAGAGTCTTTGACTATAATATCAACCCTACACAAAACACAGTTTGTATGTATGTGTGTGTGTGTGTATATATATATATATATATATATATATATATATATATATATATATCCCACTTCTCTTTATATATCCTATAGATTTTTATTTTTTACAGTATTTCACAGGTTGCTTAGACTTGTCTTACACTTGGTACTGCTTGATAAGCCTCTCCAATATTTGTAGAATTTCAGATATGCACACTAGGAAGGGCCCTCTCATTTTTTTGTAAAGAATTATTCACATAAACATTGTGCTCATTGATGTTAATATTTTTCAATTTCAGTCTCTGAACTTTTTTAAAATAGTTATTTAGTGTTCTTTGAGTAATTCATAACTGTCATTATCCTAATGTTAAATTATTTTCTTTTTTTGTAACTTGGATTTAGCCATGCTTCTCTTTGTTTATATTTGCTGTACTATTTTTTATTTGTTCATTAAAAGAGCCAACAGTAGATTATATAGTCCATTTTTGGGAAAAAATATAGACTTAAATAAATAAAAATAGGCAAGAACAGTGCTGCATCCTTGTAATATTTGCTAATTGGGAGGCCATGCAAAAGTACTTCATATTTGAGAGAAGTCACAGAAATTTAGAAACAGCATGGCTCAAACAATTTTAAGAAGACTTGTGTTGTAGTTCATGATATAGAATTTTTGGGGTAATCTCAAGCATTACATATGAAACACTAAAAGTTGGATGACCTAAAGATCCAGAATTGCCAGTACTAAATATGTATCCATGAACAATTAAATCAGAAAATTTAAGAGATACCTCTGCTTTTGTGTTTAGTGCCAAAATTTTTCTCAGTATTAAATCTAGGGACTCAATGTGTGTGCCCAATAGTGTCAAATGTTTAAAAATATGTACTTATATACTATTATTACTTAGTTATAAAATATTTTGTCTCTTAAATTGTTATAAAAAATATATGCAGTACTTTGAATTAAGTGAAAGGTGGCAGGCAGATATTAAGTTGTAGGAGCATTTGATTCACATGTGGAAGTCAGAAATTTAGTGAGCAAAATTTTGCTCACCAGGTACTGTGTTTTGTGTAGGGTTGATATTATAGTAAAAGTCTCCATATTTTTATTTTATTGAGCATAATAGGGTCAAGAGTTTTATTTTACCACATAGTGAGTGTTTTATGTTCTTCATAAATACTAGTAGAAGGAATACAATACCTTGTAAGAACAAAATTGATAATTATATGAAATAATGATTTTGTTAATTCATTCTATTTAGTCATTTTACCTTGAATATATAGTATAAAATACAATGATATATTTATAAATAAATAAAGTTGTATTTGTCAATAAAGGAAATTCTCATCACATGAATGTAAAAATATAAAAATCAATTTATTATACTTGACTGTCATGTGTTGAATTCATCCAAATATTAAGGCCATAGGGTATGCAAGGTTTTTATTGTCTTTTAAAATGTTTTTTATGAAAAATTTTATAGACATATATGTATATTTCTTAGTAAATTTTTTGTTCATATTTATTTTTAAGAGTCCATTGTCTCTTTAACCTTGTTGAATATTTATGGTATTATCACTCAAAATCTACTAGCTATTTTCATGTCTCCATGTCATGGTAGACAAAAAGCATTTTTGGACACTCTTTGAAAAAACCATAAATGTTTATATATGTTTTACATTTCTCTTATTCTACTGACAGTGAAGGTAGCTGGTAGATATTTCCCAAATACACAATACTATCTTATGAAGGACAAAAGGCTGTTAATGATACTTTTCTACACTTTATTATATTACTTTTCTTAATGATGTAGTCCTCTTGGATAATGTGGTCTCTACAAGAATTTGGATAATATTCTCAAGGTAATTTTTTCTTTCCTTTTTTTTTTTTTTTTGAACTAATATAGTTTTTTGGATTAATGGTGACTTTGGACTTGCTAATCTGCTACACTCCTGATGTACTTATTTTAACTTAATTTCATGTTATGTATGCAAAATATATTTATCCCTGACAAATAGGTATTGTTTTTTTTTTTAATTTTTGTTTATTTCAGCCATGACTCCTAATCATATCCAAGAATATTCACCAGAAAAGGGCCTAAAACATATATTTCATGAAGTGATAAGTGCAAAATATAGAAGTTGTGATCTTGACTATTTCCCACAAAAGAAAATATGGAAAACTACAAGTGAGAGTGAAGACCAGAAATCATATAAAAACTCAGTCGTTGTCCATCACCAGATAATTTATACTGGAGAGAAGCCCTAAAAATATAAAGAATGTTGCAAAGCATTTAGTAAAAAAAAAAGTCTTATTTACCACAGAGGAACTCACAATGGAGAGAAGCCCTACAAATGTAAAGATTCTGGCAAAGCTTTTGGTAAAACATCAGACCTTATTTGTCACATCAGAACTCACACTGGAGAGAAGCCCTACAAATGTACAGAATGTGACAAAACTTTTGGTCAAAAATCAGACCTTATTTACCACAGAAGAACTCACACTGGAGAGAAGCCCTACAAATGTACAGAATGTGGCAAAGCTTTTGGTAAAACATCAGACCTTATTCGTCACATCAGAACTCACACTGGAGAGAAGCCCTACAAATGTACAGAATGTGACAAAACTTTTGGTCAAAAATCAGACCTTATTCACCACATCAGAACTCACACTGGAGAGAAGCCCTACAAATGTACAGAATGTGGCAAAGCATTCAGTCAAAAATCATACCTTACTTGCCACATCAGAACTCACACTGGAGAGAAGCCTTACAAATGTAAAGAATCTGACAAAGCTTTCAGTTTAAAATCACTCCTAATTTGCCACAGAAGTACTCACACTGGAGAGAAGCCCTACAAATGTAAAGATTGTGGCAAAGCTTTTTGTCGAAAATCAAACCTTATTTACCACAGCAGAACTCATACTGGAGAGAAGCCCTACAAATGTAAAGATTGTGGCAAAGTTTTTGGTCAAAAATCATTCCTTATTTACCATAGCAGAACTCACACTGGAGAGAAGCCCTACAAATGTAAAGATTGTGGCAAAGCTTTTGGTCAAAAATCACACCTTATTTGCCACAGCAGAACTCACACTGGAGAGAAGCCCTACAAATGTAAAGATTGTGGCAAAGCTTTTGGTCACAAATCACACCTTAATTGCCACAGCAGAACTCACACTGGAGAGAAGCCCTACAAATGTAAAGATTGTGGCAAAGCTTTTGGTCACAAATCACACCTTAATTGCCACAGGAGAACACACACTGGAGAGAAGCCCTACAAATGTAAAAAATGTGGCAAAGCTTTTTGTCAAAAATCACATCTTATTTGCCACAGAAGAACTCACAATGGAGAGAAGCCCTACAAATGTACAGAATGTGGCAAAGCATTCAGTCAAAAAGCATACCTTACTTGCCACATCAGAACTCACACTGGAGAGAAGCCCTACAAATGTACAGAATGTGGCAAAGCATTCAGTCAAAAAGCATACCTTACTTGCCACATCAGAACTCACACTGGAGAGAAGCCCTACAAATGTAAAGATTGTGGCAAAGCTTTTGGTCAAAAATCAGACCTTATTTACCACAGCAGAACTCACACTGGAGAGAAGCCCTACAAATGTACAGAATGTGACAAAACTTTTGGTTAAAAATCAGACCTTATTCGACACATCAGAACTCACACTGGAGAGAAGCCCTACAAATGTAAAGATTGTGGCAAAGCTTTTGGTCAAAAATCAGACCTTACTTACCACAGGAGAACTCACACTGGAGAGAAGCCCTACAAATGTAAAGAATGTGGCAAAGCTTTTGGTCAAAAATCATACCTTATTCGCCACATCAGAACTCATACTGGAGAGAAGCCCTACAAATGTAAAGATTGTGGCAAAGCTTTTGGTCAAAAATCACACCTTATTCACCACAGCAGATCTCACACTGGAGAGAAGCCCTACAAATGTAAAGATTGTGGCAAAGCTTCTGGTCAAAAATCACACCTTATTTACCACAGCAGAACTCACACTGGAGAGAAGCCCTACAAATGTAAAGATTGTGGCAAAGCTTTTGGTCAAAAATCATACCTTATTCACCACATCAGAACTCACACTGGAGAGAAGGCTTAGAAATGTAAAGATTGTTGTAAAGCTTTTGGTCAAAAATCACACCTTATTTACCACAGGAGAACTCACACTGGAGAGAAGCCCTACACATATAAATTATGTGGCAAAGGTTTTGGTCAAAAAATAGACCTTATTCACCACAGCAGAACTCATACTGGAGAGAAGCCCTACAAATGTAAAGAATGTGGCAAAGCTTTTACTCAAAAAATAGGCTTTATTTGCCACATCAGAACTCACACTAGAGAGAAGCCTTACAAATGTAAAGAATGTGGCAAAGTGTTCAGTCAAAAATCACACCTTATTTGCCACAACAGAACTCACACTGGAGAGAAGCCTCACAAATGCAAGTATGTGACAAAGATTTTACTCAAATTTTACCCCTTATTTGCCACAGGAGAATTTACACAGGAGAGAAGCCTTACAATTATAAGGAATGTTGCAAAGCTTTTAGCAATAAAACAGGCCTTATTCACCACAACAGAACTCATGCTGGAGAATAGCTCTATAAATGTGAATAATGTGGAAAAGCTTTTAATAAAAAATAAAACTTTAGTCACCACATCAGAAGACATGCTGGTGAATGTGAAATGTGAATAAAGTGATAATATTTTAAAGAAAGACCTTGGGGCTGGGGTTGTGGTTCAGTGGTAGAGTGCTAGCCTCGCATGTGTGAGATCCTGGGTTTTATCCTCAGCACCACATAAAAATAAATAAGTGAAATAAAGGTATTGTGTCCAACTACAACTAAAAAATAAACATTAGAAAAAGAAAGACTAAACCTTATTAACAACAGAATTTATACAGAAAAGAACCCCTACAAATTGAAACAATGCAGCAAAGCTTTTAATAAGAAATCAATTCTTTTCACCACTAGGCTACTTATTCTGGAAAGAAGACATCTAAATGTAGAGAATATAAAAAAAATTAAATTATATATCATATATTACTAGACATCAGAGAACACACACTGGAGAAAAGCTCTACAAATGAGACCATTGTACCATTACTCTAAGAAAGGGACAACATTTAATACTCACCACAATAACCATAGTGTAGAGAAAGTTTTGAAATGTGAAAATTGATAATGTGACAATGCCACCAAAATTTATTCACCAATACTCAGCACTTCTGGATACATACTGGTTAGAGAAAATACAAATGGAAAAAAAATATAGCTACATGTTCTTAAACACTGCTTATTTTTGGAGAATTCATTGTGCCCAGAAACTCTAAAAAGTTAAATAACATTTCCAAAATGTATTCAAATTTTAAATTCATTGAACATCTGAAAACTCATACTAGTAGTGAACATTGAACAGATTTTGTCCAAAATGTATGCCTTATATAACAATGAAACATTTATAATAAATGTGAGAGTATAGTAAAGTTATTATCTATATATTACACCTTGATGTATATGAGGATCAGTAAAATACAGAACTCATTTAAGTTTACAAAACAAGTAGTTGTCTTTAACTTTTGCTTAAATTTATTAAGCATTATCAAGTTGTTTTGTAGAAATATCAGTCATAAATATCAAATGCATAGTGAAGAAACCTCATCTTTGAAAGAATATAATTGTTTTTATAAATTAAAATTACTATTTTCACTTTTGAATAGTTATAAAAGAATTATATGAAATCTATTTTTGATGTTTAACACTGAAGTGTAATATTTTAAACTGTAATTTGTTTTGTATTTCAGTTTAAGTTTAGGTAGTTTTATACACTGAGCCACATTCCTAAGCCCTCTCTCCACTTTTTCAAATTTTGAGACTGTATTGCTAAGTTGCTTGAAACCACACTAAGTTGCTGAGGCTGAATTTAAATTTATGAAATTACTCAGCTTCCCAGTTTGCTTGGATTACAAGCATAGACCATCATGTCAGGTTTACAGTGCATTTTTTAACATATATTTACCTTATGTATGCAATATGTCTTTATAACTGAATATTTGTTTATATGTTAACACTCATATATTGCATCCTGTTGTTAAATGACAGACATCATAGTGTTCCACTTGACTAAATGTTCTATGTAACTGAAAACATACTGGTGAGTGAATAATACTCTAGCATCTGTTAATACTTTTACACATTTTAATCAAACTTAATGTGGAATACAATTTGCATAAGTCAGATCTTTTTTTTTCTGTTTGTATTTATGGTGAAATTAAGAGTTATAAGAAGGATATAGATATAGGAAAATAAGCCCCAGGTTTTCATATCTTGATTTATAAATTTTAAAATTTTAACTTTTTAACATTTTAACATTTCCTAGTGATTTTAATAGATTGAATTTCCACAAACTTAAGGGTAGCTCTTACAGGAGAGAAGAGCTTTATCTTTCTTGTGTGCATAATGGCCTTCTAGACTTCATCCTCATTGGAGACATTTCATTTTTCTGTGAATGAGGTCAATGATCAGTGTTTTCATGTACATTAGTAAATTCTGATATCTTTGTTATTCTATAGGTAGTGTTATTTCAGGGCAGGAATTGGAGAAATGGATGTGGAGTCAAAGTTGAGTGAGGCCTTATACTTATGACAAAATAATCAATGAGCTATGTTTTATAGTCTCATTTTCTGAGGACCAAGTAGTAAGAGGTAAACTGAGAAGGTTGTATGTAAAGATTAAGTTTCTTATCATAAAATGTTGGCTTTTCAGGTACAATAGGGTAAAAGCTTATTATACACAGAATCCATACAAAAATCATATTGAACATCATTCACAATTTTATTAACCATGATTACATATAATTCATGAAGACCTGAGTTTACAGCAACATTTGCCTAAGAACAAGGTCTAGGGACATTTTACACTCTCCAATATAGACATATTTATACAAATTTAATTATACATGAAACTACACTAAATGACACGAAAAATCAATTGGATCAACACAAAACAATATATAAATAAAAACTTGTAAAGACTTAAGCAACTGACCAATAGTGGATGAAGTGTGGTTTCCAAATGCTAGGGGAAAAATGGACATATAATCAGTTAAATGTAATTGAAGAAAGATAAGTTACCCACTTTGAACTACAACAGCATTTGAAAGAAGAGGAGTCACAAAGTAAGCAAAGATTATTCACCTCCATTTGTATGCTTTGTAATATTTTCCAAAAATTTTCTTCATATATTATTGCAGTCAAATTGAGAAACAATCCAGAAAATTAAAAAAGACAAGTATTGCCCCTCTGGTTTTAAAATCAAGAAAAGGAATAGAGAGAGATTTATTGAGCTAGAAAAATTTACTAATTAGAGTGAAAAAATAAAGAACTGAGATTACCAGAGTCTAAGTATAATGTATTTCAGCCATCCCTGGCTGCACAGGGCATTTTTGCTTAGCAAAGAATTTGTTCACGTATGTACGCTTAAACAACATTCCTGTTTTTAGTCAGTCTTTTTCATTAATAACAATGATGTACCTTTCAACAGTTTCCAGCCACAAAAATACACAATTTCAGAAATCTTCTGTTTCATCATCCATATATTCTGCCACAATATTCAACAGGGCAAGATAATATAAACCTTTTGGCAGTCCCATCAAGGCATTCACTTCTATTAATAGAAAAGTATGATACATGGAACAATGTAAGTTTACTTAGTAAAAATATTTTTTTTAATGAAAAATAGATTCCAACTCCTTTGTCTTGGGATTACATTAGAAAAATATGAGGTAATTATACTGTATATTATGACCTTAGGCTATGAGCCTTAAAATTACCTTAAAATACAAAAGAATATTAATGTTTATTTTTAAATAGAGTTTTTATATTTCAAATATTCAAATTCCACAGCAATCAATGATACAAAAACATGAGGAAAAAAACTGCAGTTTGATGTCTCATCATGACATTTCAATACCTGCTGTAGATTCCCTGTGGCTTCCGCTTTTAATTTAAACAAATAATAATTTTTCCATACAATTTGGGTGAAGTGGAGGACAAAATCTCCTGCATTGCTTTCCTGGGCAAGCCATCATACTTAAAACAACTGAACCCCAAATCAAAATACGTTTACTCTACATTCTAATTATATCAGTTCTTAACTCATCTAGCATAAAACAAATCCACTTTCTTCTGGTTGAATATCTTGAGCTCAAATAGATGGAACCTGGGAGCTAAAAGAAGTATGACATAAATAATGAGGTCTCTTTTTTGCATAAGGCAAATTGCAATTTTTGTATTTGATTTTTCTGCCTGTGAAGATGTACATTTATCTTCCTACAATGGTATTATGATTGATGGTGACTTGTGTGATTACAGGAGGCTTTAAATGCAGCTACATGTGTTTGAGTCCTTTCACTGGTAAAATACTATAATTTGTACTCTAATAGGAGACTCAAAATGGTGCTATACAAACCTATTTTTTTAAGAGAGGGTGAGAGACAGAGAGAGTGAGAGATAATTATTTAATATTTTATTTTTTAGTTTTCTGTGGGCACAACATCCTCATTTGTGTGTGGTGCTGAGGATTGAACCCGGCTGCACGCATGCCAGGCGAGTGCGCTACTGCTTGAGCCACATCCCCAGCCCCAAACCTATTTTTTTAATCTGCTTCTTTATTCATGGTTTTCTAGTGGTTTTGATCTAGTCAGTTCAGACCATTTCTGATTAATGGGTGTCATCAAAATATAAATTCCCTCTATAATCATTAGCAATGAGACAATTCTTCCCATTAAAAATAAAAAACATTCTCATATAGTCTTTGCTATATTCTAAGGAACCACTCTTGCTTTTGCTTTACTAAACAAAATCAATTCCACATATTTGAGTCCCAAAGTAAATGGCAATACATTAAACTAAGCACCATGAGGAATATAAGAAATACAAGATATCACCTTTGAAATATAAAAATAAGAATCAGAAATGCTAAGCCATTACCATCTAAGCTATACCAGAGCTTTTAAAATGTAATCTTAGATGTTCTACTCACTCTCATAGTAAGATGCCTTAGACTCAAAGATATTTAATCACTCACTAAATGTCACTCAGTGAATGCATAACAGTTCTTATTCTAAAGCTTTTACAGAATTTTTTGATAATACATTGCAAAGTCTCACCTGTGTTCTTTAGAAATAAGACACAGAGGTTGTTTTAGTCTGTTTTATAATGTTATAGAAAAATACCAGAAACAGGCCAATGTATAAAAAGAGATATAAACGCATAAAAATTATTTTCTGAGAGGCTGGGGTTGTGGCTCAGTGGTAAAGTGCTCACCTGTCACATGCAAGAAGCTGGGTTCAATTCTCAGCACCACATAAAAATGAATAAATAAATAAAATAAAGGTATTGTGTCCAACTAAAACTTGTAAATAAATAAAAATAATTTTGAGTACATAGTTCTGAAGATTTAAGTGCACTCTACCAGAATCTTCTCAGCTCCTATGACAGCTCCTTCACCTGCATTACACATGAGGTAGCATTATGGTGAGGGCTCATTTGAGAGGTAGAGAGAACATAATGAGACAGGAAGTCAGGAAATTCAGAAAAAAAGACTTGTTCTTTTGAAACACCCAGCTTTAATAAAAACTATGTTGTGCCCCATGAAATTTATATTAACCCTCTCCAAGAACATCTCCCCCAATGATCTAAGAACAATTTACTAGATCTCACTTCTTAAGCATTCCACTATTTTCCAACTCTCTCCCTTTGAAACTAAGTTCCAAACACATGAGTATTTGGGGGACATACTCAAATCATAATGAAAGTAATATGAGAGAGACAATGGTAAAAATGAGACATAGAATGTCATTTCTTAGTAATTATAAAGATTCTAGATACTACAATAAAATGCTTTAGAGTATTATTTTAGGTTGATATTTTATTTTAAAGACAATAGGGAATTAAATTACTTTTTGAAGAATGAATGAATTTGAATATGACAAGACTAATGGGCTAGGTATATTAAAATAAGGGAAAAGTTTGTGCAAAAACTCAATGAATGTTTAGTAAACCATGCCTAGGTATAAAAAGAGAATGTTGGGCTTTCTGATTATGCTATATCAAGCCAAAAGTTTACTGGCTAAAATCTGGTGGCCCTCAAAACCAGAGGAAATATTCATATAAAAGATGCAGTGGACATCTGTCTCAAGAGCTTCCTACTTAAAATATCTGCTTCCAAAGACTATATGATTCATAGTAATTCTCAGGAGTATTATATTTCTTTCAGTTTCAATTTTTAGCTTTCTATATACTTACCACACCATCTCATGGCCAAATCAATATTTTCTTGAAATTTTTCATATATTAATCTATACACTATCTCAGATATGTTTGTTTCTAGATTGTCAGGGATCTCTCCTAGAGAATTCTGAGATGTGTGAGAGGTTTAACAAGCATAGAAAATTGCTTATTAAAAATAAGTCATATTGTAAGTGGGAGGTAAAAGGAGAAAAGAAGCAAAAGTCCTCATCTAAACTTATATGTGTTGATACTACACAAGGTTATTCCAATGATGTCTGGTTTGGTTTAGGAAAGCAACTTTTCTTATACATTATGACACAAAGTTCATCAAATATGGTTGTTACAGACTTTTGGAGAACACGTAAATTTTTCTTAGTAATTTCTACATTGAAAAACTACTGTTACCTTTAAACAAAACTATCCATTGCAATAAATCTGAAATAGTTCTTTAATATTGCAAAACAGAAAATTGATGGCATTATTCACCGAATACTAATATTTTCCAATAACACCTCACACCACAATATATGTTCCTTATATAGTTTAACACCTATAGGAGTTCTTAACACAATGGATAGATAATTAAAGTAAAGAGTGAAATGAGACTCAGAAACAACTTATTATAGTAAAAATCATTATTACATTATTTCAAATACTAGTCCACCCTTTTGCTTTTTTTCCCAAAAGTTAATTTTTTGACCTTTGTTATGATATTTCACTTTATTTAAATAACATAATAAATAGTACTGTGTTTTCATATATACTCTCTGATGCATCTCAAATATATTTGCATACCCCAAGACCTTAGCAGATTCGTATACACATTATTCACTAGAGAAGCAGTAGTTACTTCTGAAATCTATATTGCTCTTTTCAAATGAGGTCTTACAGTTTTTTAAAAATATCTGAAATAATTATAATGAACTTATTTCTAATTAGCATATAGTAAGTGCCTGATAAATATTTGTGAAAAAGAATGAAGAAATAATAAGAGCATTTATATAATCTGTACAATATGGTATGTGGTATTTCATGATTTTAGCTACACTTATTGAATATTATAACAATCTTACTATGCGAGTAAGATGTGGGTTTGATGAACCAATAATAAATAGAAATTGTATGCTGCATTGTTCCTAATTCACCAAACAATTTTTTTCAAAAACAGACATTCTGATGTGTGGTTTTTGTCAACTATTATATTATGAATGAATGAAGCTCAGTAAATGAAAAATTGGAACTACATACTTGCTTAGGGTGCCTATCATTCATTGTTAAAAAACCTTTAGCTATATAAAATTTCAATACTGTATGTACCATTGTGATATAGTGGAATTTTGATAAAATGTACTTTAATAATGCTGAAGTCTTTCATTGAGTCTTATATCAGTTTATGAAATAAACTTACTATATGTGATTTCCTCAATTCTAAGTGTCTTATGTTTTAAGAAACTATATGGACAATGCAAATTAAAGTTAACATACTAATATCAACAGCAGAAGCACCACAGGAAAGATGAAAACAAAGAATTGCGAGATTCCACCATTATAGATGTAATTTTCTCAACACCTTTTCAATGAACCTAACCCACTATTGATACCAAAATTAATGAGCAAACTCTTCTCATGCTGATTGTGCATGATGCTATTATATAAAATGAAAACAAACAAATGTGTCAGAGATGCATTTTACAACACTAGTAAAAATACAATATATTGATCGGTATCTCACTGTGTTTTACCCCAGCAAATACCTTCTCAGTGTGCAAGATAAATGGGTAAAAATTTTTAAAAATGAAGTAAAATTTATGTTAAAGAATAACAACTATTTTTTCATAAGGAAAATATTAATGTCTTTTTGAAACAACATGTCAATAAACTGTGCCCTGTCACATAAAGGAAAGCAACAATTCTGGTAATTTTCTTCATTTTATTTTTTGAATATGCCAAGTATTCTTTGGCAAACTTCCACATATATTGTTTTAATTTTACAGGTGTAAATTATATCTGGTTTTCTCTAAATTGTTACTTATTTAATATAAATTTGGTGAGAAATTATTTCTGCATGTGCTGAGAGTGAAATATAGTGAGGAATGGAAGTCATTTAAAGCTCTATAAATTGCAATCCCAGAATTGTGGGAGGAAACTGTATATAATCATGAGAAGCATATTGAGTACTATGAATTTGTTCCAGATATTTATTTTCCTTAGTATCCACTTTTCACATAAAGTAGTGCTTTTAAATGAAGTTGACTATTAAATATCATAGAAAAGGCCATCAGAGTAATCAGAAGAAGAAATTTAAAATAGAAACAATCAAATCATAAACATCTGGTTGAAAGAAGAACTGGCCAACTGTTGGATCTTAGCTTTTGACTTTACTGAATTTTCTCCTATCTTTTTTATTCTTATTTTTATTTTTTTAATTTTTTTATTGTTGGCTGTTCAAAACATTACATAGTTCTTGATATATCATATATCACACTTCGATTCAAGTGGGTTATGAGCTCCCATTTTTACCCCATGTACAGATTGCAGAATCACATCAGTTACACATCCATTGATTTACATATTGCCATACTAGTGTCTGTTGTGTTCTGCTGCCTTTCCTATCCTCTTCTATCCCCCCTCCCCTCCCCTCCCCTCCCCTCTTCTCTCTCTGCCCTCTCTACTGACATTCATTTGTCCCCCTTGTATTATTTTTCCCTTTCCCCTCACTTCCTCTTGTATGTACTTTTGTATAACTCTGAGGGTCTCCTTCCATTTCCATGCAATTTCCCTTCTCTCTCCCTTTCCCTCCCACCTCTCATCCCTGTTTAATATTAATCTTCTTCTCATGCTCTTTGTCCCTACTCTGTTCTTAGTTACTCTCCTTATATCAAAGAAGACATTTGGCATTTGTTTTTTAGGGATTGGCTAGCTTCACTTAGCATAATCTGCTCTAATGCCATCCATTTCCCTGTAAATTCTATGATTTTGTCATTTTTTAATGCAGAATAATACTCCATTGTGTATAAATGCCAAATTTTTTTTATCCATTCATCTATTGAAGGGCATCAAGGTTGGTTCCACAGTCTTGCTATTGTGAATTGTGCTGATATGAACATCGATGTAGCAGTGTCCCTGTAGCCTGCTCTTTTTAGGTCTTTAGGGAATAGACTGAGAAGGGTAATAGCTGGGTCAAATGGTGGCTCCATTCCCAGCTTTCCAAGAAATCTCCATACTGCTTTCCAAATGGGCTGCACCAATTTGCAGTCCCACCAGCAATGTACAAGTGTACCCTTTTCCCCACATCCTCGCCAGCACTTGTTGTTTGACTTCATAATGGCTGCCAATCTAACTGGAGTGAGATGGTATCTTAGGGTGGTTTCGATTTGCATTTCTCTGACTGCTAGAGATGGTGAGCATTTTTTCATGTACTTGTTGATTGATTGTATGTCCTCCTCTGAGAAGTGTCTGTTCAGGTCCTTGGCCCATTTGTTGATTGGGTTGTTTGTTCTCTTATTGTCTAATTTTTTGAGTTCTTTGTATACTCTGGATATTAGGGCTCTATTTGAAGTGTGAGGAGTAAAGATTTGTTCCCAGGATGTAGGCTCTCTATTTACCTCTCTTATTGTTTCTTTTGCTGAGAAAAAAACTTTTTAGTTTGAGTAAGTCCCATTTGTTGATTCTAGTTATTAACTTTTGTGCTATGGGTGTCCTATTGAGGAATTTGGAGCCCGACCCCACAGTATGTAGATCATAGCCAACTTTTTCTTCTATCAGACGCCGTGTCTCTGATTTGATATCAAGCTCCTTGATCCATTTTGAATTCACTTTTGTGCATGGCGAGAGAAAGGGATTCAGTTTCATTTTGTTGCATATGGATTTCCAGTTTTCCCAGCACCATTTGTTGAAGATGCTATCCTTCCTCCATTGTATGCTTTTAGCCCCTTTATCAAATATAAGATAGTTGTAGTTTTGTGGATTGGTTTCTGTGTCCTCTGTACCATTGGTCCACCCGCCTGTTTTGGTACCAGTACCATGCTGTTTTTGTTACTATTGCTCTGTAGTATAGTTTGAAGTCTGGTATCGCTATACCGCCTGATTCACACTTCCTGCTTAGCATTGTTTTTGCTATTCTGGGTCTTTTATTTTTCCATATGAATTTCATGATTGCTTTCTCTCTTTCTACAAGAAATGCCATTGGGATTTTGATTGGCATTGCATTAAACCTATAGAGAACTTTTGGTAATATCGCCATTTTGATGATGTTAGTTCTGCCTATCCATGAACAGGGTATATTTTTCCATCTTCTAAGATCTTCTTCTATTTCTCTCTTTAGGGTTTTGTAGTTTTCATTGTATAAGTCTTTCACCTCTTTTGTTAGGTTGATTCCCAAGTATTTTATTTTTTTTGAAGATATTGTGAATGGAGTGGTTGTCCTCATTTCCATTTCAGAGGATTTGTCGCTGACATACAGGAATGCCTTTGATTTATGCATGTTGATTTTATATCCTGCCACTTTGCTGAATTCATTTATTAGCTCTAATAGTTTCTTTGTACACCCTTTTGGGTCTGCTAGGTATAGAATCATGTCTTCTGCAAATAGTGATAATTTAAGTTCTTCTTTTCCTATTTTGATGCCTTTAATTTCTTTCGTCTGTCAAATTGCTCTGGCCAGTGTTTCGAGAACTATGTTGAACAGAAGTGGTGAGAGAGGGCATCCCTGTCTTGTTCCAGATTTTAGAGGGAATTCCTTCAATTTTTCTCCATTCAGAATGATGCTAGCCTGAGGCTTAGCATAGATTGCTTTTACAATATTGAGGTATGTTCCTGTTATCCCTAGTTTTTCTAGAGTTTTGAACATAAAGGGATGCTGTACTTTGTCGAATGCTTTTTCCGCATCTATCAAGATGATCATATGGTTCTTATTTTTAAGTCTACTGATGTGGTGAATAACATTTATTGATTTCCATATATTGAACCAGCCTTGCATCCCAGGGATGAATCCTACTTGATCATGGTGCACAATTTTTTTGATATGTTTTTGTATCTGATTCGCCAGAATTTTATTGAGGATTTTTGCATCTAGGTTCATTAGAGATATTGGTCTGTAGTTTTCTTTCTTTTAAGTGTCTTTGTCTGGTTTAGGAATCAGGGTGATGTTGGCCTCGTAGAATGAATTTGGAAGTTCTCCCTCTTTTTCTATTTCCTGAAGTAGCTTGAAAAATATTGGTATTAGTTCCTCTTTAAAGGTTTTGTAAAACTCTGCTGTATACCCATGCGGTCCTGGGCTTTTCTTAGTTGGTAGTCTTTTGATGGTTTCTTCAATTTCCTCAATTGATACTGGTCTGTTTAGGTTGTCTATATCCTCCTGACTCAATCTGGGCAGATCATATGACTTAAGAAATTTATCGATGCCTTCACTATCTTCTAATTTATTGGAGTATAAGGTTTCAAAATAATTTTTGATTATCTTCTGTATATCTGAAGTGTATGTTGTGATATTGCCTTTTTAATCCCACATGCTAGTAATTTGAGTTCTCTCTCTTCTTCTCTTCGCTAGCATGGCTAAGGGTCTGTCGATTTTGTTTATTTTTTCAAAGAAACAACTTTTAGTTTTGTCAATTTTTTCAATTGTTTCTTTTATTTCTATTTCATTAATTTCAGCTCTGATTTTAATTATTTCTTGCCTTCTACTTCTTTTGCTGTTGTTTTGCTCTTCTTTTTCTAGGATTTTGAGATGAAGTATGAGATCATTTATTTGTTGGTTTTTTCTTTTTTTAAGGAATGAACTCCAAGCAATGAATTTTCCTCTTAGAACTGCTTTCAATGTGTCCCATAGATTCCGATATGTTGTGTCTGTGTTTTCATTAATCTCTAAGAATTTTTTAATTTCCTCCTTGATGTCTTCTATAACCCATTGATCATTCAGTAACCTATTGTTCATTCTCCAAGTGATGTAATCTTTTTCCTTCCTTCTTTTATCGTTGATTTTCAGTTCCATTCCATTATGATCAGATAGGATGCATGGTATTATCTCTACTCCTTTATATTTTCTAAGAGTTGCCCTGTGACATAATATGTGATCTATTTTTGAGAAGGATCCATGTGCTGCTGAGAAAAAAGTGTAACTGCTTGATGTTGGGTGGTATATTCCATATATGTCAATTAAGTCTAGGTTATTAATTGTGTTATTGAGTTCTATAGTTTCCTTATTCAACTTTTGTTTGGAAGATCTGTCCAGTGGCGAGAGAGGTGTGTTGAAGTCTCCCATGATTATTGTATGGTGGTCTATTAGACTCTTGAACTTGAGAAGAGTTTGTTTGATGAACATAGCTGCACCATTGTTTGGGACATATATATTTATGATTGTTATGTCTTGTTGGTGTATGGTTCCCTTAAGCAGTATGTAGCGTCCCTCTTTATCCCTTTTGATTAACTTTGGCTTGAAATCTATTTTATTTGATATGAGTATGGACACTCCTGCTTGTTTCCGAAGTCCATATGAGTGATATGATTTTTCCCAACCTTTCACCTTCAGCCTATGTGTGTCTTTTCCTATCAAATGCGTCTCCTGTAGGCAGCATATTGTTGGGTCATGTTTTGTGATCCATTCTACTAGCCTGTGTCTCTTGATTGGTGAGTTTAAGCCATTAACATTTAGCGTTACTATTGAGATATGGGTTGTTCTTCCAGCCATATTTGTTTATTTATGTTACTAAACATGGTTTGTTTTCCTCTTTGATTATTTTTCCCCCCTTTACTGTCCTACCTCCCACTGTTGGTTTTCATTGTTATTTTCCATTTCCTCTTCCTGTAATGTTTTGCCAAGGATGTTTTGAAGAGATGGTTTTCTAGCTGCAAATTCTTTTAACTTTTGTTTATCGTGGAAGGTTTTAATTTCATCTTCCATCCTGAAGCTTAGTTTCGCTGGAAACACAATTCTTGGTTGGAACCCATTTTCTTTCAGTGTTTGAAATATGTTATTCCAGGATCTTCTAGCTTTCAGAGTCTGTGTTGAAAGATCAGCTGTTATCCTGATTGGCTTACCCCTAAATGTGATCTGCTTCCTTTCTCTTGTAGCTTTTAAAATTCTCTCCTTATTCTGTATGTTGGGCATCTTCATTATAATGTGTCTAGGTGTGGGTCTCTTATGATTTTGCACATTTGGCATCCTTTAGGCTTCTAGGATTTGGGATTCTGTCTCATTCTTCAAGTCTGGGAAGTTTTCTCGTATTATTTCATTGAATAGATTGCTCATTACTTTGGTTTGAAACTCTGTCCCTTCCTGTATCCCAATGACTCTTAAATTTGGTCTCTTGATGTTATCCCATATTTCTTGGATGTTCTGCTCATGGTTTCTTTACAGTCTTGCTGAGCTGTCTATGTTCTTTTCAAGTTGAAATACTTTATCTTCATTGTCTGATGTTCTATCTTCTAAGTGTTCTACTCTGCTGGTAGTATTCTCAATTGAGTTTTTAAGTTGGTTTATTGCTTCCTGCATTTCTAGGATTTCTGTTTGTTTGTTTTTTATAACCTCTATCTCCCTGTATAGTTGATGTTTTGCTTCTTGGATTTGTTTATGTAATTCATTGTTGAAGTGATCTTTCATTGTCTGATTTTGCTGTCTGATGTCTTCCTTGAGACTCCAGATCATCTGAAGCATGTATATTCTGAATTCTTTATCTGGCATTCCATCTGCTGCAGCTATTACCTCTTCTAATGTTGAGTTGACCAGAATTGCTTGTGGTCCTTTCTTTCCTTGTCTCTTCATACTGTTCGCGTTCCTTTCTACTTGGCGAAACTGTTGTGCTATTGAATTTCCCCCCTATATATTTATATTGGTCTTGTATAGTTGCAAAGTCTCCTTTGCAGGCGTGGGTGGTGGCTCTGCCCCTCCTCCTATTGGGGCAATGTGCCTACCACGCCGGCAGGCCTCTGGGCCTGCTCTGCCAGTCGGTAGCAGGTCCGCCTACCTTGCAGGTGCGGGCGGTGGCTCTGTCCCTCTGTGGGCCGCTAGGCTTGTTCTGTCAGTGGTCGCAGTTCTGCCTACTTTGCAGGTGCAGGCAGCGGAACTGCCCCTCTGCAGTCCTCTGGGGCTGTTCTGCCAGTGGGTCGCAGGTCCGCCTACCTTGCAGGCATGGGGGGAGGGTGGCTCTACACTTCCTCAGGCCACTGGGCCTGTTCTGTCTGTCGGTTGCAGGTCTGGCCTGTTCTGTTGGTGGTCACAGTTCCGTCTACCTTGCAGGCACAGGGGGAGGGGCGGCTCTGCCTCTCAGCAGGCCGCTGCTCCTCTTCTGCCAGTGGGTCGCAGTCCCACCTACCTTGCAGGAGTGATTGGAAGCTCTGCCCCTCCGCGGGCCACTGGGCCTTTTCTGTTGGTGGTCACAGTTCCGCCTACCTTGCCGGTGCAGGTGGAGGGGGTCTCCTATCTTTTTTATTATGATCAAGAGGAAGGTACTTCTATTAAAACCATGACCAGAACAATTTATAGCAATTTGTTTTTCTAAAACATGGATAAGATTGACTTGCTAACTCAGGATAGAATCTAATGAGTAAATCTTGTTATGGTAAGAAAAAAAAAGTATAACTACTCAACATGAATATTGGCCTTTTCAAGAAAAGAATATTAGGGTCAAAACCAATTTGGTAAGATAGTATTGAATATTTTATATCAAAGAAAATGCAAAAATATTTAAAATATTTTTGATTATTAGATGCATGTAAAAAAAAAAGTAGTGTCCAGGCCTGATGTCATACCTGTAATCCCAAGTATCATAGAGGCTGAGGCAGAAGGATCACAACTTCAAGGCCAGCCTTGGTAACTAAGTGAGACCAGGTCTTAAAATAAAATATCAAAGAATTTTGTATATATATGAGTGATAAAGCACCCCGAGTTCAATCCCCAGTGCCATATAAAACAGTAGTTTACAAAATTTACACCCAAATCAGCAGCCTACACTCTATCTGCAAGTATGTAAAGTTTTAAAAGGAAACTAAATTTAGCCATACCTACTACTAGTTGTCTGATTATATTGATCATAATCTTGAAATTTAAATAGAAGACTCTATACAATGTTTTAGGTATTCCCACTACTTTTTCTAATTGCATTGAGAGAGGGAGGAAAACCAATTTAACTTATTGGGCCACTTCTTTTTCTTCAGGCTGAATCAATCAAATATTAAAAGGATTTAGTGTTTAATTGATTATCATTTACGGTATGTGTTCTGTGATTTCTTGCTTAATCTACATTGGACACTTTATTATTTCTGAGTATCAGCATCTGTACAGACTACCACACCCCACTCTATTTTTTAATAGTTACAAGTCCCTGTTTTCATGCTTCCTCGGTTAGTTATTCTCTTTAAAAAATAATTATGTGTTGCATTCTTTGTATACAGAAAATTTATGAAGGTTAAAAACCCATAAGCATTTTCACAAATTTGACCTTAAGATACTTTTCATCACAAAACACACACCAGAAGTAGAATGATTTCTTTCTCTAATTTGTTAGCCTTTCTGACATCCAATATCAGGACATGAATGCTGCTCATGGAGGGATGTTCTTATCATCAAGAACAATCAATACTACTTTTTTCTATCCCATTAAATTTTACAAAAAGTGCACATTTTACTGTGTTTCATATACAGAACTTGGCTTTCCATTATTTGTGTTTAGTGCATTTTTACTTTCTTTTTTCATCACTTTGTTTTTCCTGTATTTTCTAATATTCATTTTTTTGTGATGAGAAAAATAGATCACTAGAATCTTCTAACTTTTGCTACATTCAATCACTTGACTACTCACTAGCTAATATTTCTATTAAACCATCATTTCAAAGGTAGGACTGAGGTATGCTAACAAAACTATTTTCAAGGTATACTGCAGAATCAGCATAACTTTCTTGAGCTTTGCAGTTAGAGCCACTGTTTCTGTCCACAAAGTCTGCTCCCTTTTTTAAAATGTTTTTCTTCTATATTGAGTAACTCTTTTTGAAATTAGGCATGGAAAATAGCTTTTTAGATTTTTATCATTTATGAAAATCTATTTTTATTTATCATTGATGGACAATCTGCTTCATTTTAGCATACCAGGTTGAATACTATTTTTTCCTTTAAATCTTGAGGTTATTCTGTATTTATCATCTATAATCCATCATTAAGGATAAATACTTGGGTTTTATTCTTGCTTTCTTGAAGCTGACCATGGTTTTTCATTTCAGGATATTTTCTTTGTTTTAAGCATAGCTACTTGAGAAAATCTGGAGATATATTTAGCATATTTAAATATTATTGATTATAGCATTCAATCAAAATGGAATATTTGCAGAACTAATTTTCTTTTCAGTATATACATCTAGAAAAATGGATAAAATATGGAAAATAATATATCTGTTTTTTCAGACACCAAAAACAGGCATAGCAGGTGAGGGAAACCATAATCAATAAGTGCAGACTGGTTAGGCTAACTATAACTTTATTTTAAAAATGGTTCTTAATAAGTGCAGTTTGACAAAATGCTGTTAAAACTTATGGGTAAAGGGGAAGTAAAAATAATCAAAGTATACCACTGTAAGAAATACTTGAGGTCTGGCACCTGAGAGCAAACTATGGGGGAAACTTCATGTTATGATAGGAAAGAATCCCCCACTTTCACTTCACCCTCTCACCCACTTAACCTCACCAGAAACCACCAAGCTGCCCAGAATAAAAGGTTTCAAGTTCAATAGTCACACTCTTTCCAACTACAATAAGCAGTTACAATTCAACTTAACAAAGAAGCTAATGTGCAAAGTTAAGGGGATCTGAGACATCATATAAAAAGTTAGGTTAAAGATAATTCTGTTTCTTTTTTTTTTTCTCTCTCTGTGTGTGTGTGTGTGTGTGTGTGTGTGTGTGTGTGTGTGTGTTTTGTTTTGTTCCAAGGGTGTGGCTATTCCTTGGTCACCTGAACTCAGCAAAGAAACTGTTATTTTGATGAAGTGTTAGTGGGTGACCCTCATTAAAATCAGACAAATGTTAAAAAATTTTAAAAAGCCTAATTACAAAAAAATATATATATGTTGCTACTTTCTCCCTCCACATTTTGCTTTTTAAAGTATCTTTTTAAAAAAAAATATTCGTTTTTAGTTTTAGGTTGACACAATATCTTTATTTTTTTTTTATTTTTACATGGTGCTGAGAAGCGAACCCAGTGTTTCATGCATGCTAGGCAAGCACGCTATTACTTGAGCCATATCCCCAGCCCTAAAGTATCTTTTTTTAACTTTTGATTTTTATTTTTAGTCTTGAAAAGTAGACAGTAAAACAGCTTCTGGAAGAATTTACAACCAACTGCATGAGGATCTGGGAAGCTGAGAGACTGAAGCAGGGCTGGGAGGAGCAGACCAGAAGTCTGACTAAGGAGAAGACTTCCTTTAGTCAATGGAGACCAATTATAACTAAAATGAGACAAAAATCAATAAGTGTTTGTAAACCAGAAAATGACACAGATTATCAAGTTAGTATCAGTTATAAAAAATTCATATAATCAAGAAAATAGAGAAATCATGAACAGGATTAGAAAAATAATAGATGTAATTTTTATTTTTAGAAGCTTATTGGTGATACATTAAAAAATAAAGATGAATTTTATATTTTGATTTTAAATGGAAGGCAGAGAGATATGCAAGTCATATAGTACTTCACAAACCTTACTTCAGTTACAAAAGTATAATCAATTGATAACTTCTACTTATTTTACTCTCTATCTTCTTTGGCATTTCACCTGAGGTCACACTTGTAGAGTGTGACCAATAACTAAGCAAATAACTAACCAAGAAGATAGCCACTGAAGTTACACTCTTTCTCAGAAAACTCCAATCAATTTCAGAGCAAAGGTGTGATACAACACCTATTCATTTCCTTCTTTGGGAAAAGGTCCCCTTTGCAAATCAGATAGAAGAGGAAATTGGCCAACCTCTATCAAAATATTACTAGAAATAAATATGAGTTATCTTCATTTAGAAGTAAAGTGAAATAAAATAACACCATTGTACAGTATCTTTCAGGATTGCCCTTGAAAAATAAAAAAAAATGAAAAAAAAAAAAACTCTTTCTAAAGAGCAGAATACTTGGCAGCACACTTCATCCTTAACTTCACGTGGAAAAAGAAGTTACCTCAGGTAAGAAGATACATAAGAAGGTACATAAAATAATAGGAAGAAATCAAGTCTTGGTCAAAGGTTTAGAAGGAACTTATGAAGACTATAAAATTTGGGGGGTACAGTAATAAGGATGGATCTCTGAGAGAGACAAAGCAGTGTAAATATCATGGGATTTCATGCTATCACATAGCAAAGCACATACATCATGGACATTGTACAAGACAACCAACTTGACAACTGTACTTGGCTAGTTGTTTTTATCCAGCCTCTGATGCTGCACAGGATGAATGAAGACTGAGTACCATAGTGGTTTCCAGTCACCGTATTTTATCTATCCAATGCTTTTTCCAAATATCTAGCCAGCTTGGAGGAGAGATCTATCTCTAGGTTCTTGTTACAGCATCATTCTTTTCATCATTTTCTCATAATAAATTAACAAGTGGATGTCTTTTAACACAGAAATAATTTTAACCAGAAAAACCCAAACACTTTTTTTTAAAGTTTTGCTTTTACAGACAATAAATGCTAAGCAAGTACCACTAATTAAGTGTCAATACATCATGGCTAAAATTGAATCAGACCACATTTAACAAAAATAAAGATATTACTATTGGTCTATGACTGACCATGGTATCCACTCTATTATCATCTAAAAAAAGAAACAAAAAGCTGCTGGCCTGGTAGAACTCTGGAACAGGTGATGGTGTTGCTAACACTTCTAAAATTTCACATCATTTTATCAGGTTGTGCTACCAAGAGACACACTATATAGATCCAGGAACCAGAGTGTCACAGTTTAAGAGTCTTAAATCACCATCTCTCCTATTATTGCACTTGGCAATTATATTTTCTTATGCCATGCCTCTGCATCCTCCACTTTTAGAAATCTTAATCATTTAAGAGGACACTTTTCCAACAGGATGTCTAACAAAATTCCAACTAAAATTAAACTGCACCTGAGGACTCTAAATTCTATGCACTAAGAAAACAGAAAGCAAGAGGAGAAATTACAATCCTAGCTAGTCAATTCACTCTCCTCACCAGAAGGACATTGATTCCATGTTGCAATGCTAAGCAAGTACCACTAATAAAGTGCCAATACATCATGTGTAAAATTGAATCAGACCACACTTAACAGAAATAAAAAAAAAATTACTAATGGTCAATGACCATGGTATCCACTGTATCCAAATATAAAAGTCTATTGTATATTTATAGATAAAAATCAGATGATTCAATTTGAAAAGAGATGATCCAATTCTCTACTTTTTAGTATTCACTTTCCATACAGGAATTGTAAAAGGATCAGTGCAGTAGTTGTGTCTTGAGAAAATTATAGTGAGGAGCCTCAAATGATTTGGGGATGAGTATAGAGACCAAAAGAAGTATGTTTAGTGGATCTAAATTGAACAACAGAAGAGACACAAGATGACTATTAATTTGACATTCAGTCTACACAGCTGTCAAAACTGTAGTTAATTGCACTGTTTTCCATTCTTATAAGTTTTCTTCAGGAATACAGTCTCACCAGTACCATAAACTAAGTACAGAACTTAGACTGAAAAGTGAGATTTTGTGGTGTCACAATAGGGAACTATGCTTTATGGCACAATTAGGACTGAAGGATTCATTTCCCAGACAATTTCTGAAAGTGGTCTTTTCAAAGTATTTTCATTAGTAGAAGATCGTTTTTCTGGCTATTACCATTTAAGGCTTCCTAAACTCAAGACTGTTTGAGACTCATGTAAATCACACTCCATGTCTCAAGTAGGAAAAATATGAGAGTGCAAGACAGATCCATAATTTCACTTTGAGTAAGCAGAAGCCTCCTTTGAGATTAGAATGCAACCCCAGATTCTGTGTGCCCAAATGTGCTTCCTTCCCTTTATTTCCATTGTGCTGATCTGAAGCACACTAACTTATGGACTTCCAAGATGACTAGTCATGGTCTTAATCCACCTCCTGTGAATCCCTAATTAGAACTCAGATGCATCCTTCATCTACTTCCAGACTTTCTGTTTTCCAGAAGTTCTTTGAAATTATTTTTTCACTGGAGATTACCTCCTCTTTTCAATGTGGATGTTTATCACATTTTATGCTTCTCTTTTACTGTTACTTTAATTCATTGTCGGTAAAATAGACTTGTATATTTGAAGATCCAGATCTCTAAGTAAAATAGTTAGTTTATGAGCTTATAATACACAATCAAAAATGTTCAATACATTTTAATATGAATTTAGATCCATGATTAAAATTGGAGGAAATAAATTAGGATTTATTAGGATGTAATTCTGCACTACAAAATTATCTTTTTTTCACAAAGGATAAGAATTTTGGAAGATAACATGACACCAAGAAAAAACATCACTATTTTTAACATACATTTGTGCTTGAAAGAGAATAATAATGTCACCATAAATTGATGATATAATATAAAACAAAAAGCTCTATAACCAAGTTCTGTTTATTTTTGACAAAAGATATTTGAAGCAAAAATACCAAATCCATGAATCTCCTCAAAATACTATACAGTGAATAGCACTTCTATGCAAATCATATAATTTTTATGATATTATGTAAATTTTCTAGACATAGATGTAGAGGTTAAATACACTAATATTATTTCTCAAGGCACATTTATTTTGAAGCACAGTTCCATAAATCTGCAAATACAATTAAATTTTACTTATTATACACAGATCCATACCTCAAAAATGACCAAATACCTGGATATATTTCCGCTGACAGATTTCTACTTCCTAGACAATAAGGTCAGCTTTAATATAATATATCTCCTACATTTTCAGTGACACAGAATTTTTAAATTTTAAGTAAACTTCTCCGATAGGCTCAAAATTCACCATATAACTATGGTACTAATACAATTAGTGATGGATGTTACAAGAAAAATTCTTAGTTCTTTTAAGAGAGTTTTTTGAAATGAAATCCTATATCAACACATGATCCCTCAAACAAATCATGATAATTCATGCACAGCAATAAATTTGGAATAAAGAAGGTATAGACATTTATTAGCAACAAGACTTTGAAAACACATGCTTTGCACCTAAAAGACAGTTATTTTGCTTTATAATTGCAGCACTTTTTATAGCTGTTTGAGGAATTTTAGTTCTATGTTTTTGTTTTGTGATCTCACGTGCTTCATTTATTCAGATGTATTAATGTAATATATGCTTATATGAGATATATGCCTCTTTCTAATTATAGAATATATTTTTAGAAACTCTTGGTAATCATACAGTTTTTAAATTAGAGAGCAATTACCATGCAAGCTAGAAAATGCACAGTGGCTTAAAGAACTCCTCATTCCAGAGTCTAGCCTTAGAGTTTTCACATAGTTGATGATCAATAAATTTATATGGATCATAAAGTTAAGATCTGTTTAATATTAAAGTAAAGAAATAGAAAGCCAGAGAGGTGCTTCTTCACAGATGCCAAGCTGTCCTAGAGGGCAGTCTGTCTCTCTGATTGATGTAGTTATGTAAAATTCAAGTCCTGGTTTTCTTCCCCACAACTTTGGCTTTCCTGTGTCATCGTTTTCTTTGTGTTTCAGTGACCAGAGAATGAGATATGTTCACAATTATTTGTTCATGCTAAAGACAAAAAACATACAAACAAACAAACAAGCAAGCAAAAAAAGAACTAAAAAACAACTGAGTTTGTGGAAACATCTGAATATTTTGTACAGTGATCAGGGTAGGATGAGATTCCACTGACTTAAGTGTTCCTTTAAGAAAAATTAGATTCAGACATTTCCATTGTGACAAAAATGGGAAAGGGCATATATGTATGTATATAGTCTCATATATATACACACATGAAACTAATACATAAAGAAAGAATGAACACAAATATTCCTCCTCTAAACTTGAAAATTATATTCCTGTGTATTTTTAATCCAGGAATGGAAAATTACTAGTACGTCCATTTGATTTTCAAAAATATTCAGTGTGCTTCCAAACCCTTTTATCATGATCCTCTCATTTGTCATTTCCTTTTTTTTTAATTTTTATTGTTGGTTGTTCAAAACATTACATAGTTCTTGACATATCATATTTCACACTTTGATTCAAGTGGGTTATGAACTCCCATTTTTACCCCATATACAGATTGCAGAATCACATTGGTTACACATCCACTGCTTTACACCATTTGTCATTTCCTAACTGAAAGAGTACAGGATCAGGAAATTTTTAATCTTTTGAGTTAAATTGGATCCAAAGACTTTATGAGAAATATAAGTAGTTTATGGCATTGTGATATTGCCCTCTATGGAATGAAGTTTTGAACACAGAATATCATTTCATTCTAAAAATTTAAAAAATTATAATTACTCAAATTATAGAATTCACATCAATAGTAGTTCTATTTTATTTTTTATTATTACAGAAGCAAGTTTATAAATAAAAAATGCTAAATTACAGATGGAGATATGGCTCAGTGGTGGAGCACATGCCTAGCATGTGTGAGGTCCTGGGTTTTATCCTCAGCACCACATGAAAATAAAATAAAATAAAAGTTTATAAAATACCAAGTTAAACTCATGTCTTCTTTTATAATATGTATACAAATAAGTAATTTTTAAAATCTCTAGATGACACTCCATATGTAAGTTGTATCACTAGAACTCATTAAACTTAGAACAAACAGAAAACTAAAATTAATCATTATTACCTATTAAAAATGACTCATTTTAGGAGGATATAAATTAAAGAAGCAAACATTGTTAGAAGAAAATATCCTCAATGTACCATACAGAACACAGTCGTCTGGATTGAGTAAAACTGTTGGAGCTGAAGTCTATCTTCTGCAACTACAAGAAACCTCAATTATGCTAAAATTTCCTCATTCCACAGCCTTTCCATGACCCAACTGCACACTACTTCTGAATCTAAGAATGCAGAGGCACTTATCCAGATGGATGAGGCAAAGGATGATGTGGTGCAGGTAACAGCCTAAAGAGTAGCACGTTTTAAGGAAAGACATCTTTAAGTTCTGTCTCTTCAGGCCTATAATATTATTTTCTAGAGAAATATGACAAAATATCCCTGGAAAACACAGAACTGAGGCTTTCCAAGTGTAACACATAAGCTGTCTCTTAATTTTACTTATTCTTTGGTGGATAACAGCAATCCTGGGAGAGCTGGTCTCCAAATTTTTTCTGGACATATTTGGAAAAGCATCTCAATTGGAATCATGTCCAAACAAAATTGCTATTACTCTGATCATAAGATCAAATTAGTCCAGTCCAATTAAACAATTTACAATACCTCCACTTTGGGGTGAGGGATTTCTGGCACCTCCCATGGTTACACCATGGCTCTGAGGGTCCTCTCTCTATCATGTGTGATAGGCTCCTCTTCCCTAGCTTTTTCTCACATGAAGCACCTGGTTTCTGGGTAGTGTTGTTTCTGCATGCCACCATTTCTAAACTGGCTTTTTTGTGATTCAGGCTCTGTGTAAAGTATTTAAATTAATCTGAAATTTCAAAAGAAGGAGAAAAGAAGAAGAAGAAGAAGAAGAAGAAGAAGAAGAAGAAGAAGGAGGAGGAGGAGGAGGAGGAGGAGGAGGAGGAGGAGGAGGAGGAGGAGGAGGAGAAGAAGGAGAAGAAGAAGAACTGAAGGCCACAGGCTGAGGAGATCACAGGAAGATTGAACATGGAGCTGAGTCAGAGCCCATGCTGAAAGGCAACCCTAAGGAACCTGTGATGAGCCCTCATATTCACTAATGAAGGTAGAGGGGAGGCCTGCACTTTCTCTGAGACAAAGCATGTAATATTAGCTTAGTCTTGTCTGTACTATATATAAAGTTATATAAAGCATAAAAAATAAAATGGAGACTTGTGATGTAGAATCAAAAGAAAGTTCAATCATTTCAAGCAGGTCACTGAAATTCCAGTGTTGGAGTCAGAAGATACTGCTTTATCACAACCATTGTCAATGTGTGAAGAGTTAATAAAAGTATCATAAAAATGAAAAAAAAAAGATATTTTGAGAGAGATTTGGAGACTTGAATTAAATGGTAATAAAATAAAATAAAAACTGTAATACCTACAGGTAATTTTCCACATGGTTGAATTTGGAGTAGTTTGAAAGCTGCAGAAAAAAAAAATTATAAGAAATGCCAAATCATGAGGCCTTCAAAGCCATGTGCAAAAGAAATATAAAATAGGAGAAGGGCATAAATAGTTGAACAAGCCTATGTGTGATAAGGCAAGGCTCATTTGAGGAGGAGGAAGCCCCAGGCTTCATGTGCCTTGGAAAAGTTTATCCTCTAGGCCAGCCCCCAACCTGGACCAGCCACTCCTCTGCTTTGCTGAATTGGGTTGATCCCTATTTCCTTGCATGGCATTGTCCATTGATCACCAAGTTCCCACCTGGAATTCTCTCCTCTATGTACACTTATTCCCTGGGAGTATTGTGGGGTGAGTTGTGGCAGAGGGGTTGGCTTGTGTCCCCCCAGCTTTGTGGAGTCTTCTTTTGTTTGGAGCCACAGAGATCTCTTTGGAGAGCTACGGAAGTACAGACACACACCCTGGTTTTCCTGTGGACTTGATGCACAACATTGAGAAGGTGAATCCAATCTTTTTGTCAAAGTTTCCCTGATTTTTAATATAAAAGTGATTGCATCTCTAATTGTGAGCAGTAGAGTCAATTACCCTGATACCTGGACTTTAGCTCCAGTCAGTGAAACAAAAATATCTGGGGAGTACTCTCAAGCATTGGATTTATTAAGCTTGTAGGGAGGTTCCTAGATGTTATGACTAGTATAAGATAAACGATAATGGACCAAGGTCTTGAGTACATATCATACAGTTGTATTCTGGCTTTTATATATTTATAGAGGCTTGAATATTTTTTTTCCTTTGGTACTTGGGATTGAACTCAGGGGCACATAACCACTGAGTCATATCCCCAGTCCTACTTTGTATTTTTATTTATAGACAGTGTCTCACTGAGTTGCTTAGCACCTCAATTTTGCTGAGGTTGGCTTTGAACTCACAATCTTTCTGCCTTAGGCTCCTAATCTGCTGGAATGGTAGACATGTGCCACCTCACTTAGCTTGAATACATCTTTAGTTTCTCTCCTTTTTATTTATCTTTAAGATGGGGCTAATGCCACTTGCTTCCCAAGACTATAGTGAGAATTAAATGAAGTCATAAATAGTTAGCACTTAGTGCCTAGAGAGTGCTCCATAAGCCAGGGGGATGACAGGCCTTTGTATTTTTGCTTTGTGGGCACCCAGCTTTAGCTCTTTTGGCAAAGCCTTGAAAAACTTAGCAAAACCCTGTTTAAAAAAATACAAAAATAGGACTGGTGATGGGGATGTTGCTCAATGGTGAATCATGCTGAATTTAAGTCACTGGTACCAAAAATGTCATTTAATTTAGGACATTGTAATTATTTTATTAGTATGTTCATTTGTGACCTCTACATATATGGGCATAACATCATTGACCTTCATTTCCCAGGGCCTGAATCATCTCTCTTATTATCTCTTCCATCAGTCTAAACTCAATTATTCTTCCTCTAATTTTTTTTTCAGATCCACTTCTTTTTTAACTCCATTTTTCTTTTACCTTTCTCATATGAGAGAAAACACTTGACAATTGACTTTCTGCATCTGATTTATTTCATTTAATTTGATGTTCTCCAGGTTCATTCTTTTCCCACAAATGATATAATTCCATTCTTGTTTATGGCTGAGTACAATGAGTAAACTTGTGAAAATATGTGTAGATTCTATTTTCTGGGGATGTCACCTGCCAGCACACAGGACCTTCAATGTCCAAGCTCAGCCTGCCATTGTGTAAGCCAGGGAATGAAGATGCAGGAAGCAAAAGGTCTCATGTGAACCATTTGAGGTCTTCCAATCTGTGGCTCTGACTGCTTGTACATTCACCAAACCTCCTGGTAACATCCAGAGTGTCTTTTATTGTCTGCATTGATGACTAACCTGTCTCAGTGGTCTGTTTTCAGTACAGTTTTGTTCTCAAGAGAAGAGAGTCAATATAAAGGTAAAACCTCCTGATTCTGCAGGTGTCAGATGTAGGATTTGGCTCTTTCCTCAATTCCTTCCTTTTTGTCCATTCATGAAACTGCCTTTATGCACTTTACATTAGTCCTCTCCTCATGTGGCACCTTTGTATTCATCCTGGCCCTGAGCTCTGGTTGGGGGCACGAAATATAGATTCACAGCAGACCTGGGCCCACTGGCCCCATGAAATTAATTATTTTATTTATTTATTTATTTATTTACTTTTCAAGGATTCATGATTCCCATGTTGTGAAGTGGGATTGACAGCTAGTAATGGTGACACGTAATGATATCAGGAGCCATTGATGACCATGTACTGGACTATTGTTTTTGAGAATTTTATCCCTGACCTCTTCACTAGCAATAAGAACTCCATGAGTTGAAGCCATGTTTACACCCATTTTGCAGGTAAGGAATGCTCAGCTGTGTCGAGTTAACTTGCTTATGGTCACATAGCTAGCAAATGGTAGTTTCATTGTTGCTGTGGGAACAGAGGAAAAAAATGCACAGATGAGCATGGTAAAGTGTTGGCACATAATGATCAGGTCATAGAGCAAGAAAATAAGGTACAGGTCCAATGGAAGGCCTGGCTTTAACCAATATACAGGCAGGGCCCCTGAGGAGATGAGAGCAGAGTCCAGAGTACAGGGTAGAAGGAGGCTTCACTCCTATCTTAAAGAGGTCAGAGAGTAACACCACAGGAGGCCTGGGCCTGCCTTGCAGGGATGGGGCCAAGTGGGTGGGTCCCAAATTTGACATGAAAAAATGCAGAATATGAGAAATTGGGCTTGGTGGAAAGCCCTAAGCTCCTTGTTGTTGTATGTGCATGTACATAGGCACATACATGGAGGGATGCCCAAAGAGTTGATAACCTGTGTAAAATTCAAAGAAGTGTTCATATTGGAGGAACAATTGAAAAGACAGAATTATCATTTAAATATATTTTAGTCTGTTTAGACTGCTCTAAGAGAGTACTAGTATCATATACCTTAAAAGCAAAAAAAAAAAAAAAATCATTTGTGGAGTTCTGAAAGTTCAGATGTCCAAGATCAAGTTTCCAACAGGTTTATTGACTATTGAGAACCTGCTTTTTTATAGACATCTCTAATTTGAAGGTTTGTGTCCCTTTGAGTACCTTGGTTGAA
The DNA here is from genome assembly GCF_047511675.1 of Marmota flaviventris. Lineage (NCBI taxonomy): Eukaryota > Metazoa > Chordata > Mammalia > Rodentia > Sciuridae > Marmota > Marmota flaviventris. Next base: position 125,543,828 of record NC_092506.1, read on the forward strand.
CTCCTCTCCATTAAGATGATGGTATTAGAATGTGAGTCTTTGGGGAGGTGTTGAGGTCCTGAGGCTGAAGACTTCATCAGTGGAATTAATGCTCTAATGAACAGTGCTACAGGCTAGCTGGCTTCTTCCACCACATGATGACACAGCCAGAAGCTTCTACCTATTAGAAATGTCCTTTCCAAACATTGAATTGCCTTGTGCCTTGACCTTACACACTGTGAAAAATGAGTGTCTATGGCTTATAAACCACCCAGTCTACCATAAATTATTATAGCAACTTGATGAGAGTAAGGAAGTACACCATCTCTGTCCTCACAGGATATATTGAGAAGTTTCTTTGCAACTTTCTTTTAATAAATGACAATAATCCTATTCTATGACTTAATAACCTGCAGGACTCCACCTTTGTCTGCCTAGGCTCATGATAAACTACCACAACATTAAAATACATACTCACACAGGGTCTAGGACTGGTCATTTTTCCCCATGTGTGTATAGCCAAGCTTCTGAAACCTGGACCTGAAAGTAACTGTCAAGTTCTCTCTGTGTTCTTGGCATTAAACTTTCAAAGAATTCTTCAGTGGATATTAATAGTCATATCTATGTATTCACCAGGCTGCTCACACTAGATAAGAAGTGGCCCCTGATCTTGTAAACTCCAGTCTAATAGAGAAAGCATAAAACCCATGTTGTCCCTTGCTTGCTGACACTAAACATTGCATATGAATCCTGTGATCCTTTATTGCCAATTACTGATCAGTTAATGTTACATCACAGCAATCATTGCTACTTTAGGTAAACATTTTGTTCACATTGGAGAAAATATCCTGGGAATCATGCAAGCTTAAGAAATTAATTAGTCACAAAATAGTATGGTTCATGTTTGTGTTTTCAGACTCATACCTGTCTGTTGGGCTTGATGTTTGTCCTTTGATTTAATTCTATGTTTTGATCATGGTTTTTGTTTATGTGGCTCAAATATAAACCCATGTTAAAATATACTTAAGACTCACCTATATTCCATCCCCACTAATCTTTAAATATTGCCCTTTATGAACAACTGATTTAGTTGTTTCTAGTATATATTGTTACTTTTCCTTTTTTTGGTAGGAGGCAATAACAATAATAAGTTATTATGTGGATTTCTTTCTTACCCAAAAGTGAGTGCTCCTGTATATCCTTTCCACCCCTTATTTTTCACTCAATGAAACAACCTGGAAAACACTCCACATATGCAAAAATCTTAACTTTCCATGGTATAGATAGATGAAAGTTGGAACTAAACAAATGATGGACATTTGGGCTATTTCTGAATTTCATTTCTTAACAATATTTCTTTATTGAATAGCTCTGGGAATCTATTTTATATTCTTGCAAATGTACATTCAATGCTCAGTCCTGCAAGAAAAATTGCTTTATCAATGGCTATTTTTTTATAATTTCATGTAATAAAGTCCAATTCACCGGAGGGTTGCAACATTTTTCTTTCTCCCAGCAGGTATACAAGTTCATGCTTTCTGTAGATGCCCTGTATACAGAGGCCACATTTTGGATATTCTGTGCACTATCACAACGTGCTTGTAATTTCTTTTTTTTTTTTTTCTGAGAGAACCATTTCCTATTTCTGTTTTTTTTTTTCTTTTTACATATGATTTATACCATGTCATGGTTACAGAAGAAAATAGCAGTGTCCTACAATAAATAAACTCATGGCTTGGTGAGAGTTCAATGCTGAAAACAATAATTTCTTCCCAGTACAATGATCACCAAGGACAACATGCATGTTGGTAGTTTCTGTCTTCCAACAAATTGATCTATGTAATCTAAATCCTTATACCTATGGGCTGAGAGTTTTAAATATTGTTTATTTATTTTAATGTTCATGTATTAATAGTGATAACATCATTTATTTTTAGTTAGATTTTTATCTATTTATTGACTTTTAGAAAGACCTAAGGACATGAGCCTTAGAAAAAAGACTTCCTGGAACACCCCAAATATTGAAAATAAATACCTAGAAAGGCATGCATTGGTACAATTGTTCAGCATACAGTAATAAATACAAGATCATGTTAGATCACATTGATGATGGCAGTAGAAGAGAATGAGAATCAATCGTTCATGAACATGTAGAATACCCTCAAGGAACAAGGAATCACAGGCTCTGATGTGAGAATTGATGGTTGAACTATGCCAAGCGGGAGCTTCTGGGGCTGAAGGTGATGTCATAGGGAACACTCAGTGGGCAGGTGGTACAAATGGAGAAGCACCCCCCAAAAAACCGGTGAAAGTAGATTATTAATTTTTATTTGACATCATCTCCAAAATTATGAGACAAAAAATTCTGTAACTATGAACCCCATAATTATCAGCATCCCTAGATGTATTAGGGCCAAGATACCAATTGTAAAGTTCTTGGGCTAGTTCTTGTGCTAGAAAAGGAATGTGAAGTTTCAGAAGAAAATTATGGTGTTAGCTGAAATCTCAAAACAAACTTCAGGGGAAATGTTTCTTTTACTAATGAAATAATATAGTTTGTTGAGCTTTTTCATTTTTTTTTCATATTCCATATTAATAGTATATATCATAGGAGAAAATGAAGCAGAAGCCTTTGTTTCAAATAGTGTCATCTTCATCAATCTCAGCCTATCCTCTTACCAGGGATATATGTGGATTCACCCAAAGCACATTTTTTCTCACTTCAGTTATCAAGTCCCTCTAATATCCTCCAGGTGCCATTCCAATATTATTACCAAATTATATCTGGATTATGTAATGGTAGTTGTGCTCCCACTGTACATAGGCTTTCTTATAGATTCAGAATTGCCATATATTATCAAAATAGTTCTTGATATAATCTCATCTTGAGGTTTTCTGGGGTAGTGTGTTACTTTGATTTCATCTTTCTGTTCTTGATTAAGCAGTAGGAACATATTGAAAACTCTACAATTTTCAGTGAATTGAAATGGAAGGATTGCACAAAAGTAATGAATTGCAACCTTCTCAAAAATGCATCTTAATGTTGTTGTGCACATAGATGTATTTTTTAGTGCTGTCTTTTGACATTTATTACTAGAACTAATGCTTTTAATATATTATCTAAGATGACACAGAGAAGCATGCCCTCTAAGATGATATTTTTTTAAATTTGTATTTATAATCTTTTATTGACTTAAAGTGTTACCTTGATGCTAAATCTGATCATCTTGTATGACATATAAGGAGTCACGTTACATATATTCTAGAGCTATTGTATATGAAAGAAGAACAAGTATCAAATATGGATGGGATTCTGAAATAAAAAGTCCTCAGTAGAAATGCTGGCCATTATGTTTAAATTATGCAGTTTCTCATATATGTGATTTAATAGATTTAAATATTTTCTTTTAATAATGGCTACATATGTTTTTGCTTCAAATTTTTTTCATAATGTTAAAATATTCTAGTAATATGTGTAGAAAACTATTTGGCAGTATTTTAGGCCTGTCTTTGAATCCCCAATGTAGCTATCCACCTTGCATATATGTTATTATCATGACCAGAAAAAAATATCTTAAGTGACCAAAGTCCAGCTATTGAATATCAGTAGAAATATATTATTATTGTCTTCTCCTCAGTCATCTGGAATAAAGGTGGTAATTAAAGTCACAGTTCAGATAGACTCAAAGTCATTTCATTGTAAGTTTTTTAATTAAAGAACACGAATTTGGCCCAAGCCTAAAAGATGAACTTCCATTAAAATCCCAATATTCATCTGCTTGAAGGAAGCAATATATTTCTTCAGTAAAAAAACACATATAAAATTGATACAGAAAATTTGATGTTAATCTGATGGAATATTTTCTATACAAGGCATGTGTGTTTTAAGTCAAGTGTCTGAAATAGTAGGTATGTATTTTAAATTGTTTCAAGCCACATATTAAAAAATACCAGGCATCAGGGCTAAGATTGTGGCTCAGTGGTAGAGTGCTTGCCTAGCACATGTGAGAAACTGTGTTCAATCCTCAATACCACATAAAAATAAAATAATAAAATAAAGTGTAAACAAGTTTTGAAAAAAAATAGCAGTCATCAGAAAACCATGTGGATGAGGCTAAATCATTCCATGACTCTTTAGACCTTTTAGATATAAAAGACATGACAGTAAGAAAAACCAAAATAGTGAAACATTTATGAACATAGTATACCATTTTAAAATCTGAGGTGATGTAGATATTTGGTTAAAACATCAAAGAGTTGATTTCTGTTTATTTTATTTTTTAACTGGAATCTACTATTTGTACTTTGATATGAGACCCATTATTGTAACTCAACATGTGTATATAGTGTGTAATTATCAGATCAGGGTATTTTTCATCTCATTAAAATTATTATTATTTGTTTGAAACCTGCAAATTTCTGGCTATTTTGATTTGTTTAAGATGTTATTGTAGAACATAATCACCTTATTGTGCTATGAAACCTAAGAGTTACTTTCTGGTCTTAACTGTTTTTGGCACTCCTTACACACAATCAGTCTCTTTCTCATTCTTATCATAAATCTGGGAAGCATTTCTGTTTCAGTTTCTGTGTAATCAACTCTTTAGCTTCAGCACATAAATACCACATGCAGTATTTGTGGGAAAATAAATGTCATTACTAGGAAAAATAAAATATTATTCTCAATTAATAATTCGGGAAATTGGCATAATTCTTTGCATTCACTTATTCAGTGTTTTGAACTTGTCTATAATAATAAATCTGGAAAAAGAATAAAAATATATAAATCAAATATCCATGTTTTCAAGATTTTTGGGTCACATTTGGTCAATGGGAGTAATTTTTGTGACATCTATTTTTATAAAAATGGCATATGCTAATTCTTATAAATTTATTTATAATAAGTGAATATATTTTATGTATGTTTTTGGGTTGTAAGTTTAAGTAGATCCATGTTACCATGAAATAAATAACTTTAAAAATTGTATTAGAGTTGGCTCAGTGGCACAGGCCTGTCATTCCAGTGGATGTGGAGGCTAAGGCAAGAGTGTTGAGAGTTCAAAGCCAGGCTCATTAACTTAGTGAGGTACTGAGAAACAATTTAACCCTTTATCAAAATAATAAAAAAAAAAAACAAGAAAGAAAAGGGGACCCAGACACAGTGGCACACACCTGTAATCCCAGTGGCTCAAGAGGCTGAGACAGAAGAATCAAGAGTTCATAGTCAGCCTCAACAAAGGTGATGAACTAAGAAAATTAGTGAGACTCTAAATAAAATACAAAGTGAGGCTGGTGATGTTGCTCAGTGGTGAAGTACCCAAGAGTTCAATCCCAGAAGGGCCAAATCAAATAAATAAATAAAAGGTGCTAGGAATGAGGCTGGGCCTGTGGTTCAGTGGTAGCACAATTGAATTGCATGGCATGTGTGAGGCACTGGGTTTGATTCTCAGAACCACATATAAATAAACAAAATAAAGATCTGCCAACAAAGAAAAAATATTTTAAAAACTGGCGATGTATTTCAGTGGGTAACCACCCAAATGCACTCACCCTGTACCCCTTCTCTATCTGGGATGACCACCCTAACACATATGAAAGAACAATATCTCAGCCTGGCCACCTATCCAGCATTTCTCCTTTAGCAGCCCATGAGGACCCATTCCTCACTTGATGCCCATTCTTTCATGCCACGTTTGATTATGCACTGGGCCTACACTAAGCATCCGGAGCACAACTGGTTGTTAAGTTCCAGGTTCAGGTATCACTAATTCATTCCACTGGGACCTTATATTTTATAAAATCGGTTTCTAATAATTCAAAATGACAGGTTTAGGGCTGAAAGTACAGTTCAGTAGTAAAACGAGTGTTTCACATGTGCCTGGCTCTGGGTTCCTCTGCCACGCGACCAGCTTGAGCTTCATGAAAGAGGATTCGGTGCATAAGAAATTGCTAGTGAGTTTTAAATTAAAGAGACTCTCATTACCTTTAGCACAGCTTCAAGATGGCTTCTCCTAGTTCCCACCTCCAGCCACCTAATGTGGTGGTGAGGTTTACAGAAGAGACTAGTGAGAGAGGGAGAGCATGCCAGGGAGTGAGTTTTTATTGGGGAACTAAAAATTCAAAGGAAAATCCTATCCAATGAACGATAAGGGGGCAGCATCCCAGGTTCAGGGCCAGCAATTGGGTCTTCAGGTCAGTTGCCAGGCACGGCTCAGCATGGACAAGCCCTCGGACCTGGGAAAGGGTGGGGAAGTCTTTTTAACACAGGCTGTGTTTAAGCGCCTCTCGCCCAGCCAGGGAGGTAACTCAAATCACATGTAAGGATGGCCTCCCACAGGATCCAACTCCAGCTTGTAAAAAAAATAAATAAATAAAGCCAGGCAGGCCTGGTGGCACATGCCTATAATCCCAGTGACTATAGAGGCTGAGGCAGGAGGCTCACAAGTCTAAGGACAGCTTCAGCAATGTAGTGAGGCCCTAAAAATCTTAGAAAGACACTATCTCTAAAATATAAAAAGGGTTGGGGATGGTTTTTCAGTGCTTAAGCAATCCTAGATTCAATCCCCACAAGCAAAAACAAAATCAAGCCCAAACTAAAAGTGAAAACAAAGTGTATTTCCCAATATCCTTTGCAGGTAGGGGTATCTATGATTCTGTGCTGGCCAATGAGGTATCAGTGGAAACCACTGGACCTCTAGCTCTTTGTTTTTTTCTTCTTCCCTTTCCCCTGATTGCTGTATTGAATGGATGGCAGAATGAAAAACAGGAAGGGTCCTGGGGCATGATGGAATAGCTGGTTAGCCATAGCAGCCCAGACTACCAACCACTGTTTTTTTTTTTTTTTTTTTTTTTTTTGATTTTCAAGTAAAAGGAAATCTTTTTCAGTATTTTATGGGTATATTTTTCTAATAGTGGAAAGACAGATGCATTGATGTTTCTTCTTTTTTTTGCTTTCTGTTCATTGTCCTCATATACAGGAATAATGTAGGCCAAGAAAACCAGCCATCTTTGTCACCAATTATTATTCAGGTTTCTGGAGATGGAAATAAAGTACAACACAAAAACTCGACTTTACCTAATCTGAGCCCTTGGGGCAGAGTTAGGCCTGAGTCATCTCCAGGATCCTTCACCTGCCCCAGAATGTTCTCAGAAAGTGAGTATCTTTTCTTTTGATGCCAACACTCAAGTCCAAAATCTCAGTGCTCCCATGGCTCTCCTGAGAACTGTTCCACAACAGACTAACACTCGTCCCAATCTCAATTCCTGCACTGATGGGCCATTGGGAAAGTGATTTTAAGCAAGCCTTACTGTTCCCATTTTTGAAGAGGGTCTTCTCCAAAAAAGACTTGAATCTAAATGAACATAGAAGGAAGAAGCCAGGGTCCAAGGACTGAAGATGAACACTGCCTCCAGAGAAACCTAGGATTTGAAAAAATAAATTCCAATTAAAGTGAGGTGGCAGGTAAAGTATAGACCTTGACATAAAACAATAGCCTGACAGCAAATTATCAGGTGTGGGCATGGACATATGTGTGAGAGACTGACTTTTCACAGCCTCCACTATAGGTGAAAAATGAGTCAAAAGTACAGTTCTGGTGCCATCTAGTGTCTAATTAGGACTTAGCACTTCTAACAACAGGAAAGTACCCACATTAAGCAGAGCAGTAAGTAGAAGTAGGGATGAGACAGGAATACTTGAAACCTCAAAGAGGGGTGGGGTGAAGCAACTGGAGAAGCAAGCAAGGAAGGGATCCTTAAGGAGGCTTTTATCTCACAGGTAGGAAAGGATTGGGGCAGCTAAATCACATGGAGAAGGGTATGTTTTAGAATAATTGAGAAGTTAAAACATTGCCATGGATGGTAACATTAGATCAGATGCCTAAAGGGGGTCAGTACTTCATGTCTCTTTAGTGCCTGAATTCTTGGGTAAGTCCAGGGGAATTGTAGCCCCCACGAAAATGAGAGCAGAGATTCCTTGCTGTTTTGTTCATGTCTGTGTCCTCTCTGCCTAGGACAGAGCCTGGTACTATAGTTTTTTTTTATTTTTTTTTTTATTGCAAGGAGTTATGTTTCCATATATAAAATTAAATGAAGGCTGTGGTCATCTATTATGCATGAGGCATTGGGTTCAAGCTTCACCATAACATAAAAATAAAATAAATGTATTGTGTCCACATACAACTAAAAAATAAATGTTTAAAAAAATACTAAATGATAATACTGTCAAAATAGATCCCCTACCCCATCCATTGCAAACTGCCTTTTAGATAATCATGAAGCTGGAACTTGGCCTTACACCAGCCTCAGAGGCAGACATCACTTTGTGTCCTACTTTACAGACATAGGGAGTGTCCCAAAGTAGCACCTGGAAAGAGTCAAGGCCTCTTCCCTCATTAATGCTTTTTTTATTGCCCAGGTGTTATGAAACCCCTGCCTGTGAGTGAGTGAGTGAAGGGGACTGTGTGATCCAGATCAGGCTCCAGCAAGTGACGGATGCATCATAGGCTTACCCTCTCTGGACTTCAGGGTCTCAATATGTAAACAGCAGGCACCAAGAGAAGTCTCTATGAACACATTGGAAAAAATTATTGTTCCCCCAAAACAAAGTGTCTCAGGCGATATCCCAAGGACAACTTCCAGAAACCCAATGGGAACCAACCAACCTGAAAATATAGAAAGTGCACAGCATCCAATGAGAAGGAGGAAGATAGAAAGGCTGTGCCATGCCATCTTCAGCCTCCCTCTATTGCCTCAGTGGGTAAGAGGGGAAACTGAGGCCCCCAATGGAGAAGACCCTGAGGTCAAATTACTATCTGAGAGCCCGAAGACCCTGCTTCCCCTCTGGGTCCACAGTGACTCCTGACAGAATTAACGGATGCCTCTCCTGACTCCCTTTACCTCCTGTGGATGCACCCACCATGCCCTCTGTTCCTGCATCACTGTGCCTCCTGGTTCCTAGGATGTGTTCAACTAAGGGGTCCTGGGTGGGGTGCTGCCTCCCACGTGCTTCCCCTGTCTTCTCCCCGCCCACTGTTCTTACGAGTTGGGCTCCACTCACTCAGCCTGACTCTGCCTCACCAGCTCTGCCCACTAGGTCCTCTCCACTTTTTTTCATAGGCTCCACCCAGCATCTGGCCTCTTACCTGCACTGTTCTGCAGAGCCACGCCTACTCCACCCATTTGATCCTCTGCATTCTGTCCACGTGACTCATCCTCCAATGACATATTTAACAGTCTGGGATTGCAGGTTTTTCCCTCTAGCTCTGGAATGTTTGCAGTCTGGGTTGGCCCAATTCCACCAGCATCAACTAGCATACCAAATGGCTCTGCTCTTCTTCATTAGGCATGGTTTTCCATCAAGTTCACTCCTACACCAGCCTCCCTGTCACCTAGCCTCTCCATTGCTCCTTGAAAACTCCACCTGAAATGAATGAAAGAGATCTTGCAGAGATGCCCATGGTTGTGACACCACTGAGTCTAAGGGACAATTACCTTTGGGCTCTGGTCACGTTTGAACCCCACATCTTCAATGGTTCACCTTGAACCACTCTGCTAACCACAGAGTATCTCCATTTACAAAATTCCAGATGATGACAATACTTTATTTGCATAAATATGAGCATGTTTTCAGCACTATCTTTGTATTATGGATGCAGAAGAGGCACTGTCAAGCAACTAGCAGCGGTCCCTGCCCTATTTGTGAAAGAGCCCAGCCAGATTTAAAAAGCATGTTTTCAATGGACATGGCCTTCTGCTTTTTTTAAGCTCTGTGGCCTTCAGCACCTTCTCTTACCCTTTCAGCACAGGATGGGCACAATTACATGGCAAACAAGAGTCATCTGTGATCTCTTTTCCAGCCAGCCTGGGGCATCTCAGAATGAGGAAGCATAGGTATCTGGTCATGGCCATCTTTCTCAGGGTTCAGTCTCAGAAGAGAAAGCCTCTTTATAATGACTTCTGTATAACTATGGTTTATTCTGACAGCCTGACCCAATGCTGTAGAGACAGGGCAGCGGTTGGGGACTTGGGCTTCAAGCTGCAGAAACTGAACTAGGTGATTTAATTTTAAAAGAAAATGACACTGGGGAGGTCAAGGAATCTGATAGCAAAGTTCAATAAAACCAGGATGTGGGTTTTGCCAGGTGATTTCAGTGGCCAAAACCCCTTTATAGTTCTCGCTGAACCCCATTGTTATATGAGCACACTGGAAGCCTTTCTGCAGGAGTCACAAGACAACTGGCCAAGGAGAGCCATTGTTCCTGAGGCAGTGTCCCCCTCAGAGTTTTAATACCCTTGGTTGTTGGCCACAAGTGACTGGAAGTTTCTTGTCCCTGCCCAAAGCCCATGGGCACTTTACAAGCCATGTCCTGGGGAGCTGAACTGGGCCAGGGAGGCACAAAGGGGATGGGGGTGGTCATTACCTGATGGCTCGGAGGGTGGCCTTGAGAGTGGGGATCATGTCTCAATGAGGAAGTCATTTCCGTAGCCCCTGTCTTCTGCCATGGGATAGCCTGTCCCAGCATCTGGGAGGGAGACACAGGTGTCAATGGCAGGCCTCAACATGTGGGGAAGCTCTGAGACTCTCCCTGGAGTAGGAGCTTCCAGGCCTCAGGCTTTGTCTCCACTTTGTGGGGCCGCATTGTGGCCTCCAGCTGCCACAGCACCCACCCTTCCTTGCACCCCCTTTCTTGTCCAGAAGTTTGAGTTAGAGGCCTGAGGCCTGGGGAGGGCATGTGAAGTGGGCAAAGTATGTCCCACAGGACCCAAGAGGTCCCATGAGACAGCAATGGACACCTTTGAGGACCTCAAAGTCTGATAGATCTGAAGTGGGATTCTTTCTCTGTCGGACTGTCCTGGTGACCTTGGGAAGTCACTATCTGTGCCATTCACACTTCACAGGTCCCAGAGAGTACCCAGCAATATGGTGAGAGTGAAGGACCCAGTGGCCTCAGACACTGGAGTCACTGCTTTCCTGCTGGCCCTCCCTCTTCATGAGTAGAAGATGCACAGGTGGCCATTGTTCCTATGGCTCCTCAACACAGGGGGGGCTTTTCTGACCCCTCTTCCTCCCCCCAGACCTGGGTACTGAGGCGTCCATCTGCAGATGGCTGTGCAACTGGTCTCTGCCTTCAAATTGACCTGCAAAGCTGTTTGCCCTTCAGGGCCACCTCAGAAACCATGGCAACCTGCCCCCAGCTCCCTGGAGACAGCCAGGAAAGCAGCTAACACGGGAGCCTCCTGTCCTATGAGCCCTGATGCATGAATGAGATGAGGGAGAAGGAGGGAAGGGAGAGGCACTTTGGGGACTCAAGAGTTCTTCAAAGGAGAGGAGGGGAGGTGGGGAGGAGGTGTGCTCAGGAGAGCAGAAGTCGGGGAGACAGGCAGAGGACAGGAGGACAGGAGGCCCTTACCTTGGGAGCTCTGCCAGAAAGCGTAGGCTTTCATGTGGAAGGCGGTACGGAAGCACTCTTTATTGTTTAAGCCAGCAGGCTTTGGCTCTTTAGAAGGACTTTCTTCTATGGCATCTACTTTCAGAGGGGTAAATAGCTTTCCTTTAGTATTGCTACCACGAGGATTAGAAAGGCGAACCCGATCCAAGAGACCCAGCTTTTGGCTACAAAATAAGCAAAAGTGAACAATTTTCCTCCTTAAGTTCAGGCTCTTGTAACTTCCCATCCTTCCATAAAGACTCAATGTCCTCCTCCAAGGCTGATGGGGAGTAGTGCCCAGTGTAGGACAGGTTGGGGCTCACATGCTGGGCACCAGTGCACAACCTCACATCTTGGGAGAGCACCTCTACTCTCTGGACCCAGCTTCCTCCTATGCTAAAGTGGGGCGCACATAAGATACAGTAAGGGCATCCACCCCTCTATGGTTTCCCTTTCTGTAGTTTCAGCTATCTGCTGTCTACCACTATCTGAAAATGTTACTAGAGTGCAATGGAGGATTAAGATATTTTGAGAGAATGCATGCACATTGCATAACTTTTATTTTATCCTATTATTATAAATATTTATTATCTGTTATTGCTGTTCATCTCTTACTGTGTCTAATTTGTAAATTCAATTTTATCCTAGGTGTGGGTGTATATGTAAAAAACAAAAAAACACCCAGTGTATGTCAGGCTCTGCACCACCTTGTTTCAGGATCCATAGGGATCTTGGATGCATCCCCTGTGGATGAGAGGGGCTACTGGGAGGTTACTGTCTCATAGTTCATGCTGAAAAGATTTGTTGCTTCTTCATGTCTCTCCCCTCTGTATCAATAACTTTCTGTCTTTCCTTTTTTACCACATTGTGGTGCAAAATATGACTTACACAGGCAGATCCTTATCAAATGCCCCTTGAATAGAACTAAATAACATAAAGCCATAAAGTGGCACCTTTAACCTGGTATCCACAGACAGAATCTAGGGGGTCCAGGAACTTGGGTGGAAAATGATTCCTTTAAGATTCTAGCCTTTAACTAAAATTTATCATCTCTTTCAATTAACAAATACAGGTAACAAACTCCACCAATATCCCCAATGCCTATAACTGCCCACAAAAGAAATTATAGATAATTTTATGTCCTATTAGTTCAAGGTATTGTTTATGCTCATGGCAGCTTCAAGGTTATCATAGTATTTAACCTGCCACTAGGTCTTGTCCTTTAGTACAACACAATGAAGCATGTATTTGACAGCTCAAATTTTTAAGTATTTAACTCTATTTAATACTTAACAACTAGTTTCTTTTATAACTGCATATTATATTTTATTTATGGATTCAAATAAGTATTCTCAGAAAGAATCCGTGGGTTTTGCCAGACTGCCACAAAAGTTCTTGGCACAAAAAGTAGTTGATAACAAATATACAGTTGTCCTGGTACAAAATATCAGCTCCTGGTACAAAATAACACCTCCACTTGAGGCCAGGTCTATCCTTCCCATCTGGCTGACATTGGCCAAGCCTTGCTGTTCCTGACCCTCAGGAGCCTCATCTGTAAAATAAAGGTAAGCATTCCCTGTTCCATTGGGTTGCAATGAGACGATGTTGGTCAAAGATTTGACAAAGAACTTGATACATGGTAGGTGCTCTTTAAATATGAATTTCTTGTGGTGCATGACTGTAATCACAGCAGCTTGGGAGGCTGAGGTAGGAGGGTCATGTGTTCAAAGCCAGCCTCAGCAAAAGCAAGGTACTAAGCAACTCAGTGAGACCCTGTCTATAAATAAAATACAAAATAATGCTGGGGATATGGCTCAGTGGTCGAGTGCCCCTGAGTTCAATCCCCAATATATCCCTCCCCAAAAATAAATAGATATGAATTTCTTCCCTCTATTTCCCACCCTCTGTGCTGTTGCACTGGTTGGCATAAGAAATAGTGATTTCTGTGTGAAGATATCTGGAGAGTCATATTGCATATTTTCCCACATAAATAGGCTCCAGTCATTGGCTTCCTCTCCAGTACTCTACATGGGGCTTAGCACAAAATAGGGTCTCATGAGAGGGTGAATGTGTATGGGGGTTCCATCAGTTCCCTGTGGGCCTGGGACCACTCTGTGTTCTGAGAAGCCAGTGTCACTGCCACAGCTGTGGGCTTCTGCCTTTGCAGCCTAGGGTTGTGTGGAGGGAGGTCCTAGGGTGGGGCTTCGGGGCTCAGGTGGGAATGCCAACCCTGCTAAGAACTCCTGCATTCCCTGAGCACCAGGTCCTCATCTGGTACAGGGGCCTGACAACTGCTTCATAGAGGCTTGGGGACTGTTACACATGATGTTATCTGTGACACATCCTGCCTGCAGCCTGGTAAATAGAAGTCACTAAGAAATATTGTATAAATAAGTAAATAAACAGATGACTATAAGAATAAGCAATGGGCACCCCTTATTTCTTGCTCCCTCTGGGGCTATTCTATCTCATCCTGCACTGTTCACAGCAGTTTGGTTGAAGGACCCCATGAATAACCAGCCCAGGGTACATTTAGATAAACTCCAATATTCAACCAGCTCCATCTTCCCTAAGCTGAAGTCAAAATTTTTGGAGCTGCCTTCCTGACCAATATTTGGTGAATAGCAAATAGGCAGAGAAGATGTCAATGGTGGATAAGGCAGGAAGTGAACTGAGCACATAGAGAAGGCAAACCTGCCCACCAAGGAAGAAGAGGCTTTGGCATTTACTTTTCAGGCCATCTTCCCTCTTGGCCCCTGCCTACTTGTCTGCTACACCTCCAAGTGGCTCCATCTTTCTATCTTCACCAAGCCCTTTGTCCTTCCCAAAGTGTCCTCCCACACAAACAGGTCCACCTGCCTGCAGTGCCCTTTTTCACCTCCTCAGACAACCTCATTCCTATCTGCAAACCTATGTACAAGTGTCCCCCCTTGGAAATTAGATACTCCTCATCTGCTCCAAAGTCATGTTGTATTTCTCTCTGTCATATATTAACACACTGTGTGGATAAACCATTTCCACATCTGCTAGGCAGAGCCTCTGCCTAGTTATTTTGGGCCTAGCACACTCCCCTGCCCAGTACATCTGGATGCTAAGCATGGTACCTCAGGTCATGGGCTTTGGGAAGAGACATCCTGGTGATCCATGTGACCCAGGACACATAACTTGTGCTCTTTGGTCTCCAGCTTCCTCACAAGCAGAATAAAGACAGTGAGCCTGTGCTTCCCACAGCTGACGAAGAGTTAAATGCAGTAATGCTTGTAAAGTACTTTGCCCACTGTTTGGGGTGCAGGAAGCATTTAATAAATGCTGGCTATCATCATTATCTTGGTAAATAATCCTCTTCTCACAGAAGCAATGGGAAGCTTACCACATTTGTGAAAATAGTGGATACAATTTCCTGGGCCACAAAAAAAAAAAAAAAAAGTTTGTGTGGTGTTTTTAAATTTTATTTTATTCTTTTACATGAACTGAGATGAGCTTTGGGGATTTATATATTATTTTCCAGTGCTTCTTAATGCTAATCTCAAAATATTCAACATTCAAAAAGAACACATTCCAAGACTGCACTAGATCTTGGAATGTGTTCTTTTTTCCATATTTTTTGCTGGTGTGTTATGGTTGTACATATTGGTGGGATTTATTATTACACATTCATACATATGCACACAATATAATAACATAATTTAGCCAATATTATTCCCCAGTATTTATCCTTCCCTTCTTTCCTTCTTCCCCCTGGTAACTTTTCTCTGTTCTACTCATCTCCCTTTGATTTTGATGAGATTTCCTCCTACTGCTCTTTTCTTTTTCCTCTTGAACTTCCATATACGAAAGAAAACATATGGCCCTTGACCTTCTATGTTTGGCTTATTTTGCTTAACTTATGTTCCCCAGTGCTATTTATTTTCCTATAAATGTCATAATTTCATTCTTCTTTATGGCTGAATAAGATTTCATTGTGTCTATACACCACATTTTCTTTATCTGTTCATTACTGATGAACACCTAGGCTAGTTCCATAGTTTGAGTATTGTGTATTGTCTTGCTATATACATGGGCATGCATGTATCACTGTGGTGAGATGACTTTAATTCTTTAAGATGAATAGTGAGGAGTGATATAGCTGGTCATATGGTGGTTCCCTGCCTACCCTTTTGAGGATCCTGGATTCTGATTTCCATAATGGCTGTACTAATTTACATTCCCATCAACAGTGTGAAAGTGTTCCTTTTTCTTCACATCCTCTCCAGAATTTATTATTTTTTGTACTATTGATGGCTGCCATTCTGACTAGAGTGAGATGAATTCTCAGAGTAGTTTTCATTTGCATTTCCCTGATTGCCAATGATGTTGAACATTTTTTAAATATTTTAGCAATTTCCACTTTTTATGAAAAGTATCTATTTAGTTCATTTGCCTATTTATTAATTGACTTATTTGATTTTTGGCATTAAGTTTTTGGGTTCTTTATACATTCTGAAAATTACTCCTCTGTCAGAAGAGTAGCTAACAAAGATTTCATTCCATTCTGTAGGTTCTCTCTTCATATTCCCAATTGTTTATTTTGCTGTGCAGAAGCTTTTTAATTTGAGGCTATCCCATTTATTACTCAAAGCATTATTTCCTGAGCTTTAGGGGTCCCATTGAGGAAGTCATTGCTTGTGCCTACATGCTGGAGTGTTGACCATATGTTTTCTTCTAGGAGTTGCATTGTTTCTGGTCCAATTCCTTGATCCATTTTAAGTGGATTTTGTGCAGTGTAAGAGATGAGGGTCTGGTCTTATTCTTCTATATATGGATAATCAGTTTTGGGAATGTGCTCTTTATGTCTATATAGAAAAGACTCCAAAGGCAGTGTGAACTTATGCATGATTGAAGACCTCATTGGTCTGGAGGGAATGAAAATCAAGAATATGCTGGAGGGAGTCTTGAGACCTGGATCATATAACCTCTGCTGCTCATGCACTGTGTGATATAAGGTGAGCCTGTCTCCTTGAGGGTTCTCAGTTTGTATAAATCTATCTAGATGAGTAGTCTGGCTTTCTTCCCACTCTGCCTCTGTGAGTCACGTTTCTCTAGAAAATGCAGTTTCTCTAGAAAATGTCCTCTGACCTTGTCATCAAAATTCATCTAGCCCTCTTCTACAGTCCACCCCCAATGACCTCTACAGTCCAAGCTAGGTGCAGGCAAGAAACTCTCCATTCACTATACATACACATTCATGGAAAGCCTGACATATATTTCTGCAGGGAAATTGATGGTTCTGACTGCAATGGTTTCTTCCAAGCAGGATGATGTATGGGGAGAGCACCATGCAGATCACTCAAGGGTCAAGGTTGTCCAATCACAGGTTCTCAAAGGCCAGTGTTCTCAAATGGTTCCCTGCAAGCAGTCCAAGTTCCTGTCACCTCCTCTGCCCAAATTCTGTCAGCTCTAGGAGCACAGCATTGGCTTAAGATACAAGAATATATTTCATGCTTGTATAACTATGTCAAAATGGATTCTACTGTCATACATAGCTAAAAGGAACAGTAAAATACAATTTTTTAAAAAGTCTACTGTGAGACCTTGTAAGTGGTTTTCCAACAAATAATAATGTGTGTGTAATTATTTATATTTATAAATACATAAGCAGTTTGCAGTGGTATTTACAAGATGGCCTTTCTTTACCGTCTGTAGCAGGGTCCACGGTTTCCCTGTCATTGGGGCCTCTTCTGAGAGGGAGAAGGAGGAGGGTTAGAGAAATGCTTAGAACCCAGAGGCTCCTGCAGTCTCTGCAGCAGCCTGCAGTGAGGACTGTTTGCTGGGAAGCATCTGCAGGTGTGGGAACCATGCATTATGGTCTTGATTCATTTTCTGAAGTTCCATGTGTGAGACCAAGAAGCAAATGAAACTCCATGTAATGGAAATAACTTCTTAATATTCAGAACTGCCAGACTTTGGATTTTAGTCTTGCCACACATTCACTGTGTAAACCAGGGGGAATGATTCAACCTCTCTGAACCCCACTCCCCTCATCCACCAGGGAGGATATCAAAGCTTATTTTATACTGGGGTTTTATGGACCAAAGGAGGCAACACAGAGAGAATTCCTGGCACAAAATCTGGCCCAGAGGATAGTAAGTGGCTGCTGCTATGATTCCCATTAACTTTCTCTGATTATGTCTGCATGAAAATGGAGGAGAAATGCCATCATCAGCAAAAGTGACCCCAGAGACTCTATGTTGTGACAAGCATGGCCACACGGGGGCCACCCACCATACCAAAGCATACTGGGAGAACTGGACCCTGTACCCTGACCCAGTGGTGGGGAGAAGGAAATTTATAATCAGAAATTCACCTGGTGGCTGACTCCAGCTGTTCTTTCCTGTAAGGAGAAGAGGGAGAAAAGACAAAGCGTGAATTACATGGAACACCCCCCCCCTCCAGAGTTTGCTCCACAGATTCCCTTTGAAGGTGCTGGAGCAGAGTGTTGCTCTGGGACAAGATGAAATATGTGGACGGGAAGCCATGAGGGAGGAAGTCCCAGCTGGACCCCAGGCCCCTGCTGCTGTGTGCTGTTAGGTTCTTCTCAGCCACTCCTATATGCCCTTTCTCATCCAGAAAATAGCTGCTGAACACCCTCTCTGCCTCTGTCTGTAGTGGATCTCAGTGGATTTGTTCAAGAGGAGACAGATCAGGCTGCAGCAGCCACACACCCCACTGTCTTTCACGCCCATCATCATTATAATCAACACTGGCATCTTTCATGCCTTCTTGGGCATCTTTCATGCCTTCTGCTTGGTCATCAGATACTACTGTAGGTGCTTTTATAGGTCAGCTCATTTCATCCTCATTACAACCCTATAAGGTAAGTACTAGGATCAGTCATTTTCCTGATGAGGTGCAGAGAAGTAAAAAAAAAAAAAATATTGCTCAAGGTCACAATTAGGAAGCTGCAAGGTCAGGATCCTAAGTTGGGCCATCTGGCTTCAGAGTCCACGCTGTCCAGAGGGGCACTGCAGGTGCTGAGCCTTTGCCCAACCTCAGCATTTTAAAATATTCAATTACTCATTTCACAGGTGGCTGATATATGAAAACAATACATCACAACAAGAACACTCACATCATTTATCCAATGCATTCCATTCTTAATACATAGAAGGTGAAATGTCAAATTGGTAGCCAGAAGTTAAGTTGTTAATCTCAGAATCAGACCATAGGTAAATAGAAGGTGATGTCCTCCAAGTTACAGTGAGTCCTAAGGAAACATCCCTGCTCATAGAAGAGAGCACCTCCTCTCAAGCAGATCCAGTGAACATTCATTGAAGCCCCAATATTAACCAGCACTAGGAATACATATATGAATAAGAGATAGCCTCACAAGTGGTTCTTCATGTAGAGAGGACAGTTGGTTGACAGAACATTTCTCCCTTTGTGGGTAAGAAAACTTAGCTGATGGGAGAGTATATGACACCTGGGTTCTTTCCACCCTGCACAGGGCCCAAGCCTCATTTCTGTCTTTCCAGTGGAGCTTCATTTATTTTGTTGTCACAGAATTTGGCTATTGTCAAAACAAACTAATTCTGCATTTTAACCTTTGCATACTTCCTGGATTAAGACTTATCAGCCCTAGTATAATGGTTATAAATAGCTTTCCTTATCCAATATGATATAAAATTCCTTGATTTAGTGAACTCTAAGGGCTGCTCTGAACTAGTAGAAATAATTATTAATTAGAAATGTGGAGAATAATTGAATCAATATTAGTTTCATAATCTTTCTTGTGTGCGTTCAGTTTTTAAAGGGAGAATATAAAAATATTATAATAGAATTATGCTTGACATTGATACAAGCAGACTCTTTTTCTTCAAATCCGGTGGTATGATTTACCAATGTGTCCCCCCAAACCTCATGTGTGAGACAATAGAAGAAGGTTTAAATGTGAGACAATTGGGTTATAAAAGCCTTAAGCCAAGTAGTAAATTAATCTCTGAGTGGTAACTGAAAGCAGTTAGGGTGTGGCTGGAGAAAGAGTGTTCCCAGGAGACATGAATTTGAAGCACATATTTTCTCTTTATTGTGTTAAGTGTGTGCTCGCTCTCTGGCATGCACACTCTCCCTACCCTCTCCCCTCCCCTCTCCTCTCCTCCCCTCCACATCATAGAGTCCTAGTGTTGTGTCTTGAGCCACTTGGCTCCACCTCAGTCTCCTGGTGTGATGTTTTTCCTCCCCTTAAGCCCTGAGGATTGGAGCCAGTTGTCTATGGACTGAGATCTCTGTGAGGACCAAATACAATTTTACTCTTCTAGAACTGTTTTTGTCAGGTCTCTTAGTCACACCAGAGAAAAAGCTGACTAAAACATCTAGAAATCAATACTGGGAAAGGACCATAGAGAAATAAAAGTGTTCCTTTGGGTAGATAAACACATGCTCCGTACACTAAGGGTATTATACAGAAATAGCATTCTTCTAAACGCACACATAATACTTCCTTAAAATTGTATTTGTTTTTCTTCTTCCTACTTGGTGTTCCATCTATATCTAAGCACAAACTTGAAAGTTATAACCATTACCTAGAAAAAAAAATTATTTATTTATGGTACCAGGGACTGAACTCAGGAACACTTAAACACTGAGTGGCTCAGTGTTAAGTATATATATTTATTTATTAGAGACAGGATCTTTCTAAGTTATTTAGGGCCTCACTAAATTAATAAGGCTGGGTTTGAACTTGCAATACTCCTATGAGGCTTCAAATTTTAGATCCTTTTCCTGACTTCAAGGAACATAAAGCAGATTTCCTTTTACATTTTTTAATGAAAGACTTTTATGTAAATTTTTGTAGTATTGTTTTAGTAGAATTTTACTTCTTTGCTATTCAGAATTGACCTCTGTATTCATCTTTATTCATGGTACACAGTATTACATATAGTTCTGGAAGTAACAGTGATGTGGATCGCTTAATCCAACACTACAAAAAAATCAAATATCAAGAGTTGACACAGCTTTGCCTTAGAGAGCACCAGATTGGAGTTTGTCCTGTTGTGTTCAAGAATAGTAGAATGCTCATAAATGTTTATGGTTTTGATACTACTGAAGGCTATCACAATGGCTGGATATGTGCTGAAAGCTAAAGTTTCAATTTGTTGGTTTTTTTAAACAAATAAATATTTTAAATAAAGCCTAATTCAAATTGTCTCATAGCAAAAGAATAAAATCTTATTAAGTATTAGTGTCATTATAGTGAAATGAAAATGTTGTTACACTTAATACTGTTTTGATAAATATTAGAGGTTAACCCTAATGTAACAAAAATTAAAATAAAACTTCCATCTAAAGTGTGATATTCAGAGTGCAGTGTATCAGTCCTGACCTAGCAGTGGCTATGTCTCAGCCACAGAAAATCTCTGGTCCTCTCTGAATGTAAATGTGTGGTGTGAGGCTGTGCAGTCAGGAACTGAGTGACTCAACATGAGAAGCAGATGCAAAGGGAATCTTGCCCACCCACAAGCCTATACCCATGTTCAGTCTCAGCTTGGATGAGCAGACCTTGACTAGCAGAGTTACTGCTAATGAGTCTTTCTCCAAATGTAACCAGTCAGTAAGCACCCAAAGCACCTTTCACTTCACTAGAATACTTCATAATCAGTTGAAGATAGAGCATCCTGGCCTGCGGGAGCCATCCTGTCCTGCTACCCAGAACCAGATGGGTTTGCATGGTGCTGTGTTCTTCAGAACCTGCCTTCATAGCCTGCCATGTGTTGAAGGGGACAGAGGAATGTACAATCCCAGGTAGAACAGTGTTGGGATGGACTTATGTTAAATAAGTGTATCTTCTGATTTTTTAAGCAAAATACTCAATTTTCAGCTTATTTTCTAATTTTTATTCCATGGTAATATCAAAAATTGGAAAGTGTTAACATTAAAACTTCTAATTGCTAATGAGCACTGAGGAAATGGGAGCTATCAGTTAAAATAAAAAATAAAGACAAAAGATTTTTCTTGAACATACATATGTGACAGGGTATTAAAAAGCCAGCACCATCTGCTAACTCTAAGGGAGTTAGCTTGTTCACACCACTGTGGCCTTTCTTCATTCAGGGCAGTGTGTTTGCAGCCAACCTCCAGGGTGTTGTCTGATGCTAGTCTCCTATCCTGGTAACTGCTGGCCTTTCCTAAAGGTTGTGAGGGAAATGATCTCCCTGTTCAGCCTCCTCTCTAAGGATGGTCCTGTGGATCCTGAGCAGGGCTGGCCATCCTTTCCACACTTGATCTTAGCCAAAAGGCCGAGAAGCGATGGCCATCCTTTCCAAAGCACAGATGACTTGCAAGTAACAAGTCAGGTGAAACTGAAAGCAATGGAGTCTAATGAGGCTATTGCTGAACAGTCCCAGGGCTGAATTTATATGAGACATGTGGTCCACTCTTTCAGTACTCTAAAAAACCATTTACTGTGCTGTTGGAGGCCAAAGGGCCAGGACAAATCCCTTCTCACATAGAGGAAGGAATGGTGGCCACGTGTATCACTTCTCCCATGTGCAGAGATAAGGCATTGGTGCTAAGAATGAAACCTTTGCAGCTTCTATTGGATATGCTTTCTTTTTAGGAATGAAGGAATATTCTTCCATTTTTTAGCCATTCTTTTGTCATTTCTACAAAATTTCATGTAACTGTATAAGTATTTTTAAAAGAGAGTTTTGTAAATATTTAATATACTGTTAATTTGATTTTCAATTATAAAGGTCAAGTATTCTGTCTTTGGGGTCTTTATGTTTTATAATACTTTGCTAAAAATGAAAAAAAAATTGTACCTTTTCAGAATGTTTTAATGTGGATTTAATTTAGTGAAAATAAAAGTTTTTTAAGTGTCAAAAAATTGCAATTTAAAAAATTCAAAAAGAATATTTTCCATGGCAACTGCCATATATGATTTGGTTACTGACTGTTGGAATTCTTGTCTTACTATTCTCTTCCTCAAACTTGCCCTTATCCTTCTGGCCACATTGCACTCCATTTTGCTCCTTAAACATTGCATGTGTTTTTTTTTTTTTTTTTTTTTTTTTCCTCTCGGGAAGCTGCAAACACAGTGCAGTTTCTAGATATCTCAGTTGCAGAGCCCACCAAGGAAGTGAACCCAGACTGCACTTGCCAGAGCCCCTGAGGAGGAGACCCGAACCTGCACCCACCAGATTCCATGGCGGAGGCACCCCAGGCCTGCCTCCACCTGATTATGTGCCCCAGCCCTGCACCCTCCTGAAACCACCAAGGAGGCGCCCCAGGTCTGTGACCTCCTGAAGCCACCAAGGAGGTTCCCCAGTCCTGCCTATGCCCAAGCCCACCAAGGAGGCTCCCAAAGCCTGCTTCTGCATGAGCCCACTGTGGAGGTGCCCCAGGCCTGTTCCCTCCTGAAGGCACCAAGGAGACACCCCAGGACTGCACCCTCCTGAAGTCATCAAGGAGTTGCCCTAGGCCTGCACCCTCCTGAAGCCACCAAGGAGGTGCTCCAGGCCTGCTTCCTCCCAAGCCCACCAAGGAGGCGCCCCAGGTCTGTGCCCTTGTGAAGCCACCTAAGAGGCGCCCCAGGTCTGCGCTCTGCTGAAGCCACTGAGGAGGCGGCTCCGGCCTGTGTCCTGCTGAAGCCACCAAGGAGGTGCCCAAGGCCTGTGTCCTGCTGAAGCTGCCAAGGAGGTGCCCCAGGCCTAAGCCCACTGAGGAAGTGCCCCAGGCCTGTCCCCTCCTGAAGCCACCGATGAGGTGCCCCAGGTCTGTGTCCTGATAAAGCCACCGAGGAGGTGCCCCAGGTCTGTGCCCTGCTAAAGCCGCCAAGGAGATGCCCGAGGCCTGAGCCCACTGAGGAAGCGCCCCAGGCCTATGCCCTCCTGAAGCCACCAAGGAGGCACCCCAGGCCTGTGCCCTCCTGAAGCCATGGAGGAAGTGCCCCAGACCTGCACCCACCTAAAAGATAACCCCAGCCTGTGCCCTCCCAAGCCCACCGAGGAGATGCAAAAGGCTTGCACCCACCCTAGCCCACTGAGAAGCCACTCTAGGCCTGTGCCCACCCGAGCCCACCAAGGAGACACCTCAGGCCTGCGCCCACCCCAGCCTGCCTGGCCTGGGCCCATGGAAAGGCTCAGGAGCCTGTGGCAGTGTGCTTCTCCAGACCCACCTACCTTGTTCTGGTGCTGGGAACAGGTGCAGCTGGAGCGCCCAGCATCCCTGGCAACTGGGACTGAACTTTGCAGCCCACTGCCTCTTGCTATGCTTTTGACTGATGTCTCAGGTGCCACAGGGTTTCAGGTGCCACACGGGGACCATGGAGATAGGGTCTGGACAGTTTTCCCCGCTGCCACTCCAGACTGCCAGTTCAGGGGGCTGAAAAGTTGATAAGGACAAATGCTCAGCCACTGCCCTAACCACTCACAGCCACCCATACCCTATGCTGAAAAGAATGAGCATCAAACCACTTGCCTGCTTAGGCATGGGCCTCTGCAGCTCGCCACTCACTGCCAAATGGCTGAGAGAGGGGGAATCTGCGCTCAGACTGCCCCCTCTGCTAATCAATTTTCAAACTCACCGTGCTGCCCTCCTGCAATTTTGAGCCAGTTCCTGTGGCTTCCATGCCATTATGCCCTCTGTGGAGGACACTGCCTTGGATGCTATTTTGACATGCCCTCCAGTGGTGGGCTGCTGGGCCCAATGTTTTCAATCTCTGGTACCAAAATTCTACTATAGAAATGAGATAATATGCACACCACTCGGTTTGAAGGGGAGAGGAAGAGGCAGCCTATCAATCAGCTGATCTCAAACACTAGAGCATCTGCAGAGTCCAATTTCAAATCTCCAAGAAATAAAATGTGTGTGTGTTTTAAAACATAGTCTTCATTATTATTTAGGTATGGCAGGGTCAACAGCTCAGAGGAAGCTGCCACTGAAGAGGTAGCTTCTTATGTTCTGTTTCCAGTTCTGTTTCCACACCATGACATGAGTGCCACATAGGGGGTAGGAGCACTGGCATCAGTCAAAAGCACAGAAGAAAAAAAAGCACAGAAGGGAGAGGAAATGTGGGCAAGAGCTCTTGGTGTGGTTTCTATGATTAAGAAGAAGTGGGGTGGAGTAGTGAGGTTTAGGATTGTCTGGCTTAATTAATTCAGTGGGACTTGAGGCAAAGGGCTGTTCCTTATTATCTGCTATCTGCTCCTGAGGGCATTAGCACAGGTGGATGATGACACAGGGAGTGAGATCTCTGTAAAGCAGGCTGTTGGGGCATGAGCTGGCTCATGTTTCAAAAGTCTACTCAGGCCCACATTGCCATCTCTAGGAATTAGCAAAGTTTGGAAGTGGAAGAAAGTCCCTAGGGTTTCAGGAAGACCCCAAATGTCAAAGCATCAATTGCAGGTGCTTCCAATTTAGCTCTTTCGATCCATGTTTGTTATGTAATAAAAAGTCATAGTTTTATGGAGGTAGGAATGTTTATGTGAAATTGTTTTTAAACCATACCTCTTCCCTATTCATTTAAAAAACAGAAACAAAGAACGATGTTTGTCCTTTTCATCCCTGCTCTTTGATTGGAGGGTTCTTCTCTGTCAGATATATTCTGAGAGCTTATCTGATGCAGACTCAGAAGGCAAGCTGGGCATATAGAAAGACCAGTGGTTCTTAAGTCTGCAGGGCACTTGAAAGAACTTCTGAATGAATCTGGGAAAATTATAAAGAAAAAGGGGTAGATTTTAGTAAAAATTACGTTTTTGAATATGTTCTATTGATGATGTTCAAGATATAATTATGAAAATCTCTGATTGTTGTGAAATTATGGGGGGAGGACCTGGAATATTATCTTTCAAATACGATATTACTCTGAAACTCAGTCATGCCTACCATAGATTCAATTTGTTACATGATTACTAAATGTCTTTGGATAAATATTTTATTTCCTATAGATTTTTTTTCTAGAACATAGAGCCTTTAATCTTATATGCATGTAAGTGAACTTTAAAATTTAAAAGAAAAGTAATTCACATATAAAACTACACTTCTAACAAAATTATAATTCTGCAGAATTATTTTTGTAATAGCACATTTTTTAAAAAATTCCATTAACAAGAGTGTATTCTCCACTTAAATGTTAACTTTACATTCATTTAAAAATACATAGTATTTCATTAGATTTATTATCACTAAACAATAATAATTTAATTATTATGTACTTAAAGCTTGCTTTCAATATTTAGACAATAAAATGCTGGGTATCTGTGGTATATATAGTCCCTTAATTTTCAGTCTTTAAGGTTGTTTTACTTGCAGAGCTCAGATAGAATGGAGAATAAGTATGGGTAGCAGGGTCTGGGGGTGATATTTCTCTCACTGCAAGCTAATCATGTGTGAAAATGAATTTAGAGAATTGCATGTCTCCATGAACTACATCATGTACTGATTAGAGAAAAAAAGTGACCTTGACATTGATGAGATTGACTTATCTATAAATTTTGATGAGCACTCAAGATGGTTGAATGAAGTGATACTTCCTGTGTGATAACTGCATTAATCAAGGTTTAAACTGTAACTTCTATAGTTCATTTGAATGATTAGGTATGTGTGATGTGAAGATGAAAATATCGCAGCAGATATGGAATTAAGTAGTCAGCTGTTCAGGAATCAAGTCACAAGTAACAACAAAATATGTAGAGAGGGGTATTTTATAATGTAAAGGACTTTTAAAAACTGTATAATTGTACTTGCTAGTAAATCTCTTCATTACTAGTACCACCCCATGTTAAAAAATAACAATAAATTCTTGGGAGAGCTTTAAAAATGACAAACTTATGGTCATCTTTTATCTACTCTCTTCTTCTCACCCTTTATCTCTCTTAGCCCATTTATCAATTACTTAAAAAAATCACATGTCTAAATTATATATATATATATATATATATATATATATATATATATATATATATATATATACACACACACACACACATATGTGATTTATATACAATTATATAATTTTCATGTAAATATATATATATATATATATATATATATATATATATATATATAACAAATTATACACACATGTTCATCTTCATCATTATCACCATCTCAATTCTATCATCTGTTGTATTTGTATGAATATTATGTTCCCGTAAAGATTAATGGGCTAAAATTTTGGCTCCTGGTATGGCAATATTAAGAATCTTTGAGAAGTGGGACCATGGAAGGTAACTAAATCATAGGGACTGAGTCCTCATGAATGGAATAATGCTATCTCTGGAAGTGGGACAAATCTCATAGAAGTGAATTAGTTCCCATGAGAGCTGATAGTTATATAGAAAGAAAGCCTAGGTCCTACCATCTTCCACTGGCTATCTTGCCATGTCATTTCTCTGTTCCACACCACTGTGATGACATCCACAATGAGGCCATTACCAGAAGAGAATAGATGCTGACAATATGATCCTCCACCTCCAGAGCTGAGATATATAATCCTCTTTTTCTATGAAGTATCTACTATCGGGTATGTTGTTATAGCAACACAAAAATAGACTAAGTCAGTTACTCATCTTCATTGTACTATTCACAAGTTTCTTGAAAGAAGTTTGCATTCTGATAATTGTGTAGCTGGGAATTTACTACTTCATTTTACAGTTAATTTTTTAGCTCTCTCTAATTGAGATTTTGACCCCCACATACCATCTGAGACTGTTTTGTTATAATCCACAAAGACTTACTTTTTTTGGTAAATCCAATGAAAAATATTATTTTTATTTTACTTCTATTACATCTAAAATCATTTAAGTTACTTCCTCTCTAAGCCATTGTGACAGTGTCTTTTCCTTATTCTTCATCTGTTCATTTTATTTTACTTCATAGTTACTTCATTTTTTACTTTTTACTATACCCATATGCTCAGGGTTCTTAAATCTTTTTGGTTTTCTACTATATCAACATGCTGGTAATTCTAAAATATCCATTTGATGACTAAACCTCCTTTTCTTCCAATGTTATACCCATGTAGTCAATGCCTATTAAATTTCTTTAGCTGTATTTTTTTCTCATTTAAAAATAATTAACTGATACATAGCTCAGCTGAATTCCATAAATGTCATTAAAATGGAATGCATAGATTTCTCATCCTAAAGTTCTACCTGAAATTTGTAACTCTGAACAGCAGTAAGGAGTACTTCCAGTTCCTTAGTAAACCCACCAGAAATGGAATAATCCTTCACTCTTTCCTCCCTAGTTTTCCTCTCCATACTCTATTTATCTTCTGGGTAGCTTTCAAATTCAAATTCATTAGTTGAAATTCTAATTCTTTCTTATGTGGATTGTTAAAATAGCCTTTGATCTGTCTCTGCTCTCTATTCCATTGGGCTGTTCTTAGTACTATATCAGGACTAAGGTGCATGTATTTAAATCCCAGCATACTTTCTAATGGATTAGAGTTCACAATTAATGTATCATAGCTTTCTGAATAACACTGAATTTATTACTACAGAATAACTGACTTTTGTGACTCCGTTATTTTTTTTTCCTCTTTGCACGCATCTCTACACCCCTGTATCAAAATACTACTTAAACCCCAAACTCATGCCTCTGGGAATCTTCATTCTGCCCTTCTCACTTCCCTTTCTTTTACCATGTATACATTTCTTCTGAACTTTGGGATTATGGTTAGTTATTTCTTTCTCAAGAAGTCTTTCTCTGACTCTGCTGCCTTTGTGTATGTATTTGTTCTCTATCCCTGTGACCCAAATCACTATGAACTTGATGACTTAATAAAGAAAAAAATCTTGTAAAACAATCATTCTCACAAGTCTGAAGTTAACACCCAAGAACCCCTTGTAACTTTTCTCACTACTGTAAAATTCACTTCTTTGGGGTTGCATATTTGTGGTTCCCATGCTCTTGATGGCTGTCAACTGGAGACCTGTTTCATGGATTGAAGTCCTCCTCCTTTCCTTCTTGTTTGGCTTCTTCAGTTCTCAGAGTGCCCTCAGTGATCAGTTCCTATGCTTCAAGTATCTCTTATTTATGTCCCAGCCAGAGAAGGGACTCTGCTTTGAAGGGCTTATGTGACTGGTTAGGCCTTCTAGATCACTTTCCTACTTAAGGGTGATCTGTACCATAAAACATAAGATAAGCTTCAGAGTGATATCTTGATATATTGACAGACTCTGGAGATGGGCAGGACAATGCTGAGGGCCTCTTTAGACAGTCTGTGTACAATCTAGTAGGATTTTTCTCCTTACAAGTACTTGAAAGCTTCTTATTGGGGAAATAATATGCCACAAACCCAATTTTATGAGGAAAACTGAACCTTAGAAAAGTAATGTAAATCAATGTTGAGGTGTACTAGCTAGGGTAATGTTGACAAAGATTATAAGAAAGTTGTTAAAATACTGAAAAAAATGTGGTTATTTATATCTTCTTGGTATACATATATCATCATCATAAATAAGGCACTTAAATTAACATAATTGCATTATATAATAAATTAATAATAATATCCTGATGGATATCTGGGGAAAACCCTTACCATGTACAAACCATTTTACCACATCATATAATCTATTTTGAAATTGAAACAGAAAAAGAAAAAAAGGGGGAGGATATAAATATGCTACAGTGAGGAAATATGCTAAGTTGAGGAAACTTAAAAATATATTTAAAAATATAGATGTAACATACTCAGATTAAAGTTTATTTTTAGATAAAGGATATTTGTAAATGATTAATCAAACAGTTAATTACAGTTTCAAGTATTCTAAAAATAATTCTATTTTATGTTGTTGATACTGCTGGTTCCCAGTGACAAGTTCTGCTCCCTCATATGCTGAAGTAGAACATTAGAAAATTCACACTAAGGCAAGCATATAAAGCGAGTTTTACTTAACAAGGGATAGCATAGACTTCTCTGAGGAGGGAGAAGGGGGGCATAGATGGTGTTTCTAGAAGTGGGGCCATTCTGCCTTTTTTTATAGGAGTTAGGCTTCCTTTGTTCTCCTGCTCTCTTCCCCTTATCTCTCTCCTTCCTGCTTATGTGACTAGGCCCAGGAGCTGCTCAGTGTGATGGCCAAAATGTGAGCAGTAGATGGGATGGATTGGCCAAGTTGGAGCCATCAGGGCCGGAAGGCAATTAACAACTCCCTATAGGAAGGGACAATCTCTGGGACAGGTTATCTTAGCAACAGGTTGGAACAGGTGCAGGGTTATTCTTGATATGGGTGGAGAAAGGGCTCTGAAGGCATTAACATTTCAATCCCACCATTCTCTTGATCTAACCCTTGCCTATCTTCCTCTCTGATTCTTGCTTCATTGTTTATTTAAAATTTTATTTTCAGAACAAAATACTACCATTATATAATTCTGGTGTTATGTATTATACACATATATACTCTTTGAAGTTTTTTTACAAAGTTTTAAAATATTAGTGAATAGAAATACATTCTTAAAAAAAAGTCACTTTGATAAAGACAGGTCATGGATTTAAACACATCAGCTGCATGCTACAAATTCCCCCTAACACTAAAATATTTCTCAGGGAAAGGACCTCCTTAATGCATGCTAGTATATTCAAAATACTATTTTTACTCTCAAGTGGCATGATTAATCGGAAGAAAAAATAAGCACAATGGCTAAACATGACATTTATTTTCATCAGTGATTTCTTTTGAATTCATGCTAAGAGGAAGTATTTCATTTCTCTGTAGTTAAAAAAAACAAGTATAAAGATTAACCGTATGTCCACTCTCATTTTTCAAGGCATTTTTCTTTTACTGATCAACAATTTTGATTTTTGTTCTAAAATCTCCCTTTTCAACTTATATCATTATGATAAATCATTGAACAGTATAATTCCTGCCTGGAAAGGTAATATCAACAGGATCTGTAAGGAGAGTAGTCCACAATGTCACATCAACTTCTTTCTTCCCCAATGGCACTCTCTCTATCCGATCTCTTTCATTACATTCCATATAACATGTTTTATTAATGAACATCACTTAGCAAGCTGAAAGGAAAAACTCCCCTTTCTATTTTCTCTTAAACACACTGGATAGATTTAAATACAATTATTTAAAACATATTTCATTATTGACGTCATAAAATCTGAAGATGAGAGATCCACAAGGCAGATGGTTCTTTATAATTAGAATTACTCTTAGAAAGCAGGATTGGCTTACTATTACATCTGTACTGATGGCAGAATGTTGATTATAAATTCTTTATTTCACGTTTTTTTTCCTCTTTTATTTTTTCCTCTCCCCGCCCCCACTAGCCACCCTCTTCTTGGATTATTGCTTTTTCACTTCGATTGGATCAGGACCATTTATACAAATCACCTGTAAACTCACATAAAGCTCTGAAACATCCAAAGCAAGATTCTTTTGCTTGCTTGTGAGAACATAAGACTTTTGTTCAAGCTTTCCCTTGATTTATATCTATCAGGCATATGTTTTTAGTCCTTTTCAGCATTTCCAAGTCTTCTATTTCTTGCAGAAAACACATTGTTGGATTTTATTTTCCTTTGTGGAATTTATGGATCCTTGTCTTTTATTTGGTTACTTTAATCCATCTTAATTTGTTTTAATTTCTAACTAGGTTTTTATTCTGCCATATTATTTAATGTTCTTTCTATTTCTTGTACTTGCTGTGCTCTTTTAATTAACTTCTATAATATTTTCTTCTGGTGTTTAAAGTTTTATACAATAATTTTATTTCTGTTTCTCTTTAGAGACACAAACAATACTTCTGTTTCCCTAATATATCAGTGGCTGTATCTTCCCTCTTAGAAAAGAAGAGCATTAGTAAACCTCATGTCTTTACCATCTCTATGATGCCCGGAATATTACTTACTTCTGGTGACATGAGTAATCTTTCTCTTTTCTTACATTTATATATTTGTGAATCATAGTTTATTATATTTATTTAAAATTATTCCACTACCTTTATTGGTTCTTTGGTTTTGGAGAAGAACCAAAGGCCAGAACATAGTGTTTATCTCTGTAAGAAAACTGAAGAATCTTGTGTGTGGGACAGGGCATGGGACATGGACTTTTTGACAGAAAGACCCATGCAGTGCATCATAAGACAGCTATCACTTGATTTTGAAATAGCCCAGCAGAAAATAACTGTGGTCAAGATGGCACCCCAAGTTCTTTTTTTATGTTGGAATCTAGATAGAAGACAGTTTTGCCAGGTTGCAATCTACAAACACTGGGAGTTAGATTAGAGAAGTAAACGACTGAATGCACAAAGCGTGTCAGCCTCCACCTACTTTAACTTTACACAGAAGAACTCTTGCCCAAGAAGATCCCCACAGCAATGGTGTGAGGGCAAAAGGATAGGCAATAACAGTCCAAAGGCAAAGAGGTGGGACATGGGTTGGGGAGAGCTAAAGAAGAATTGGAACTGATCTTCCTGTGTTGCCTATAGCTCTTCTCTGCCCTAAGCTGGCCACTCACTCCCTCAACAGAGCAGTATAAAATATACTTGTTAGTGTTGTTGCTGTTTTAGATCCTGCAGTCCATTTTTCTAATCCTGTGGATTCTTGGCATCATTTTTTGAGGCAGTAACCTATAAAAGTTGGTCATCTTGTTGAACACCTGCTATCTTGGGGGAATATATACAGATGTGTGTGCATGTTGAACTTGTATCTATATTCAGTATGTATTAATTATATAAGGGATTTCTATGTGTGTGTGTGTGTGTGTGTGTGTGTGTGTGTGTGTGTGTGTATATATATATATATATATATATATATATATATATATATATATATATATTGATTAAATGAAAATATACGTTCTGAAAGATGACCTTACAAAATTCCTTTGAAAGGACACTTCATATAGTGTGAAAATACCAAAAAAAAATTTTTAAATGCATTTTTTAAATAAGTCACAAATTTCAAACATGCAGTTAATAGGCAGCATTTGGAAAGAGTTTTGAAGTCTCATCAAAATTTTTGTTCTTTCACGTACAAAATTGAATACTGGTAATTGTTACTTAGTTTATAGCCTAAGTAACCTCCAAACATCATTTTAGTTTACCAAAGCATCTTTTATTTTTATGGTGCTTGAGCTTGAACCCAGAGCCTGTGCATGCTTAGGCACATGCTCTACCACTGAGTCACCCAAAGCCCCATATTGATTTGGCTAAAACAAATACAGCAATTAATGGAAAATATATGTTTGATGAAGTACATTAACGTGAGCACATTATCTTCTGTTGGTACTGCCAAAAAAGCAAATACTGGAGAAAAATTAATACTTACTCAAATTCCAGTTTAAATTTTGTAAATTCTCCTCATCCCCAAAACAACTTGTCTCAAGAAACACTGACTGTACTACTTATTGTCTCCTCTCTTCTTGTCCCCTTTTACTATCCCTGATTCCTTTTTCCTTCTTGTTCCTCACCCTGCTTCTTACATTTTTTTTCTTTCTTTTATTTTCTGCCATCACTGTTTCCTCCCTTTTCTTCATATTTTCTCTCTTTTTTCTTATCTAATTCCTTGGTCATCAAGTAGCAGTGGTAGTGGTTGCCAAGTTGCACATACTAATAATGGTTGTATTCATCATTCAGTAAATGCTTTCCACGTGCTGGACATTGAGCTCAGCTTTTAACCAGATGAGTAATTTTAGTTGGTAGTTCTTGGGATTCAATGGGAAGTTCAGTTCAATTTGCATGCAGTTTGATTAAAATTATGCTCTGACATCTTTGAAATTTGATTGAATTAAAAGACTAATGAATTTATATTAAAGAAGATAGACTTTAAAAGAACTCTAGAGAGGCAGATCTGCCACAACCGACAGAACAGGCCCAGCGGCCCACAGAGGGGCAGAGCCGCCACCCGCGCCTGCAAAGAAGGTGGACCTGTGACCCACCTGCAGAACAGGCCCAGCAACCCATGGAGGGGCAGAGCCGCTGCCCACACGTGCAAGATAGGCGGACCTGTGACTCACCTGCAGAACAGGCCTAGCTATCCGCGGAGGGGCAGAGCCGCAGCCCATGCCTGCAAGATAGGAAGACCTGCGACCCAATGGCAGGACAGGCCCAGCGGCCCGCCAGCGTGGTAGACACATTGCTCTGGTTGGGGGAGGGGCAGAGCTGCTGCCCGTGCCTATAAGGTAGGCGGATATGCGATGGACCGGCAGAACAGGCCCAGTGGCCCGCGGAGGGGCAGAGCCACCGCCCGCGCCTGCAAGGAAGGCGGAACTGTGACCACCAACAGAACAGGCCCAGTGGACCACAGAGGGGCAGAACCACCGCCCACGACTGCAAGGTAGGCGGACATGTGACCCACCAGCAGCACAGGCCCAGCAAGCCACCAGCGTGGTAGACACATCTCCCCGGTTGGGGGAGGGGCAGAGCCGCAGACAAGGCCTGCAAGGTAGGCAGACCTGCGACCAACCAGCAGAACAGGCCCAGTGGCCCGCGGAGGGGCAGAGCCACCGCCCAAGACTGCAAGGTAGGCGGACCTGCTACCGACTGGCAGAACAGGCCCAGTGGCCTGCCGGCGTGGTAGGCACATTGCCCCAGTTGGAGAAGGGGCAGAGCAGCCTCCCATGCCTGTGAGGGAGACTTTGCAACTATACAAGAGCAATATAAATATATAGGGGGAAAATTCAATAACACAACAGTTTCACCAAGCAGAAAGAAACGCAAGCAGTGTGAAAAGACAAGGAAAGAAAGGACCACAAGCAATACAGGTCAACTCAACGTTAGAAGAGGTAATATCTGCAGCAGATGGAATGTCAGTAAAGAATTCAGGATATACATGCTTCAGATGATCTAGAGTCTCAAGGAAGACATTAGACAGCAAAATCAGACAATGAAAGATCACTTCAACAATTAATTAAATAAACAAATCCAAGAAGCAAATGATCAACTATACAGGGAGATAGATGTTATAAAAAACAAACAAACAGAAATCCTAGAAATGCAGGAAGCAATAAACCAACTTAAAAACTCAATGGAGAATATTACCAGCAGTGTAGAACACTTAGAAGATAGAACATCAGACAATGAAGACAAAGTATTTCAACTTGAAAAGAACATAGACAGCTCAGCAAGACTGTTAAGAAACCATGAGCAGAACATCCAAGAAATATCGGATAACATCAAGAGACCAAACTTAAGAGTCATTGGGAGACAGGAAGGTAAGAGGTCCAAACCAAAGGAATGAGCAAACTGTTCAATGAAATAATATGAGAAAACTTCCCAGACTTGAAGAATGAGACAGAATCCCAAATCCTAGAAGTCTACAGGATGCTGAATGAGCAAAATCATAAGAGATCCACACCTAGACACATTATAATGAAGATGCCCAAAACACAGAATAAGGAGAAAATTTTAAAAGCTACAAGAGAAAGGAAGAAGATTACATTTAGGGGTAAACCAATCAGGATAACAGCTGATATTTCAACACAGACTCTGAAAGCTAGAAGATCCTGGAATAACATATTTCAAACGCTGAAAGAAAATGGGTTCCAACCAATAATTGTGTATCCAGTGAAATTAAGCTTCAGGATGGAAGATGAAATTAAAACCTTCCACGATAAACAAAAGTTAAAAGAATTTGCAGCTAGAAAACCATCTCTTCAAAACATCCTTGGCAAAACACTACAGGAAGAGGAAATGGAAAATAACAATGGAAACCAACAGTGGGAGGTAGGACAGTAAAGGGGGAAAAATAATCAAAGAGGAAAAACAAACCATGTTAAGTAACATAAATAAACAAATATGGCTGAAAGAACAATCCATATCTCAATAATAACCCTAAATGTTAAAGGCTTAAACTCACCAATTAAGAGACACAGGCTAGTAGAATGCATCAAAAAAAAAAAGAACCAACAATATGCTGCCTACAGGAGACACATTTGATAGGAAAAGACATACATAGGCTGAAGGTGAAGGGTTGGGAAAAATCATATCACTCATATCAACTTCAGAAACAAGCAGGAGTGTCCATACTCATATCAAATAAAATAGATTTCAAGCCAAAGTTAATCAAAAGGGATAAAGAGGGAACATACTGCTCAAGGGAACCATACACCAACAAGACATAACAATCATAAATATATATGCCCAAAACAATGGTGCAGCTATGTTCAGCAAACAAACTCTTCTCAAGTTCAAGAGTCTAATAGACCACCACACAATAATTATGGGAGACTTCAACACACCTCTCTCACCACTGGACAGATCTTCCAAACAAAAGTTGAATAAAGAAACTATAGAACTCAATAACACAATTAATAACCTAGACTTAATTGACATATATAGAATATGCCACCCAACATCAAGCAGTTACACATTTTTCTCAGCAGCACATGGATCCTTCTCAAAAAAGATTATATATTATGTCACAGGGCAACTCTTAGACAGTATAAAGGAGTAGAGATAATACCATGCATCTTATCTGATCATAATGGAATGAAACTGAAATTCAACGATAAAAGAAGGAAGGAAAAATCATACATCACTTGGAGAATGAACAATAGGTTACTGAATGATCAATGGGTTATAGAAGACATCAAGGAGGAAATTAAAAAATTCTTAGAGATAAATGAAAACACAGATACAACATATCGGAATCTATGGGACACATTGAAAGCAGTTCTAAGAGGAAAATTCATTGCTTGGAGTTCATTCCTTTAAAAAAGAAAAAAACAACAAATAAATGACCTCATACTTCATCTCAAAATCCTAGAAAAAGAAGAGCAAAACAACAGCAAAAGAAGTAGAAGGCAAGAAATAATTAAAATCATAGCTGAAATTAATGAAATCAAAACAAAAGAAACAATTGAAAAAATTGACAAAACTAAAAGTTGGTACTTTGAAAAAAAATATAAGATTGACAGACCCTTAGCCATGCTAATGAAGACAAGAAGAGAGAGAACTCAAATTACTAGCATACGGGATGAAAAAGGCAATATCACAACAGATACTTCAGGAATACAGAAGATAATCAAAAATTATTTTGAATCCTCATACTCCTATAAAATAGAAGATAGTGAAGACATCAATAAATTTCTTAAGTCATATGATCTGCCCAGATTGAGTCAGGAGGATATAGACAACCTAAACAGACCAATATCAATTGAGGAAATTGAAGAAACCATCAAAAGACTACCAACTAAGAAAAGCCCAGGACCGGATGGGTATACAGCACAGTTTTACAAAACCTTTAAAGAGGAACTAATACCAATACTTTTCAAGATATTTCAAGAAATAGAAAAAGAGGGAGAACTTCCAAATTCATTCTACGAGGCCAACATCACCCTGATTTCTAAACCAGACAAAGACACTTCAAAGAAAGAAAACTACAGACCAATATCTCTAATGAACCTAGATGCAAAAATTTTCAATAAAATTCTGGTGAATTGGATACAAAAACATATCAAAAAAATTGTGCACCATGATCAAGTAGGATTCATCCCTGGGATGCAAGGCTGGTTCAATATATGGAAATCAATGAATGTTATTTACCACATCAATAGACTTAAAGATAAGAACCATATGATCATCTCGATAGCTGCAGAAAAAGCATTCGACAAAGTACAGCATCCCTTTATGTTCAAAACTCTAGAAAAACTAGGGATAACAGGAACATACCTCAATATTGTAAAAGCAATCTATGCTAAGCCTCAGGCTAGCATCATTCTGATGGCGAAAAATTGAAGGAATTCCCTCTAAAATCTGGAACAAGACAGGGATGCCCTCTCTCACCACTTCTGTTGAACATAGTTCTCAAAACACTGGCCAGAGCAATTAGACAGATGAAAGAAATTAAAGGCATCAAAATAGGAAAAGAAGAACTTAAATTATCACTATTTGCAGATAACATGATTCTATACCAAGCAGACCCAAAAGGGTCTACAAAGAAACTATTAGAGCTACTAAATGAATTCAGCAAAGTAGCAGGATATAAAATGAACATGCATAAATCAAAGGCATTCCTGTATATCAGCGACAAATCCTCTGAAATGGAAATGAGGACAACCACTCCATTCACAATATCCTCAAAGAAAATAAAATACTTGGGAATCAACCTAACAAAAGAGGTGAAAGACTTATACAATGAAAACTACAGAACCCTAAAGAGAGAAATAGAAGAAGATCTTAGAAGATGGAAAAATATACCCTGTTCATGGATAGGCAGAACTAACATCATCAAAATGGTGATATTACCAAAAGTTCTCTATAGGTTTAATGCAATGCCAATCAAAATCCCAATGGCATTTCTTGTAGAAATAGAGAAAGCAATCATGAAATTCATATGGAAAAATAAAAGACCCAGAATAACTCTAAGCAGGAAGTGTGAATCAGGCGGTATAGCGATACCAGACTTCAAACTATACTACAGAGCAATAGTAACAAAAACAGCATGGTACTGGTACCAAAACATGTGGGTGGACCAATGGTACAGAATAGAGGACACATAAACCAATCCACAAAACTACAACTATCTTATATTTCATAAAGGGGCTAAAAGCATACAATGGAGGAAGGATAGCATCTTCAACAAATGGGGCTGGGAAAACTGGAAATCCATATGCAAAAAATGAAACTGAATCCCTTTCCCTCGCCATGCACAAAAGTTAACTCAAAATGGATCAAGGAGCTTGATATCAAATCAGAGACACGGCGTCTGATAGAAGAAAAAGTTGGCTACGATCTACATACTCTGGGGTCGGGCTCCAAATTCCTCTATAGGAGACCCATAGCACAGGAGTTAATAACTAGAATCAACAAATGGGACTTACTCAAACTAAAAAGCTTTTTCTCAGCAAAAGAATCAATAAGAGAGGTAAATAGGGAGCCTACATCCTGGGAACAAATCTTTACTCCTCACACTTCAGATAGAGCCCTAATATCCAGAGTATACAAAGGACTCAAAAAATTTAACAATAAGAAAACAAATAACCCAATCACCAAATGGGCCAAGGACCTAAACAGACACTTCTCAGAGGAGGACATACAATCAATCAACAAGTACATGAAAAAATGCTCACCATCTCTAGCAGTCAGAGAAATGCAAATCAAAACCACCCTAAGATACCATGATTGGCAGCCATTATGAAGTCAAACAACAAGTGCTGGCGAGGATGTGAGGAAAAGGGTACACTTGTACATTGCTGGTGGGACTGCAAATTGGTGCAGCTAATTTGGAAAGCAGTATGGAGATTTCTTTGAAAGCTGGGAATGGAACCACAATTTGAACCAGCTATTCCCCTTCTCGGTCTATTCCCTAAAGACCTAAAAAGAGCAGGCTACAGGGACACTGCTACATCGATGTTCATATCAGCACAATTCGCAATAGCAAGACTGTGGAACCAACCTAGATGCCCTTCAATAGACGAATGGATAAAAAAAAATGTGGCATTTATACACAATGGAGTATTACTCTGCATTAAAAATGACAAAATCATAGAATTTGCAGGTAAATGGATGGCATTAGAGCAGATTATGCTAAGTGAAGCTAGCCAATCCCTAAAAAAACAAATGACAAATGCTTTCTTTGGTATAAGGAGAGTAACTAAGAACAGAGTTGGGAGGAAGAGCATTAGAAGAAGATTAACATTAAACAGGGATGAGAGGTGGGAGGGAAAGGGAGAGAGAAGGGAAATTGCATGGAAATGGAAGGAGACCCTCATGGTTATACAAAATTACATACAAGTGGAAGTGAGGGGAAAGGGGAAAAAACAACAAGGGGTATAAATGAATTGTAGTAGATGGGGTAGAAAGAGGAGATGGGAGGGGAGGGGAGGGGATGGAGGATAGTAGAGGATAGGAAAGGCAGCAGAATACAACAGATACTAGTATAGCAATATGTAAAACAGTGGATGTGTAACCGATGTGATGCTGCAATCTGTATACGGGGTGAAAATGGGAGTTCATAACCCACTTGAATCAATGTGTGAAATATGATATATCAAGAACTATGTAATGTTTTGAACAACCAACAATAAAAATTAAAGGAAAAAAAAAGAATGTTCCATTATATGGATAGACCACATTTATGTATCCATTCATAGGTTGATGGACATTCATGTTGTTGCCACATTTTTGCTACTATGGATAATACTGCTGTGAAAGTTGGTGCAACAGTTTTAATTTAGTGGGCTTTCATTTCTCTGGGGTAAATCCCTGTGGTATCTATTTTAACTCTATTTTTAATCCTTTGAGGAATTGCCAAACTCTTTTCCAAAGAGGTTGCAACATTGTACAATCCCATCTGCAGTGCATGGGGTCAACTTTCTTTACATCCTCACTTGTACTTATTATCTGGTTTTGGTGACAGTCACCTTAATGGATGTGAAGTAGTATCTCATTGCAGCTTTGATTTGCAATTCCCAGATGACTCATGATGCTGATCTTCTCTTTATATTTAATAATCATTTGTATAAATTCTTTTGAGAATTATCTGTCATATTTTTTGCCCAATATTTAATTGGGTTGCCTGTTTATTTTTGCATCGCAAGAATTCTTTATATATTAATACATTAAAGATATAAAT
This sequence comes from Marmota flaviventris, assembly GCF_047511675.1. Lineage (NCBI taxonomy): Eukaryota > Metazoa > Chordata > Mammalia > Rodentia > Sciuridae > Marmota > Marmota flaviventris. The sequence continues at coordinate 125,583,743 of NC_092506.1, forward strand.
CCATCATATAAAATTTACAAATATCCCCCCATTCAATGGCTATCAGTTATTTTTCTCTTTCTTTCTTTCTTTTATTTTCAGTACTGGGTTTTGAACACAGAGCTTCACACTTTCTAGGCGAGCACTGTACCACTGAGCTACGTCCCAGCCCCGTACACTTTTGTGATGATGTCCTTCATGGTACACAAGTTTTCCATTTGGATAAAGTCCAATTTACTTTTTTGTTGTTGTCACTTGTGTTTTTGATGTCAGATCTAAGAAATCATTGTCTATTCCAAACACAGGAAAATTCATGCCTATGTTTTTCTAAGAGTTTTATGTGTTTAGCTCTTATGTTTTAGGTGCAACCTATTTTGAGTTAAGTTTTATATATGGTGTGAGGTAGGGCTTCAACTTCATAAACTTAAGAATTATTTCTCTCTGTGTTTATGTACTTATGTGTGTGTGTGTGTGTGTGTATTTTATATATATATATATATATATATATATATATATATATATATATATATATATATATACTTTGATCAATACTATAAAGACCTCTCTTAAAGAAAAACTTTGAAAATATTGCTTCCTCCCACACCCCACTGAACTTTTGATTGTTAATGTTGCTCTCTTTCATGGATATTTGCCTCTAAATGTCATTCTTTCCCCCCACCACACATTTACTATCTTGCTCTATTTCTAGGTTTTCCTCTTGAAAAGTTAATCCTCTTTCTTTTGATTTTTCTCCTTACCTGATGGCTGTCTTGGGGGTTCTAAGTATCCCATCCATACTGTCTAGGGCTGTGGCATGACTACTGCCCTGTGGTGCCTCCTCTGCTGTCCATCTCTAAATATCTCATAATCTTCCTCATGATTTCACCTTAACCTATGGGTTACTTGGAATGGTTTTTTTAGATAGACAAAATCATTTGACAATCTATATTACTATTGATTTATGACATTATTACATTACACTAAGAGGATGCCATGTATGAAATGATTCTGAGTTGGCTTGGCATATGTGTGCTTTAACACATGGTTGACATTTGAAAATGTCCCACGAGCCCCAGACAATAGCCACTGTCTCTTTATTGAGTTGTTCATATATTAGTTCAAGCTTACTTATGATGTTATTCAAGATTTCTTCTAAATATTATTTTCTGGGACCACATATAATAATCTAAACATACAAATAAAAATGTTACTTCTAAAAAAAAATGAAAGAACTCTGGAGTTGTGTTTATATACTCCGAGTAAAGTATTTAGCCCCACTACATACACTTTTTTCCCTGGGTTAATTTAAAACTGGAAAAAAAAATATAATTCTTGAGAAACAAGAATTGTCAATATTTGAAAATAAAATACCAAATTAAATTTAATTGCCCATAAGTTTACTTTATAAAAACATTACTTTAAAAAAAAAGTAGTCTTCTCTTTGCTTTAAAACACCAAACTAAAACATATGGTACTTCATAATAAACTTAATGGAGATGGTATTGTATGCAATAATAATATTTAGGGTTGCTAAAAAGTTTCTTTCAGAGAAATGTGTTATAATAGAAATAAAATATAGAACAGCTTCTTGATAGGCAGGTGCTTCCTTCACTGATGTATTTTTGTGATTGACTTTCGAGGGTAAAATTCATTATCAAGAAATTCTGTCCTGAAATTATTTTACAATAAATTGGTTGCATTAGATAAATGAAAACTAGGTGTTTTTTTTCTCTAAGAAGTTCACCATGTTTGCTTTTCTCAGCTCATTTAGAAAGAATGAAAATATGGAAAGCCAATTTACATTGTAACTGCAGGCATCAAACCAATTTGACTTTGTAGATGCAAAAAGTGAAATGTATAAAATCACTTTCCTTTTAAATCACAAGAATAATGATCCTAAACAAGATGAAGAAGATTGTAGAATAGATTTTTGTTTAAACTTGGTTGAAGTATAATAAAACACAAACTTACCTGTGAGAGTTTATCAGATTCTTTAGGCAGAAAGTAATATTTTGGGGTGGGGTGGATTATAGTGTCCTGGAAATTGGTACACAATAAACATAGCCAGTCTACAGATCATGAAGAACCAAATGAATGATGGTAATGCATTTTAAATTACCTAGAATTTGTAAAGAAGCAGTAAAGCACAATCTCATTCTAGTTTGGAAAGATTAGTTTTGCTGCAATATGGAGCAATTATTAAGTGAAACAAAATAAGAGGAGAGACTACTTTTAAAATGTTATTGCACTGATTCTGAAAAAAACATTTATTAGGTCCTGGAGTAAAACACTAGCAACTAAAATAGAAGAGATAGATTTGGAAATTATTTAGTAGTAGAATTTCTTGAACTTGAGATAGATGATTGTCTGAGGTTAAGTGTCAAGGATGACACATAGGGGCTTTATAGAAAATTATTTTGATAACTATGTCATTGGGACAGAGAATCTAAAAGAAGAAAAAACCTACTAGAAGATGACAAGTTTTGTTTAGAATACTGAGATTGTGATGCATGATGGATATTGAAGTAGGCATGGCTGCTCAGCAATTTGACGTATAATATAAACATTATTAAAAGAAGTGACATAGGTTTTAGTAATGAAATAAATGTAAAGAGTAGGCATAATATTATCACTCATGATTTTTCCTTGGTGAGTATTAGCTTTCTATTTTATTATAGTTGGAGCTCAAATGAAGTATGTTAATTGCAATGGAGAATGTTATAATGGAGCTCAAATGAAGAATGTTAATTACAATTTTTAATGGGGCATCAATGGCGTCTAAAGGTAGTGAATCAAAAATAGATGAAATTATCTTTTAAATTATTACAATTTCAACAGAAGTTAGCTTCTGCATTTAAGCCTCTGACATCACTAGTATTTATATAATATTCTCAAAATGAATATTAGAATTGTGAAGGGAAATACCAAAGGGAAAGTTACAGTAAATACATTTACCAAAAGTAACTCCCCTTGTCATCTCCAATAGTCACTCATACTTGGTATGTAAATACAATATAAACTTGAAATAACATATTCTGTAATATAGCCAATATTTTTCAACAGAAATCAAATGCTGGGAGCAAGGTGATAAACTGTTACATGTATTTATTTCTAGAAGCATCTTTGCTTAAACTGTTTTTAATATGATTCAGTAATATGTAGACTGAGTATGAAAGGTATTTGCAAACAGTATTTGATTCATCCTACTCCCTCAATTTGTCCTAAGGAGGATTTCAAAATAAGAAATGGAGATATGTATGAAAATGTTCAATGTGATTTAAAAGTTCGCCTGATATCCTCAAGATTTAAATAACGTTATATCAGAAAACTGTATTGAAAATTCACATGCAAGGGAATGGAAAATGAGATTAAAAAGAATGTCTACTAAACCTCGAATCTTAAGATTTTCTTTTTATTCAGAAATTATTTATTAATTGAATTGCATTTCCTTCTTGAGACCAATTGCACTACATGCTTTTTTTAAGAGAGAGAGAGACAGAGAGAGAGAATTATTTTTAATATTTATTTTTTAGTTATCAGTGGACACAACATCTTTGTTTGCATGTGGTGCTGAGGATCTAACCCGGGCCACACGCATGCAAGGCGAGCGCACTACCACTTGAGCCACATCCCCAGCCCTGCACTACATGCTTTATTACTTAAATAATACATACATACCAAAATTATCACATTTTATCCATTTTATAGGTAATCAATTTATAGAAAGAAAATACAAAACTTACTGTAATTGTATAGCAATGTAGCCCCATCATATAAAGTAAATGTTCATAAATAAAAATTGGCACTTGTGTATAAAGCTTTCATGATCAAGGATCACTAGATACCACCTAAATAAGACATGTCAAGAACCAGATATTAATTAGATCACCTAAAAAATTGGTGTCTATTAAAAGATTTTAAAACAATATTATTAAAAATTGTGTAGCCAGGGAAAATTGAAGGAGCAGGAGAAAGAAAAATGGAGCTCAAATGAACTATGTAAATTATCATTTTTAATGGAGCATCAATAATTTCTAATGGTAATGAATCAAAAGACAGATGAAATTATCTCTTAAATTTGAGTATTCAAAACAAATAAAGTTAAGAATTTGTAAATCTGTGAGACTAGGGAACAAGAGAAAATAAATTTTCATTTTTAATTTATATAGTTTATATGCTTATATGGAGTTATTTAAAAACATTGCATCTATAATAAACACATTTCTTCTATAACATATTGTTCAGTTTTAAAATAGTTGCTATAATTATTATTTGAAATTGAAATGTGTTTTAAAATAATAGGATAAAAACCTAGCACAAAATAATGTATGCCATGTATTGCACATGCAGCCGTGAACTCCCTGATCTTCAAACTGTCTCTCTGGAGGCTCAGCCGAGCTCTGATGCTTCCCTGCTGCTCTCTGTGTGGTTTCTGAGCCTCACAGCCATGTGAATTCACAAATGCCACCTGGGGATAGTGACCAGAATGGCAGCCCATCTTCAGGCTGTGACCTTATTCCTGGGCAGGGGGCTGTGAGACCTGGTTGTGTTGGAAATGCGATGCCTCTGAATGGATATTTAACAAGTGGAGTCAGTGCTGTTACTTGATCTCAGTGGCAGAGGGTCTGATTGAAGCTAGTGTCTTATGGCTGAAAGAGAAAGTCCCTGGTCTGTTTTCCAGTGTTTTGCTGAGAAGGTTTGAATTTTTGTAGAGTCAGATTTATCTGTCTTATTCTTTGTGGTCTCTGGCTGTGTTATCATGCTTCAGTTGCTTTTGCTAAGCCAAGTTTATCCAAGTCATCATCTACATTTTCTTCCAGTGTTGTTGTGTATTCAGTGATTCATTTTGGCATAAGAGATGAGGTGGAGATCCAACCTCACCCTTGCCCATATGGCCAGGTGTTAGTCCAGCACTGCTGATTGAGTGATCAGTTTTCTGTGAAGTTCTAAAGTATGATTCTTACTGTTTAGTATCTGGTTTCCTGTTAATAGTGTAATTTACATGACTTTGCTTATCAGTGAGGTTCTACATAGTTCACATATTTATTAGCTCTTAGCTAATTTTGGGGTTTTCTGTTCTTTACTCATTTGAAAAACTGTATTCTTGGTGTTTTCATGTTAATATTCAAAATATTTTGTTGATATTTAAATAAACTTTATGTTATTAATTTTGATTGCTGATTTTTGATTGCCTTTTAGTTTGGCTTATGATTTTTTCACAGTATTAGGGATTGAACTAAGCACCTCATATGTGCTAAGCAAGTGTCCAGCCTTTTTGACTTTTTATTTTGGGGCAGGGTCTAGCTAAGTTTTTCAGGGTGTCCTCGGTCTTGGAATCCTCCTGTCTCGGCTGCCCGAGTAGCTGGGATTACAGGTGTACCTACCATACCTGGTTTTGCTCATGATTTTTTTTTTCTACCAGGGATTGAACCCAGAGGTGCTTAACCACTGAGCCACATCCCCAGCCCTTTTTATTTTTTACTTTGAAACAGAGTCTCGCAAAGTTACTTAGGGCCTTGCTAAGTTGCTGAGACTGGCTTTGAACTTGGAATCTTCCTGCCTCAGCCTCCCAAATTGCTGGAATCACAGGCATGTGTCACTGCACCCAGCTGCTTATGATTTTTTTGATATAAGTGAATGTTGTGTTTTTATGCAGTTAAATACATTTGTGTATTTATTGTCATTTCATTCATTGTTTTTATGCTTTTGAGATCCTTCCTCATCTCATGATCAGCAGATGCCTTAGGATATTGATGTATGCTAACATTAATTTTTGCTTTTAACGTTTTAGTCCTTTTTTTATATTTTGATTCATGGTATGTGTCTTGCTCAATCATTCACTTTTCCAGCAATGTTGGTGAAATATTTCATCTGTTGTCCAGATTATTCCTGGAACACATATGTGCCTTTAAAGGAAGGGTCTTATTCTGGACCACCTGCTCTGTCCCCCCCGCCCCCATTTGTTTGTATTTTTATTCTTTTTACTATTCTACTTTTTCTCTTCCTCATTTTTGTTAAGATGGTATGTGCATGTGATAGAACAGAGAGTCCGTAGGGGCTGGGAGTGAAAGCGGCCATTACTCTTTCTAACCTCAGCCCACCTGTCTGCTGTTTAGGGCCATCGCTTGTGACCACTTCTCCTTTCCCTGTCTGTGGTCCCTGGCTGCCGGTATGCAGCCTGCTCTAGTGACCTGTCTTGGTTTATCCCTTCAGGACAATACTTAGGGTTCCTTGCTGTGATAGATGGAGTTTTTTGTTACTACCTTACTTTTCCCTGGCTCCAGTCAGACACACCCACCCATAATTCTGCCTGTGTATGTTTTAGTTCCTTGTATAATATATTTTATTTCAACATCAACTCCTTTCCATCAATTGTAGCCAGCATTTTTTGACTGGTAAGGACGTTCCTAACCTGTTCCCTTCTCCTCTCCACATCCACTGTCCTTGTCTTTACTCCTTTTCCAGTGATGAGCTTAACGACATTTCCTTAACTTTGTCATGTGTTTATTATCTCAGTTTTAGAATTTGATCTTACAGGTTGAAAACAAATAACGTTTATGTGGTTAGAGCTCTGTGTTGTTATTTTTATGTAAATGGAATTGTTTGGTAGGTTGTACATCAAGTCTGGTTTCTTCACTGAGCCTAATATTTGTGAAATCCCATCCCTGTCATTTCAGCAAGTAGTTCATTGCTTTTTATCACTTAACAAAATCCATTGTGTGGAGATATCTCACCTTGTTTATTTATTTATTTATTGGTTGGTTGGTTTGCTACTGGGGATCTGGGATTGAACCCAGGTTTTACCACTGAGCTGCATCCCCAGCCCTTTCTGTTTTTTATTTTGACCAAGTTGCTAAGGGCCTAGCTAAGTTGCAAAAGCTGACCTTGAACTTGCCATCCTCCTGCCTTTGTCTCCCCATTTGCTGGGATTACAGGCATTCACTAGTGCACCTGGCTCTATCAATCTTTTAACGGACATTTTGTTGTGTCCAGTTTGAGGCCTTTATGAATAAAGCTGAAATTAACATTCAAGTTCAAAAAACAAACGACTCTGTCCTTGGTTGAAGAGTCAGCTGGTGAGTCAGTCTAGGATTGCTTCTCCTTTTCTGACCAATAATGCATTTTAAATTGCTATAGCATACATTTTACTTGGTGTTTTTTTCTTTTCTTTTTTTAATTTTCTTTTTTTTGGTAAAGCTATAGCTGTTAATTCATTGTGCCTCTTTAAGGAAAAGAAAACAGAATTGGTCTGACTTTCATAGCCTCACTTTTGCAATTTGGATACAGCATAGGCTTTATTTCACTTAGGACATTGGTTCAGGTATTAGAAAATTTGCAGGTGGATATTGGGAGAATTTGATCAGCTGGCATGCTTCTGATTTCAAAAAGATGGAGGGGCAGGTGTAACTTCAAATAATAGAGCTGAAGCCAGGGTGAATCAGTGGCAGCAATGGCTTGTGACAGCTAACTGTCAGTAACATAGGCATAATGAGTCCCATGGTGCCATGGGCTTGGGAGGGAGTGATCCTAGTGAATGTACAGCTCTCTTAAAGAGGGATTTGGGAACTGGGGGTTGAGACGTGGGCCAGAAGTCAATGGGCCCTGCTTGGAGTGTGTTTCAGAAAACTGTGAGCAGGTGAACTCTGGCTTCTCCCTGGCACTGATGTGGGATCTCTTTGATGATGTTGGTTGCTGAATGATTTGTTTATTTTGGGTTTGCATTTAGTCATTTGAAGGAACAGCATGTATGTTACTGGGCTTGATTTGCAAATGTGTGTGCCATTCATATCCCTTGCCAGCCATGATTTCCCTTACAGTAAAAGTCGAGGTTCCCGGTGACTGGATGAGTGTAAACTAAGCAAATTGCTAGGTATTTTGAATACTTGATTGCACAGCACAGTCAGATTTTATTTTTGCAAATGTGCAAAGCGAATACCTGCTATCAAAGCAGCTGCCACTGACAGGATGCCACTGAGGCCAGGAACAGAGTTGGTTCTGAAAGGGCCTTTCTGAGCATGGTGCCAGGTACACTGAAATAGTTAACTCTTGAACTAACAAAGGGATGCTGGTTTTGCTACTGAAGACATTAGATCCACATTGGATCAGCTGACAAGCTTCTGAGTTCAGAATGATGGTGGGGCACGTGTAACTGGCCCCTCCATGGTACTTGATAGGGACCAAGAATAAAAAGGGAAATTGAACATCAAAAAAAGGAGGAAGAGCAGCTTCTGAGGGAAAAAGACTGTTCTGGAAGTTGAACACGTGGAGCTGTATGAAGGGCTCACCTCTCTGTCCATTGTGCTGTGTTCTCATTTGGACTTTCTTGGGAACGACACGGGACCCTGGATGGGGCTGTAGCCCAGCAGTGCACTGTACTTGCCAGCACAGATTCCTATGTTGACAGCTGTGTTGAGGTTTCCAGTCTGGGGTCAGGAGGAGAGCACTGCCAGCCTTGTCCCTAGCAATCTGTGACCTGCTAACGAGACCAGGCCACAAGAGGCCAGGGCCTCCCACCAGCCTGGATCTTGCATGGAAGATGGCACAGGACCTCTTGCTTCTTCTCTGAGCGTCCCACCTGTCTGTCTAAAGGTGGGGCAGGTGCCTCAGCAGTAGGGGTCGCCAGCCTTAGCTGAGCACTGAGAGCACCAGGGAGCAGGAGGCCTGACATGGTGACAGGGAGACCTGTAGTTCTCTGCTCCTAGCAGGGAAGAGATGGTCTGCTCTGGTGGGCAGATGCAGGGGACTTTAGTGAGGATCTCTTTGCAGAAGTGTGGGCAGGGCAGTGGGAGGTCATGAAGGCCATCCTATGCTTGAGTTGAGTCACTGCAAGGACCAGAAGACCCCCTGTGTCCCAGGAGACAAGGAGAGTGGCATCTGGACAAGAGCAGAGTCAGGAAGGACAAGCTGTGGCCAACGTTGAGGAGTGCAGCTAGCCAGTAGGATGGCTTCCCTTCCTCTAGTCCCTCCTTCTGATCTGCCTGGGTTCCCAGAGGACCAGCTAGAACCATGCAGATGGACCACCTAGCACCCATCAGTCACCTGGGTGTGTGTGTGTGGGGGGGTTGCAATCCCAGGGCCCAGTGAGGACACTTGCTGCAGTCCTGTTTCATTGTGTCTTTTGCTGAGGGGGCCCCCTTACTGCTGCAGGCATGTTCAGGGGTCACTGACCATCCCACAGCTCTTCCTCCAGAACCGGGTTCCCACCTTCTTTGTGTCTCAGGTTCCTGAGAGAGGTGGTGCAGCTCTTCCCGGCCCTCAGCCCAGCAGGCACCTTTATCCTTGCAAGGAACCTCAGCATCATCCTGCCCCAGAGTTGTGGGGTGCCACAGTCTGGCTGGGCACAATTCATGAGCCACTTGTCAACAGGAACGAACTTTATTTTTAGCACATAGGCCGCACCACACAAGCTCTCCCCAAGAGCTCAGCCGCCACCACCAGCACTTCTGGCCAGCACTCTACCAGAAATCCTAGGTCATATTCAATTTTCCCGCTCTTGAGGCAGACTGGCTGGGTCGCGTGGGCGGATCCAAAAGAGTCCCCCAGTGAGCAGCTCCAAGGTCTGAAAGGGTGGGGAAACAGCCCAATGAGAGTCACTGCAGAGGAGCCAATCAGCTGGAAGTTTGATGGGGCAGCTTTGGCTGCGGCTCTCAACATCTCCCCCTCTCTGTTTAATTAAACAACAAGCATGTGGCTTAGGGATCGTGCCTGTCTTAGGTTGTCCAATACTACATATGGTCCTTACCCGTCATCGGATGAGCTGACCTCAAGGCGTCAGCCTCCTGTCTTATCTTGGTACCACTGCAATTAGATCTTACCTGTCATTGACTACTGGTCCAGTATACAGCCACGTCTGTGGATAGGCCTTTGTACCAGTGTGGGGGGGTGAGGTTCTTTGCCTCACCTCTGTTGGCCCCCAAATTTTAGCTGAAAGACCATCACAAGCAGAAGGGTGGAGGATACAAAATGCCACGACACCAAGCCAATTGACGGCTCCTTTTGGAAAAATTGTACCACTGATGACACCATCAGCAAAAATACCCCAGTACTACCACAAGTCGCTGCACCAACAGATAGTTCACAATGCATACAAGTGATACATAGTCCAGGCAAGTTCTGCAAGCAGTTGAAAGCAGAAGAATCCATTAATATGTCCATTTCCTCCCAAAGCAAATCAACTTTTTGATTGAGCATCACTTGTTGAGTTACATTATTCATTGATGCATCAGTTTATACAGTTTGTTGTGATAGCTATTGCAGAAGCTGTAGTTTGGTTTTATATTTGTCCTCACTGGCCCTGGGATGAAGATAGGGATTCTGGCAATGATGGCTAAAGAAAAATTATGTAACACTCCAGCAGGCACTAAAAGAAAGCAATTTTCTGAACAATTTACATTATCCTGAACAGAATTATTAAATATAATGAAAAGGAAAGGTGAAAGTAAACAAACAGATCTGTTAACCTCCTTTTTTTGTTCACATATTAAAACAATCCTCAATAGCTGTTTACCCAATTTAAATTAAACCATTTAAATCACGTGAATAAGAAAAAAATATTTGGATCCATTTTTTCATGAGCACTCATCATATATGATATATGGGCATACACACATACAGAAACACAACACAATACACAAGTGTGCACACATAATATAATGCATACAACACATAACATAATAGTAAAGGCCTTGTAACTTTTTACAGGTGAAATCTCCATTGCAATGTTTAAAAACCCCATAGACAAAAAATAGAACTGATTAGCAAAACATTAACCTAGGTCTGTTTGCGCTCAAAAAACAAAATAGAACTTCATGGTGTGGGAAAGGGCAATAATAAAATAGATATTGAAAAAAGCATCCTGGTTTCATTAGCCTCCAGGTGTGGGAGAACCACTGTCGCAGATGTAAGGACAGCCAAACTGGAGTTCTGGATATCAGCTGTTATGGATTTGAGCCAAATCATCTTCTTTTTGGTATGTAGAAATCGCTTTAGTTAGTCTCACTGGAATCCAAATCTGCTGCTGTTCTCCCTGTGGAAATACACAAACAGACCCCCGACTCCAGACAATCACTGGGTCAGGAGTTTTCCATTGTCCTCTTAGAATATCTTTCCAAAGTACCTTGGGCTTATGTATATTTTTTGGAACACATATTTCTTTCTGCAGCACTAATCCCGGATGTATCCAAATTTAAAAAGTTTAGAGTAAAAAGGGTTATTTTAAGTTTATCTTTGGGGGATATATACCCCGTCCCAATTCCCTCTTTTTGCTTTAATAAGTACATTTTAATAATTTGATGAGCTCTTTCAACTATGCCTTGTCCCTGTGAATTGTATGGGATTCCTGTTATATGAGTAATGCCAAATGATGTGCAAAATTGTTTAAAAGAGGTAGAAGTATAGCCAGGGTCATTATCTGTTTTTAACTGTCTTGGAACACTCACAGTGGCAAAATTTTGTAAGCAATGAGCTATAATATCTTTAGGTTTTTCTCTGGCATAAAGGGAGCCCATCAAAAATCTGGAAAATGTATCAACTGTAACATGCAAAGATTTTAATTTTCCAAATTCTGGCAAGTGTGTGACATCCATCTGCCAAATATGGTTAGGTATCAGTCCTCTAGGATTGACTCCAAGATTAACTTGTGGTAAAAATGTCACACAATTTTGACATTGTTTTATTATTTGTCTAGCTTGTTCCTTAGTTATTTTAAAATGCTTTTGTAAAGTATTAGTATTCACATGGAACCTTTTATGAAAATTTGTAGCTTCTTCTAGCGTAGAGAAAATATGTATGTCATGTGTAGTTTTATCTGCTAAATCATTGTCCAAACTGAGGGCTCCAGGCAATCCTGTATGTGCCCTGATATGTCCTATAAAGAATAGATATTTTCTGTCCCAGATTAGACTTTGTATAGTGGAAAACAAAGAGAAAACAGTAGAGGAAGGGGAAATCCTACCAGCATCTTCAAGGAATATTATAGCATTAACTATATACGGACTATCAGAAAATAAATTAAATACAGAATCTTTAAACATCACAAAAGCTTGTAATACTGCATTAAGCTCTACCTTTTGAGCTGATTGTTTGGGTACTAAAAATGTAAACTTTTGATAAGGTGTAACTATTCCTGCTGTACTATTATTTGACCCATCAGTGAATATATTTGGAACATTCATGATAGATGTTTTTCTTGTCATTTTTGGCAAAATTACAGGATGCGATGACCAAAAAGACAACAAAGGATTAGATGGTAAGTGGTTATCAAATGAAACATTAGATTTGCACATGATTATTGCCCAAGTATTTAACTCATTAGCTAACTCATCAATTTGATTCATTGTGTATGGATTAATAATTTTATTGGGAGAAATTCCAAACACTCCCTTTTCTGCTTTTATTCCTTTGAGTATTAATTGTCCTACAGCCTCAGGATACCTAGGAAGAATAATGTTAGGAGAATAAGATAAATGTATCCATAATAATGGACCTTCTTGCCAAAATACTCCTGTAGGAATATTTTTTGATGGTAGTACAATAAATAATAAAGGCAAACTTATATCAATTCTATCCAAATGTGTATTTTCCATATATGTTTCAATGATTTTTAATGTCTTTCTTGCTTCAGGCATTAACATGCAGGGTGAATTTGGATCTGATGGACCTTTTAGGATATCAAATAAAGGTCCCAACTCTACTGTTGGTATGCCTATATAAGGCCTTATCCAATTTATGTCTCCTAATAACTTTTGAAAGTCATTAAGTGATTTGAGTTGATCTACTCAAATTTGAATTTTTGGTGGATGGACCATGGTTGAGGATAATGGAACTCCTAAATAATTAATTGGAAAATTTAATTTAATCTGAAATCATATATCCAAGTAAGAGGTTTGCAATGATAGTAAAATTCACATTTTATGAAAATTTAATCTAAAGGGGAAATTGTTTTGAATTACTGACAACCTTGAACTCATCAAATCCAACTTCTAGGATGACAGAGTGAACCCTCACTTGGAAAGAATTCTCTTGATATATTTTATTCGGAAAGAATTCTCCTAATGTATTTTACACGTTTATTTGTCCTTTTATTAGTGTTTGCCTCATTTATTTCTTCAAAACAATTTATTTGGCATCTTTTTACTTGAGGCAGAAAAGCATCAATAAAAATATAAATATCATCGGGAGCACTCCTGTCATGTAACTTTATTTTGATAATTAAAAATGCATGAACCTTGAAAGGACATTGAAACAGATTCAAATTATAAAACCTACAAGGCTTGTCCCTCACAGAATGGCCAGTTAGGTTTCCCTTTTCTCCTTTCGGAAAAATAAAAGAAATTTAGTTTTGCCAGAGCCACACACACATGTTGGAAAGGAAAGAAGGAATGATATCATACCCCTGTTCTGAACTGTTGTTTTTATTATTTTTTTTTATCTAATTTTGTCCTGGGAACATCTTTGCAATCAGCAGCTGAATTGTGGCTTCATTCCTAGCTCAGTGACATGGGGTTCCTAGCTCAGTGACATGGGGTCCCATGCATGTACCTAATTAGCTGTCCATTTCTCTCTACGTTTTGATACCGGGGATTGAACTCAGGGGCACTTAACCACTGACCCACATCCCCAGTACTTTTTTGTATTTTATTTTGAGACAGGGTCTTACTGAGTCACTTAGGGCTTCCTTAACCTGCTGAGGCTGGCTTTGAACTTGCAACCCTCATGCTTCGGTCTCTGAAGCTGCTGGGATTACCAGCATATGCCATCATGCCCCGCTGGCTAGCTAGCTATATCTGTGTTTTCAGTTACAGATTTTTCTGCAGATCTCTTGACATATTTCTGATGTCCCCACAGTGCATTCCTGAGGGTGGAGTTCCTGGGTTCAGCGCCTTGGGATTCTTTGGGTCTGCCTGTTGCTCTCAGGTCTCTTACTCATCCTCAGATCTGGGCCCAGAGCGGTGCTTGCCACACTGACAGGCAACCTTCTGCCCTGCGGTTTCCTCAAGTCATTTCCTTTCTTGAGTGCGGAAGCATGATAAAGACCTGAAGCTCACCTCACTTGGTGCTAGCCCTTGGTTCAGAGTGAGCTGAGTATCGTGGAGGTAAGAGGTCCTGGAGCACTTCAGCATCTTGAGCATTCATTCAACAGATGCTTATCGACATCTTGCAGATGTCAGGAAACCAAGCTAGAAAGGTAGGATTGTGACCCACTTAGGCCCAGCATCCCTGGCAGACTGGCATGTTCAGGGGCTTGAATATGGATGGTCTGCAGGAGGGTCAGGCATGGAGATCCACTAGGCCTTGCGGGCAGTGGGCAGAGGAAGGGCTCTCAAGGCAGAGGTTTGAAGGGAAGGAGCCACAAGTGTCTCTGGGGACACTTAACAATGACACCACATCTGGCCACACTGGGTTCAGCCAGCTCAGGTTCTAAATGTACGCCCTGGAATGGCAAATCCCCGGGTGGATGGACTCATATTGTAAAATGTCTTTAGAATATATGGTATAACATGGGTGTCAAATTTTTGTTTCTCAAAAAGTCCAAACTCCCGTCCTCACCAGTGCCTAACTGTAAGTGCCTCTTCTTCCTGATCAAGTAGCAAATACAGAATGATAAAATAAAGCAGAGTCCCAGGTTGGAGGGGCAGTGGTTTGCAGACAGTTGTTGATGCGACACAGTGGTAGGTGCACACTACTGTCACACACACACACACTCAGGACAGACCGTGTTCACTGGGATGACAAGCAACTCCAGATTTCAGTGGCTTAGCATGACCAAGGCTTGCTTCCTGCTCACCCAGGCACAGGTGCCAGCTGTGGAGCTGGGGAGTGGGGCCTTTCCTCCCTTCCTGTATGGAGGCTCAGTCTGAGGGTCCCTCTTTCTCAGCATCTGGATGGTTCAGGCAGAAAGCAGGGAACGTGACAGATTATATGCCCTCTTGCAGTGGAAGCAACACGTGCCATTTGGCTGACATTTCATTACCTAAAGCAAGTCTGAGTCAAGTCAGAATCTCACAAAATGTTGGGAAGTGGAGGTCTACCATGTGGCCTGAAAACCTAGGTACCATGGGAACAGCTCCAGTGATCAGCACAACTGAAGTGTCCTTGGGCTTTTTTTTTTTAATTTTTTTGTCTCTTTTCACCATCTCCTTTGTGGGCCATTGCTTACCCAGGGCAAGTGTGTCCCCTCTCTGCCTCACTCCGAGGATGACTCCAATCCATCCTAGGATGCTCTGAAAAGCCTCCTGCCAGCTGTCAGTTCTGGTGAGTTGACTCTTCTCTGGGGGAAAAGGTCAGATTGGATGCAGTCGCTTACACCTTCCCCAGGACAGGAGGAGATATTGTCACTGTCTCCCTGGAGGTCTCCCTGTGAGACCTCATCTATCTGTATCCGGGGCCCACTGGAGGCCTCCCTGGGAGGCCTCATCTGTCTGGGGGCAGGAGGAGATGTGGACTCTGCCCCATTAGAGGTCTCCCTTTGTGACCTCAGCGATTGTTGCTTGTCCTGTGTCTGTTCTGCTGTTTGTCATTTCTCCAGTGTCTTCTGCTGTTGGTCATTTGTCCAGTGTCAGTTCGCCGGCCATTTGTTCTGTTTGCAGGGTCTCTGCCCCATTAGAGGTCTCCCTGTGCGATCTCAGCGATTGTTGCTTGTCCTGTGTCTGTTCTGCTGTTTGTCATTTCTCCAGCATCTGCTTGCTGTCTGTCATTTGTATCGTGTCTGTTCACCAGCCATTTGTCTTGTGTTTGTCTGTTGTTTGAGTGTTGTGTGTGGGGCCCTTTTCTTGTTCCCATAACCACTCTTCTTTCATCAGGACTCCTTCACTCCACCAACATCAGAGACAAGGAAATGCTACAGAGATCTCTACCTGGACTCCTTTAACTTGTTTTCTTAACAATTTTCAGGACTTTGTCTGTTGGTTTGTTTTTGTTTGTTTCCTTTGTGTTCTGTGTTAATTTCTACCTCATTTTATTTCTAATAAAAATGGTTAAAACTGTTTTAACTGTGCTCACTACAGCTTTCATTAAAATGTAAAGTGCTGCCAACAAGACTAATAAAATTGTCAAAAGTAAAAGCTAAAGGTAAAAAGAAAAAGACATTCTAGAGGTTGTCTTCATTTAGGAACTGGGCCAGGTGGCCAACTGGGTAAATCATGTCATTTCCTATACAGGACAGATTAAAACTAAAATGTTTTATAAAATTATTATTCCTAAATTGTATAACAAAAACATAATTTTGTCTAAAAAATTTGGCTTTTGTCTCTCAGTATTTAAAGCATGAATAACTCCCAACTATTAAAAAATGGTCTAAAGATTTTTCAATGTCATGCTAAAAGTTGGTGGCTGCTATCCAAGAAACCAGAAAAACTGGTTTATTATGGGACCCCAACCTGGGGGACTCTCCCAAGGAGACCAATAAAGCTGCATCTTTGGGAAATTCCTCCAGGGAAAAATAAACCCCCTTCGTTTGTCTATGTTCCCTCAACTCTTTTCAGCTTTCATGAACAGGACCACCTCAGGAAAAAGGTCAGAAAACTTTTAAAATTCTATATTTGTTAGACTCATAATTTTGATACAATATGCCTAAGTTAATATGTTTTTCTGATTATACTCTGCTTTATTCTAAGGCCAATTTACAAGGGTTAACTCTCAATCTAATAGGTTTTTAAAAATAAGCTACAAGGCTTTTGTTTGTCTGTTTGTTTTGTGTGGGTACACCAGTGTACTGTCTGTCTATGCATATTGCCATGTCTACATATATTTGGTACAAAAAAAATTGACATATGAGCTCATAAATTAAAATTTTAAAAAATGGATCCAAATACTTTTGGTTAATATAATTTAAAATATTCAATTTAAATTGGGGAAATAGATAAAAGTACAAATGTCTTTAAAGTTACTAATGCACAGTTTTGTTTCTAGATGGTTAAACAGCTGTTAAAATGTTAATGTCTATAAAGTGTCTGATATTCATTGTCTCTAGGGTTTTTATTCAACAACAACAACAACAAAACATTACTAATACTATTCAATGCACTTGTCTGATACCTTGTTTTTTTTAAAAAAAATATATATAAATTTCATCTAAACATATATAAAATTAATCATGGATGTGTTTGTTAAAGACATCTAATTGATACAAAGTTAAAATGCTAACTGTTAAATATAATATCAAGTACTCTTAACTCTTTAAATTCCATAAGATAAAATATTTAAACAATGTTGGTGTTTTCTTAAATTGGTAAACTAAAAAAAAAAAAAAAAAAAACGTTTAAAATTATTTTGTGTTATTATAAAAACAAGGTGTCAAAATCCCTTGTCATGGGCTTTTTCTCTTGTGTGTTATGAGTTTTATATTTCACATCTTACATTTAGGTCCTCTATTTATGTTGAGTTAATTTTAGTCCATGGTGTCAGATAAGGGCCCAACTTCCTTGTTTGATGTGTTGCTATCTATTCAGTTTTCTCAACAGTATTTGTGGAAAATACTGTCCATTTCCATGGAATGCTGTTGTCAGAAATCACTTGAGAACTGTTTTTTTTTTTTTTCATTTCTGAATTTCTTACCATGTTTTATTAATCAACATTTCTATCTTTTGTGTTTGTATAACTGGTAACTTTATAGCATGGAGTTTTGAAATTATGACAGGTTAGACCACCAATGTTGTTCTTGTTCAAAATGTTTCTGAAGTTGGTTGTTTTCACATTCCCTATTTTAGGATGGAATTTTAAATTTTTGCAATGAATAATCTCTGCATAATGTACAACAAGACTGGGATCTTAATTAGAATAAGATGTATTCCATGTTTTTATGAATAAATCAAAATATTCTCTACTTTCATGTAAAATGAATATGAATAAATAAAAAAATATGAAATAAAAATGGTATTCATGAAAAAAAAGAAGTTAGGAATTTTTTTAGGGATGGAACAGAAACTGTAGATTTCTTTGGATAGTGTTGATATGTTAACAAGTTTAAGTGTTCCTGCTCATGATCATTTGATATCTTTCACTTTTTGGTGTTATTCTAAGTTTCATTGCTTGTTTTAAAGTCTTCATGTTTGATCTACTTGATTGGGTAGTATTACATTGGGTCTAGTATTACATTTTATTTTACTTGTCAGATGAAATTGTGTTCTTGATTTTCTTTCCATATATATATATATATATATATATATATATATATATATATATATATATATTATTAGTGTATAGAAACACAGTTTATGTGTGTGGGGTTTTGTATTGGCACCTTTTCTGAATTTATTCATTGTGGTGATTATTTTCTTGGAATCTTGAGATTCTCCAGATATAACTTTATCTCGCTTATAAACAGAGGTTATTATACTTCTACCTTTCCATTTGGCATGCCCTCTGCCTGTACTTCTTGCAGATTGATCTGGCCAGGATTTCCAATATGTTAAAAAGAACAAGTGAAATCATGTAAATTTGTCTTCTTTCCACTTTGGGAACAAAATATTTTGTTTTTTGATTATTTAATGTATTAGAAGGTCATTTCTTATGTGTGATCTTTATTTTGTTGTTGTTTGCATTTTTCTTTTTTTTTTTTTTTTCAGTATCAAGAATTGCATTCATGGTCTCACATATGCTAGGCATGCATTCTCCCAATCACAGAACTAAATCCTGACCCTTTTAAAAATGTTGAGACAGAATCTGGTCAAGGGGTTCAGGGTGATTTAGCACTTATGTGTTTTCTGCCTTGCACTTTGAATAGCTGGGATTACAGGTATACACCATATCATCCAGCTGTTTTTTTTTTCTTCTATTTCTAGTTGTTTTCAACTTCTAATCATGAAAGATTTTCTTGCAAGATGGATGCAATGACAAGGTTTGTAGTTCAAGGTTCTTTTTGTGAACAGATAATTGAAGGAGACACTCACTAGACAGAGCATGAGGAGTTACTGAAGTGAGAGTAACTGTTTAGACAAGGGGCAGTGGGCTCACCCATGGGAATGGGAGGCATTGAGGCAGAGAAGGAACTGGGAAGCTGGCTTTGACAAATAAAGAGACCAGATCTGGGATGCTAAAGTTAGTGATAGGATATGACTATCACTCCATAGGATATGACTACAACTGACTTTGGCAAATAAAAATTTCTATCAACAGAGAATGTTGATAGAAAGTTTGTTTCTGTAGCTTCATTGGGAACTTGACTAAATTTAGCTGAGATTAAGTAGAAGACTTTGTTTAATACTGCCGTACTTCTCAAATCAGAGGCCTATTGACTGCTGGGGGTAGATTCTTTATGTGTTATGATATGGTGTATACCTGTTATCCCAGCTATTCAATGTCCAAGGCAGAAAACACAACCACTTATATGCTAGCTACTGCAGGGCTTGGAACACCTCATTTGACCAAAGAATCCCTTTTCGAACTAAATGGAGGTCAGGAGCCTTACCAGAAAAAGGCAAGAGACTTAATCCAAAATTACTGTTCTTTTCTGTAATTTTAGTTTGGGATGGACATATGGGATCTTTATTTAGTTTCATGGGGTGCTGAGAATCTAATCCACAGCCTCACCCAGTGCCAAGAGGTTGATTCAGACACATCCCTTCACAAAGCACTTTACCAAAGAGCCACAGGTGAGGCCCCTTCATTTCCATTTTGAAACTGTTTTTTTGAGGCTTCACAAAGGGGTAGTCTGAGGCAAAGACCTTCCTGTCATGAAGGGGAATTAAACAATAGGTAAGAAAACAGCCCGGGGACAGACTTTTCCACAAGATGAACACTAGGGCATTGACAGCTCCTGATCGTGCTACTTAGGTTGCTATCTAGCCAAGCAGGGTTTCTCCACTGAGACCCTTACCAGTCACACTGATTTCTGAGTTTTCTGAGATGCTTGGCTTTCCTTTCAACAATCCAGGAAATGGCCATTTCACAGAGCTTGGAGCTGGTACATATCTTGGACACAAAACCATGAGCCCCTTCTGGAGAGTGGCCAAAATTCAGGAAAAATACAGGAACTTAGGAACATAGTAGGACTTGCCCATCTGCAAAGCAAGCAGCAGTCTATTCATATATTCACCAGGATGAGTGCTGGAAAGCTTTCCATTAATGCATTCTGTTTCTCAATTCTTTGTTTCCAGAGACTCAGTAAAAACTACCTGATATCAGGTTTTGGAAGGGCACAACCAAGAGTAGGAGAGATTAAAGGCTCAGTCACTGTAATCTCCTCTGCCACCTACAAGGTTGTGAACTGCTGAGCATTTTCCATTCCAGTATGTATTCACAGATATTCTTCTTCTTCTCCCTCTAATTGTGTATAACTTGGGGTGATGGTAATGTCAAGGCATTGTTCTGGATGACAGTGGGAAGTGATCTTGTGTAGCACATATTCATATACACATTGGATTGATTTTAATATTTTCCCTTTGAAGTATTGAATCTCTGACCTTAACCCATACCTAGACTCTGAGTACTAATCCTAACATATGCATAAAAGCAAACCTAAAATAAAGAAATGCAGGCAGTTCATAGGAGGAATTGTGTATACTTTGATTTTCCTTTTGCTTTATCAAGGGTATGTGTTATAACACTAGTCATATTTTCATTCTAATACTTCTCCATGGATCGTCAAATTTAACAAATATATAACTTATGGATTCCCTTTCTCTGTAGGCTGGGTCAGAACATGTATTGTTATATACATATATATTGCCCTTCCTGCTATCACAGGTACATTCATGTGAGTACTCTGACTTTGGCAAATACAAATTCCATGAACAGATAACTCCCCCCAAACCCCAGGGCAACTGAAAGTTCAACCAATGTTGAGCTCCATAGTTGAACAAGTTTATACATAACCCCATGTAGAGTCAAATGAATATTTTTGTGATCTTTGAATGATATATGTTCCATTAAGAATTTGGATTTGCATATCTATTGCTACTTTTACATGTATTTTATATATATATATATATATATATATATATATATATATATATATATATATTATTCATTGAAATGAGTTTTCTCACCCCTTAATGGTTCCTGAAATAATTGAGACCCACAGTGCAACCTACTTCATCCTTGAATGATGTCTAGACCAATACAGTGAAATATTTGAAATTGTCATGATGAGGAAGCACTGGAGATCCATCGGGTCTCCTGTTGCTCATCATGACTGAACCAGATAGTGCTTTTTTTGACTGGAATTCATGAAAATGGTGTAGAACAGAGATGCCATTGAGTTGGAGCCTGCTGGGAACTGGGCTTAGAGCAGTGGAGTGCAGGTGTATGATAAAACATCTATGGTGGAGCCATTGGCTTCCCAATGACATTTGACTGAAATGGGGCAGTCAGCAGAACCTTATATGTAAAGGCCTCTTGTTGTGGGGAGAGGTTTTGGGGTGATAATCAGAATCAGATTGCTACTCTAAGTGGAAAAGATGTATCGGATAGCAGCCCAGTTGGTGTTTTCGCTTGCAAAACCTGACTCACCACATGTGACAGAACTCCCTCCATTGCTGTGTCCCAATTTGTTGTAGGGACAAATGAAGCAAGGCACTGAAGATAGCAGGAAACAGTTTTATTTGGCTGCAGCCAGGTTCAGAGAGCACAGCTTTTGCTGTTATCAATCTATCCCTCCAAGTTCAGGGAGTTTCAGAGTTTCATACTCAGCATGTAAGTAGAGGGGCTCAGAAGTTCACAGTCTGCAGAAGTTCACATAAAAGCAGCTTTTTCTTTCACTGTTCTGGGCAAGTTAACCCTTCAAGGACAACACATGAGAAGAGGAGAACTTCTTCTTCCCTTTCTTCCTCCCTCTGCCAGCTGTTACCATGGAGCCCACTTGTAACTTATCTTAAAAATGTAGACATCTCTGTGAAGCCCAGCTCAAGGCCAGAGGCCTTGTTTGCACATTTCTTCAAAGTACTATACTGGATTATTTGTGAAAATAGTAAGGGGGTATCAAGTGCCTGGAGTGCTGGTATCTTCCTGGCCAGTGGCCAAGTAAACAGGGCAACACAAAAATAGAAAGTTCATCTACATTGAACTTTTTTGCAGAGACTCTTTTGGTGACAGTCCCCAAATCAGCCATGGTGAAGCAGACTTTTCAGTGGAGAAAGGGGGTACCACTTCATTGGGTCCCCCTCTTCCTCCAGGGAGAAGTCTTTTCTGCTGTCCTTTAATAAAGCTTCAACTTTCCACTCTAAACTTGCCTTGATGTGCTTCTCTAGCATTATACTTCAGCATTGGGAAAGCAAGGCCTCATTACCAGTAAACAGCAGTAACAATAACAGTCAAAGGACAGAGATAATGCCAAAAGTAAAGTCAACATTTAGAATTGAAGATAATAATAATCTTTAGTGATAAGAATTCCTTAATTTAATACTTTAAAAATAAAAACAACATGTTGCCAGGGAGCAAATTTGTGACATATGCAGTCAAGGGGAGAAATAAAGAATGTCCATGAGTTTATGCCCCTTTCAATTCTTTATTCACTCAAATTCTTAATACAACTTTACTCTATAGGTTCCTAATGAAGAAAACAACAATCCTTAATGATAAGCACTGCTGTGGAGATAATCAAATAACACCAAGCAATTCTAGATTAATTAATTCCCAGAAAACAGTTTTAAATTAATTCTGAACATTGCAAAGCAGATTTAATCATGACAGGCTAGTGACAGACATTTCCTCTGAATGCTAAGTTCAAAACTCTCAAGCCTTAGGCTTTATGTCCTGCAGATGCACACTCACTCAGACAGCAGTGATCAGGTCCCAAACCAAAAGAGGCTTTTTCTGGTGGGGAGTGGATGACCACTTGAGGAGAGGGTCACAGGGAGAATTTGCAGCTCTCACAAAGGCCCAGACAAGGTGGTAGAATTTGAGAGCAGTGAGGATCACACAGAGAACAGGAAAATGATGGCAAGTGATGGGATGTCAGTGTAGGTCCTCATCAGGCTCTCCAGCTGGAGTACATACTTGTTTAGGCTGGCTGAATCCCTGTTTATTCAGTCTATTTTTATACTATTTTTTTTTACCACACCTTGTAATTATCAGGTGCCACCAGATTTCTCATTTACCCTGATGTCAGAAATATCTGGTCTGGTGGTCTCCATCCTGATATTCTCACCTTTCACTCTTATCAGGAGAGGAAAGCCTGCCAGAGGCTTTACTCAGTTTAACAGGGTAAGGGGAAGTAATTTGTCTGAGGCCATATTAGAGGGCTCTGTGGGTGTGCCTGGTGATAAATGACCTCTAATAATGACCTCAGGTTTCAA
Organism: Marmota flaviventris; assembly: GCF_047511675.1. Classification (NCBI taxonomy): domain Eukaryota; kingdom Metazoa; phylum Chordata; class Mammalia; order Rodentia; family Sciuridae; genus Marmota; species Marmota flaviventris. The sequence continues at coordinate 125,606,953 of NC_092506.1, forward strand.
AATGGAGTTTTTTTAAAGGGAGTGAGAAACTGATGTGACTCCATTTTTGAGAAACCAGCCTCTACCTCAGAGCAAAGCCTGTCCAAAGGGAGGAGTTACCCTTTTCCATGGAAAAACTCAGAGTGCTCCTAGGCATATACCTACCCTGCTGAGTTGTTTGTCTGTAAATAACTGGAGAGATCTTCCATGCCAAGTGATCCTTACTCAGTTGCACTAGGTTAGGACCCATAGCAACCCCCTAGCTACCACAAAAAGCATGAGACACAGAAAATACCTGAAACACCAGGTGACCTTCCCAGTTGTTTTGTTGATTGGTAACATGATTAGGAAAGTTTATCATATACACTCTTGCAACCTCTCATGGCCTAAACCAATCAGTTCAAATGTATCCACAACTTGAACTAACCAATCACCCTTACACAACTTGTTCCTGCCAATGAATGTGCTAATCAATGTTAAGAGTTGTTGTTTGACTTTTCTGTGATGTGAAATTATTGGCTGTGTGATGTTGTGATGCATACAATATCCCCAAAAATCTATTAATCTTCAATGAATTAAGGGTCAAGACTCACTCTTTGGGACCACTGTATCTGAAATGGTTGTGAGTCCAGGCTTGAGCTTACAATAAACACTCTTGTGTGACTGCATCAGATTCAATTCCTGGAGGTCTATTGGGGTCCCATGAATCTGGCATTACAGGAGTTGCTTAGGCTCAGGCCTAAGGCCATTCTCACACAACCCCTTTCACCTTGACAGCTCTTCTGCAGATAAACAGAAGCCATAACACATAACTCCTGTCTTCATAAACTCGATCTCTTGAGTACAGTGTCATTTCAAGTTCTGGGTTTAAAAAGACATATTCATTTTCTTTGATGTTTTTAATAAATCACACAGAATTCTTAGAAATGCCTTGGAAGGATAACAATGTTATATTGCAAAACTTCATGAACTTTCAAATTGCTTGCTGTGTGTGACTGACCAGTATGTGAAAGGCCTTGGGAATATATGAATATATTATGAATATAATAGAGAGAACTCTTGAGACTTTTTTTCTTACTGTACACACATCCTGAGGCCAAATGAGGCTGTTTACTAGAGGTCATTTCTCAAAGAAGAGATAATGATCATAAAGGAATTAATTAACCTATATATTATAAATAAATCTAATATATATTTGATTAAAATTGAGGACATATATGGTCATGCCAAATAGTTTGCTGAATCATTTCAATTACAGTTATTTAGATATTTTAATGTTTTGCATACTATCTGCATTAGAGATATCGTTGACCTGCAATTCAGGAAAACTGTTAATTCTGGCACTGAATTTATCAGGTTTTGACACTTTGATATATTACTTATTGCCATAGGATCTCTTGTTTCTCAATGTGTATATTTATAAATTTACAGATTCTAGAAGGTTTTAGAAAGATAAAAGAAAATATGTATTAAAAGAGTAGTTTAAAAAGCTCTTTAATATACCATTGCTATGGTTATTAAATAGCATTTTCTTTTTAAGAATGTATTAACCTGGGGCTGGGGATGTGGCTCAAGCAGTAGCGCACTTGCCTGGCATGCATGCAGCCCGGGTTCAATCCTCAGCACCACATACAAACAAAGATGTTGTGTCCACTGAAAACTAAAAAATAAATATTAAAATTCTCTCTCTCTCTTTAAAAAAAAAAGAATGTATTAACCAGCAATATGTATACAACAATAACATAATAAATAAATATGATACAAACAAATAAACATAAATTAATAAATGTTATATGATTTATTTTATAATAATATTGGTAAAATATACCCAGAGGTGAAAATAAACATTTGAATAATGATACATGTACATGTCCATTTTTATTAAGGTATAGTGAAATACATCTATTTTTGTAATATACTTTTCTTCATGAAAGCATCATAAATATTATTATCAAATATTATTGTAACTGCACAAAATTAAAAATCCAAATTGTACATATATCAGTAAATAAATGGCTTTTAGTGACTGAAATTTCTGAGTCTGTTATTGTGAAACACAAATATTCAGTAAAATATGCTCTGAAGAAAACCTCAATTTGAAAATGTAAAAACATAGAAAGGAGTATTTAGAATTGTTTTACCATGAGATTAATTTAAAATACTTTTGATACCCAAACAAATACTCTGAAGTTTTTACTCTTAAGAAATACATATGAAAGAGTACAGCAATTCTGTCTCTGAGTAACGCAAGCATAAGAGAAAGATGATAAGAATATTAAGTAAGCCTCAAAAATCTGAGGATCATGAAATAAATAAATTCTTGGCAAGAAAATATCAGAATCAATTTTGATGTAAATTCAAAACTAATTTGCATTCTAATTTACCAAATCTTAATGATTTTATATATTAGAGAAAAGAAGTCAGAATTTTAAGCAAATACTTGAGAAATGGGTGTGCACAACAAGGTTTAACCTCAGAAAATTTTATACATCCCCTGTATCTGTCCATGTGTCTCACGTCTTTCCAATGTGACATCAAAAAAAAAAAAAAAATGAAGAACAAGTTTTTGAGTAATTATATTTAGGTCTTAAAAAAGTTAAAGAAAATAATTAGCTCTCTTTATCTATTTTTAGAAGTAATTTGCCTTTGTATTTCTTCAATAATTAATGATTACCCTGTGCTTGTTGCTCATAATACAGAATGTGTAGAACCACCCAGAATGAGAGCACTATTTAAATAATGTCAGAACAAAAAGTGCTACAGAAGAGTAGGAACTGAAAAACAAGGCCAAAGCCAGTGCAGGACCAAACAGCATTTAGGGCTATATCAAAGAGGAATGGAGTTGGTCTTAAGAGGTCTGACTTCCCTTCGCCAAGACAAAGAACTAGTACATACTGTCTTAAAAATATTTTTCTTCAAATCTTATATTTTAATGGATACATGGTAAGAATCCAGAAGTTAAATGTAAACTAGCAAATTTACATTCATTTCTGGGACACTTTTACTTCTAGTTCTATAGATTAATTAATTTTAATGCCTTTCACCATATTCTAGATATGGTAGATAACTTTTTCTTATTCAACAATTATCAGGTAATTTACAAAGGACTCCATTACAGAATACAGTCATTTTTAAAAATTCATAAAGCAACAGATGAAATTGTTTAAAACACAGACACAGTAATATCACAGGATATAAAGTCTGTGTAGACACCATGGTCTTTATGTTTAGCTCCTAGTTTATAGAAAGGTTGACTGGCTTGGATGTTTAGTTTTAAACCTTATCTCAAAAAACTTGAAAGAACTTCTCCTGTGTCTTTAGACAGGGAGACTGGTGGTAACTCAGGGACAACTGTGGGTTTGGCACCTTTATTCATGATCACTTTTTACTTTGTGGAAAGACTTTAAACTCTTTGAAGATTCACATTCCCACTCAGCAGTAGAGAATTTTATTTTTTCATGTTCTATCTCCCCTTTTCCATATCTCATTTCTCTCATTTTAGAATCATGTTAGGAAAATTTATTCTCCTTGTCCAATCTTCTGTTTTCATTCTGAAGAATCTTTTCAACATTATCTTCCAGGTTTTATAATAGCCATCTATTTTTTTTTTTTAATTTTTAATCTTGTTCTTAATATACAAATTCTCTGCCTTCATTTTTGAGTTTTGCACCTGGTGAGGTGTGATTCATTGAGTTCAGGTTTGAAAAAATAATCTTTAAGTTATAAAGGTTTAATCATATATATTAAGATAAAAAAAAAAACAGTTTTAAAGTTACCATATTTGCTATAATATTTTAAGTACAATAATTTTAAATTACAAATATTTAAAATACATTAATTTTCTTTCTCATTTGGCAATCTTAATGAAGTCATAATGGCTCATTCTCTTGTTACTTATAATTTTATCCTATTAAATATGCCTTTTCATTTATTATTCATGTAAAATTATTAATAGAAATTCATCACTGGTTAAGAGACATCAGTCAGCCAAAAGGCAAGTTAAATAAAAATTCAAGTTTTTCTCTGTACACAAAATAACTGTCTAAGCATACTTTATGCTGGAAAAATCCTTCAAGATGGCAAGTAGCACAAACAAGTGTGCTGAAGGCTGAAACTGATTCTGAAAGCTAATGCCTCTTCCACATCACACCATCACAAAGTGAAGATTTCTAAAGTCTGGGAGACTAAGGTGGATATTTTTGATGGAAACAAGTACTCTTGTGATACTAACAAATTGTAGAGGAAAAATCATTCATAAAACCCATGAAATGCAGGAACCCCAGAGTTCTGAGAACTATCTCAGATGTAAGCCACCCAGTAGACCTGCCTGACCATTAGATTTTGTTCACTTTAGACCTTTTAGAGTGGGAAATAAACATTGATTAAATAAATCACTGAGATGTGGGGTTCTAAACAACATTTATTTTCTCAACTATACAGTCTAAAACATTACTCCTAATGGATTAAAGCAAAAGTATCTGGGACATATTTTTCAAGGCTTTTTAATTTTATTAGAATATACATTTAATGTGCCACATTCTTTTCCAAATTTCTTACGGAACCATATCAAAGATGACATTATGCTTGATCATACTTAGGGAGTCACTTCAAGAACTGTAGAGTCATTCCACTCACGCCAAGATGATATCATATTTACATAAAGAGTGAGTTTTTAGGTTATTTGTGGTATAAGGTACAGATTCTATTCAAAACATTAGCAAAAGAAAATACAATCATTGTCAGATGAAGTCCTGATATATAAAAATAAAATAACTTAAAAAAAAATTCCAAGCTGGGCATGGTGGCGAATGCCTGTAATCTTGGTTGGCTCTAGAGACTAAGGCATGAGAATTGCAAGCTCAAAGCCAGTCTCAGAAATTCTGCAAGATTCAGTCTAAAAAAAAAGGAAAGAAAAGAAAAAAGAAAAGAAAAGAAAGAGCTGGGGTTTGGCTCAGTAGTTAAGCACCTGTGGGTTCAATTCCTGATGTAAATAATAATACTAATAATAATTCTAAATGACATCATGATAAACACAATAAAAATTTGTAACTGAACTTTTTTTTTTTTTTTTTTGGTGGTACTGGGGATTAAACCCAGGGCCTTTTGCATGTGAGGCCAGCACTCTACCAACTGAGTTATATCCCCAACCCTATAACTGAACATCTTACTAAACTCTAGCTTCCTTCTGTGACTTTTGTGCTTTTGCTATTCCTTCTCTTATTCTATACTTTCTGCCAAAATTTTCTTCAGAAATGAAAAACTCACTCCTTATACAAATTATCTTCATAAAGGAAAATTTCTGGACATCTTCACCCCTTTGGTAAGGATTGTCAAGTCTTCTATTATGAGTTAAAAACTTTATCCTGTTCTTTAATTCAGTACTTCTGCCTGTTTTTCTGTTCTTTTGTTTAAAATTGTGATTTATAACTGCATAGTTACAATTATGGTTTACATTGTTTCCTTGCCTTAGAACAATTAAGCTTTTTGCACACTTATCTCTAAACCCCAATACTCATGCTTTGATTTTTCTTTGTGTTCAGCTACATCACCAAGGTGATTACAGGTCTTAATGCAAGCAGTTTCTGTTTGATCTGGTCCTGGCTTCCTCCCTCCCATGTATGGTGTTCAAATTTTTTTGTGCTCGGTGAGACTTTTAGTGAGGTTACATCTCATATACCAGTTTTGATGTAATGAGATGTCTTTTTGCAAATGTGGTGGATGTGATAAGTGGGTGTGGTATTGGGACTTCATGGAGATAAGTGACTGCAGTGTCTACCTGTCCTGCTATGAGGTCTTCTTCATGGTATAAAAACATTGTCTTATCCCTTGTTTACAAAACTTGAATTGATGGAGTAATGGAGTATACAAACCAAGCTTTATGTAGTTCTGATCTCAAAAGTTATGACCACTACATGTCTACATTGTATAGAGCACTTGCTTTTTTTCAGGGCTACTTTACTTTAGAGAACTCTGAAAAATTCTTTTATAACATATAAGTAAAGAAAACAGGGCTGGGGATGTGGCTCAAGTGGTAGCGCGCTTGCCTGGCGTGCGTGAGGCCCGGGTTCGATCCTCAGCACCACATACAAAGATGTTGTGTCCGCCAAAAACTAAAAAAAAAAAATAAAAATAAATAAATAAATAAAATTCTCTCTCTCTTTTAAAAAATAAATAAATATTTTAAAAAAGAAAAAGAAAACAATATTGGGCATGTTCAAATTTTCCAGAAAAATCTGAGAGCAATTATTAATGATTGACAGATAATTAAACTGAGATTCCCAGAGTTAAGTGATGTATCATAGTTTATAAAGTTACTAAGCTAAGATTCAAATGAAATCTAGCTAAAGTTTTACACCTAAAAAATACTATAATATTCACAAAGTCTTACACCTAATACATTATGAGGCAAGGCTATTACTTTATTGGCTTCTCCATTTAATATTTTCATTTTAGAAACATTTTATTAGTAGAAATAATAGTATTTTTGATGATAAATGTATAAGAAAATATTCAACACCTTCAACATCCACAATGTTCAATAGAAACCATGTAGAGTTTTTATACCTTTATATCAGATTTTTAGAAAAAGCATTTATAATCTGATAGTTAAGATCATTTTTTAAATTGTGCTACTATAAACATTGTTTGCTGTATTCTTGTAGTATGCTGTGATGCCCTTCAGTATATGAATTGATAAAGAAAATGTTCTTTTTATACAAAATGGGATAATGCTCATCATTAAAGAGAATGAAATCATGGCATATGCAGGTAAATGGATGGAGCTGAAGAATATTATGCTAAGTGAAGTAAGCCAATCCCCCCAAACCAAATGCTGAATGTTTTCTCTGACACAAAATTTCTGATATGCAATGGAAAGGAGGGAGAAGCATGAGAGGAATAGAAAAACTATAGATAAGGCAGTGGGGAGGAAGGGGAAGAAAGGGAGCATGGGGATAGGAAAGTGATGGAATGAGATGAATGTCATTACCGTAAGTACATGTATGAAGACATGAATGGTGTGACTCTCTTGTGTACAAGAGATATGAAAAATTGTACTCTATTTGTGTAATATGAATTACAATGCATTCTACTGTCTTTTATAACAAATTAGAATAAAATCTAAAAATTATGTTATAAAAGATTGTGAGCAAATTCAGAGGAAATAAAATATTTAAATACAAAAATAAAAATGCATGTTTATATATGTTGAAATGTTTTATATATTCCATTGTGGAGTTTGTAATACTCAAGAATAACTGTAACATATTATGAAAAAAAGCAAATACTTTTGAAGCAACTAAAATATATTAATTTATTTAAAAAGAAATATATTGTCTCATTTAAATCTATTCTTTGAATGAGAGAGAGAAAAACAGAATACAAACAGTGATTAAGAAAGTAAAAAAAAAATAGGTAGAAGTGGAAAACTAAATATACAAATGAAGAAAGAAGTCTTAAAGTTCTAGAGAATCCATGCTAAAAATAAGAAAAGTAGTGAATGCATGATAAGACTGTAAGGAATGACAGATTATTTATCCTCTGATAAATCTCTGAAAACTCATTTTCTTGGGATAAAGATAACATATGAAACTATTTCTCACAAGTTTAGACACGATTTTGTGATTACTTATTCATGAAATTTTGTTAAATAATATCAGTACTAGATAGTTCCTGGAATTTTTCTCCAAGTCGATGAAATCTTATATATATTTTAGAATATGTATGTGCATGTGCACTGTAGAACATTATGTATAAATTTACATATGTTTTATCTAAGGTTAACTTTTATATGTATGTGGAATAATTTGATTCTTTTATATTTTTTCTAAATACAATGGTAAATAAAATATTTTTGTAGAAAATATAATGTGAGAGATCTGTTTACATTATTTTAAAGTGTCTGAATTTTTTTTACATAACTGGCTTTGTAAAGCCAGTAATTTCTATATTTTAAATAAAAGGTGTGTTTGGCGGGGCTGAGGATGTGGCTCAAGCAGTAGCGTGCTCGCCTGGCATGTGCACGGCCCTGGGTTCGATCCTCAGCACCACGTACAAATAAAGATGTTGTGTCCGCCAACAAATAAATATTAAAAAACCTCTCTCTCTCTCTCTCTCTCTAAAAAAAAAAAAAAAAAAAAAAAAAGATGTGTTTGAATAAAAGCATTTTAAGAAAGCCTCCACTCAATGATGAATAAAATTCCCTATTAAAGAGTATTGGCCATTTTTATTTCTTAAATTTTTTTGGTAGAAAATATTTCCCATAAAAAGAAGCAATGGATGTTAGCCCACCACAGTACGCTAAATCACCTTTCACATAAACCTATGGCAGGGATGCTAAGAAGATTATATTTCAAGGCACAATGGATCTCAAACATCAAATAAAACTCTAGGCCTCATGAAACCAAAAGAAAAGATTTTACCAGCATTTTCTATTTACCACAGAGCCTTCTCTCAAAGAAGTAGGCAGTCCTATGCTAAGCATTTGATAGCATACCCTTGGTGTCAACATTTCCTATTCTTCTATAACAATCACTGGAGGTCCAGATTTCCCCTCACAGTCAGAATTCTATTTTCTTCTATAGGGTATGCTCACAAAGCAAAACAAATAGGAGTTCATGGAAAATGACTTTTTCACTCATATTTTCCTTACTGTCTTTTTTCTGGAAACAAACAGAAGGCATCTGTCTTCAAAATTGCTTTCACCATAGTTTACTACAATTTTCTAATCCCAATATTGGACTGCAGGAATCTCTTTTGTGGGAGCCAGTGTTGAGAGTCTTCTGCTGCCAAACAGAGGCCTCACAAGCCATGCGGAATGTGGATGATCCATGTCATGTCTTGTGAGCTGCATAGCTTACACGTTTGCTTTCCAAAGGAGTCAACCTGATGTGATCTAAAAGGTCCTGTATTATATAAATTCTGATTTTCTTTTAAATTGGCCATCTTTATTCAGCTCAGCTAGTGTGCTGCTCCCAATGGTCTCTGCATTAATATTAGTGAAACACAAAAGAGCAGTGGGTTTCAACCATTATTTTTCACCTGTTTCAATCCAAATATTCTTCAGGACTACTTCAGGATTTTTTGTATAAAAAGCCCACCCATCTTATATAGGTTAATATACCAGTGGATTAAAAGGCCCTATTCTTATAGCTTTATGACTCTAATTAGCTTGAATGCTTAAAATGGATTTAAGTTATAAACCATGCTGTTTTGTTGCAGTAAATGGTATTGTGTATGTGCATCAAATCACTGTATCAGTGTGAAGTAAATGTATGGATACTTAGATCAAGACAGCAGAGGCATGGGTGAGAAATTCTACACATCAAGAAAGAGCTGAAAGACCTGTGTTTGTGCCTGGAGCTGGGATTGTGACTCAATGGTAGAACACTTGCTTAGCATATTTGAGGCACAGGGTTTCATCTAAGCACTGCATGTGATCAAAATAAACAAAATAAAGACCCATCAACATCCAAAAATGTATATAAATAAAGAAAGTGCTTAAGTACTTTCTCAGAATTAGTCTATGCAATTTTAAGAAAATAGGAACAAAATGAAATGTTTCACCCCTTGTAGAAAAGCTATTACCTTCAATAAAGTGCTGCTTATAAATTTATTTCTTCTTTGTTATCCTGTGAGGAAATTACAACATTTTAAAAATTCAGTTGTATGTTATCAGCCAAAAGAATGATTGAATATCAGAGTTTTTCTTCCTATGCAAAAATCGCCACCCTTACTGTTATTGTAGGAGAAACTAATTAACACAGAAAGCTTGGCTATTCTCACAAAGTTTATGTAAACATGTTACTATAAATTAAATTCATATAATCAATTATGATTTGCTACCAATGCAGATGTCTTGTTAACATTTGGAACACATGAAGAGGTGATGAATTGATCGCTATTACAGTTTCAAGAGAAACATTTCCTATAAGGGTGTCTGTATTTTGTCAAGAAGATAAAACAAGAACAGTAAGGACTTATTGATTCCTGATCCATGCAAAAATAACTGAGAAAGAAGGGTGATATCACTTAGAAAATGTACACAAGTCTATAAACCACTTTTAAAAAATCATATTAAAAATACATACAAAGAACTACAGATCCAGTTAAGAAAAAATCAGCTACTCCAGCCAATAAAACTACAGGAGATATCACAATATCAATACTTGAGAAACAGTGCCACTTGTTATCTGATCCTATCACTCACTGAAACATTACCCAGGAGAGTCAAAGCCAGTATAAACACTCCAGGAACCATTTAGAGCACACTATTCTTTAAGACCTCAGAAGTAAATGTAGCTAGAACCTACTGACATACTAAAATTGCTTATTATCACAAAGGTGAACCAATATATTCTGCTTTACAACTCTCTTGGCAGGCCAGAGAACAGGGTAAATTTATTATGTACAGCACCATAATGCTCACAAAGATCTCTGTATTATTCATAAGACTGCATATAAATTATAAAAAAAAAAAAAAACATTTTTTTTCCAGTTTATAACATTGTTTTATACATATCAATACATTATGTTGTGGCCAGCAAAGTACATATTATTACTGACAGCTGTTGACATGATTCAATAAAGCCCCAAGGGGTTTCACTGATAATCCTAAATCACAACTACTTTTCCAAATAAAAATCCACTTCTATCTCTCACAATATTTAGAGGAGGTTTGCAGAAATGTCAGTGGTTCATAAGGAAGAAACTTGGGCAGAAGCCCCAAAAAACCAGTGTAATTTTCTAAGTTTAGTGGGGAGGAGAGGGGGTTTTGTATATTAAAAAATAAGCCCTCTGTAGAAAATGGAGTCTCTCATGTGAAGATTAATAAGTCTAATTTTCGAAAGAGAGTTTCTGTCAGACTTTGCTAGTATTTTATTTGGTTTCTTATCTTTCTCTTCCTGTGTCAGATGGTGAAGTGCCTAATTTTAAAACCACATTTTGAGATGAATGTCCTTAAAAAAGTTTGGAGATTTTTCTATTGACTTAGAATTCCTCTGCAGTTTTCAATTTTGCAAGTCATATTAAAATAGGCAGACTGCATAACCAAATGTTATTCGGATGTCTTCAAATAAATTTAATAATTTCTTTTTTTATTCCATGTACAAAGGAATAATTTAATTACAATGAATAAAAGATAAATTGAGAGTAGTTGGTTCTTTTCATAAAGCACAATTTTTTAGACATCAAGAACTCCATGAATACAATTTTGAGCTGAAATATGGGTGGACTCCTCCTGCCCCTGCTGGCCCCAGCGCACCTCTGGCACACAAGTCCACCCAGAAAGTTAAGTCATGGGGGAGCGAGATTGGTGCCTCTGAGGCCCCGCTCCCGATCCCCGCCCCTGGCTCCCCGCCCCAGGCTCCAGCCCCCACCGCTGCCGGCCAGGCTCCCATCCACGGACTGGCCTGCTCAACATGAGCCTCCGCCGCCCTGCCCGCTGCAGCTCCCTCCTGTCAGGCCCTGTAGTGCGGCGCCCCTGTCTCTGCCCCTGGCGCGGACAAGGGCGGCCGCCTGCGGGGCGGGGCTCCCCTCCTCCTCCTTCTCCTCCTAGAGGCTCAGCCGGGGGTTGCCTCTGACACTCCGCTTCACCTTCACACACCCCCAGCACTTCCCGAGTCCTGCCTCCCCTGGCTGCCCTGGGGAGAGCTGGAGCCTAGGCTGTCTCCAACCCCGCACCAGTCTGCGCGGCAGGCGCTCGCTTCTCCAGTGGGGGCCGCGCCTGCGCCCCCCCGCCCCCCGCCTCGGCGCTCACCTCTGGCCTGCACCGGGGGCTGCAGCCTCCCCCCGCCTCGCGCTCCGGGACTCTTCTCCCAAGTTCTCCCGAGGCACTGGAGCGCCTCCTCTCTCTCCCGGGACTCAGCTTCTCCCCCGCGCTTCCCGCCCTCCCCACCCCAAACCCCAACTCCCCAGCTCCATGGCGCCTCTGGGATGCAGCTCCCCTTTTCTGCACACTCGGGCAGCGGTGCCCGCACCCAGAAACAGCCCTCTTGGGGGCGCTCGGCTCCTCGGGGCTCCGTGTGGGCACTCACAGCCCGGGGTGGGGACCCGGAGGCCCCGCCTACCTCCCACCCGCCCTCGCAGCCCCTGGGGAAGGCGCGGTGACTGGCTCCTGTCATCGACTGTCAGGTGCCGGCTGCCCAGGGCGCTGACCTTCGCTGCCGAAGCTGTAGCTGAGGCTGCCGCGGCCTAGTTCCCATGTTGTAACTCCTCCTGTTAGCAACTCCTCCTGCTCCACCCCTCCCCCTCCTCCTCCTCCTCCACTCTTCTTCCTCCCACTCCTCCTCCTCCCCTCCTCCTCTTCCTCCTCTCCCTGCCCCACCCTCCCCCTCCTCCTCCTCATCTCAGCATTTGCCGAGACAGTTGGACCACACCAGCTCTGGAGCAGAGGAGGGGGCTCAGGAGCAAGGCCGTCCCTCCCTCCTCCTCCCCAACAGTGACCGCTGCCAAGTCCTGTCACTGGGGAAAGGACGGGGCGGAGGAGGGGGCAAAGGTGGACTGAGGGAAAAAAAAAAAGAAATATGGGTGGAGGGCATAGGAGGTAGAGAGGTGGGGCAATTCTCCCTGGGCCATGGAAGTTTTTCAGCATCTCTCCACCAAATTAAAAGTAATAAATTAAAAAAAAAAAAACTCATAAGGAGAAAAAGAACTTCTGAAGCCATCAACATTTTTCTTTTTCTTTAGTCTCCACCTTAGAACCTAAAATATTTTATGCTGCTATCATCATCCAATGATGGTTCTGCAGGCTTATGGGGGAAAGGCATTTTCAAATTTTTAAAAATCTTTCTGGATGATTTGCACTTATTCTTTTATTGATGATGATTTCTTTCTAGTCTATCCTAAACATGATTTTAATATTGTCAATTTTCCTTATATGTCTCAACAAATCATTTTTTCCTCCATTAAAATCATGAGTATTCATTCAACGAATTCTTTTTTGTTATTTAAAAAAAAATTATATTTCCCATGAACTGAAAGCATCTCCTGTTAATACTCTACCCTGAGAACATAGTGACCTAAGAAAAGAAAAAAAAAAAGACTTATGTAAAGAAACTCAAATAAAAACTATTTAATTCAATGATAGTTTGCATCTACCTATACTTGGAAACTAATCTTTAACTAAAAAGTCAAAATGAGAAACTTTGTATTAAGGACTATCTAATTTAAGATCTTGGATCTGCTGACAATGGTGTCAAAACTTGAAAAGAAGCACACCTAAAACTGCTGAGTCCAGCAATTAAAAACATGAGAGGATAGCAGGCCCTCAATATCAAAGAAAAAAGGGGTCAGAATCTTCTGGTAGAGTGCTTTTCTATTATGTGTGAGGTACTGGGTTGAACACTCAGCACCACATTAAAAAAAAACAACAAAGAAACAAACTAATAATGATATGATATCCATCTACAGCAACAAATAAAAATTCAAGAAAAAAAGGACTGTGTCTTAGACTTGTGTCCCCTCACTACGTGTGTGTGTGTGTGTGTGTGTGTGTGTGTGTGTATATATATATATATATATATATATATATATATATATATATATATATATATATAGAGAGAGAGAGAGAGAGAGAGAGAGAGAGTATAATTTTTTCCTTTGATGCTTTTTCAAGTAACTTACATTACAGGTGTGCATCACAATTCTAGAATCCCCCTACCCTTCTTCTTATTATTATTATTTTGAGTGGCTGTGAATTGCATTAAATGCCTTGGGTTGATTTATTTGAGGGAGAATTTCCTTCCAATAGTAGGACCTAACCCAGACAGAAGTGCATTGACACTTATCACTGTATATAAGGTTAAAGCAATTTGTGAATAAATATGTATATATTTTTATTTATGGAAATGATAACACAGTTAGTTTAAATTTTTATTTAACTTTTCTGTCCACTGGTCTTATGAAAAACAGCTTGAGGTTTAAACTCATTAGCAATTTCCTTAGGCATCAAGGTCCCCATATCTCTCACCCCTAAAAAGAGACTCACAAGTATAATTTTAAAGTTTTTTCTATTCAAATTAAAAATGAAAAAAGTCAGGCACAGTGACATACACCTGTAATCCAAGTGGCTCAGGAGGTGGTTGCAGGAGAACTGTGAGTTCAATGTTACCTTCAGCAAAAAGTAAGGCACTAAGAAACTCAGTAAGACCCTGTCCTTAAATGAAAAAGAAGGAGGAGGAGGAAGAGGAGGAGGAAAAGGAGGAGAGGAAGAAGAAGAAAATAAGAGTTTAAACAAATTGTAACTAAAAACTCTATATTCAATATATTATCATGGCTTGACACTATGAATTTATTAATACATACATGCACTTTTGGAAAACCATCTTAAAATTCACTATTTACCTGAAGTCTCAGGCATATCTCAGTTTACTGTATCCAAATTTCACATTGAGAGCTATGGATTCATTCACATCAGCAAGATGAAAGGCCTGAACCACTCATTTTTATGTCCTAGGTGATGGAGTACACTTCCTGGACATATTCTCAACAGGGCCAAAGAACAGGAGAGACAGTGCACATTGAGACAGCTGGCAGCTCCAACCCAGAACTGTACAAATGTGGGCATTGTTTCTCTCTAGATTCTAAGAACAGATTCATTCCCATTTCAGATCCCACATGGTAAACATAAAGAATTGGTGTCACAGGAGGTGGATGGTGCCAGGTCTTCAGATTTTTCAGTAGCCCAGACTCTACAATATAAATGCATTAAAGGGAAACTTATTTGCAATTTTACCTTGACCCTAGAGGCAGGATTGAAATATTTGGCTTTTATAATTGTGCTAATATTCATACCAAATTTATAAGGTAGTGGGAGAATATTTTCACAATTAAAGGCATATATGTCTATAAATATTTTTTCTATAGTTCAATACAGTTTATTAAGAGAGTCAACAAAATTTTAATGAAGAAAAAATAAATCACTGTCTATAAGATGACTGCTGTTTTTCATACAACCTCTGCACATCATGTGATTGAATCCTGGCATCCAGCCTATAGTGAATAAATTAACTAATTATCTGTCACTAATTAACTCATTCTAAAACTTATTAGCTCATATTTGGGATGGTCGTCAATTTAGGCTCAGTTCACCTGGAATCTTTGCTGCATATAATTAGCTGATGTTTGGTAAATACACTGAACTTTAGAGTGTAATCTGGCTGCCAATAAAACACCCTGATGTTTTTCCCAAAATAACTCATGATTAAAAAAGTATTGTGGGCTTGTTCTCATGGAGGTAACAGTGTTCTGAAAGCAAAAACAAAAACATTCAAATGTTTCTTGACCAGATACCTGACTAATACTCTCATAGCAAACACCATTACATAATTCATAAAAAATAATAACAGACCATGTTCAAAGTTTTGGAAACACATTCTCCATTTTTCTAGAGTAGGAGTAAAAACATATCATCTACTTTCTGTATATAAATGAAGCTGAAGAATTGTTACATGTTGGCATTTATGATTATTGTACCTTTTATAATAGATGAGGTTCACATAGGTGTTCAGTGTGAAAGAATATTTGCTAAGTCTCACAAGAATATTTTCTAAGTAACTTTACTTGAATTCAGTTTCAACTTTACCTTATCTCAAAGCCAAAACTCCCCTCCTCTAGGTTGCATGAGTTATCAATATTTTCATATTCTCTTGGATGTTAGATAGTGACACTTATTCAAAAGAGCAGAATTTTTGTTTCTTTTGTACCAGAGATCTTACCCAGGGGCATTTAAACACAAAGTCACACCTCCAGCCCCATTTTATTTTATTTTATTTTGTGTACCAGGGATTGAAGCCAGGGGCACTTAACCCTGGGCCACATCCCCAGCCCTATTTTGTATTATACTTAGAGACAGAGTCTCACTGAGTTGTCTAGGGTCTCACTTTGGCTGAGGGTGACTTTGAATTTACCATCTTCTTGCCTCATTTTCCCATCCTTCTGGGATTATGGTTGTGTGCACCTTGACCAACACAGTCGTCGTTTTGTTTGTTTGCTTGCTTTAGTATTTATTCAGTTGCTGAAGCTGTCCTTGAATGTGAAATCTCCCTGCCTAAATCTTCTGAGTCACTGAAATTACAGAAACACATCACCATACCGGTTCTTTTCAGTTCATACAAAGGCAGAATTGGGATGTCAAACAGAAAGAGAGCTGTTAAAATCACCCCGTCTTAAATGGTGTCTTATTTCCTAATATTTAAACATTGGACTTGTTTTGACACATAATGAGGAAATATTATTTTAATCAGGAGACTGTTGATTCTCATTTTATCTATACAATTTGTTACAGTTCAAAACTTGATTTAATTTGAAAATATAATTCATCCTGTAAAATTTCTGTGCTTTCTGTTAGAACACTGGTTTCAATGCCTGAGCAAAATTATGATGAATTTACAGCTAGAGAGAAGTCTATATAATAAAATATTAATAGTATTAATTTTAATCATATTCTTTGTTTCATATTTCTAACTTAGTTAGCAATATGAAGAAT